>NC_080593.1:45111815-45736815 GCF_027887145.1 Ammospiza caudacuta | reverse complement strand
CACATTTGGATCATGGTCCTACAGCCCTTCCTCTTCCATAGGTCTCCACGTGCCCTTCAGCTCCAGCCGTGATCCAGGAGTACAGTGGGAGTGAGGGAATGCTGCAGGGCTGCACTCCAGCCAGCAATTACAGACAAAGCAGCCCTGCCAGCTTCCCCAGGTTGTTCTCCTGCTCCCTCTTCTGCTGCTCACAATCAACTGTCACAGAACTCTTGGGACCAGGCACATTTCTTCTTTTTTACATCCCACAATACAGTATGAAGAACACTTACAAGGTCACAAAGACTTTGAGATTGCTAACAGAAATAATTTGAGATTGTTACACACGCATGTATATATATGGACATTTTATTTATCACACCCATGCATACATATATCTATGAATATTACAAAATTACAATCTGACTTTGCAAAAAGAACTAAATAAACAAAATGAAATGTGTCCAAGGTGTGGGCACTGTAAGACTGTGAGAATAGTAAAAAAGCTTAAAGAATGGGAGGGGAGATTTATCAGTTACTGATAAAAAGTAGGGTAGGATGAACAACGGAAGATAAATAATTTAATTTGTTTAATCTTATTCACAGCAGAACCAGTCACCAATCTGGAAGATTAACTGCTTTAGTTGCATTTCTTAAATTAAAATGTAGGAGAAAGGCAGTAAATGCTACAACTTTCGGAGGAAAGGGGTGTGACAGAAGTAAGATGGATTCTGAAGATGATGATGCCAGTTAAATCTCTAATTTTAAAAAGAGCACAATTATCTCTTTACCCATCCCAAACCACCTCCCAAATATTTTTCCCTAAGTGGGAAAATTGTCTAATTATAATGACTGAGTGATGTTTTGATGTAATAAAAATTCTGCAAAAATGTGCTACATTAAACATTGACAACTCTGAAACTTGTTCATAAACAATGGCTAAATATTAATTCTTAAAGAAAATCCAAACTTCTTTGTGAATTCCACAAATTAGTATTAATTTTTAACTCCACAGCCAACCAAATAAACAGCACAGACTGAAAATTAACCTCATAACTCAAAGCTGTGTATTTTTAACTAGCTAATTTCTCTAAGAAATAACTTGCTTCAGGAAACAAGTCAATCTTTTTAAGTCATAAAAAATTAAACTGGTTTCTCAAATAAAAATGGGAGTTTAAAGACCAATTTCTGCAGCTAGGAACAAAAATAGTGCAATACAGAAAGGTTCCCATGCATTAATTTTTAGCATATAAAGCAGAATCTGACTCCATTCAAATTGAAGGTCTACCTACCCTAACAACATATCTAAAACACTCAAAAACAGAAGAAGCCCTACATGACAGGTATACTGAACACTTTCCTTAGCCTCCAGGAACTGACAGCCCAAGGACTTTGAACCAGATGTAGTTTATACATGTAACAATTCTCAATGGATTTTTGGTCCATTAATTTGTCCAGTCTACTTTTTAATTCAAGTAAACTGAGGATGCCATGGAGCAGAGCTGAAAGCTGACCATAACCCTACAGGAAAAAGAAACTGACCTTTTGTCAATTTTTCAGATCCCAACTTCAAGTTTTCTTCAGTTCTTACAATACAGATCTTGTGTGAGTGGAGACACTGAGCAGCAATACTGTTCCCTATTCACCTGACTCTGGCACATATATATCAACTATCCTTCAGATTAAAGCATACAGAAGGATAATCTCTTTCACAGTAGCCATTCCAGACCATTAACCATCTCTGTTTTGTTGGTTTTTTTTTTTCTTTAAACTATTTGCAGTTCTAGTGTAAACATTTTGAGATGAGGACCCCAAAATCCACACATGGAGTAGCACACACAATGTTTCTCTGCCTACCATTGCAATACTTCATCTTACATTTAGTGTGTTTTCCAGACCCAGGACAAAGGATTAAAAAGATGCTTTTATTAGACTGTGTTTTCATTTAACTACAATATCTCATTCCTGAGTGATAAGGCAACACATCTTGCATGACTGCAAGATAGAGCTTATAGAGCTGTGACCCTAGACAGCAGTCACACATCATGCAATACTTCAGAACAAATACAGGTTTCATATCTGCTTTGAAAAGGGGTGCAAATGAAACTGAAAGTAAGTAGTATTAGGTGTCAAAAAAACTTGAGAGGATTTTAATTACATGAATAATCACAAGATCCTGGAGGTTATTCACAAAACTTCTATCAAAATAGGCACAAATAAGTGTGATAAAACAATATGTCAATGCTGAACAGGTTTATGACTACAAAAAAACCCTAACCAAAACCAACCAAACCAGATACTGTTTAAGAGGGAGAAAACTCTGCTTTAGAATCTCTGCATTGTGAACTTTGTAAGTTCTTAAAAGACTGTGTTAGCTGAGAGGGAGAGAACATGAGCACCAATTGTGTTTCTATCCAAGCCTTAGGGCTGTCTGTAGTGATGGTCAGTCCAGAACTCTCACTCATGGTGCTGTTGGTGAAATCCATCACTAAGGAACATAAGCTCAATACCTTCTGCCTTTAGTTCCCAAGACTGACAGACTGATCTGTCATCTAAAATGAAATTCCTGATAAAATGTTCAGTGAGCATAGAAAAATGTTATAAACTCTTTCCTCAGGCTGGACTGGGGGAACAATAACAGAATCATTTCTGACAGAAGGGGCCAGACAAAGTACTATAAAATGAAGGATTGAAGAGTTTTTATTAAAGTTTTCTATCCATATAAAGTGACAAATAAAAGAAAAAATTATTTCCCTATCAGTGCAAAAACTCACACATCTTCCATACTTTTAGAAGTCTGGGGGATTTTTCACATATAATTCTTCACCTAAATACTATAAAAGTCTTCTTACTACATAATTCAAATATTCTACAAATTTTAACTGTCCTAAAGCTCAGAGTTTAAAAAAATGGTCTTAGTTAACATGTAAGTAAACTTGTTTTCCAATAAATAAAATCTAATATCATCAGCTTTAGCTGTCATATGGAAAGCTGAAGTTAGCATGTTCCCTTAAAGGTCAGAGCTGCACTGTTTTTAAGTAAAAATATAATCAGTAGGAAAAATTCTCTACAATAATATTTAAACTACTCAATCCCAAAATTTAAAAAAACACTGTTGAAAACACTGTTAAAACACCACAAGACTCATACTTCAGGTAACCTTGCATAAATGTCCAAGTGTGTTGAGAGATAAAACAAGTTGGCAGAAACACTCAGTGACTTTATACACCCATCCATTCAACCCTGACCTACAGTCTGCCTTGGATTTGGTTCATAAAACACCACCCTCATGCAGTATGGCTCAGATAAAGAAGAAATGGGAGGGGAGCCAAGCTAGCTGAATAAGCATTGCCATTTCAGTCCATCCACTTTGCTTACTTAAAGGTCAAACCATGCAAGTTATTAGGAAGCAGGAAAAAGATGAAGAGCTCAGAAACACAAAATCACCTGAAAGACTACTGACCCGGATCCTGGTCTAGAGGAGTTAATGCCTAAGTTCAATAAGGCTCAGTGTATGGCAGCTACAATGCTAGGACATAACCTGTGGGGTAATTTTTTTTCCAGTTGGTTGATTTTTAGGAAGGTGTACTGACTGGGACAATCAAATCACAGAATAACATATGGTTGAAGGTGCCTCTGGAGCTCTCCAGTCTAGCTGGCTGCTTGGCTCAGTCTGCACAGAGTCTCCAAGCCTGTTACAACCTCTCTCACCTCTTCATTCCAGTGTTTGACCACCCACCCCACAGCAAAAAGTTTCTTTCTATATCAAGCTGGAATTTCCCATCTTCCAGCTTGTATTCATCCTGTCATCTCTCCATTGTGCACTGCTGAGTCAAGTCTGGCTGCATCTTCTCTGCACTGTCCCATGAGGCAGCTACAGGCAGGAAAAAGATCCCCCGAAGATTTCTTTGTAAAGGTTGTATGAAGCTTGTTCTCTCATCCTCTCCATGTGTGCCATGTGCTCCAGACCACCTGATCACCAGGGTGGGCTTGCTTCAAGATGTCAAAGGTTCAGGGAAGCAGTGTTACATCTTTTACAATATGAACAGTATTTGAACACAGTATTCGAAAACCAGATATTCCAAACGAGTTTAGCTTTCCAAGAAAAACTAACTTCCAAGAGTTGTTCAAATAACCACTATGACTGCATTTGTAACTGGAGGGGTTTAAGGGAAGTGCCAGCTACCTGCATCCAGTAAGGGGCAATCCTCTCAATACAGGAAAAACCTCGTGGATTTTGAGCAACAGTCAAGGGCCAGCACATAGTAACAAGCAGAAGCTCTGCCCTTTGTAGGCACAGAGACCTCTAAAACAACTGTTGTGTTGGATCTTAAATCATCCCTGAAGGGATCATTCTGTATTTCATACCATAACTCTGGATAAATATTGGAGTTATAGTTACTCATTAATTGCTTTGAGCAGAGCTTAAACTGCATCATCACCATACATCCCTGCAGCATCCTATTTGTCCCAATCAAGAGAAGATGCAAAAAGACCAGAGACCCCAGCTGAGTCTAGGTCACTTTTAGAGCAACACTGTTGAATGTTCTTGGGTTGGTCAGAGCAATGATGTGATAAATACATGGATCTGCCATGCAAGGAACAACAGAGATCATTACTTTGTGACCAGGTTTTCTTTGAAATTGTGAATATATTTTCTTTCAAAAGACAACTTGTAAGATATTATACCATAATACAAAATAACTATCCACTCTGGACTACTGCAGAAACATTTATGAAAAAACCCACCTTCACAAAACCAGTATGTTTGCCTGCTTATTGAAGACCAGTAATATATAACATGAAGAGCAGGATCAAAGAAATGCAAAACAGTCACAACATCACAAAACTCAGATGTGTTGTACTATCAGCAGTAATCATGGTCACTATTTTTGCAAAGTACAGATACCTATGCACTTCACTACCTGTGATTTTCTTACCCACTATATTATAGCTAGCTTTAAAATCTTGCTGCAGTCTTTTAGATTCCTATTTATTACCTGTACAATTTTCAACTTTTAGGACAGGATAAATAAAGAACTACTACCAAACACATATATTGTTTATACAAGAGTTTTCTTATGTCCCTTAGCACTGCATATAAAATAGAAAAAAAAAAGCTGGATAGCATACACACTAAAATATTAGTGTCTAGCATTAGAAAGCAATTCCTTTAAGATGTAAACAGCTGAATTTTCTTCCTATACAAGAACATAATGTTGTCACAAACGCTGTGTACCCAATTTTTCTCTGAAGTGGAGCTCCAGGTGATTTAGTAAATAATTTTATTCCCTCCCCTAACAGGAGCACTGGTCTAAAATAATTTTGCAGATAAGAAAGACAATGATAGAAGGATATGCTTTATCAATACTTTTTTTAATATCCATTTCATTATGCAGACTATCAATTTATATTATTAAAATTATTCCTCTCACTTTCTCCATCAGCAATCTTACTGGGGATAGATCTACAGACACACAGCCATAAAATAGGCTGCCCATATTTACTAGTGCTTCTCATAAAAAAACCTGAATACCTTCTAAATTTAATGAATTCATCTTCCCTACATTCTTGTGATGTACATTTATAGTTTAGACATCACCATACTGTAAGAAAAAAATAATTTGAGAATTTTGTTTGAATAAGGTCCAGCTGGGACCTTAAACAAGCTTAGTTTCAGGATGATGAGAACCAATTGCTGAGTTTTCTCAGAGTAAAGGTGTTCATTGGAAACCCAAAGGATAGAAGCATAACAAGCATATGGTGAAAAGGAGGGGTTATACAATTTTCCCAGAGTCAAGAATAAATGTGGATCAGCAGCAGGAATAGGAAGCAGTTCTCTCAATTCTCTCACTACTCTGTCAACATTATTTTTCATCCCAAAAATCATGCACTTCAAGTTTTCAGTTTTTTCATTAACCTGTTCTAAAATATTTGTAACAAATACACATTTAACTACTTCAAAAAGAAAGTTATATTAAAGACAGACAAAATTATTTAACTCAAGCAACCCTACAAGAAATGCTGAAAAACAGCCTATTAATACCATTCAAAAAAACCAGTATCAAAACCCATCAACAACAATTATCTCAATGTGATGGATGGAAAGTAAATAATTCCAGCTCTGTTTAAAGCTGGCAGCTGTTAGCTCAGAGCTAGGTGGAGACATCTTCATGAATTGCTGCCATACACTGACTGCAGCACAGACAACTCTTAAGCTCTGTGGTTGCAGCAAATGCTGAAAGTCTAGCATACATCATGATATTGAAAAAGCAAAATGTTTCTTCCATTGTTGGCAGGAAAATGCCTCTGCAAAAGGGAACTTTTGTTGACCTTATCACTGGGGAACAAAGGGCTGGAGAGCAGTGCTATGGAAAGGGAACTGGGAGGTCCTGGTTGATGCCAAGTTCAACATGAGTCAGCAGTGCCCTGGAAGCCAGGAGGACCAAGTGTGTCCTGGGGGACATCAGGGACAGAATCACCAGCCAAGCAAGGTGGGGGAATTGTCCTGCCCTGCTCTGCACTGGGGAGGCCTCACCTTAAGTGCTGGGGGCAGGTTTGGGCACTACAACGTAAGAGGACATCAAACTGTTAGTGTGTGTCCAGAGAAGGGTGACTAAGTGTAGCAGCCCATGAACTCTCTCCCTTTGGTAAACCCCCAAGCCCTCAGCCCTGGAAACATTACCTACCACAGTTAGACCTCCCAAAGGAAAAAACAGACTCTCCCTTGGACTTGATGTCGCAACTCCCTCTGGTTTCTCCTTCCCCTGTCACTGGCTTGGCCACCCTGATGGCCAGCCCCCCTTGCCCTGGAGGCAAGGCCCCTCTGTCCAGCCCTGAGCTCTGCTCCCTTCCCCTTTATAAGCTGACTGCTCCACAGGGTTCACTCTCTTTCCCAGAGTTTGCCCTTCACCTACTGTGTTACTCTGCTGGAATAAAACCTTGCCAAAGAGCTTCTCTTGCCTCTATCTCTGAGCCAGTTGCAGTGAGTGTTGAGTGTAGGTTTACTGTGTTACCTGAATGTTAACTCAGCTTGCTTTTCGACAGGAGAGGTTTGTTGGGGATAAGAAATAGGTAGCAGCACCTACCACTTTAACACCCGCATTTTTAAGTAATATGGTGCAAGGTCTCAAGAGAAGACTTACAAGGAGCAGATGAGGTCACTTAGCTTGTTCAACATGGAGGAGAAAAGACTGAGAGGAGACATCATCACAGTTTATGACTTCCTCAAGTGAGGCAGCAGAGGCAAGATGCTGATCTCTCTCTGGTCACCATCAATAAGACAGGAGGAAATGGAATGGAGCTGCACCAGGGGAAGCTCAGATTGGACATTAAGAAAAGATTGTTCACCGAAAGGGTGGCTGGGCACTGGAAGAAGCTCCCAGGGAAGTGGTTGCAGCACAACACCTGACATAGTACAAGGAGCATCTGAACAACACTCTTAGTTATATGATGACTAAGGTAGTTGTGAATGTAGCAGGAGTTGAACACTATGATCCTTACTAGTCCCTTCCAACTGCAGACAATCTATGGTTCTGCTATTGCTCTATCCATATGCAAAACCACCATGCATCACATGACAACATCTGGGGAAAGAAATCAAATGTCACGGATTCTTGTTATTAATCACAATCAGAAACTGTGTTTATACCAAGAATTTTGGCTTCTAATAATCTTTTTGTCATCTGTTAAGAGCACAATAGTTACACATGAATAACTGTTAAGAATTCATTCCATGTACAGTGTTAATAATTGGAGAGATCAGTTGACCATAACAGATTAATAACCCAATTTAGCAGTAATCCAACATTTATGTCTATAGAAACTTCCTCAGAAACTCCTGACCTAAAGATGACTAAAACAAAACAAAAAAAAAATCTGTTTCTGAAAATAAAACTTTCTATTAGCAGGATTCCTCTTCCTGCTAAAAAAAATCTCAGGAGAGCTTCACTTAGAAATGTTTATTTCCAGGAGTACAAATTCAGATGTGCAGGCTTTTCCCTTTAAAGTATACACTATTTTCAAGTCAGCAATTTAAAAGATATAAGTAGTCTCAGGAATCTCATCCTAAAACTGAAAGTGCTTAAGCTTTAACAGAGTAATGAAAAATCCTAACATTCCTATCAAAGGAGCCATATTTTATTCCTGGAAAATTGGAAATGAACATACTGTACTTTCAGAGTGTCTTCTTTGGTGTATAGAAGTACTCTTATTAATTTGATTCTACATTAAAAAAAGAAAAAATATAATACCTTACTGAATGTTGACACAAGACCTCGATGCATTGGTAAGAAATTTGTCAGTTTGGAAAGGATTTAAAAACATGATCACTGGTGAAGCGTTCTTCTCATAGTAATTTCTACACTTGCAATACATTTATATTCTTTAAATGATATCTTGTAATTTTTTCTCATTCCAAATACATAAATTCTAAGATAGTTCAACACTTTCTCACTAGTTTCTCCTAAACCCATCTTTGAATATTAAATGTCTTCCAAAAACCAGCAATTATTTTGCTTTATAAACTAGGGTTTTGGCACTTTCACTTCCAGAAATCTTCATAGATTACACTCTTAATCTATCACAGCAGTTTTAAATGCACTGCCAGAGTATACAATTTGACTATTAAATATAGTAGATTTGAGAAAATGTGCATACTTCAGAAAAGACAAAAATAAAGATATTCACTATGGATACATTTAAGGTTTCTAACTAATATCCATCCTGTAAAAGCCATAAAAATCACTCCTAGAATCCAATTTCAGTTACCTTCTAAATGCAGGTTTTCCCTAACAGCAGTGATGAACTGGTGAAATACACCAAAAAGAGCCATTGCATTGAACACCTTTGTAACCGCATCAAAAATACAGAGAGGAATAGGAATACCCCACACAAAGGCATTTAAATAAATAGTATTTCCTGTTCTTTAAAACACATGTAGACTAAGACTATTTCCAGATACCTTTGTGTTGGTTTTTCTACTAGAGAGCTGACTATAAATTAAGGATTTAGTATGCCTACAGTGAGATGTCCAGAGCAATCAATCAGCATCGATCTTCTCATGCAAGCACTGAGCTGACTTTAGGTCAAAGCTCATTTACAGCATAGAAGACCAAGGCCCATTCACGCTAAATGCTAGAGCTTTTATTATTTGCCAAATTTACTATCCTAATTTTCTCCAGCAGATGAGTTCCATAGCATAAACTTGTACTTTTGACAGAATATAAGAGAAAGAGTATCCTAATCTACTGTTTCAAGTACTCATCCTGGATGGCTTATGAGTACTTGCAAGAGTTAGAAACATTCTTCCCATTCTTTCAGACAACCAACAAGATGTGCACCCCACTGGAGTAGGAGGTGCTTTCCTTAAGAGACACAAGTAAACTAATGGTTCAAATGCTGCAATAACGTCTGATCCATGTTCTTCTATACTTATCATCCATGTGGCTGCTAGACAGCAAAATACCTCTACCTCTTCCCTCAAATGATACATGGCTGTAATCTCTCACCAGAAAATAGAAACCAAGCAAAAGAGGAATGATAAGGCTCTTATTTTTCCTCTCCAGTGTTCTTTTTCTCCATTTTTATAGTATTTTCACAGGTAAGACTGGCCATAAAGCAACTATTATTTTTAAAATGTTTTAAGTGGATGGCTTTGATATTTTAACTGAATCACAAGGAGTGGCATCTCTGACCATAATAATTTCCTGTGGCTTTTTTGTCCTATTAAAATTCAAAATGACATATAGAATCCAACCACTGGTTCCACTTGGATGCTATACAACTTCTTTTTCACACTTTTTTTTTTTACTTGAAGTACTTTGGTTAGAATTAAATTTTAAAAAGAAAAAGGCAATCTAACTATACCAAAGGAATCTAGTTATACATGGCTATGTGTCCTCTACTCAGACAAAATTTCCACAAAATTGTTAACTTTCTTGGAAAGAAGTTGCCACACCAGAAAGCTGGCATGGCTTGTTTCTTCTTTTTAAGTGCACATTTATCTATTTCTTATGTAACTATTACAATTTTTCTTTTAATTATGCTTAGCTCGTATTTTCTCCCTTAGTGATAATATTGAACTCTATTTTCATCTGCAATTACCACAAAATAAGCAAAGCACACTTTCTAAAAGGACCAATGACTGCCACCATAACATGATTTTGAAGCATCTTTTGAGTGCCCAAGCATAGGTTGCCTGCAGTCTATCAAAAACATGAATAGTATATGATCCTCTAATTTAAGATGTCCAATACAGCCATCCCAAGATACACAGGGACAGCATAAAACTTTCAGACCTATACACAACTAGGAAAAATAAACAAAAATATATGAACAGGACTGCAAAGGGAAATCTATTTGGTATTTTCATAGAAAGAGCTTTCCACTGTATTTGAAGGAAAATAATTTAAAATATGGAATGTTGAAGTTAATTTTAATTATTTCACTAATGCAAACAGAAGAGGTGGACTTGGTTGTGTTAAGAATAGAGTAACAATATAAATAAAACAACAACTGTGTTTGAATGGCCTGTGCAGGTTAGACATGAACACACTATCTACTAGCAAAAACTGCTGGCTGTGATAATATGCTGGTGTGACTAAAAGCTACACCAGAAATTTTAATAGGATAAGCATAGAATTGACTACTGGGCTTTAAAAACAGAGTAGTACTGAGCTCCTAATCACAAGCATCATTAACTTTAGTTTTAAAACTTAGCAGCAGAAAAATAGAATTTCACCAACTACACAGGATTTTTTTTCTATGCAACAGCTTACATTCAGACAAACCTAAATGAAGATCAGATAATATTTATGATGTTAGCCTTTTAAAAGTAACATAAAACAGAAATTAACATTTATGTAAACTTCATTGCTTGCTACTCAGCAAAATCTTGGTAGCAATCTAAAATACAAATAGCCTTAATTTACAAAAATGGCACTTTTTGTAAGCACTTCCAAATCCTTTATCAACCTTATTCCAGCATTATAACATAATAATCAAAATCAATACTTCATAAACTATAAACTAATATTGAAGGCGGTTGGCATAGGTTTGACATTGCAAAATATATTAGAAACAAAATACTGAGGATGTAGCAGTAAAAGGCAGCAAGAAAGTACAACATTAAATATATCCTACAGTAACTTTTCCTGCTACAACCCCTTCTTAATCAACAGCAGCATTTCATATTTATACCTTATATCAACCCAAGTTTTGGCATTATTTACATAACCACGGAATTTAGCTCACCATATTTCATCTTGCTACCAAGGGCAGTTTGCACCTTTTAATTTTTTCACATTATGATATCAGCTTTCCTTCTGATTTTCAGTCCTTTACTGTCCTGAAAATACTTGTAAATTGTGAATAGGTCTCCATTTTTCCATAGATACACATCATTACATTGTCACTGACCACATTAGACATTATTATGTCTACTCATATTGCAGTCACACCTTCATATTGCTTCGTAAGACCACTTATAATCTACATAACTTCTAGCACCAGGATTTGGGATCATGGCACTATGGAATTAATTTGCATTCAGGTAAACCACAAAATTCACCCTGAAGTTCTGTAAAGAAGAACTGTATTCAGGTTTTTCACATACTCAAAATCACATCATTAATGTACACTTCCTCAGCGCAACCGAGTGTTGAGAGATGAATGAGTGCAGAGGGTTTCCAGGGGAACTGGAAACTCTATTTAAAGCTTCTTACTAATTAACTCAGTGACTAAACCCTAGTTCAGGTGAAGATACATTATGGCTATTTTCTTAGAACAACTTTTTAGGTAGACAGTTACAGATTTTTTTCACTGATACAGTTCTTTCGCTTGGCAACTATAACATTAAAAAATTGTAGTCATAAGTGACATGAAAGGGTTCTTTTCATATGCTTTGACTGAATTCAGAGATCTAAATGGTCCAGAGAGATGATAGAGGATAAAAAAAATCTTGCCAAATCTCTGTTACTGCTTAGACCACAACATTGGGTAGTGTGCAGTGTAAGAGGTAATATAACTTTACACTGATGAGCAGTGAAAAGCAGTCATATTAAAACTTATTTTTTATGAACTGCTCAGTATCTGCAAGCCATCATGTCCTTGCTACTGTGCTAGCTAGATTAAAGCTAGTACATTCAATCCCACTTGGATTGCAGCACAGCCTAGAAACAAAGACTGCTAGTGGAACTGCTTTTCAATTTTAAGCCCATAGTATTTCCCTTCAGAGTCTAACAGAGTCAATGTACTGTCAGTTGCATTGTAGAAAATAACATGAACTATATTTAACAATACACAGAAAATACACATTGGATATTAAGTCTTGGCATAGAAATTATTAAGTAGTAGTAATAAACCATAGACTAGATAAAATAGCTCTACATTAAATTACTGTCAGAATAAAATGGAGTATTGACTCAAGCATAATTCAGTAGTTTAGGGTCTGGTAAAGGACTAGGTATAACAACAGATCTCAACTATATGTGTTGATCATCGAAACACATCACCTAGACAAAGACTAGTTTATAGAGAATAATGGGAATCAAATTACATGCAACTCCCTTCACCCATGATTGAAAATTATTTCAGAAATCTGTAATGAAGAAGTTTGTTAATCTGTCCTGTTCAATCTATTATGTTCAAAAGAAAAGCAGCCAGATGATTAATCCTTCCAGTCTGATTTGGTCCTGGCTCCTGAGTTTTCCCAACTGCCTACCACTCCTTTTTCCCAACTCCAACCATTGGCTCAAAGACAGCCATAGGGCTTCAAGAGAGCTGCAAAACCTTCAGAGACCACTAGTCATGCAGACAATTTAGAGCTAAACTGTTTTACTCCCTAAAAAACTGTGGAACTATTTCTAGAACTCCTGAGGTCAAACTGTATGTGGGGAGGTAAGGAGGGAGCATTTATGACAGACTACAGCTTGTCCTACTTACATGGTATGACATAAACACATTTTAAATTCCATGACTACAGATACATTATACAAAAACTTTCAATACCTGGGAATATTTTGAGTGATCATAATCATGTTCAAATACTCATAGCTATAAACTAACATATATATATAAATTTCAAGACTAGCACCTGAAGACATTTTAAACATTAACTAAATATTTAAGGATATTAATATGAAACACTTGACTTGCATACTTTACTGAGGTCTTCTTTTATTAATACCTAAAATTAGTGCTCATCCTGTGTCAAAACTATCTATGAACTACAGTAATATGTATGGCTTTATTCTCAATATTTATCACAAAAATATTTGTAGATGTATGTACAAAAAATAACAAAGCCTGTGTTCTGTATGTTGCTGGAAAAAAAAAAATCTATCATCACTTACAAGGTTACTTTAATAAAAAATGGCTTATCTAGGTATGCAGTGTTAAAGAGACTCAAAATGATAGTAAAATAAATCACTGCAAAGGAAGAGTGAAGATTAAAATATTGAAACCTAAGAAAGGAATATCAAAGTTGATCCAGAATCCCATTTATGAACCTCATCTAACCTGAATAAGACTGAATTTCAAGAATGATACAAAAGCAAGTATGCAATCTGCCTGCACTACATACATTATGTGTATTTACTCATAATGCATATTTAGTATTCATCAGGAGTATGCTTACAAGACAGGACACTTACCTGACACAACTTCATGAACTTAGAAATGAAAAAATTAACAAGAGACTGGAATTTAACAATAAGAAGGCTAATGGATAGCTTAGTACCCAGCTTCCAAACTAGCCTAAAGATCTCTCTTCTTCATGAACATATTTGTTTTGCAACATTCCAGAGAAACAAACCAGACAGTTTTCATGACCATTTGAGTGGCAGATTCTATTTAGGGATGGAAGTTCCACATGTGACTATCCCAAAATCATATCCTTGATACTTCATATTGAAAGAAATTCTAAAAGCAAATAGTGGGATTTGAGACTACCACGCCAACAGTATCAAATTTTAATTTGACGTTATTTAATAAAATGTAACTTCCTCAGCATTTCTTGTACGCCCTTAGGAGATATATTGCTCTAATTAAGAATCAAGCTCATTAATTCTATTTTTAGAGGATTTTTTGGTTCAAGAAAGAAAAAAGTAGTTCTCTTGAAGAAACTTCTCATATAGGTGGACTAGTTGGCAAGAACTTCCTAAATGTCTGCTTACTCTAGATTATTTTGTTGTTAGACTGTTTCATTTGATTTTACAAACATATTATTTTATCAATATTGCTAATTAAAGTCACTAGTTAGATATGATTTGGGAGACAGGCTCTATTAGATCTATTATCTATTAGATATCTATTAGATCTATTAGACTATATATGTATATTAAAAATTATTCTTACCAAGATGAGTTGAAAAAGAACTGGAAAAAGATGGTTTTCTTCCATGAGGCTGCAAAAACATATTTTAACATTTATTTAATAACAGAGGAAGTGAATTCTTATTTAACACACTAAACTCACAAGAGGAACAGAGCAGTAGAATAGCTGTTGCCAAGATCCATGACCCAGAACCTTAGCCTTTGACTAGCTCTCAACAAAAATGACCTCCATTTCAGATATTAAACAGAAACAGCAATGTTATACACTGCTTTGGAAATTACTTCTAGGTCTGCTTCACTGATGTGATTCAAGTGAGTAGAAGAGTAATTAATTTAGCATATTTTAACGGCAGTAATTAATAAAATGCTGCAACTATACCACTGCACATACTATGAAACAGAGTGCACCATTAACTGTTTGAATTAATAGACTCAGCACACATAATGAAATTATAAATATGCAGTGGTTTTTTTTTTAAGAATGCCATGTTAACTAACTTCTTGGGTTTAATATACTTATATATGATAGATCTGTCAAATACTTGACAATGCTGAGCAGTAGTGGCCCAAAAGGAGTCACCTAGATTCTTCTGCGTTTCAAAATCAGACAAAACTGAGCATATAGATGCTTAAAGAAAGATTATTCTCAAAAACAGGTAATATTTTACATCAATGAAGTGTTTTCTACTGCTGGAGCACAAAATACTGTCTTAGTAAAGCATGTGTGTCTCACACACTACAATGACATATGAGTCACATGATTAACTGCATTATATTTTACTGCTTTTTCTGTATTATATTTTCTAATTGGAAGAATTATTGTCACCTTTTCTTACAAACTATACTAAATGCCTATTCACCAAACACCACAGAGAACACCCAATTGTGTGTCTCAATTTTCTTCTTGAGTCACCATAATGTCATGGAAGTGCTTCATAAACAATTGGTAGGTTTGGCTTTATGACACAGCAAAGATAAGACTGCATTAAGAAGCCCATGTGATAAATGCAGAACTCAAAACACAGAGCATGTCTGGGATCTCAGTGTGCAACACTCTACAAAGTTGCAATTGCCAGTAGTACGTTAGTTAAAAACACACCAAGTTATATTACATAGATCACCTGAATAAACAGCAGTTATTTTTGACTAAAACAAGTACTTAATTTTATGTTTGAAGCTTTACTGTGTAAAACTCTATACTGACTTCTGGTAAAACAATAATCAGTTTAATTCTGTTTGGTAAGTTATTTGTTAAAAAGAACACATATACACCTAGAATCACATAGTTCCATTTAGGAGTCTTTATTCATGTACAATAAGTGGAGAAGGTGTTATTTTAATGGATAGTAGAAGCCAAAATACTTGACTGTGAACTGAAGCAACTAAAAGCAATCTCACATTCTCTTCTAAGAATTTAATGGAAAAAAATCAGAGGGGGCTAGAACAGACATCCAAAGGTCATAAAAGAAATGCTTCATTTAGATTAATGTCACCTGTAAGAGCCCTGGTTGCTCATATTTGCTGGAATCCCGTCTTGTAAAGGAAATAAGGAATGAAAGCCATGCTTAGAGAACAACAGTATCTATGAACAACTCAGAATTACTTCTAAGTAATGCAGATATATGCCTTATATATGAATAATGGTTTACTTTTTTGTACTGTTTTTTCTATTTCTCTGATCCTTGCCTTCACCTAAATGTAAATGATTTTATGACATAGAATCTATATGAGTTAAGGGTGGGAATAAGATGATCTGCTGCATTGTACAGTACTGGCATGTAGATATGGAGACAAGTAAAACACACCTCCTAAACTGTTCAAAACATAACAAAACAGTATCCTCTAATGCACCCACATGTAGACATTTAACAAAAATAAGTAATAGCCTTGTTCAAACAAATATGTTCATTTTTTCTTGCATACAGAAATGTCACACTCAAAGGAGGGAAAAGAGTTTAGGTAAGGAAAGAAACTCATTATTTCTAAGTTTAGAAGCTTAAATTTAAGGACATTTTCTCTTCTTATTAAATTGAAGGAAATTTTTTTCCACATGCAACAGAAACAAATTACTTTAATAGGTCAGGAGAACATGAAAGCTAATGTCCTCTGGGCCATCTAATAACCCTTAAATAGACAGTTATGGCAGCTTGGACACAGCCAGGTCATAAGAGAGTGCCGTGATTACAGATAGGATGACTTATTATATTTGAGGTTCATTTCCAGAGCCAAATCTACCAGTTAAATTAAAAGCCTAGTCCATGCCTTCAAAACAGAATTTTGCTGATGTAGATATAACAATACTGAATGTAAAGAAAGTTTGTTAAACACCACAGACTCCCAAAAAGCACAGCTACTATAACAGCAATCATACTGACAAAATGAAGTTTTGCCAGCACAAGCCTACTTATGCTTAGGGCTTATTGGAACTACTTACCCCAGCAAAAGCTGCTCACTTTGCTACATAAGCAGCATGTAAACTGTGAACACATTAGCAGTAAAATACAATCAAATACCAAGAATAGCCAAGCAATCCTAGTTTAGGTAGAACCTAGAAAGCTGCTTTTGTGGTAGAGGGTAAGTTATGAAACAATTGTTTTCAAACAGTGGAAAATGGTCCCAGCTACAGCACTACAAAGTCAGCTGGACTTTCTGCTGAGATAAGCTAAGAAGGAACTAGAGCCAATAGGTCCGTTCTTAAAGGTCACTTGCCAACCTTTATGACTGAAACAATAAAAAGCTGCAGCCTTGAATGAAAATTATACACATAGCTTAGCTAAAGCATAAAGTCACATCAAGCACTTCATTAAGACAAAGCTTTAAGTTGATTTATCCCAACTTTGCATATATGTGCTCAAGCAAGAGAGTGACTGCCTTACATAGTTTTACAAAGGAATTGTTTTAAAGCTGGTGAAAGAGGAGTTTAGCTACGGGATTTATTTCATAGA
The DNA here is from genome assembly GCF_027887145.1 of Ammospiza caudacuta. NCBI lineage: Eukaryota > Metazoa > Chordata > Aves > Passeriformes > Passerellidae > Ammospiza > Ammospiza caudacuta. The sequence goes on along the minus strand of NC_080593.1, from coordinate 45,719,558 downwards.
ATGTTATTCTGATTCAAAAGTATTTTGGTTCTTCATAGACTTACATAATTTATATTAAATTAGGTCCTACCCAGTGCGGAAAACATTCAGAATCATGATATACATATGCAAATCATAATAACAATAAATAACAATACTAACTATTTCCATCACATTTAAAACTATACATAAATAAACAATGCTGGCTCAAAATTACTGGTGATCTGATTTTAAAAGACTTGCTATCAGTACAATCTGAATTTTTAATACAGTAATAATTTTCAGAATGAGACTGTGCCTCCAATTTTGCTGTCCAACAATACGCAAGATCTGTTTTTCTAGGAAATCCTAAATTACTTTCTTGCAAAACAAAAACCTACTCCAGGACACTAAACACAAAAGGCTTTTTGTTAGAGGTTTGATACCTTAAAAAGATAGAAAATGTGTTATCAGAGAGAATCTTTAGAGAAAAGTTGGATGGGAGGGTGTGGAAATCTGGATATTACACACATTCTAAGCTGAACAAATGAGTAGAAATTATTCTGCAGAACAGAACTGGTGGACATGCACAGAGCAATAACCAAGATAATAATTTTAAATGTCAAATCCACAATAGATTTTTGAACCCTACTAAGGACTCTTTAAAAATAGGCATAGCTGTTCACATTGCAAAGGCTGGGGGAGACAGCTAAAGGAGAAATATTCCAGAAACTTATGAAGTACTATACTTCTTAACTGTAACATGATGGCATAAAATTAAATGGCAAGTGATCAGATCAGACAAAGAAATAAAAAGAAAATACCTGAAGATGATAAATCTTTATATACATGTGGTTATGTAATAGAACAACATATACTGAAAGTGACTTGTGAAATATCTCTTTTAGTCCACATAAATGAAAGGAAGATTACTCCTCAATAGCTACCATCTACAGAACACAAGACCATCTAACATGGGTTCTGAAAAAAACCCTCAGAGGTGGCTGAGAAAGCCTCCAGAAAGTATTTCCACACACTTGACTCCTTCTTGTAGTTTTCTCTGGGCACCTACTATTGAACACAAGAGAATGGACTGGACAGTGGTTTAGATTTCTTTCATGCTGACCAGATGATTCATGGCAGAACTGAATTCACTCAAGTCTGCAGCTCCAGCTGTAGCAACCCAACCAGCTGACTCCTCCTGATTTGGTACTTTTATTTACAAAGCAAAAAATTCGCTATTGAAAGTAAAAAAAAAAAAAACAAGAATGAATGGTATTTGCTCCTTTTTAATGCTTTACATAATTTGAACTTTCCAACATGACTCGTTTCAAAAATTCACTTAACAGTAACATCAAATATTTCTCTCACATTTTTACAATTTAGACATTCAGTAATTGATCAGCAACACGAAAGAGGAAACAAAATTACAGGTTTAAGGTTAATAGCTTATTTCTTTACTAAAGGGGAGCTTTTATAAAATGCAACACTAAGGAGTTGTGTTTTACATTAAAAATGGTGATTAGTATTACAGTCTGTACATGACTTGACTATGAGAACTCCCTTGCAATAATGAACTCTGACCACTGCCTTTGATATGAATTACAATGATGTGCAACTTGACAACACTGTTATTAGCTGACACAAAACATTTCAAGAGTCTGTTTCTGGGCAAGTCTTTCTGCCTGATGTTTTTCGATAAAGCAGCATATATGCAAACATTACACCCAACAATAGGAACAGCAAGATCATAAAAATTCTCTGCTGTTTTACATTACCATTACTGCTCTAAAAGGAAAATCTGGGTTTTTACAACTCAATTTTCATAGATGTGAAACTAGCATAATCAAAACCAAAATCAGGTTCTAAATCTACATAAACATTCCCTAAAGTTCTAATAAAACAGTTTAATCCTCTGGAAATCTCTCTCAATCCATCTGGATTGTGATTTTCTCACTAATGTACTGCACCTCTAACATGTAGTTCTACAGCTCAGTTCAGCTGGACTAGGCCCTAAGGCTTACCTGTTATCAGAACTACTTTATTTTATTCATATTCATTATAGAAAGTAAAACAACACATAAAAACAGAGAAGTAATATAGAAGGAAATAGACCTACTTTTTAAAATTAGCATTTCAACCATAAACTAGGAAATTAAAATGACTAATGAGAAGAACAAAGTATTTTAAAGCAATTAGCATAAGCTCATATTAATCAAGGGAAGGACTAAAGCACTAGACCTCTAGTATAGTGGCAAAGAAACTACATCAGGTTCAAAGACAATCTATGCATAACATCAACAAATTATTAAAAGCAACACACTGAACTCCAAAGAGTTTGGTTTTGGGTTTGTTTGGGGTTTTTTACTGTTTGTTTTTTGAAATCAAGAGCAAAGATTTGAAACCATTTCAGAATATAGTGGAACATAACTAAATTGATCCACTGATGTAGACCATAATAGTGTATGAAAAGACTTCTTAACAGCTACCCTACAATATGCCTTTAACAGTCTTTAAGAGATAATGCATAGGTACAAAAAGTAGCATTAACAATGTTTGAAAATTGGACAATTCCTTGATGATTCCAAAGACACTACAATGGTTACTTTGATTAGTCAGGACAATTTGCTGCAACGTATGAGGTTGATCCATCTATCATCTTCACAGGTACTAGATCTGTGGTGTTTAGAAGCAGCAAGTTTTTTTGTTGTTGCTCTTCAGCACCTTCCTGGTTTGGTTTCTGATTACTTTTCTTCTTTTTTAGTGCAGCCTAATGTTTATCTGGAAGACTTATTTTTAAGGCTAGGAGGTGAGAAAGGTTCCTTAATTTGGTTCCCTATCCTTCATCATACATCTAAGAAGGGTGCCTTAGTTCTTAGTTAGGTGTTTCTCCTTCAGGAAATGCCCTTAATAGAATACTGGAATGTGTCCCACTTCCATGATCATTATCTGATGCATTATCTGACATTCCACCCTCCACTTCTGTTCTATTACCTTTACTGTCTCTCTTCCTTGAAACCAAAATTGTCTATTTTAGCAACCCCAAAAATTCAGACTCCATAGTTCAGAAGGTTTAGCTTTCAGACACATTAATGTCACCAAATGCTATGAGTTTCTGACTAAAGGTAGGCCAAGCAGCTGCCTAAGAGAGCACACGGCTACATTCTGTAAGGTTCTTTGTAAGGCAAAAAGGCAGCTTAAGAATCATGATCCAGTAAAAGTTTCCTGGAGAAGCACAGTATAGATTCTATTACAACAGTCAAAACATTTAACAGCATCATACAGGTATAGGTATACCATAGTTATAAGAGAAACTAAGAAATTCACAAAAAAACCGCCACTACTAGGAAAAAACCTAGCAATCTGATGGTACAGACCACAGCAAAGAGCATAAAAGACTCAAAGCAGGAACCAAAAATCCCCCTAACTCACCACAGATTATGTCTGGCTTCCTATCCATGCATATAACCTATACATTAAGTTGCCAAACACACAGAAGGACAAGCTACCTATGATACTGTTCTTTCTGAATGCAGACTTGGCATGGTTAAATCACACCTCAGCCTGCTGCAGACCTTTGCTCCCACTGTGAGAAGTTCTATTCCTCCAAAAACTCTTTACACACAGGTACAATTCATCAAGAACAATTAATGCAAAGGGAAAAAAATAATGCAAATTCAGAGTAGTCCAGAAATTAATCATTAACTAAAGCTTAATTTTCTTTAACTATCCTTAATATCAGTGATTTCTTTAGAAATCAGCAGTCTCAATATAGCTAAGTATCAACATATCAACTCTGCTATTAAATCTCACACTGGTTTTAATGTTCACAATTTTTCTTGTTACAAACCACTACAAATTCTTGAAGAAGACAAGGCAACAAGTATTTAGGAGAGCCACAATAGAATATTACTAGAAGGTTTAAAGCCAGACTATTTACTTTGAGCCAAGTATAAAACAGGCAACTGATAGACAAATTCAGTTCAAAGTTCACTCTTCCAACATCTACTATTTTCTTAGTAAACTCTAAATGAGGTTGTATCAGACAGCAATTGTTATCTGATACCCATCTAAAAGGGTATCTGTTTCAATTATACTCTAACCCATTCAGGTCAAAACAGACAAGAAAAGACTCATCCTTTTCTGAAACTGGATTTTCTTCCTGTGGATGCTCATATGGTTAGATGTCCAAATTATTAAAAGTGTCCACAGAAACACATTAAAGTTGGGGTTTTGTACAGCTACCGTCTTACACAAGAGAGAACTTAGATTGGTGAGAGATCTAATTCAGCAACACGACTAATGGGATATCACTAGAGTTTTTCACTGCTAAATTGAAAAGCAATGGAGTGGAAGAGCTCCTACAACAGAGAATATTAAAAATTACCTCAACAGTGGAGCAATGGCAAAGAGTACAAAGTGGTTTTTGTATTCTTATAAAATGCTAATTAAAGAAATTCAAAACATGTATTGTAACTACACTATTTTATCGTAAGCTTAAAAAACATCAAAATCATAACTTGAGTATCTGTGTCTATGCCATATATAGCAAACAACCTGCAACAGAAAGCAGAAATGCCCAAAAATAGTAGGAGGAAGATTAAATCTCTTTCCTCTGATATTACAATTTAACTAATTTACAGTATCAGCTATGAAAAAAAGGAAACAAAAAAAAATTGAGTTTATCTGTCTCCTTTCAAGTGCTAAAATAAGAACTGCTCAAACTCAGATGCCTCAGTCAGGGAGCACACAGGTAAATACTGAGCTGATGGTAAGAAGAAATTAGATGCAAGAAAATTGGTAGAACTATTAAAGGGAGAGCAAGAAGGCAAGAATCTGTTAGGTGAACATGCCTGAGAACAAGCTATCATACGGAACAAACTAAAAGCACACACTAGTCCTTGCCCTCCTCCCAATTCACTCTTTACATCAAAATAATATTAACTACTTTCAAGACACATTGCAACAGCACGGTAAACACTAATTTAACATTTTGGCATTTTTCAATCTTTTTGCTACTACTGCTTTCATTCATTTAAAATTGCAGGAGAAATCATCCATCCTTGAAAGCTAAGCATTGGGGGTAAAATGTAAGCTTGAAGAAGCCACAGAGACTCAATGCAGTGACTCACATCACTCTCATCAGTACTAAAATTCAGTAGAGTTTTTTCACCAGGAACAAATTAAATCCCACAGGATCTGTGTCTAGTGTTATTTATTTACTCTCCATCACAATTTTTGCAGATACTTTCCATATGTCTAATGAAAGGAGCAAAAGAGAGCCTATGCCTTGAGTAATTTTGAGCTTCATGAATACTGATTAATTACTCATTGAACCAAAACAGAACCGATTGCCATATAGTGCTCACCATAGCATGTACCTGGTTTCCATTTTGTTCACCAGCAATTTGTATGAACATGAATATATTATTCACCTTTCTCATGCTTTCGAAGCATTGGCTACTTCCTGCAAAATTTATGGGGAAGCCAAATAATAAGGAAAAAGATAGACCAAGGGAATTGCCTAAACTGTGCTTATTTAGAAACCCAGCCAAACACATGATTTAGTGAAAGTAAAAGAGGACTTGTAAAGTATGTGGGAAACACAACAATTACAGATGGGTTAGAATCTGGAATCTGATAGCCAATCCTTAAAGAAGAGTGCTGGACATACTGGTATTTCAAATTATTAATAGTTCATTGATTAACCACATCTGCTCTTTAATAATATTAAGAAAATATCCCTGTTTGATGCCAGATGACCATGAGGATGAGTGCGCATCCACGATCTACCTACATTGGTAGATTGTGCCATACATAATGGCAAATACATACGATTTCTCAGATAAAGCAAATTCAGTAGGAAGAGGAAATGTGCTGCTAATATAACCAGCATTATGGTTACACAAGTATTCTTCATAATTCTTACAGTACTAGAATATCCATGTGTTAAATCTAAATATGAAAAGCTGTTCTACTTGTTTCTAGAATACATAATATCCTACAGTAGCATAAGCAGTGAAAACTGTTTTATACAATTCAAAACATTTAAAATCTCAAGCCTCCCTATTTCCTAGTTAATTTGTAGTCTGCTAGTATAGTAAAGCACCATTCCCAGTAGCATCATAAGTGATTAAAACAGGATGCTTCATCTTTAGTAATAAAAAGCGGGAAAACAAATTAAATTTCCTTGGTTTTTTTTTCCTTGTGCTCATTTCAATCAATCAAAGCAAGTCAGTACAATGCTTATCAACCTCTGAGCCACAACGCTATCAGACATCGCAAAGAGACAATAGCCAATGACAAGAATAACCACATTTTTGGGCATATCCAGGAAGACGGAGAGATCCCTCCTTATTACTATCAACTCACACAGTTTAAGTTGTATGTATGACACAGTTTTTTATTTTTTTCCTGTCCATCACAGTCTAAATCTTGAAAAAAGAAGGAAGAGATATTAAGATATGTCTAAACATACTGAGTCTACCTATATCAAAAATTAAAATTTGTATTCAGGAATTTTAAGGGTAGATATATTTGCAGGAGAATTGACCAGTTTTCAAGTGAATTGATTGGTGTAAACATTTAGAAACATACTACCTTTGTCCTAGTCACAAATATGTTTAGTTGAAGAACAATTTTGATAAGGTTTTAGGTTTGCTTTGGGATTTTTTTACATTTTTAAAGGTAATTTTTAACATTAAAATTCTTCAGATATTGTCTCTAGTGTATCATTGGCTAAATTCAGATTAAAATAACCAGGATCATATAAACTGACACAAAAGATGTAAGATGCGTTCTATAAGAAAAACTCTCCAATGATTTTTCTAAATCATAGTGCTAGTCAAAGAAGTACAATAGTGATATCTGTTATTGCTGATCCCTAATAGGAAAGGAGAGATTGAAAGAAAAGGAACCAAGAGCAACAGAGAATGTGTAGTTGTATCACCTCGCAGAAGCAGGGCTGCGGTCAGTCAGGGCCACCAGCAGTTTCAGAGCATACATTGGTATTGGGTCTGGAGCCAGCAGAATGTGCTCATACCTGAAAGGGAAGGGGGGAAAGGGGCAGGAAGAGTGGAGGAAAAGAAGTCAAGAGATATACATCAAAAATTGATACTAAAAATTGATCATTTCCCATTTCCAAACTTTATAACTATAATGGAAATACAAGGCTGTTTCAAATTTTACAAAGCAACAAACAAGACTCACTCAGAAACAGTATTTTAAAACCAGCATCAGAATAAATTTAAAAGCACCATTAATAAGAGAATGTGTTTTCAGAGAGAGATATAATTATAAAATATGTATACACATGCTTCTGTGTATATCTGTGTACATATACAGATTTTCAGGTTATATATATCGAAAACATTCAGGTTTTATAACTATAAATTATAGTAAAACATTTATAAAATATTCACCTTTTCTAGAGGTGCAAGACCTATTTATTGATCTATATTATTTTTCACATTAAAAAAATCTATTCTTCAAGAGACAAGTAGTAAATGAGCCTCAAAATATCAGGTAGAAGATTTATTGAGTGCTTAGGAACACGATCAACCAAATTATATATGATTAAGCTCTATATTTTGTATACATGGTAATTTTCCTCAAAATTGAGAGAAACTCACATTGAGGTTTATATTTTATCTGAAATTTCCAAAAATATTGCTTTCACTGCAGCATACTTTCATTCTCCAAGTCATATAGACCAAAAGAATATAAAAGTTTCTTGAGAGCTGTGGCAGAAAATAATCCAAGAAAAACCTCTTCAAAACATTTCCAAGTATCACTTCATGGAAATCTTGGTAAGGGAAAACAGGCTGGTGAAAAACAAAATGGACCTTGCTGTTGCTACTAACATTCTAGTGATGCCCACCCAACATACAGGGCTGATTTTCTGTATTTAAACAAAAATGTATGTGGATGACAGTAGGATACAATGATGCAAGTAAGAAACATGCAAGCATAGAAAATGACAGAGTCAGTTATATCAAAACACCGTCTTTGACTTCAACTAGTCCTACTCCAAATACGTGGAAGTAATAGAACAGGAAGTGTAAATCCCTTCATTTGCAAAAGACCCAAACAACACTCATGAAGAATAAATCAAGAACAAACAAAAGGATTAATTGTAAGAAAACATGGTATGTTACCAAGTTATGAGCAACAAAATGCTTCCACAAAATAAAAAACTTCAGCGTTCTGGTAAGAGGAAGGGGGAATCATGCAAATCACTGAAAATTTTACTTCACATTTTGAGATCCCTAGTGCTGTCTGAACCAAGCAATCTGGATCACTTCCCACCACCTTCATGCTAGCATGTACCTACCGTGTTAGCTCTTCCCCTCTCTGTAGACACCACACCTCAGCACTCTGACACGTGCAGGAAGGAAATCCAGAGGGAGAGGTTTGCTTGCCTATGACAAGGAGGGACAAGCACACCAGCCACGCAGTCTTGATGTGGCCTGTGGGAGCTGCTCACAAGGGCTAACACTCCTACACAAGCACACAGCCTATGGGCAATGCGTCATGGCTACTACACACTTGAATGTGCAACTGTAGGGTTGCAAACCACATTAGAGTACCTACAAAACTATCAGTTACAAGTCAGTGTTGGCTTCAGGTCTTGAGTGATTAAGCTTTCTCTTTTACAAAGAACACACTCCAGCTCCCCAAAGAAAACCCTTTCTCACTAGCCAACAAAAAGTCTCTTAAAATAAGAAAATGCTATAATACATTAGCAGACACTGATCCCAAGAGCCCTACATATGAGCAATATATATTCCTACCAAACATAATGGGACTTGCAACTTTGGTTTTTTTCAGAGCCCATACTAAATCTTCTGAGGCAATCAAAGATGCTATCAGGTGACTCAGATAACAGGAGTCATCTTTTACTGCCTAAGATGTGGATTTAAGTCTCCAAAACTGTAATTCCTAACAGCAGTTACAAATGAATGAATCAGCCATGCTAGCTTAAAAATCAGACACTTGGCAATATACTTGTTTACACAAACACATCAATATGTTCCCTAAACAAGGTCCACCTTAACAGCTTTAAGCTTTCTATGTATTACGCCTAAGAGACACTGTTATTACTTAGCACACTTAGCATCCTCATTTCTTGAGGTTCAATAAAAGAGTCTCACTTCACTTCCTTTTCCTTGCAACTCTCTGCTCTCCTCTCCCAAAACAATAGTAGGAAAGGATATTTCTAAGGGAAGGTGCAGTGATCCATCAAACCAAATACCACATGAGAAAACACAGATAACTAGAGTCAATGTCTTAGCAATTAATATAAACACATTGACTAAATAAAGGCCATTAGGAGCTATGAATATATGAATCTTCTCAAGAGGGAAAATATGCTATGCTTGAGATACTTTCTTAAACAAATGAGTCATCAAATGATTTCACTGCCACTTAACACAGAACAGTTTAGTAACAGCAGCTGTTGTTATCTTATTGCAAAAGTTCCATACTTTTTTTGTGATTTCTCATGGGTATCTCTTCACAGCACTGACTCCTCCCTCCTCACAGCACAGCCAACAAGCTCCAGCTCTCTTCTCACCCAGCTGACCCACTCTTTTGTAGCCCTCATTCTTATTGGACACAGCTGTGGTCTATTGAGGGCAGGCCTGTTCTTAATCTTTGGTGATTAGTACAGCTGAAACTCATCAGGGGTGAGATTGCCTTCTGCACTATCTTTATCCTCTTACATTCTATCCCCCCCACAAGTAGCTGTAGGGGGCATTTTACAAAGGTTTTGTGAACTTCAGGTGCTACATTATAAGGAGTTATTTTGTTAATCTTTTCTATAAACAACCTTGGCAAAAGGAACTAAAGATTTAGGGATGTAGACTCTCTTAAGCTCTTAAAAAAAGAATATTATACCAAGCATCCTGGATTTCATACTTGCAGAACTGGCTTGGTAGTCTACTGAGAACAACCTACACAAACCTTCAAATGAAATATAACTTTTTTTACACACTTCTCTTTGCTGATTATGGCTCAATTTTTAATGATAGAAAACTAGGAATGTTAAAAAATTAAAATGAAATAGAGCTGATGTTTCCATTTTTTATTTAAAAATCTGGATATAAAGCACTTGCCATCTATTCACAGTCTATAGCTGCAGGTTTCATCTTGGTTATGAAACCTTCAGGAAAATAATCTTTCAATGAACTGAAATTTAATGACACTGTTTCATTCAATTCAATCAAAACCCTATGAAGAAGCTAACTTTGTAATCTATAAATGCACAAATATTTAATGAAATTACCATTTTATTGATGATGCAGAAGATGACGAAAAAAGTAGTTATCACTGAACTCCTGCATTTATCTCAAAATGAAATCTACTTATATTTTATTCATACTGACCCACATGCTATTTCAAGGGGCAGTTTTACAGCTAAACAAATTAATTTGAGAAGTATATTTATAGGAATAAAATATACACACAAATGTGTAATATTACAATCTTCTCTGAAAAGAAAATCCCATATTAAAACCAGATGTCACTCCCTTCCATTTTCAACAGCTCTCAGTAGATCCAAAAGGGGTGGGAATATCTACTTCCCTCCACAGAGTACCCACAAAAAATGACCATCACATACCTCCCCTCTTTTGACTGTCCTCCAGCTGACTTGGATTCTTTCCCATCCCTTATCCCACAACAGAAAGACTAAACAGTATCAGCAAAAATCTCTTCAGCCTCCAATGCTCTCAGTTTCAAGAGATTTCAAGTTTTCAAGTAACCCATATTTCTTGGGATAGAGCTTTACATTATCTTCACAAGTAGATTACTCTGACTCTTAGAACTTCTTCCTTCTCATCTCTATTAATGAGATGGGGAAACTGATTGAGTAATTACTTAAACCCTGGATTCAAGATCCTGAGCTGCTCTTAAGACCCTTTTTCATTCATCTGCCACACAGCGCATGATAAGATGGCACAGCTGAAGTCCCCAACTTTGTCTCAGGCCAAAAAGCCCTTCCAGCTAGTAAGCTTGAAGACAAAAGTTAATTGGCTGTTTTCCTTCTAGTTTGTTATTAGCATGACACTTCCCTCCAAACGCACATCCCCCTGCTCAATGAGAAACATTGTGAAAGATGAACGTGTCTACAAACGGCAAGCTTCAGAGCAAGTACAGAACTCTCTCCTTTGACTTCAGGTCTCTTCCCCTATCTGAAGAAAACTATCTGACAGCTTTTAAAAATGCTTTTAATAATAAAATATACTCTATTTTAAAAATAATATTTTCAGTTGCCATTTTAATTTGTACTGATACACCCTACACTGCCCAGAGGAAAAATTTTGAAGAAAGGTGTTGAAGTTTCTCTACAGAACTGTTAGATTTTCATCCAATTCTCTGTCAGAAATAAAAGTCTACACACCTTACATGGATAAAACATTGGTCCTCAAACTGTAAGAACATTACTCAATTAGCAGAGAAAGTCTCATATTTGGAAAAGACACTGGGTTTCTGATCATAATCCAGCATTCATTCCTCCAGCCTTTTTCCACTTATTTAGTGTAAGGGTGGTGAACAATTTTCTCACTTGGAGCAGCTAAGTATTGACCATTATTAACTTTTGAGGACCACATAGAAAAATACACTGCAGCATTCTGAGAATAATGTAAAATACGACTGATGACTCATCACTACTGTACTTGTCTTGTGTTCCTTCCCTCTACTCACAGATGTTACCAGCTCACAGTCAACGTGTGCATAACACAGAGAGCTCTCTTTATGCTCTCCTGCAAGTTGCCATGAAAAGAGAGGCCTCATTTGACCATAAACCATGTGAATGAAGTTCCAGACCATATCTTGCCTACAGGTTGTCATTTCATCTACTCTGCTGTAGGGTTTTTCTGCTGCTTGGGGCAGCAGGAAAGGACAGCAATTTAGAAGCAATAACCTCTGGGTGAATCACAAAGGATTAATCCATGATGTATTGTTCCTTTAAAAAAAGTTTCTATGTCATTCCATATGCTTTCAGAACATCTTAAATAAAGGTACAATATCAAAAATAGACAAAAAAGATGTAGTTAGAATGTTCTGACTGTATTAGAAGAACAAAGAGAAGTATTTAAATCACAGCCCAAAAGCTAGAGGGAATCCTGTTTTGCTCCAAAAGTAGCCAGAGGCACAGTATCATAAATGAGTGTCACACAGAAGTTGTGTTTGTGTTGCATATGAAAAAATACTAAATAAACCCAGGAGAAGATGCTGGGCAAAGAACTCTGGCAGCAGTTAATTGCTATTCCCCTTTTGACTTAGTCATTTAAACATAGAAAGGATGGCTAAAACAAATACACTGTCAAAATGGTTGGCATATCAAGTTATTCCCTATCACTGGAGCAATATTATACTTACTGAGGCAGCAGTAAATCTCTAATGAGAGACAGAAGCTTGTTGTTTGAGTTGAGGCTCTCCTCTTTCTCCTCACCCATGACTTCGTGGTTTAAAAGCACTGATGTGGTTTCTGAGAGCAACCGCAAGCTCAAGAGTCTCCATTCCTCTTGAAAATAAAAGTGCCAAGAATGTGACCACACTGAAATATAATTAAAACAAACTGTGGAATTCATAGACACTGTAGCTGATATGTCTATACTTACCATTCTGACTGTGGACCAAAGAAACAAGCGGTGGGACAATAGAATCTTCAACCTAAACCAGAGAATTAGAAAGATGTGGTTTAGATCATTCACAGAGGAAAAATATAGAACAGAGATACACTATCATCTCTGTCTATTTTGCTGCTAGAGCCCTTAAACAAAGAGTTGAATAATCATGGAAATTCAGCCATAATCACTCTTATAAAGCCACCAAGTTAATCTTTCTCTGGTAAACTGCCATAAAATTACAGACATTAATATACTTTTATATAGAAAAAACCAGCAACTTTGGTATAATTCATTGACAGGGACTTTTAACTTAAAGTACAGAATTCATTGCAGATGTAAGATATTAAGAAAAAAGGGTATTAGAGTATCTTAATCCTGATGTTTTAATCCATACAATAATCATTGAATAGAGTTCAGATGAAAAACAGAATGGTACAGAATTAAAATACATCAGAAAAGATGTATTACCTCTAAGGAAATATCCCTAAACTTAATATGGAGTATTGAAAATATTTTAACTTCTTCCCTTCTGGTAAGACACAGTCTTCCACTAAAATGTAAATTTACATTACTAAAGACTTGCACAATGAAAAATATAATCCGACTTTTTATTGTCCATGAGGGCATTGTTACAAATATATCCTCTGTCACAGCACTAGTCGGCTCAGGCCCATTTGAAATCAACTGATGATAAAAACTAGGCTACAGGTCAGTTACAAAAACAGTCTATTATTAGTCTTCTCTGTAAGAGAGTTTCTAATTCTTAGATCACTGGTAAAAAATAATTTATTTAGACAGGTCATGCTTGGGTTTTGGGAAGAGGATGGATGAATAGCTCTGTAATTTTTAAGCATGTATCATGGATGCACACCTCCTAGGATTTACTTATACAAAGAAAATTGCTGTGTAGATTCTGCACCATGGACAGGATTTGGTGTAACAAGACTGTGTTATACTCTCCCATGTGTTTTGTTTCCGTAATTAATATGAGAAGATAAAATTTCCCTACATACATGCAGCTACTAATAAGAAACATCTATAGAAGTTGAAAGTACGTATGAAAAGGGTCACTAAGTGAAGTTAGCCTCTAGCCAGCAATAACTGCAGTTAGCAACTCTTTCACTGCTGGTTGGTGGACTCTGTTAAATCAATCTCTGACATTAAGGGACTCATTTACTTTAGTTTTTTTCATTTCTGAAAAAAAACTTCTACAAAATGCTTTTGTTACAGACTTTCAATAAAAGAAGTAAAAGGATTCTGGTTGAAGTACGGAAGCCAAACTACTCTTGCAAGTACCAATAACCTTTACACCTATATAGATAATGCTATATATCATAAAATGTGATTTTTGTAACATTTCATAAATTTGAAATATTTCATTGTCTTTTTGATTGAATAATAAAATTGCACTGCATTCCAACAACTCCACTAATGCAGGTTTCTACACTGTTCTTCAAATGGTAATGTATCAGCTATAACATACCAGTGAGGTAGGAAAAAAATTGTGTGTACTTGAGACCTTTCAGTTCAAGAAACCAGTTTAACTACCACAGAGCTTCTCAAATGAAGAAGCACATGTAAGTGGTAAATTAAAGGTGTGAAAGAGAAAAGAGGAAAAGAAGCAGCTCTCAATTATCTGAACCAACCTAGAGTCCCTGGATATTATGAAACACTCAACAGCAGGAGCATTGACTCAGACTTATACCGATTAAGATGGCAGTATACAACAGTACGATGCAATTTCAATTTATAAAACTTAAAATCTACTATCACTTTAATCTAGCATTAACAATAGTCTTTCCACATTAGTGAATGTAGTTAAGCCAGTCATAAGGGTTCTATGATAAATATATTTTCAACTGTCATCGTAAAGAAGATTCTTTAGGTCTTAAATGACTGTAGTAGTTTAGTCTAAACTTTTCCTAACACAAACCTCAGTTTTAGTAAACAAACTGTTTAGAAAGGAATTCTCCATAGAAGGTGTTTGCCTCATGTCAGTTCAGTGTGATGGGGAAATCAACTAAATGAAGCACTAATCCTATGGAAAATTATTTTATTATGAAAGAGCATATCAGAAAGCATATGCTGAAGGGGGAAGCAGATATTAAATTTTATATGAACCTTAAATTGGATACTTCCTAACTCCACAGCCCTAATCTTCTCTCCATGCTATTTGGGTCACTGTTTTTCAATAATGTGTATATAAAATTGTAAATAAGGTATGAACTTTGCACATGAATATTAAGGTGAAATAAAGTGAAGTACAACAGTACATAAAATATTTTTAACAAATTCACCAGTAAATTGCAAACGTGTCTGTCATTTATGTACAGACAAGAATGGTACTAGTATTTTGGCACTGAAATAAATAGAAGAATATTCAGACAAGGATTTATTTATTGCTCTTTTGAATGGCTGCTGATATGTGTGGAATCAAATCTCCATATATGCATGAAGATAAATCAGATACAGGTATTTTTTTGTCTCAGTCTTTATCACTGAGATTGGTCAACAAAAAATGAAAAATTATTCTTCTTTAAGCCTAAACAGACTAAATAGGCTGAACATGATTATAGCTCTGGATCAGTTCCTACCACCTTTTAAACAGACTGATATTCAGTTCATGATACATCCTTAGCTGCACAAAACCACCACTACAAAATTCTGTAATGATGGCATTCCAAGGTGGTGCTGCCATAACTGTGCTGTTATGTATCCAATGAAATTCTAGAAACTTCCATACACATTACATTCACATCTCCCAGCTATAATATATATGTACAGAACCAAAAAAACCACCCTAGCTCAAAGCTGGTAATCCTGTTTCTGACAGCAGGAATGGAGTTGAAGAAGAGTATGAGAAATAGACCAAGCATAAAACACACATCTAGCTTCTAGAAAAGTACCTCTTGAATTAAGAAACTTCCTAAGCTGATTATGTATCTGTATTTTTGCATTTAGCCTTTTCTTCCATATATTTGTCCCATCCTATCTTAAATGTATTTATACTGTTAGCATGTGCAATACTTACAGCACTGCATTTTACACTTCAGTTACGCCTTATGAAGACATATCCTTGCTTATTTTAAAGCAGCTAACTTGATACCCACATATTATTACTTTTAAAAAAGCATGATTATTTCCAATTCATCTTTCCCATGCCATTCATGCCATGCACTACAGAGTATTTTGTTTCCAAGATGTTCTTTTCTACACAGACCCTTCTTGCATGATCGAGCTGTACTTTTTCTTGATAAACTTCATTCCCTTTGAGACTGAATGACCACTGCATTCAGTGTTTGAGACCTGAGTGCACCATGGCACAACGTTTTCTGCTTTTTTGTCTGATCATTCACTAGTAATTTCTAATAATCTAGTTGTCTTTCTGTTTACTGCTTAGTATAAAGCTCTCATTTCCATAGAAAAATAATGCCAAAAGACTTCCAGAAGTTACAAGTAGTTTAGAGTTTGACACTGCATATGTACAGTAGAAATTACTTTCCCATGTCCATTACTTGTCGTCAATATTGAATTGCATGTCATTATTTTCGTTTCAGTCAAATCTAAAACCTTTCTGCAACTTCTCTGTCAGTTTTAATTTTCACTACTGTGAATAATTTAGTGTCATCAGTCAGTTCTGTCACCTCCCTATTCATTTCCTTTTCTGGATTAGCAGCACGTTTTGCAACAAACCTAAGGCACATCTCTTAAAATACGTAAATTTTTAAAAACTAATCTCTATTCTCCACTTAGTAAATTTTAACTAGTTAGAAGTTGATTAGCCTGTAGGTAAGAGGGCAGGGATACTAATGAATTTAAAGTCTTTGGTGCACGACTTTGTCAAAACCTTTTTGGAAATACAAGTATTCTCTCCAGAGCCAGGACATCTGTCTCCATAATGTTGAGTAATTTCTGCAAAGAAAACTTGACTAGTGAGGTATGAGCAACACTGAGAAGAGCCTGGCTCCATCCTCTTGACAGACCCCCAAACCCCCACCTTTAGATATTTATACTCATTAATGATATGCCCTCTCAATTATCTTCTCCAGGCTGGACAGGTCCAAATCCCTCAGCCTTCCTCATGAAAGATATGCTCCAACCCCAAATCATCTTTCTTCCTGCCTTCACACTTCTCAAAGCATTTGCTCGAAGCACAGCACACTCCTGTTTTAATATCATCAGTAATCTTTCAGAATGTAACAGAAAAAATAACCTAATGCATGTTCGAATGAGTTGGGAAGAAAGATGACACTTCTGTAATTTTTATTTAAAATTCTTCAGAATCTTCATTGAGGATTTGGTTTTTTTCTTATTTCTGGGAAGAGACAGCACTGATTGACTGACTCAATATGCCAATTAGTAGAGAACTGGTTTCATGAAGAAGCCTCATGTCATCTGGATTAGCTTAATAGACAGAAAGCCACATGCAGTGTAGTATTTTAATCTACTTGAAAAGGGAATGTGGTCGAAAAACTTCTATACAATATGTTCATATAGTCACATCCTACACTGACAAAATTAAGATGTCAGTGGTTAGATAAGAATAGCCCATGGATGAAGAACACTCATGCTGAAAAAAGCACTTGCAGAAGTTTCTAACCCTTGTGTTGTCATCTGTATTGAAATTAATAACTCCCATATTGTTAAACAGTAAGTTTCCCTGTCATATGACTTTTCCCTTAACTTTCCATCAAGCAACTCATCATGATTTAGGTGCTTTCATTTTAGTTTGATTTTTAAAAGTAAGTTTTAAAGCCTTGAGGAAGAGAATCACTGCTGACAACTTTGGCCTTAACCAGAGAACAACTTCAATGTTTTGGGTAGAAGATTATATGTGTAGTACACAGATCATTTCTGGGAGCTAGCTGGAGTATAGAAAGGACTCCCACAGGAATTGTCTGCAGTCATGAGCTTCTTCACTCTTTTAAGTGCTCTGAATTTGAGCATGTCCCTTTTTCAGGCAAATAAATATACTTAACACAAAATAGAAAAATGCAAATTATAGTCAGCATGTCTTCTTCCAGTTAATTATATCTAAATCTTATACCTAAATCTTATATCTTATATCTAAATCTTTGAAAATTGGAAAATCAATATTATTATAACACTTAGTATCTGAATTTAGTAAGTATGTTCACATTTTAGATAGGTGGAAAAACAAGTAGTTGGACTTGTACCAGTTTGAGAAATAAGGTTAATATTTCACTCCAGTCTATACAGTCTCTTCCTAATGATCTTCAACATCATATTTGCATACCTGAAAATCTGGTTTTGTAAAAATTTACCAAGTCACATTTACTGTTATTCTTTACTTTAATCTTGCACACATCTGCATGCAAAATGAAATTACTGCTCACTGCTGGCTTTCATTTAAGCACTGTCAATTAATTTCCATTGACTTTATCACACTTTGCAATATCTAATACAGTCAGTCTCCACAGAAATTAATCTCCTCAATAATTGACTTCAGGTTAATGGTAATCAGAAATTTAACCACAGAAACTCACAATTTATTTTATTTTCTTTGTTAAAAGTACGAATACAAAAGTAAATAAAACATAAACTAAAACCCAGAACAAGTAATTCGCCAAGTGGAAATGAAACTGAGATGTTGTTCTTAAATTCCCATTAGTGTAAACAATTTTTACTTTAGTTAAACTAAAAACAGAAGACAAATGTAAAACTTTCTGGTTCCGCTTACTCATTACAGTCTCACTTTTTATTACATTAATTAAACTTTATTAGAAATGCATTTAATTTCTGGTTAGAGACTTTAGAGCAATATCACAGTAAGAGCAGAAAAAAATTGCATCCTCTTAAGAAGGTTTTGGCCTTCACCCAGCCTCACTCCCGAAAATCCTGCTTGTAAACAACTTGGCCTAAATGAGCAGTCCAGGCTCATCCTTCCGAGCTCAGCCGAGGATTTCAATTTCTCTCCAGTAAAAGTGTGTCCTATCAACAACTGTAATACTTAAATATTGATCTGGAAACTTGAACATGTCTGGCTTCAACATTTTAAAAAAGCACAACGTTCTGCTGTGTGCTGGAATTTATATTCATAGATTCCAGTCATGCTCAGCCTGCAGCAATTAGAAGATATCCCTCGAGCAACAGCAATTCCAAAAATAGTCTGTGTGCATCATAGAAGATGAAGTACCACTTTCCTCTAAAGTAATGTATGCTGTACATTCAAGTATAATTAGCACACTAGACTTCGTAAATAGTATTAAACTAATTACTGTTTGCACCACTAGTGGCAGATGTGGTTAGAGATTATTAATTACAATGGACAATTTCTTGAATTTAACATAAAAAATGCAAGGCAATTTCTCCACTTTATTTTATGTCTGAATGACTATTTGCTGAGTGTCAAGAGGGCTCTTTTAAATTAGTAAGAACTGTTATTTATGAAAATTAGCATATGAAGCAACAGATTTTATTAAAAAAATAAAGAAAAAAGAAAAAAAGAAAAAAAGAAAAGAAAAGAAAAGAAAAAAAGCTGTAAAAGCTGCTCATTGACAAGGATACAATTTTATACCCAAACCAGGGAAACTACAAAAATTACTGGACAATCATGGTTAGAAAGGAAGTTTTATCTCTAACTACATAACTGATATGCTGAGATGGATTTAAAATAAATGTCTAAAACCTCCTGCACATGAACTGAAGTAAACTGCTCCCCAGAAATCTAGATACTTTAAAACTCCCCTACTGTGACCCATGGGTTACTTAACAGACACTAGGATAGTCACTCCCTGGCTTCAGGAAAAAGTTCTGCTAAATGTGGAGATGGTCATAGGGGAAGAAGAGTTGTAAAGAGGAATTCTCTCTTCCAGAGAAAATCCCCAGACCATTAAACTTGAAACAGGTAGAGGAATTTTATTTCATGTGCTGACACAAGGTATCACAATTTCAGTCAGTGCTGATGGACCACCATAAAAAATGGTACATATATCTGTCAATATAAGACACACTGGTAACTCACAAAAGTAAAGCAATTATTTTTTAAAACTGAGGTGATTCTAGAAGGATACAGATATAGTGAGAAGCAAGGTGACAGGCATGTAGGGAGATATCAGCAGGCATTCATACTTCACCTACACTTATTTTATTTCTAGGTCACTGTTGCCATATCAAAGTAAATTGAACAGTACTATTTCCCCTCTGACTACTAATTGGTTAGGGTTTTTTGCATAAGGATCATTATCTTGAATATCACTCCTGTGAGAATCCATGAAAAAAAATCCTATTAAACTTTTTAAAATTCCAATTCATACTTTGGATTCATTTTACTATTTTCACTTGTTAAGACTTTAAAAACTAAATCCTCAAATAACACACACACCAATTAGGATTCAAATTCTAAAACCACTTGATTTCTAAGATCACACATTCTTATCTAGCACAATCCCTAACATCCCTCATTCTTATTTATTTGTATCTTTCTTGATGTAAGCGCTATATATAAGAGTGTGTGCCCTTAAATAATTCCAATACAAACACATAAGATTCAATTTGAATCAAATGGTCATCTCAGCAAGTATGGTGGATTGTAATTTGGTGAAAGTCCAACACAAAAATGCATTGGTGCAGGTTATGATGATCTGTCAAACACTGATTTAACCATTCAGATGACCTGATTTGCTGACAACCATTTCACAACTTAATTGTTCTGCCTTCAACTAGCTTAGCTCACAGTAGAATGTTTTAACCAAGAATTCCAAAGAAAACAAAACTCAGTGATATAAGAAGCTTACAGTATGTTTGGTAATTCTAATGAAATTTTTAAGTAAGAAATCCGTTAGACCTAAAAAGCAAGTAAACAAACAACCACAGAAAAACCCCAGCACCATAACTGCTACTGATGACCTCATCAGTAGATATGATATCTACTGATATCTACTACCCCCTCATACGATAGAATGGGATCAATTCTCAGAGGTGGTGTTTCCAAGCCATGTTGTTGTTAAAAGCATATGTTTATTTAAAAAGCATAAATAGTGGTGAAAGTTTCACTAATATATAGCAACATATTTGCATTGAAGCTGAAGAAACATTTACAGAATCAAGAACCACTATTTCTAAACTCTAAGTCCTTCTCGTTGTCCCTCTGATTTCTCAACGAAATACAGTAAACTGAATGTCTTGCTACTTTTTTGAAAATTCTCTATAAACATTAAGTATTTTTCCTGTCAAATAGAACCACAACATATTTTAAACAGTTTCTAAATCTTCAAAACTTTCTATTTATAAATGGAATTAGGCCTATCAGCCTGCAACTATTTAAATTGCTGTCAGACTTACAGTCAAGCGATGGCTCATCAGCAAGCTGGGATGCTCTGTTACTGCTCCAAAGGTCATTAAAGTAGTCTTAATCAATTCTTCTGATGCAGCTTGCCCTGTTGGTAAAAGTAATCATATTCCTTCATACAATTCAATAATTAGAATATCTATGTCTAAAAGTACTGCAATATCATAGGTTACCCCACCTATTGCTCTATCCAAGATTGTTTCTCCTGAATCTATTGATCTGATGAACTCCTGCAAAAGAAGCAGCATTTTTGTCAAAACACTTCAGGGAAACAATATTAAAAAGCATAATCACTGAATAAGTACAACAAGAAATTCTTTGAAAAACTGTGTAAATACAAAATATTATTGCACCTACATTGATAATAATTAACTAAAACTGAAAGTACCAATGATCTAGCTGTTCTAATTTTGCAAGTCTGTAATGCTCTTGGAACCTTGAATGTGGAGTACAGTAAGGATCATTGCTCTGACTAGTATCAGAAATCATAACATTTCTAGCTAAATAGACAGTAATTAAATGTTTTCACTGTAACAGAAAACCGTAATTTCTTAGAAGACTTTGAGCAACCTTGCATGTGGCTATGTCAAAATAACTTACTAAAATGACCAAAGACCCTTCAGAAAATGCAATCTTCTGTTATTGTACCATCTTTTTGATCTCCATGCACGCTATAGATGCTATGGATGCAGTTACACTCAGGAGAGCATGGAAAAATGCATATATATAATTTTCTATTAAAAACCACCTAAATTACTCATCATATTAAGGAACAAGGTCAATAAAATATTAATGATCTGGATTAAGTAAATATTGTACAATTAGACTCACTGTTCTTATGCTTTCATTTCTATGCATAGCTGTTAATTTCATTGAGATGCAAAAGATGTTATTAAGACTCGCTAAGGAAGGAAAATTCTCAGCAGACTATGTAGTATGCTTTTTTTTTTACTAATGTAGTATTTAGGAATATGGCATTCTTTTATATTTCACTACCAATTAAAATTTCCTTATTACATATTAAAATGGAATAAGTTTCTACATGGGTTATCTTTTTCACAATATGTAAGTAACATCTGAAGGATTCTTCTCTAATTAAAAATACAGTTAGAAACCAATTATATATTTCATTATTTGAGAGCACCTTAGAAAGAGTCATAAAAAACAAGTACTTCTATTAAAAAAAGTTATCTTCCTGATCATTTTGAGAAAATTACTAGGTATTATCTAATTAACTTGATTTGGAAGAGGGCAAATTACTTTGTTTGCTCATTTTTAAAGAGTTTCACACAACCATAGTCTCAAGACTGATTTGAAAGCATCAAAATATGTTGGTGCAAAAATTGTTCTGGTTACTAATGCTTATTAATTGTATATTAGAAACACAGGGAAAACGTGTGATTTAAAGAAATGCAGCTCTGGGGTTTTTCAAGCACTGGAGAGAAATGGTATATGTGTATTTTACTACAGGCGAGTCCGTGCCCTGTGCACACCACCAGGAGCCTGCTATTAGCTGTGCCTTTGGGGCACAGTGTGTACTTCTGTTCACAGCAGAAAACATGAAAGGACTGTCCCGACTCCCTCTCAATTTCTTTGCTCAACACTACTGAAAATTACAGTGATGATGGAAGTAACTTCAAAGCAGTATGAAAAAAAAAATCTCAATGAACAACCACTACAGGAAAATAACTCTTCCATCCAGATCCCAAGCACACATTTTCCACTCGCATAATTTCTTACTGTTAAGAACAAGACTATTGAATAAATCAGGAAAAAAAAAAAAGAACAAAACAAACAAAAAGACTGCCTTGCTATAGTCTTAGGGGCCTCAGATATAGTACAGTATTTTGAAAAAGTACAGGGTGATGACTGAATGTCCCTTTATAGATGTCAGTGGGAATGTCGCTAAACTCAAATTTCCAGAGTAGATTATTGCCTGATAGAATGCTTACTTACTCTTCCAGATGTAATTACATTAGTTATATCATAACACAGCTGCATAAAATGGATTAAAATTTGATATTATTTTTTTATATACTGCTGTCCCTCCATTTATCATGTGTAAATTTAAACAGTGTATGTAAGTTCCTGAATTGCCTTTTTCAAAGGAGACAGGACAAGACATAGGAAACATTGAGTAATGTGCTCCTCCTTGATTTCAGAGGAAGCTGTACTACTATAACTAGCCTGACTTCCTCAGTCAGTAGTTCAAACAACCTGGAGTAACATCAAAAGAAAACTTTCATTGTACCTAAATTGTGACAGAAGAATTTCACCTTCTAGAAGGTTGATTGAAAACTACTAATAAATCTACTGCCTAGTTAGAAATGCTTCAAAGGGAGAAAGGGCTTTGTAATTCAACATCTACAGTTTCAAACTTTTTTTCATCATTCTAATGCTAATTTTTACACAAATATTTTAGTAGAGCTAAATTAAACCCCATTTTCTTGGAATAAAGAGTCAAAGGAGAAAGAGAAGTGAATCTGAACACATAACTTGAATCTAATTGTTTGTAGCAAACCATTTCTTCATGCTATCTGGAGATAAATATCTATTTGTCATTTATGACCTCATGCACTTAAAAGTACTGGCTTAACTATGATCTGCAATTTAGAATATCCCTTTATTTCTCATTTAACATAAACAATTGTTTTCACATGAGGAAATTACATTCGAACTGTACTTCTTTACTTCTCTTGTACTATCCAGTGGCACACCTAAAAAGTTCATTTTCTACAGGTAATGTCAGAAATAGGTTGTGAATGTCAACATGAGTTCAGTATCTTAGCTCCATAGATTTCCATAAACTAAACACAGTTTAGAAGCACTGGCAAGAAGAAAAAGGTGACAAGAAGAAACAATACCTTAAATACAGATTAATTATAATTCCCCTTTCATTTCTACTCATAAAATACTAGTAGGAAATTCCAGAGAGAATATTTTATGTAATTTAGAACTAAACTTTGCTATTCAGAAATAAAGCCCACAGGAAATTCTCAGCTTATCAAATATGTACAGTTTCCCTTTGAATAAATAGATTACTACAGAAAATATTTTTTTATTATATGGAAAATTTTGAATACAACCAAAGCTTAAAATATACATTCAGAATAAACTTCTCTCTCCAATTCAGAAATTTAATGTAATTTTATTTAATTAAAGTAACTTCCAAAATTTTATGCATAGGTATATCTTGTAAAAATATTTATCTTGTACTTTATACTCACAAGTAAGATGCCATAATTGAAAAGAAACTCTTTTGTGACTATCTGGGGACGAAACACCTATTTGAAATTAGCCAAAGGAAAAACAATTACATTAAATGCATATCTTATGACCTGAAAAAGTAAAAAAATTATTTCACATGTTAAAAAACTAAAAGAGAAGACAAAATATGTATTTGTTTCTGTCATTACTATTGTTACAGAATGCACATTTATCAAATGCTGCTTCATAGCTGGAATATTCATCAACATATCTATGCATTAAGAAAACCTTTGTTTTACTCATTCTGATGATGATTGACAGAAATTAGATTTTGGAAAACTGTAAGAGTTTGTCCTCTGTGTAACAAATTTTTGGGGAAAAGAATCTACCTGGGATGTCACAAGATGAAGCACTACAGGCATCATAGGAAGGCACATCTTCAGCTGTTTGGCCTGAACTGTTGATGGGTGTTTACGCCCAGAGACGTTAGTAAGGGCACTGAGAATGTCACCTACAGAAAACAGCATTTCAGGCTGATCCAACATAAAAACATCACTAAACAACAGCAAATTACATATAAAACATCTCTGTTCCAGTAGCCTCTGTTCACTCCTGTCTTCTCTGTCTGCCAGAAGTAGTGCTCATGATGAATCCAGCAGTACTTTCCTAGCTCTGTCTTCAACCAGATCAATTCCCTACTCTGGCTACAGGCAAAGGTGACCTCTGGCAAAACAGTGAGGACAGAAGTATAAGGTGATTGCTGAAGTAAAAGTGGAATTACCCCTTCTTGGCAGAGTGGACTTATACTGGCTAACTTATGTGGACGAAGTTTTGTTTCCAGTGAAATTCTCATGGCTTTTGCTTAACCAAGAAGTGAATGAACTAAGATTAGTGGGTGACATAATGCTGAAGCAGTATGTTTCCCCCGCAGCACAGTTCAGCAGGAAGAAAAACCCCAAACATCCTTCCCCTCCAAAAAAAGAAATCCTTCCACCAGCCATGCACACACACGTTCTCATGCACTGATTTAACTGTGACACAAGTGACCGAAAGCTATGGGAATTCTCATAAAAGAGATAGCAACAGATCAATGAGAGAACTTAGTGGCCTCCATTACAAACCTCAGACATAAGCTAACAAAATTTTAATGGCAATAGTGAAATGATACTTCAGACTCAGAAGAGACAAATAAAAACTAAGGAATGTTATGCTAACTTTGTTGTACGTTTCCTATTGTCTACAAAAAGCAAGACCTCTTCTGCATGGCATAAAGAACAGAAGAGGCATGAGAAAAGTTAGTTCATATCAAAAGAAGGAAGATTCTGTCCCTATAACCTTAAAATACCAGAAGCCAAATGCTGTCTCGAAAGAGCACCGGTTATATTTTTTTTCCCCTAAAAAGATAGCCGCTCAAAACTGTGAAAGGGAACTCAGATATATGTAAAGCAAACAAAGAATGGGACTCCATATTTTATATGATTTTTCAGGCCAGCAAAGGCCTTTCCTTTCACAGTAAGTCAGAATTCAATCATTTTGAATAATACCAATGCTTTTCTTCTGTTCCCGTGGAGTTCAATTTTCAATATAAGCAGAAATGACAGAGCCTGGCACTAAAGCAGGCCTTAAAGATTTGACCCATTCACTGGTAAAGAAAAGAAAGTGTTGCTTAAAACTCTTCAAATATATAAAACGCAATACTTTTTTCATTAATATTTTTTGTTTTGAATTACATCCAATGTTGTAATTCAACAAGACCTCTCTTTGTTTAGGGACTGATTTAGTGAATAATCTCTCTTTCTATATTTTAAAGAATACATAACGATCACATTTGGCAATTTTGCCTTTGATAAATAGATAAACAGATATTCTATCTTTAATTTTAGCATGATCTAAACAATTTATATCTACTTCCTAAAAATAGGTTAAATATTATAAATACAGAAATAAAATTTATTTCTTATTTACAACAACCAAAAACTTTTAAAATTAACCAGAAGATTAAAAATGTATTTATTTTGTTCAAATGTATCTGTAAGGTCAATTTCTACAACTTGTTAATCTATTTGGTTTATAGCTACATCTGGTGGAAGAAGATGGGATCAGTAAGGAGCTTACATGAATGCATATTAAAAAAGCCAGGTAGGATTAATTCCAAATTAACAGCTAAACTGCTTTTCACTGTCCCAATTTTCAAATCTGATTATTATTCTTAGGTGCCCATAGCTTTCACCACCTCAAGCAGTACATGCTCCTTCATCATACAGCAATGAAAAGAAAAAGACTTCTGACAAATATGGACAGAGATATCTTCAGGTTTCAGAAAACAATCAACACACAGATCCAGCTTGGAAAAGAAAACAAAGTGTAGAAATTATGCTTGATATCAGTTCTCAAAAATGCATTCTAATTATAAATTAGTAGTAATTACATGTCTAAGCAATTGATGTACTATGTTTCATTAAAGTAACTATGTATTTGAAACTTTCAGATTCTGAGGAAATACCAGAGCCTAATATATCAGTTGCATATAGTATGTATAAACAGTAGGAGGTGAATTTGTGCTTCAAACATTTATAGTCTGAGACTTCCATCCTGAAAGACAGCCAATATGCAAACCTGATATTTAGTTAGAAAAAAAGGGATCAGGTGTTTGCAGCAAGGCAAAAATTTGCATTAGCAGAGGAAGTAAAGTTTCTTTTAAAATAGCAGCATGACATTTAGGTCTACTAACCTTTGCAGTGCTACCATTACATTTTCAATATCCTAGTGAAAATGTAGAAAAGATGAAAAATACATCAGGTATCATCTTATCAGAAAATAATTTCATGAAAATAAACCTCATGTGCATGAGCAAATTGGTTTCAGGCATCTAAAACAACTGAAGCATCTAAGCTGAAATTTTCCAGAAATATTGCCTGTAGCAAATACTCAATATATAAATTTCAGTGTAAGCGATTAACATGCACTGCTGCATCTCCCCCAGGCCTCTGCTTTATGGGGCAAATTTGCTCTTAGATTGTAAAATGTTTATAGATTTTAAAATATCTTTAGAACATTGATAAGACTTCTTGTACCTCTGGGCTTCATTCCTGACTGAGTTGGTGAGGCTTAACATTCCACAATGACAAAACATTCATATAGGAAATCATGCATTCCAATACAAAATACCTGATCACGACATATCTAAAAAATTCAAGGAAGTTGTTATCATGCAAACTTTATGTAATTGGAAAATAGACTCTTTTCACCTGTATATATATAAGGAGATATCTGTTTCTTTACAGAGTAAGTAAAGGGAAGATCTGTTTGGTTAACAAACTGAATTTACCTAGAATTCCTGGCAGCTCCTGCACAATGTGATAGATGAGAAGATCCAGGCATTTTGACAGGTATTCACTGCCACCTTGCTGCTCTTTTCCTGGCATGGTCTTTCTGCTGTCTCTTTCAATATACATCAGGAGTCTACATTTAAACAAGTGCAAAACATTAACTCTCATACCAAAGAAAATAACACTATATCTCAAAAAACTATTGAACCAGACATTTGTGGTATCTGTGGCTACAATGAAGATGATGCATTAGTTTTGGCTCTGTAATTTTGTGAAAATTTTAGACTTTTCTTTTAATCAACTCTAAAACCAAAACAAATTACTGAGTCAAGGAAAGAAATCCTTAAGCTACTTTAAGTAAGCACAACTCAACTAGTTTAAATGAATATGTGATATTAAGATAAGGAGTAATCTTTCTGCAAACTTAGAGAGACTAATTTTACAATCCACTTTATTTTGAAGTAGGTAATCAATATGTGCAATATAAGTGAAAGACTACAGACACTAATTTTCAACTCATAAGAATTCCAAAAGAAAGCATAATTAAAGTCAACATAATAAGAGATCAATCTTTCAGTCTAGAAAAATCATACCACATAGATCACATTGCAGCCTATTAAAATGTTAGCACTAGTAGAATGGCCATATTGAAAGAGATAAAAGCCCAAACTAGTCTTACATCCTTTCTCTAGAAATCTGGTGTTCACAATTTTTAAATACAAACTCAGTGCAGGCATTCCAACTGGTAAGTGCTCTGTGGTTGTGCCATTCTTAAGAATGACATTTCTCGCAGTGAAATGGTAACTGATTTATTAGCCACTGGCTAACTTACAAGAGATTGCTTTAATAATACACCTGTAACAGAATGCTTCAGGCAAAATTTTAAAATGCTTATTTGAATAGACAGAAGGGCCAGACTTCCCTTTAGGGCCATACTATTGACATCTTTGTTTCACATTCGAACTCCCTCCGGGTCCTGTGCAAAGAACCATCAATCACTGGTGAGGGAAATCCATGATCTGGATTTTAAGTATGTACTTCAGTACTACCTTTTTAAATACTCTTCTGATAATCAATGCTCTTCTACAGAACTACGAAAATTACTTATTTACCTCAAGTGTTCATAACAAGAATACTAGGAAATACATCTTCCTATCAAAAAGATTATTTACTCAACAAAGTAAAAACTACTTAAGAATATATTTTACAGGATTATGTCTCTAAACAATACATGATTATGACCAAATACTGCACTCTTAGCCTTCCTAACTTATTCTACAGAGACAAAGAGAGAAATCAAAAGACCCATTGAGTAAGTACTTTTCACTTGTGCAACAGCCCAGATGCAACAATTCAGCCGCACTTCTCAGAGGCCACGAGGACATCTTTAATTCTTGTAATGTCTGGAAATTGCATTATTTTACAGGAATTTTGATTTGTCTGCTAGAAAAGAACTACTTAAAAATCTGACATTGTGCTACAAATAGAATTTTCCTTTTATAAGCTTTACACTTTTTAATATGAAAATTTGAATGTTTTAAATAAAATGGCCTTCTAGCCTTTCCAGACAATCAAGTAATTTTGATCCAAAAAAATATTTATCTTTTAAAAAATGGCAAAATATCAGAGCTTGAATTAATTTTTTTTAAAAGGAAATACTTCCATGATTTAACAATCAACTGATTCTGTATGGAAATGCACTTAGATCTGTTTGAGTTTTACTTAAAATGGGCCAAATAAACTTCAACATGAGTGTTTTTATTTCTTTGGGTGAAGGAGGTTCTTTTATTTCATAAAAGCATGTTCTATTACTTAATCACATTTGAGAAGGATACAAAGTGGGTTTGTTTATTCTGAGAAAGGAAAGATAAATGAGTTTTCTCCTTTATGCTGTTCTTCCATTCACAAAATTGTCTTTCACATAGATTTTCTAAAAACATGCACAACTATTTTTTCCCTGATAGTTCAGTTCAACTAAACATTGTCTCGAGAAAACTGTACAGATATAAATTCTGTAGGCAGTAAAGTATTAGCATCTCTATTTTCCTTTGACAAATTCCTCAGTCATATGTACAACAATACATCCGTTACTTTTCTTCCCTGATCAATCTCTGTGTTCTCTCTAGTGGACAAAGCCAGGCCTATAGAAATACATTTATTATGTTTGTCTTGCACTCAGCAATACACAATAAAATATTTTAGATGTTAGTATAAATTAGCTAAATATGACGAGGAGTAAACCACTGTCTATGAAGCAAAGGTTTGGTTTAAAAAAAATAAATTCAAGTGTCTGTATTGTAAGATATGGTCATCAGTGAGCTTTTACACTAAATCAAAACAACTGAAGTTTTGTGTAAAAAAAAGTGAAAGAGTGGAAAAAAAAGGGGAAAATTCCCAAGTTAACAGTCTGGAGTGATAGAAACACGGATGAGGACTACTACTTAAAAGAGTAGGAACTGATGTCTTAACAGGATGATCAATATGAAGAAAATAGACTAGTCACAGAGAATGACCTGCATGAAACTAAAGAAGGTTGTGCATACTCTGAGGACATATACAGTCCATTTACCCCCGGAAATCAAGGGGTATTTCTTAGTTTTATTATTATTTATTATTGTTATTAACGAATCTCTGCTAACAGAAAATGAGGAAGATTTTTAAAGGATACTTAATATAGAAAGAGTGTTTATTTTACAGAGATGTATCAGATGGCATATCGTACTAATAGGAGGGTCAATCTCTACTTCTTGTCTTCCACCACTTTTTTCTATTTTTTAATTTGATACCAACTTGCTGGGTTTTTTTCCTGAAATCACTGACTTACATCATTGTTCCCTCCTGCCTTCCATTTCCATGCTTTCCCATCTGACTGAGCACCAAGCATTTTGGCTCTTTTTTTTCTCATTACTTTTCTAGATCAATCTTAAGATGTAGAAGGCAAATAGGCTATGCTAGATGTGAGACTGTAGTAGGTTTACAAGCAAAGCTTTTCCTTTCAGGGCACATATAAGATTTGAAAATTTAATAAATATGGGAGGTGGACACAGGAAACAGAGAAAGATTTTGCTCAAGGTTATGCTGTGTGCATAGTTACATTTCTGCAGACTGTAAAATGTGTTGGGAATACTACCCTGTGGATGATGGACACTTCCACAAGTGTCCATCTCTGCAGACAGTAGAAAACAAGAGGTTCAAATAAATTCCTTTGGGAGGAGAAGTTCAATCTCCAAGTCATTCTCTGTTTACCCAGGAAGTTCTCTGAAACCATCTAGATACAAAAAGAACAATTCAGTGAGACTAATCAGAAACTACTGCTAGTTCAGAAAACGGTGAAATGAAAAGTCTCAATAAAACTTCAGGATGTGTCCTTCCCCTGAAGAACAGGTAGCCTGCCTCTGCAAATCAAGGAGAAATGAAGGAGAGTAGGAAACTCAGTGTGATTAGCAAAATAAATTAATTTGCACAGTGTAAATAAACAAGTGCTGCTTCAGCCTAAAGGATCCTACATATCTTCTCTAGCTGTATCACATGTGGAAGAACTAAAGATATGTAATCAACTACCATGGAACAGGTAGGAAAAAAGAGTGACAGGTGAATTGTCTCAATGTTGTGGAACAATGAATTCACTTGAAAAACACATTTCTTATTAAATATCAATACTTTTCATCCACAGAATTCAAAAATCAGCACAAGCAAAGCAAAACAAGGAATTTATTCACCACTTCCCATAGGCT
Source organism: Ammospiza caudacuta (assembly GCF_027887145.1). Taxonomy (NCBI): domain Eukaryota; kingdom Metazoa; phylum Chordata; class Aves; order Passeriformes; family Passerellidae; genus Ammospiza; species Ammospiza caudacuta. Next base: position 45,688,384 of record NC_080593.1, on the reverse strand, counting down.
GACAGGTATTCAGCCATCTCCAGGAACAAAGGGCTCCATCACATGTAATGGTTACTTGGGAAGACAAGTGCCATCACTCCTAATATCTTCCCTGCCATTCCTTTCTTCTTTCCCCTGTGAGGCTATGCGATACTGAATATCCCTTTGATCAGTTGGGATCAGCTGCTTCTCCACTCTTTTTTGGAATTATAAAGGTGTTTCTATACTCTTTGAGTAAGTAGAGACTTTTAAAAAGAGGTACAAAAAGAAACTTTCAACCAGATTGTGTAAACTCAGCTAATCGATAGGCATTACAGGGCCATGCATGGCAGATACAAATACTCCAAAAGTGAATGGCAACTGCTGGTATCATGGCCAAAGCCAACAAGTTCTGTAAACAGTAAAAACAAATAGGCAGGTAGTCTTAAGATTGCATTCCAGGAATCAGGACTTGCAACACTGGATACTTCTCATGTTCCCAGCCCTTGCAATAAAAAGGGGTTTTAGCAAGTGCCTACTTCTGCTGCCTTTTACTCCCTGGTACCTGTACACAAAATGGAAGAAAAACACAAAGAAATCTATTTTGGTAACACCAGCAGAGCTAAAATAAGCTTGCCATTACCCTTCCCTTCCACTTCCTCTTTCCCTACTCATTCCATTTATCTTTCTTTCTCCTCCTTTCCTTGTCCAATGCCCTTTCCTTCCAATGAGATGAATGAAAACAGATTAAACTGTTATCTTCCTCACATGCCACAGTTTCCAAAATCATTTCCAAGGACAGATAGATATCACAAAGGTTACCAGTGGGAACAGGATTTTATTGTCTGAATTATCAGCAAAAAAGTTTTTCATTATATAAAATCTAACTCTCCAATGTCACAACTTAGGACCATTTCCTCTTGCCCTATCACGCATTACTTGGGAAAAAAAAGACCAACCCCTGCCTTGCTACAGCCTCCTTTCAGGTGGTTACAAAGTGAGATAAGGTCACCCCAAAGCCTCCTTTCCTCCAGGCTAAACAACCTCAGTTCTCTCAGCTCCTCCTCATAAGACTTGCACTCCAGACCCTGCCCCAACTTTGCTGCCAAATAAAGGAAGAATTGCTCTCCAGAGCAAGGCCTTTGGGATGCTGGCCCCGAGGCAGTCTCCATGCTCATGAGGCCCAGGGGGTTGTTTTCAGCACAAACAGCCTCATAGAAGATGAAGAAAATGAAGAAAATTAACACTAATCCAGCCAAAACCAGCATAATTACCAAAGTAAGCAAAAGCATTTTTCAGTGCAGTGTTGCCATGAAACAGTTATTATTGTTTTATCATCTGCATCACCCTTTAAGTGATACACACTGAAAAATTGCCTTATATTGATTATCATATCATAAACAGATTTTATAATCTAAAGCAATATAAATCCTATTACAGGCTGTAGCTGCAGCTGCTGAAGACAAACTGTTAACCAGAAATTATGTACATTTTACTACAGAATCTTTATATTTCTCAAATCAAACCCCTCAAGAAGGAGAATTTAAGTATATAAAATAATTTCAATAGTTATCCAACTGATTTCTGCTTCCTGTGCTAGCAATTTAGAATTTTTGAGTCTTAATTTTGAAGAAACTTTTTTGTCAGACAACTGAAGACATCTAACTAAATTCCACACTATAAGTCAATAAGTAGCCAGTATCTCTGCTGTGTTTAAGATTATTCCAGAGTTATACAGCAATATTATCAATGCAACTGTCTCCAGATTTAATGGGTCGTTTCTCCTCTCTGTAGCTATCTTACCTTCTGGATGTAAGAGAAAGGTTTTAGATAATCTATTCTGATAAGAGATGTGCTGTTCACTAAAGAATAATTATAAAGAAAACTCAGCAAATGAAGAAAAACCATTTATCAGCTCAATAAAGCTGCTATAAGGCTTGCCTATTGTTTCACCTAATGTATTACAGTATGTATTGGTCTCTAATCGGCCCTGTCTGAAGCATGACAATAAAACAGCAGGATAAAGCCAAAAGTCATACTACAAAATCATACTCCAAATTCACTCCACATTGTCTTCAAAAAGACAGCTGGTTGGAAAGCATTATAAATCAAAAAAAATTGTTGATAAAATTATTCTTATTCTCCTTCACATAATATCTTAGGTGTATACATATATAAACAAACAGTAACTGTGCAGGATTTCTGTCAGACCTTTCTACAAACCCACAGGAGAGTCCTATGTGGTATATCAGGCACATGAATAGCAGGAGTTACTAAAAATGTAGCCATTCAAAAAGTCACTTACAAATCATTAGAACATTTTTCACTAATCTGAATAAATAACCTGATAGAACATTTCTGGAAGTGTAAAAGGTACACATGAAAAAGCCCCTTGGATTCATTACTTATTCTCTGTGATTCTAGAAATATTGGTATACCTAAAGCTTTGCAAGTGGAGGAATATGTATATAATGCTATCACCCCACAAGATGTTCTCTCACAGTGGCTTCATGGCTCATCTGCTCCTTCCTTTAACACTAATGTATACATCCTAATTCTTCTCAAACATGAATATAAGATATAATGTTATATTTGCTATAGATATAGTTAGATTTACAGCTACCCACAAGCCTCATCCTTTTTTAAACTTTCAGTTCCAAACCTGCTCTATTTCAATATTGTAAAAACTATGTTTACACTTCATTTTACTCTTCTTCTTACAGAACAGTAGAAGATATAAATCCCAACTAAAATTTCTTTAATCTTACTTCTCCAATCACCTCGAAACATGGTGACAATTCATATTCTAACACAGTCTAATCTGCTCCTCTTTAATACAGGAATGGTTCCATCCCAACAGAAGACAAAAAATTTCAAATAACAGTTCCCTGGTGATTCAGTAATTTATTGCAAAGTGTTCTAGAACATAGAAGAATTAAATACTTCATGTAAAAGTCACAGGAATTTATTGGTCATTATGTAAATCACTCCCACAACACATATAGCGAAAAAATATTATTTTGCCTTGAAGGTGACTCTCTGGAAGAGACTATGCACTATACCAAACCCCAAGATGAGGGAGGTACATAGCAGAACCTTTTATTTTGCTTTCCCACCACACCAACAACTCACGGTTGCAGTATATTTTTTGCCCTACCCAAAAATGCAAATGCTTACTGGGACCATGAGTTACTTTAAAAGACATTCTCCTTGCAAGACAGTGGTTTCCCTTTGTGAATAATTGTCACCTGTTGATCCCAGACAAAATATTCTCATTAACAGAAGGATTACTATTAAACACAAAACAATTACCATCTACAACACTGGCTCAAAAATACTACACATTTTCAAGTATTTCAGGTACAACTTTAAAGACTGTATCTTTGATTATCTTCCATTATCACCTTACCTTGTTTGACAGCTGAGGAGCAACATCTCCCTGTTATTAATTAAAACTTGTAGCAAGACCAGAAAGGCTTTTGCTCGAATAAAAGTTGAAGGACTTTCAAGTAGACGAGTAATTGTCGTCACAAAATCCTTGGTGGAAATAAACATAAGGACATGAAGGTTATTCACACTGTATTGTAAGACTGTATACACTTAAAGCTTGCTCATTTTTATGTCACTCATAGGAAAAAAAATCCATAGAACACTAACAAATAAATTCTGTCCAAGACTGACTGGCCCAGTGTAAAGCTGCTTTGAACATCTTCAGAAATGGTAGAGTAAAAAGTAAACACTACTTAATGTACCACATCCAAAATAGTATGAAATAAATTACAAAAGATGATAAAATTTATATTTTTAAGGGCTTACCATAAGCACAAACATAGGATATTTTAATACATTTATTTTAAAACAAAGCTGAACTATTTTCAGAATGTATATGTATTTAAGCACAAATATGATGAAATTCTTAGCTATTAATTCCCTTATATGAAGGGAATTTTAAAAACTACAAGGAAGGAAGGAATATTAAAAACTACACAGTAGTTGAATAAAATCTTATCTACATCAGATACCAAATTATACACCAGATGCTCCAAATAGATGGCAAAATTGTTTCCACCTTCTCTGTTCTTATCTAATCTAGTCTTATTTGGAGTTCAAAAAGTGAACAACATCTTTTCAAGGAAGAAATAAAATTAGGACTTGAAAAGAAAGAAGAAGGATAAATGAAATCAGAACTGAAAACTGAATCAGAATTTACAAACTGTGTCAACTGGCTTTGTGCAAAAATTAGAGCACAAACAGCCTCATCAATAGAACCTGCCTTCAAAGAGCAGAGCTGAATTCTCAAGGCAATGATACTATAGTATAGATGAGTAGTGTATGCATGTTATGTACAGAGTTAAAAATCCCGCTCTGTGATGCACATTTAACATATATTAATGTTCAAATTCACTATTTGCTGACTGAATAACTGCAAATCAGCCCTGACTGTAATTTATTAGAGCCATCCTTTGCAACAATTAACTATACTTCTTCATTGAGGATGGAGAAAGAGCAGGAGCAAAAGAGTTGGCTAAGAAACCATTCAATCTTATTCTGACACCATTTTAACCCTGTCTTCAAAAGCAGTCATCATTCAGGAACTACAGAAATCCCAGAAAAACCAGCTGCTATTAATTATTATACAACTGTCCTGCTGTACTTCAATAATTTATTTCATAAATAGAAAAATTTCTCAGTCTTGGGATTTAAAAGTTTACTGCTTTAAATACTTCAGCAACTTACAAAGCCTGATTTGTAGCACGTCCAGTATGAATTTCCAGCAGTCAAGTTCTTAAATTACAATCTAATAGATGCAAAGGTTGAATTTTAATTGTGGTTTGCTTTTTCAATGCTTTTTTTTTAGTTAAAAAACCAAAGCAACAAACAACAACAACAAAGTTTTTATGTTCAGAAACCTCATAAAACCTCAGACATAGGCAAAGAGTTTATATAATGCAACACTGACTGTGCTAATATAGACTTGATAGACCATGCACAAGGACACCATGACAAAGACACATGCAACTACAAGCCAAAGCACATCTATTTTTAGTCCCCATACTTTGGAAAGCAAGAGTGTCTCAATGCTACATGTGGGGGTTAACATGGGTTAAGACAATTAAAATAGTTACATCAGATTTATCTGGGAATGCTCTAATAATCTAGCTTAAGAAATAAATGTGACCTGTTGGAATTTGCTTTTCTGGCTAGTTTAAGGACTGCAAAACAGCATTAGTTTATCCAAAGAAAATCTCAAGCACATCCTTGCTGAGCTGAAGGACTTGGTGTATCAGAAAAGCCAAAAATCACTCAAATACTGCCAAATACATTATTTATTATTTCTCTGTTCTACAGTTCCTCCCTCCCCTGCAAATGTTTGATGTATCCATGGAGACTCTGCAGAATAGGACACTCTCTTCATTTCAAGTGAACACACTGCAACAAGATTATAACTTTATATTGGATACACTGAGCAATACTGCAAAGCAAGTTTAAAAGAAAAGCAATGATGTTATTGAATTGGCTATACAAGCAGAGAACAGCTAGACCACTATCTCACTACACAAGAACAGAAATTACAATAGCAAACCCCTGTTGCATAGCTATGTATTTTCAAATTTCCCTTCTGTGTTTTGCAAATATCTGCATATTATAAGTTTAGAGTTACAAAGATTTTGTTAAAGGTATTTTTATCTTTTTATTCATTCGTACTGATATTGACAAAACTATCTTCTACAGTGGTAGTTACTTGTCCACATTCAGGTAAAAGACAAAGAATTGAAAACAGTTACTGAAATATGAGGACAATGATTATAATGTATTTACAATGCAGTTGTGACAATATATTGCTGTAAGTATTTGAATAATTTTATTTATGACGAGTTGAGGAAGAAAGAAACCAAATAAAAAACACCTTACTACATTATCTGACCTTTGGAAGAACCTAATTGCATTCAAAAAGCTGTGACTGATTTTCATTAATCCAAAGGGGAATCTTGACAGCCAGATGAAAGTAATTAGCAGTGGGGTTTTTTTAATCTACTGCTATAATGCATTCAAGATTTGTGATTTTGAGTTCTTCTTCCACACTTTATTTTAAAAACATAATTTCAACTATTTTGTTTCCAAAACAGGAAACTAAAACCAGAAGTCTCTGTATCAGAGAGGGACAAAACCCAGTCCCTTCTGGCTATTTTAGTTTTCTGAAGTTTTGTATTAGTATAGATGATCACAGAACTTCAATTCTGCCTTTTGTTTTGTACCTGATTTTTACTACTGTTCTTGAAGACTGAAGAAAACAAGGGCAGTCCTAATTCTTACAAGCCAAGGGTGTTTCCAGATAACATACACAAAGCTAAATTATCTCCATCTTGAATTTATATCTTTAAGTATCTTTTAATATGTTGCTTGCACCTATATTAAACAGAGAGTCACTTTGTCACTACCTTCTGTGTGACACTGAGGTCCTTCTGCCTCTGGAGCTACACAAGAATTTTACAGAATGCAAAATAATCTGCAGGTCCACACTACTCACTCTTCCTTTCTCTCATTAAGGTGTGGACTTTTGCATCATGAGCATGAAATATTGAAAATTGCATGGACTGTTAAATTTGATTTTCAGAGCTAAAATAATATCTCTCCATGTGATGTGATAGCACCTAGCAGTTCAACACAGGAGCATATTTGTATTTTTAGATTCTATTCAAGAAAAATACAAATTTATTTTCAGCTTCCAAAATCCTACAATCTAATTTCCAGATCACAGAACATTGTGTGTTGGAAGCGATCATCAAGTCCAACTCCTAAGTGAGTTCAGGCTCACACAGAGACTGAACCAACAGCCTGGGTGTTATTACCACCAGGCTCTAACAACTGAGCTAATCTCAATTTAAAAAACAACCAATTCTATGAGATTTAAGTTTCTCTGAGCTGTAATGCAGGTACAGTTACCAAATGTGGGCCCATGCAATAGAACCAGACCTACTTTATCTGTTTTTACTGTACAGTGTTTTTCACTTACACCTTTGGGTACTATTCCCACTTCTATCATTAGTTTGATATATGCTATTAAAAGAATGTCTACATTTGTCCGTATTTCAATTTTCTAATCTGTCAAATTTTATTAGAATTGTTCATAAGAACTGCAGTATCATAAATGGAATTCTAGCCATTGTCCATAAGAAATTAGTATCATTATGGGAGTTCTTTTAGCAAAGTAAGTCCTATATAACAAGAAACTCTTCACAGAAAACATCATGCTGTAGCCATAGGCTAGCTGCACATTGGATTCTTCTGCTGAATGTTCAAGTGAATGATTTTTGACCATACTCCTCTGACTATATCATCAACTCACAGTAATGCACACTGTTAGCACAGCATTACAGGACAATTTGCCACCTGTTAGTGCTGCTGTTGTGGGATCTGGAAAGTGCATCTGACATGCACTCACAAAAACACACTGGCGATTCTGACATGGTACAGAAATTAATTTTAGGAAGAGAATGAGTGATTTCAGGCCACATGGGTGGGATTATGTTTTAATTTTAATACAATTGTTAAAAAAATACATTGGGAAATTAAATTCTCTCTCAACTAATGTCCAACAGATTATTATAGTCAAGGTGATTGTCACATCACAACATACATTACAACAGTGTATCTGAGGAAAACAAGAACTATAGCTCCTTCTTTCTTTGTGGTTTTTATCCTTTCCAAACAGAGGGAGATTATTACTTTCATTTATGAACTATGCAGATACACTGCCAAAAAAGAAAGACTTTTTCTCTAAATACAAAATAATTTGAGGATCAAAATAGAAAACTTTTAACCACTTCTACCAAAAATTATATTACACATAAACCAAATCCAGTTGTTTTATTCAATGACACTAAAAAGAAAAACCTAAGGTATTAAAATGCTAATTCTTGCAAGATATTTCACTTACAAATTGACTTAAGGTCCTTTAAGGAGAGCATAAAGTACAGTTTCAGATTTAATCAGGACACTCCGTATTTTCTATTTTAAAAGTCTAAGAGAGCTATGTCAAATAGCTGTCCTTACTGATTCGTTACTGATTTTTCTTAGGGCCCATTATCAGTTATGGTCAGGCTAGGGTATTCTGGATTGATTGAATCCTAGCTGCAGGAACAATTTATACACCCATTAGTACCATTTCTCAAAGATCCATGAGAGAAAGAAAAACTACACATCTTATAATTTAGATTTTAAGCAAATAGAAATATAAAAGAAACACGTTCCTCATTTCCTGCTATTCAGATATGCAAATGTCACTGAGACTTATTTTGAAAACCCAAAACTACTCGCAGTGTCAATTTTAACTTTTCCTTTCATTAAATTCCATGCCAGTGAAATATTAATCTGAACTCAAACCTTTTCTTGAATTAGCCTCTGTAGATGAATCCCACATGACAACATTGCTGAAAACATCGTGAGCATGTACTGCTGAATTTTGCACATTCCATTTGCCAAGGAATTCAGTACAGCTGTTAATCCCACTTTTTCAATGACACTCTGGAAAGCATTAGGTGAGGAACGAGTAATTCTGCACAAAGCCTAAAAAAGTGAAAAAAAAAATGAAATTAAGGAGACTATTATCTCAAGAAAAATACTTGAAAATAAAAGCATATGGTGAGTTTTCCAATAGTTTAAGGAAAAAAAGGAATGCATACAGATTCATTTTTAAGACACATATTAGGGGATAAGACCAATTATTTTCAGAGACCTGGAATTCTTCTAAATACATTGCTATACACTCTGTGCAGCTGAAATTCAAATATTTCATACACTAACATCCACATTAAAAAGTCACATTACTCTTTTCCTCTAGAGAACAATAATGATGAAGCATCACAGCCCATGCTTGAGTCTTTTGTCAAGCACAGAATATAAACAGCATCAGATAACACTGTACTAGAAAGGAGAACAGGGAGAGAAAATACAGACATAGCACATAACACAGAATTTATAGGTACCCATAAAGGGGGGCATCTTCTCTCTCCCTGCTCATGGACAATAATGATGTATGTACTATTTCAGTGTCTAAAGTCTATCCTTAGCTCTAGATACTCCTTCAGATCTAGGTACTTATTAGGAAACAGTGATTAGTATAATAAACTTGCAAACTATTCTCCAAATGGTTGATTTTCAAGTATCAGTGATTAAAATAATATTAATAGAAAATGTAGGTACTGACCATGCTCCATTAAAGTGAGCAAAAACTTGTTCAGTGTCTACTAACTTAGCTATTTCCTAGCAAACATTACCAAACAATCTTCAGGGTGGCCTCATCTCCAAATCAATCTCCTTTTGATACCTGTAAAAATGCAACCTTCAAGATACTATAACCGCATTTGTTCTCTCCAGATAAAGAAAATAAGACTCTTTACACATTAATTTTTTCCTTTGGTCTGAATATACTGTTAGCATAGAAGAAGAGCTGATGTCAAATATTGGATTCACATGAAAATCTGTTTTTCAGGAAAAACTTTGAAGGTGACTCCCTTTTGTGAAATGTAAGTAATATTTACGATTTCTTTGTTCTCTTCAAACCAGCTATATTTAGAAATTGCTGTTTACTTGGTGTGCACTCAATAGTAAGGTCTCATTTAAGAGAAACTATAGTCAATTACACAGAATACGACCACCAGAGAAAAGCTTTCTATCTAAGAACACCAGAAACCATCCAGTTCACCAGTGCCCTTCGAAACATTACTCGAAACCAACTAAAAAAGAAGGAAAAAGAAGAAAAAAGGCATAAAAGACAGTAAATCATGAACTTGACAGACATTTTATTGATGCTGTTCATCTACTCTGCTCCTGTTCTTCCTTGTCCTTTCTGGTCCAGGAACCACATCGATTGCAGCCGTTTAGTTTTCTTCTTTTATTATTTTTTAATTCTCTTTTTAAACACAGACACTCAATCTCAGTCCCTTAGTACAGCACGCTCAATTTCCCCCAGGATACAATCCAGCTCTTCACCTCTATTCAGAGTTTTCAAAATGAATGGGCAGGAGGTATGTGTATTCACTAGAAACATCCTTGAGGGTCATACTACCAATGAACTGCTGAGACCTAGGGACAGGCTGTGCCAAAGCAACATGGAGCTAACTTGGTGTACTAACATGCTCTTTGCAGATTTTACACTGCCTTAGATCTCTGCTACACACCTTGCCAAACAAGGGTGGCCATCACATTACTTCCAGGCAAACCTCATAGGAAAGACATTGGAGGCTGTCTTCTAGTATAATACTGAAGTTTTGGAGGTAGCAGAAAAGGTCCAGCCCACCAATAACCAAGGGGAGAAGCTTTAAATGCCCATTAGTTTGTACATCACAGAATGCTCTGCTGTATGAACGAACCTAACACTACAGCAGAAAAGCAGAAGATAGAATTTAAATGTGGGATAGAGTACAGAGCACTCTAAACCACTTCAGTAGATCCAATACTGGGAGAAAACAGATGGAGATAGGTCAAAAGGTGGTGGAGCAGGAACTGGAAATGGATGATGATGACATAAGAATAGAGCTCACACCATCATCTCCAGGCAGCAATCTTGGAACATGAAATGTTCTTAGTGAGAGTAAGGCTTCAGTAGAACTTCTCCTGGAACTGGCTTCTCCACCCCTGCTCTCTGCTGGAGCCTTAACCAGCACCTCTTCTCTCAGCAGCTCCAAACTTTGCCTCATTATTCTTATTGGTCACTTCCAACTTGAGATACTCCAGGGTCCTATGATCATCTCTGCCATACCCTTTAGTCTTACAGGCTACATGTGACTGGGTAACATTCACCCTTTCAGGATATCTTCCATGACTCTCAAGTTTAAGAATGAATGCACTAAAGTATCTGCAATACAGAAGTCTCTGAAAGAAACTATTCAATACCAATTACTTAAGAAAATGACAAAGGAGCTAAATCCCCAAAAAAAGACTGTGTGAGCTTTCCCAAATTAGTTTCCATTTAAGGAGCTTATGTTTTGTTACTTCTCTTCCAGCAGAAAAAGTTATCTCCTAGAAACAAAATTTAAAGTTTTTTTAAAAAAATTAAAAAACTTTCAGCATACTGAAAAGAAATATTCTTCCTGCTGCTGAGCTTGTCAGAATATCACTGTGACATCTTACAGACTTTTTTTTCTGAGTCTAGCAAAATGATAAAAAGACACAGCTCTCCTACAGGCAAAATCTGTGATATTTACCTGAGGCATGTTGGACTCCAAAGTGAGAAAAAAATACTGAGATACAATCCCCATTTGTCACCTCTGATAGGCAGGACAAAGTGAAGTGTCATTTCTAGACTCCAGAGACTAAAGACAGAGAATCTTCTTGATATATTTTTATTATTGACTGAAATAATCACAATGAGAATTCCATAGTCCTTTACTGCTGATAGACTTTGCAGACAGACTGCTAACTCTAAGTAAAGATATGACAGACAATTTCTTAACAGAAATGTATTTTTACATTCTAATATAGATGTCAGTTAAGAATAAATTCTTCAGGATACATTCAAATAAGGCAGGAATGACTGCATAATAAAACTAAATAGGACACTGATGATGTCAATTTTTGTGGTCATGTAGGACAAAAATGCCTACATATCTGTAGCAACAATTTAATGGATGTAGAAATTATACAGTACACTATAACTGGAGAATACATTAGTATTTTATTTTTTAAATTAGCATACCACTAAAATCTCCATAAACTTTAGCTGGGAAAAGATCTTCCTGTGCTAGATTTCAATATCAATTGATTTTTATCAGATGAAGTTAAGATTATATATCTAAATGCCACAGCAGCATTAATACATAACCATGAATTATATCAGGCATTGAGTAATAAGTTTATCTACTTCTTACTTTTAGTGTTTCACTACAAAGCAGCAAAAAGATTAAAGTAGTATCACCTTAGTGCATCCTACTTTAGAAGCTTCCTTGTTCAATTCACTTCATATAAAAGTATTAAACTTCAGTCTTCTGATAACAGAAACAATCTCTAAAATCGTGGAGGGGAAAATCCAGGAGCCCATTCAGACCCAAGAACACTTGTGTAAAATGATCTGACTGAAAAAAGGAGATGGATTCAGCTACATGGATAGCAATAATTTCCATGAAGACCAGAAAAACTAGAAGAAAGCAGTTTCACCAAGGATATAAAACGGTAAATGTGTCTTTCTCTTGCAACTCTCCTCACAGCTGCTTTCATTCAAAGCTCTCCAATATGTGAATTTGGAACAAGCCCTACCTCCAGCATGACTGAGTCTTCAGTAAGTACACAAGGGAAAAGTATGATCTCCAGGAAGCCTATTGCCTTCACAGGAAATGAACATTAGTTGGGAACAGTTATGATTTTATTTATATTGTCCACATGTACATTTATACCACAGATATGCATAAAATGTTGAAGAAATTTTTACCTTAGCTGATCTCAGTGTGCACACTCAACTTGGTTGTCTTTTTAAAATGCCGGCCTCAACATCCAAGCACACATTGCTAAGCAACTTTGAGAAAGAAAAGGTAACAGAATGATAAAAAACATCTTTCTTACTTAGATTGTCAATTGCCATTGAAAGGATGTTCCACAAATCAGATTAGTTTCTCTAGGAAATTCCAGTAATTGCAGCTATCATGACCTCCCAAAACACACTGCTTCATCCTGACAGATGTCACGGGTAAGAAAGCTTCTAGAGTAGCTTCTGAAGGCTAAGATATTTTATAATATGAAGATTTTAAATACAAGAAAAAGAATTAGGAAGTAAGAGCTTGGCAAACCAATGTCATTCCAAGTCCCAGTGTCAACCCACGACTGCCAGATGATTCAACTTTGGAATATAAATATTGCGGTAAAACTCACTGCACTTAACAGGCCTAGCTGAACAAGAAGCCCATAAAGATCAGGCTGCTGTATCACACCTACAGGAACAAGAGGTGAAGGAACTGAGGAACTCACAATCTGTGATATGTTCAGTCTACTCACTTGGAAGAGATCACACAAACACCAGCACTGTCCAACTGCACTGAGCAATTAACAAAGCCTCACTGGACTAGTACATAGAGGTAGCTATCAATGGACACAAAAAGAAAAAAGGAGCAAACTAGGCTACAACAAGCTCTTCAGGTTTTAGCTTCCTCTTACACATTTTTCTGCAATCTTCCAGTTTTTCCAGCAGGAAAATTTTCTTCTCATCAGTACTGCTTAAAAGAGGCTAGATGCCTATAGCATAAACACTATAGAGAAGAAAAGGCTTCTTAGTGGTTCACCTAAACCTGGGAGGATCCAGTGACCTGGGTTGTCAAAAGAAGCAAAGCATAGAGAGGGACAAACAACAATCCACTCCTCTCATAGTCTCTTGATACTCATCCAAGGGCAAGGTGAGCAAACCATACAGTATTGATGACACAAAAGCTGTAGGGAATCTCCACTGATGACAAGTTTATTCTTGACTATCAGATATGTAGCTTCTGCTTATTACTGAGCAGGGAAGAAAGCTCTGTCCACCTCAAGCACACTGCATTGCTAAGAAGAAATTGAGTTTTCAGGAGGGGAAAGAAAAAAAAGAAAAAGCATAGTGATAGCTCCTCCTATGATCCCTTTTAGCTCAGTGTCTGAATGCCATTGAGACAGACAGGTTCTCCAGAATATGCTGTTTGCTGTGGTACACAGTGCAGGCATAACTGGCCAATTGGCCCCTACAAATGGACCAGCCCTGGGAGTCTACTGTAGGAATCAAGAGAATGGTAAATGACAAAGCAAAGTTCTCCAAGCAGATAGCAGAGAAACAAGAGGGAACTTTCAGCATGAGTTGAAAGAGATTAAAAAAAAAAAAATACTATGACCGAGTAGCAAACAAATAACAACTTCCCAGTCTAATGATTTGCAAGCATAGAAAGTACATGGTACAAAACAACCCTTATAGCAAAAGTAGTGATAGAAGAGAGGATTGAGTAGGCTACTTTAAAAACTCAGTAAGTAAAGGAAGTCATAATTTATCTCCAGTCTTTTCCCATGCATGCAGTTGTGATCAAAGCACAAAATTCAAAGATCAAATGGGTGAAGTCTCAAAAAGACCCTTTCTAAAAAAGCAGCCTAATAGCCCGACACACACATATACTTTACATATTTAGAGACAGACTATTCTGTACCCATGAAAGTTCTAAGACTGTTTTTGCCAAGAATTTCAGATACTACAGAGCAAAGGTTTTTATTTTACTAAATAGGTTTTCTATTTGAAAATGTCAAGACATTTTCCCAATATTTGAGCAGTTTATATTGCAGGCAAGACTGCCACAAATATACACTAAGACAAAAAAAAATCAATAAATTGATTTTTTTAATCATAAATTTATGATACCACATACCTCTTCAGCCACACTTCAAATGAATTTTTATTTCTCTCTTTTTTATCACCTTTATGCTAGATGTGTCTATGTGTATGCTGCTGCAGCTGTGACGCTACCATTTTCCATTTGGAAAGCAAGAGCTCCATCCAACCTGGCCCTGAACACGGCCAGGGAATGGGGCAGCCAAACTTTTCTGGGAAACATTGGTACTGTGCCAATGCCTCACCACCCTCACAATAAAGAATTTTTTTCCCAATATCTAATCTAAACCTATTTACTTTTAGTTTGAATCCATCCCCCCATGTCCTGTCACTACATGCTCTTGGGTTAAAGTTACAGTCCTGCTAAGTATTTTCAACCTCATAAATCCTTTTGTTCCAAACTTTCTGCTTGCATGTCAACACTCTATTTGTCTTGTTATCGTTCTATATTGCCTTAAAAATTCTAGGCAAAGACTAGGCTCTAACAATTTTATAAAAAGAAATTTTATTAATTCAACTAAGTCTTCTAAACAAGTCTTTGATAAAGAGAATAAACAATTCTCGTTTGAAAAATCATGAAAAAAGAGAAATTTCAATTTTGCAAGAATTTAATAGATTCTTTGAAAGGTTAAACTTTTTAAACATAATTAATTATTGCCAGCATAAGGAAATATATGTTCTGCAAAATGATGAATCACAAGAATAATTCATAAGCACTGAACTGTAATAAATGCATTTTTCAATTTCAGAAATTTTTAAATTTATTTTAATGTGTCTGAAACATAAAACCCACAAATCTACCACAAACATGCTCAAATACATTTCAGTTCCAATTCAAAAGGTTTTTCAGACTAAAGGCCAATGCACTACTCTACCACAAAAGGAAATTCCTTACCGAAATAGGAGTTATCTTCAAAGAATCTCCTGTAGAATGTGTGAAAAGGTACCACAAGACAGGTCCAATTTCTCCTGTAATAAATCCTTGTGCATGGTATGAACGAGTAGTACAAACATTTTCAATTATCTTTGCTGCTATATGGTTCACTACCCGCTCTTCCTAGAGGAAGGAGAAGGAAAACTCATTTGCAAATGTTTGTAATTTCTTTGTAAATTACAGTCTATGTCCACATTTTATTCAATGTATACTGTCTTGGTGTGGCTCTTAATTCTTTTTGATACTTGCAAAAGTAAGTTTTCAAGAAACCTCACCTGATGACAAAGTTATGTTCACAGATCCTACTTTCCCCCACTTTCTCTTCTACTGCAAAGACAGTTTAATACAAGCATAACTTAATACAAAACCTTGCATCTCCAAATAATCACCCCAAATTAAATGTAATCATTACAAATGAAAAGCTTTTGTTTTGTTATGTTAAAGGTGTTCCATGATCAGCATTCATCACTAGAACATGTTCTAAATAGTACAATTATGAGAGATTCAGTTACATTAGGAAAGAAAATTTACATTAAACCCTCTTTGTCTTGGTACCAGGATTTGTCTTGCAAATTAAGTTGTTCCATAATTCCCTTCTAAGCAGACAATCCTGACCACTGCTTAAGACTTAAATTATTAGGTCCCATTTACTACAAGAAGTCCTGAATTTCCATATGAGATTCTGAATCCTTCATATTTTTAGTACTAACCCAATAATTTTCACTTAAAATCAGAGTCTTTAACTGGAAGATATATCACTGGTGTTGTTTTGGCTGTGCATTGCCTCACTTCATCTCAGTCTTGAACTACAAAAAAGTGAAATCTCTCATCAATGTCTTTAATAGCATCTTGAATTTAGCAAGAATGAATTTTAATGTCATTTTTATAATTCAATTTGTCCTTTTAGTCTGGCTTCACAAATAATTCATCATAATATCTTGTAGATTTCTTTCTTATACTGATCTCTATTTTAGCCTACTAAGCTTTGGATTTCTGAGAGTTATCTTTACAATCAGAGCCACCAACAACTGTGAGCAATGATAATGAAACCTTTCAGAAAGTAGTACAAAAGAGGAGAACTTGCAGAAGGGAAGAACTTAAGCTTCATTAAAATATATTCAATATCCACTTTTCCTTCTACTAACTTATTAGTTCTAAAATATAGATTTTAGATGCAGAAATATTTGAAAACTCTTAGTATAATGCTGTCAAAAAAAAAAGGTTGTATTCACCATTTTCATTATAATCCTTCCTGCTCTTCCATAGAACTGCAGCTCTACTCAAAATATTTAACAGAAATACCAAAGTCAATTTCCATCTAAAGGTGTTACACTCTTATATAAAAAATCCACTGAATTCTGTGGTCTTCCTTCTTATTTGCAGCCACAAAACCAAAGACAATTTAAGCTTCTCTTTTTTTGTAGTTTTGATTACTGCAAAATAGGGCATTATTTTGACCTACAAAAGACCTAAATACACAGATACTCATACATGTTTACTAAAATTTAAATTCTGAAAACATTTTATAAATAATGCCCAGTTTAATATTTTTTCTGTGAATTATAATTCTGCATTTCAGTCTTTTTGTGGGGGGGTAGAGTTAGGGTAAAAATACGTGCATTTATCAAATTGACTAAATTGATGCATTTAACAATTTAAGCCATAATTGAAACATAATTGCCAAGTTAAGTCTCTCTTACATATCAAGTGATTATTAAGACTGCCAATTGGGACTACACTCCTAATTTAAGCAGGCATAAACACTTAATAAACGAACTATAATCCTATTAATTAATCATAATCAAAGCAATATATAGTGGATTAATAATGTTAACAAATTTCCAGATACAATTTTTATTGTTTTTCTTTATCAAATTCAGTCCTGAAGATGTGCTTTATTTCCTTTCAGCCACTGATGGGATGAGTTATGCCCTGTTCCAGACTGTCCTGCTACTTTGACTAGAAAATGGTCATGCATCATCACTGTGCTCTAAATGCTCAATGACGCTGCCAAAGTAATTCTATTGCTGCCACTTGAGACCTTCCATTTCAGTCCTCTGGTATCTGTTCTTGAGCACTATCTAAACAAGACTTGTACAATGTTCTGCTTAATTAGCTGTCTGCAAGGGAAGCCTGATCTAAACTAGTATTTGGCCTCCTAACTAAAGGAGTCATCCAGTGATCTTACCAGCAAATAAGCTATTTTAGTGAACAGAAATGGATATTCAAGATATGAGTAAAGCAGTTCCATATATCAGTAACCCTCTGTCCACATAATGAACTGCATGAAATCTAAAACTATAAATAGAATTGTATAAAAGAAGAAGCTATACATGCTTTATTTTCAATTAGTTAAGTTTTCAACTAGTTTTATAAAGTACACTTAAAGCTCCTAATTTTCAGTCATGTTGAACACTTGCAGATATATCTGTTTCCAGTGAAGTCAGGGATGCTTAATGAAAAAGAGCCCTGAGTGAAAATGCAAATACCAGAATGATAGGAAGTTGCAAACTAAACTACTAAAATAAAAGGAAAACTCCTTTTAATCAAGTCTTTATATTTTAATTATGGGGGGGGGGGATTAACATCGTAAAAAATCTACTCCCATGTTTTTAAAATAACTGAATCTACCAGATATTTTTACCGACTGTTATAAATTTAACAGTGTAGCAAAAATTTTGGAAGCACTGACGTTACAGTCACTATGATAACAAACATGCTACCAAAAAATACCATAACTTCATTTTCTTAGAAGTTAGGATAAAATATTTTATGATCCTTTTAAAGTAGGTTTACTGATGGAACTAAGTTGCGGGCAGCTGTTGACGCCACTGAAGGCAGAGAGGCCCTGCAGAGAGACCTCAGCAAATTAAGAGATCTGGATAATCACCCATCATGTGAAGTTTGAGAAGGGCAAGTCCCAGATTCTGCACTTGGTTTGGGACAATGCTGCGTGTATGGAGAGGGTTTTGAATAAATGAAGAAAAATACATAAAAGGGAAATGGTTTTCACATTAGCATTAGGTACTCCATATTAAATAGGAATATCCTTTCTGAAACAGAAAGTATCTTCCATGACTGGATAACATAGTAGGTCTAACAGTTATACATTTTAGCAGGAGAAATAAGGACCTTCCTATCTTTGAGATTGAGCACAAACATTTAGTAGTTGAACTTAAACAAATACAGATGCCTGGAACAGGCATTTTGTTTCACTGTTGAACACAGTTACTGGAAAAGATCAGCAAATAAATATTGGAATGTTTACTACATCCATTCTGACAGACCACAACATTATACTAACACTAAACATGTCAAATCAAGCTTATCATTTACTTATTTATGAGTGTACCAATTCCCTTTATTTTGACACATAAGTGAACTCAACTGTTCTTTGCTTGACTTGAAAATCATCTTCTGTCTCAAGTTAACACTGAAACGCAGGAAATTTGAACTTGTGTTCCCCTACAGATAAAAGACTTTCCCAATCTTCTATTTCCATCACCCTAAAACTCCTTTCACTGACCCATACACTTTTTTTATCACTGTTAGGTTTTCAGGCACAGAAGGTACATGAAAATGACACTACCTGCATTTTCTGAACATTTTGCTCCTTTATAGGCAAATAAAAGGGACACACACACATATTTCAAACTTCTTCCTGTTCTACTGTTCTGTTTCAGAAGGCAATTCTGTTTTGATAATGACAAATCTTATAAAACTTCAGAAGTCCAAGAGCACTTCAGAGCAGTTCATAATAAAACTCAGGAACAGTGAACTTAGCTTACAAAAATCAAAACTATATAAACCATAGTACTGAATGACATTAACTGGTTTTATTTTCTTGATTTTTTTTTTAAATACATAAAATAAAGCTTCTTAACTGGAAATTAAAACTAGAAGTGAGTATTTATAAGGCATATACAATGCAATGTGGTAGCTCAGACCTTATTACAAAAAGTTTGTTTGCCATTTTTGTAAATACTGAGACAATATGTCTATATTCACTTCAGAAAACATCCTGATTTAAAATTTTCTTAACTCACAACTGGGCTTAGAACAATTACAATTAGTTAATTATGTAATTATGTATAATTTTTAAAAATTATTAATATAAGAATGAAAAACTTATGTACTTTTAATAGAGAAAAGCTGGTGACAAATGTTTTCAGAGCTGCATAGCCACAGGTCAAGAGGCAATGGCCAGGAGTGAAAACTCCAAGCACAAACAAGTAAAAACTTTTTCCTGTGAAGGAGGTGCAGGCATTGCTGACAGAGATTGTGGGACCATAGTTATTAGAGACATTCAAGACATAAATAGAGATGTTCCTGAGCAACCTGATCTATTTAGACCTACTGTGAACAGGAGGTTGGATTAGATGACCTCCAGAGGTCCATTCCATCCTCAAGTCTTGCATAGCTTCAAACATGTTTTTAAAAGATACATATCTACATTAAAAATGAGCATACTCACAAACAGAAAGTATAGATGTGCACAGATGTAGCTGGCTAGCCTAGACATAATTTTAAATTTATGCTTAATTAAATTTAATTTGAACTATTGCATGGCAAATGTACCTCTATTTCTTGTTGTTTTTTCAAGAAAAAAATATCAAGATAAATTATTAAGAAAAATTTGACATGTTTCAGGACTAAGAAGTGATTTTATTTTATAGGAATAAATTAGTGTCTTATGGATGTCTTGATTTAGTTTCTGCACACTGTATATTCAGAAACAGCAAGTCTTCCATTACTAAATTTATAATTAAATAGCATCTCACTACTGTGCCTTAGAGTGACATCTTACTCTAATTATGAGCTGGAAGTTGTGCACAATACAAACTCGGTTTTGTGTTCTTGGTCACATGAAGGTTTGAAGATATTAAAATGCATCTAGGCTCTTCCTTTATTAATCACAATCTGTAGGCAATAAAGATCTCAAAAAGGAAGGAAAAAAGGTATTTCCTCTTGCTTTCCACCTTCTAGCAACCTCTGACATGTTTTCTGCCTTGAGCTTTGCCTTGGGCAAAAATAAAGTAACATGGTCTCATATAAACAGTGAATGTAAACCCTCCACTCAATTCTTTTTCGTTTTCAAAATGAAACTATATGCATATTTTTCTTCCTTTCTTCTAGCACAGCTAAGCCTTCACCAAAAACAATGAAGAACACAGTAAAGCACAGGTATGAGAATAAACCAAATTACTACTTTTTTGCCTCCAAAGAATGCTGACAAGTCAGTAGGATAACAATGCAGTTTTAAAAAACTGTATATAATCCACTTCAAGAAAGAAACTTAAATCTTACTCAAAGATTTACAAAGATGTATGAAAATCAAATTGCAAGAGGACAGCACAAGCTGTCAGAACATATCTCAAAAGATGCCTACATCATTAATAAATTTCATATTTATTAACAGTAATTTATATTTACTATCCCATTTTCCCCAACACAAGCAGCAATACATAAATGTTGAATGTACAGAGAACAACACTGCATTAATCTCCTGCTTAGGTCATGGTCTTATGATTATTTAAATTCAAGAGCAATGCTTGGTTGACAAGGTACTGCAATGCTGCAGGCTACAATCCTCACACAATGCCTAAAGGGTTATTACTGCGGAGAAAATCTACTGAGGACCATGAAAGAGCCTTACCCCTTCCCGAAGACACCTCATTAGCACAGTGTAAGCAGCTGAGGGAACAGCCCAGCATTCCCTGGGGTGCTCCCCTTTTTCCTCCTGAAATGAAGCCAACGGCACAACTGATTAAATCAAAAAATCACAACAATCTCAGTCACATAAAAAATGGGTAGCGTGTTCATAATAAGGTTCATATTATACACATTTCAAATTAACATATGCAATCAAATATATTAAATTATTGGACATTATTACTATTTCATTTTATTTCATGTGCAGCACAGAGATTGAAATTTTATTAGCTTATTTAAGTAGTCTCCAAAATCCATAACAGAGTTTGTCCTAATATTTCTGCATTTCATCAATTCATTCTAATTCATACAGAGACTGTAAAAAAGTGTCTGTTTTTTCATTCCTCTCAATCATTTTGAGTACTTCAGAGAGATAATTGGCTATTAAGCGCAGAAATGCTTGTCCTTAAAATCAAGATTAATTTTTTTGGTAGGTAAAAAGTAATTTGAAAAAAAATGTTCAAAGTCACACAAAGAGAGTGTTTAAGAAAATATACTGTATGGTATAGCCTTCAGAATATTTGAACACTGTTTGAAGATCTTACTGTATATTTTTTGAAATCACCCTGTTATTCACTGCTAGTTGAATAAGGGCTTAATTCTTCCATTACAAGTGAACTTCACATCCCCCTGTCCCTGCAATAGACTATTTTAAAATGTTATATTTAAAAGGGGACACTTGGATATCACTGAGATTTAACTGCAACAACTTCCATATCCAGGCTAGTAACACAGAACGAGGGAAAAATATATCCTCTTTTGTGAAAGAAAGTGAGAAATAATAGGCATTAGACGGTGTGAAGATAACAGGCCATAAAATAAGAAACTCATTTTAGTAAGTAGACAAAGGATGACAAACAGTAATTTCTTCAGAAATTACACAATTATGAACTCAATTATATTCTCAAATTATTTTTAGCATTCTAACAAACTGGTTTCAATAAAAGGGATAGGATAAGCAAAGTAGGGGTTAATGATGCAGAAATAAATGATACTTTCTAAATTTGCTGATTTCTGCACAGCTTACAGTAATTCAACATATATATGATATGAGCATTTCAGGCCTTTAATTAAAGCATGGCACATTAACATGGAAGACTATTACCGAATTATCTAGTAAAATTAATTTTCCTTCTTTATTGAAAACAAAACTTTATTTGCCACATATAGCCATAGAGAAAATGGGTCTGTTAAATATCCCATTTGTAAGTTTTTTTTTCTGTTAACTTTGTATTAGAATGTATGGGACAATATAAACAGTAATAACAAGAGTGGCTAGACATCCTACAGACACATCAAATCCACTTCATTCTATCTCCACCATCTTATCTGAGTAAGAACGTGCTGACAAATAATCAACATTTGCCTTCCAAGGGGTTGTGTGTAAGTTTAAGAAAACACAGCCCAAGTTCTAAGAAAGTAAAGGTAGGTTACTTTCAAACAGGCAAAGGTGCAATCTTTTCTACCTGGAAGAGGCAGGACAAAACTAAAAGTCAAAACAGAGTTAAAATGACAATCTATTGTGGAACTGCATGGGTCTGTTTCTCATTGAATTCACCTAATTTAACTAGAAATTCTTTCAAGGTCTTTTGTAACCATACATATTAAATGTGATATAAAATAAAAAGATTTAAGAAATTGTGCAACCCTAAAACATTAATAGCTCTTCCATTCTTCAAACTGATTAAAGACTTTGTGCAAGGTTTAATCTCTATTTAGAAATTTTAAAAGGCAAAAGGAGTATGAACCTTAGTACCGTTCTTAATTACATAAACATAACAGACAGCATTTGACACTTAATAAACCTAAATATATCACCAAACACTGGGGAATCTTTCCACTTTTTGCTCACAGCCCATGTTGATTTTGATTAAACTTTAGTTCTGCACCCTAATAACACAAACAACACAAAATTAATAAGAATATTACATAGAACTTGAAAGATTTCCCCCAAGGCAATCCACTCAAGAGTATGAGAACATGCTCCCTGGAGTCTGCTTATGCTACTTGTGCATTGCTCTTGGCTTCTGTTTGGAATAAAAATGCAGAGATGGAGTGTAAGATCTTACTTATGAGATCTCATAAGCAAGTACCCACACAATATCAGAGTTTAGGAATGCACAGGACCATTACAATTATCTGGACATTTCCCAGTATTTTCTAAGCCACAGAAGTGCAAACAGTGATCTTGTATTTTACCTCATTAATCACCCTGCACCTAAAGAGCTGAACTTGATTTGAAGTATTTGATAATTGATGACTTACTAAATGTTCACATGAAAAAGAAATAATCTTTACCATTATTTCATATAAAAAATGTGGCTGGACCTAGAAACACTTCACAAAACCCCAGAGGGAATAAATGAATAAATAAGACCAGATATGTCCTCAAAAACTGACAGCTTAAATGAAAATATTTAGCAGTTTGATAAAACAATCAAGCAGGCCAAAGAAAGCACAAAAAAGATGGAAACAAAAAAACCCAAGTGTATAGTCCTTAATGAATTAAATGCATTTATGATTTATTTTTCTTTATAAGTCAAGTCATAAGGCTTTGCTGTTTAAAGATATAAGTTGGCAATATACTTTTTGGTTTCACTTATTATATTACCCCTGACTTGCTATATGATCTTGGCAAGGTCATACAGCACTACTGTTCATCAGTTTGATGAGCAACAAAATGCCTACAACACTACAGTATTCTGAAGTACATATAGAATAGAAAAATGAAAAGTGCTTTTTTAAAAAAAATTGAATAGTTAGTATTTCCAAGCATATATATCACACTGGTATTTCTGAAATTTTACCAAGACATGGTGTCTTGAGCTCATATGTGTCCAAATATTTGTTCCTACACTATTAATTTCTTAGCTATAACATAATGCAATGCATTAATATTTGTGTGTGTGTGTATATAACCAACCTTGAAACGTGGCAGAGTTGCCACTTCTATGCAAGGTGTAATGCTTCAAACATTGTAAAATTCATATACAGACAGAAAAATTTGTCAGGTCACATTTTCAGATGAAAAAAATCTGTGCAAATCATTCTGGTATTATACAACCAGTGTTAACAAAATTGTTTAAGCTATCAGAGTTTAATTTCAAAATAAAATCAAGCCATGCAAAATATTCCTGCCAAATATAATTTTCAAGTTGGAGTTTTAAGTTTAAGTTCATTTGTTTGATGATAGCAGGTACAAATCTATCCTCCTGAGGAAACCGAGCAAGTATTAAAACATATAAACTGTGACTCTGGATGCATTTTTCACAACATAATTTCACATTATAAATTCTGTGAGCACATATTTGACAAATACTTTGGCAATCGTCCAACAAAAATAGGACAATGCTTGTTATTCTGCAAAAACCAAGGCAACCAAATCTTGTGGAACATGCAAAGGAGCTAGAGGATAAAGAAAATAAAACCTGGAAATTCAGCAGAAAGCCATAACTAAAGCCAGAGTAATGATTCATTTGCCACATTTGCTCCATTACCAACCCCCTTAGACTAGTTCAACTAACATGTCAGCATTCAGAGCTATTAGATAATTCAGATAATACAAAGGCTTCAGAGAAGCCAAGGTTAGACTTTTTCTGCTTGAAGACACTTTTGTTTCTGTTAAGTAAAAGAGTATTTTATTCTTAGAATAAGGAAAAAAACAAATATGATGGTTTAAAGGATCTGTCAACTCCAATTCTTAATATTGACAGTATTTTCTACAAACAACCTCCAATTATTTTTAATGCATATCTACTATGTTTAGACTGAAGGTTTAAATCAGTTTTAATCAGGAATAAACACAAGTCCATGTGAAATTAGTCAGGATAATTTCATTTCCTTTTCCACTGTGCTGTGAATCCAACCATGCTTCAGTAAGATTTAATATGGACTAGATACAGAGATACATGAATATATTAATTTATTGATATTATAGACTGTCCTCATACAACCTATTTAATCAACATCTCTAGCTTAGATGTTTGAACCCTTAGATCTGCCATTTGGAGGCCAGCAGTGTTTATGGTGGTTGATTAAATCCTTCTATGAAGTTAAAATTCTACACTTGAAGAACGCTGTTTAATTAACGTCAAATGAAGTAAATGATGGTATTAGCATGTTTCTTAAAGTAGAATAAGTATTAGAGAAGACAGGACAAGAAAGTGTTGACTATACAAATAACTAACTAATTTGATTTTTTGGTCTAGTTTTCCATGGCAAATTTTTTCACATTTGCCAAGTTTGTAAGGATCACTGGTAGTCTTACCTTGCTGGCTATGAGGAAAAGCAGCTCCCCAAGTGCTGGTAGAAAGCATTGCTTCAATTTGCTGTTTCTGAAGTTCTCTCTGATTAGCTCAGTTAAAAGTGTAATTGCCTAAATTAAAAAAATCAATCAATAGACCAACTCACATATTTTGTCAAGCAAAACGTACTGCTAAAGGTAAAAAGCTTTATCTCAAATGTCATCTTACTTAGTCACTCTTTACTTATGCTGAAGAGCCATTTGCAAGGGATTTAGTAAGCACTGAAGGAAAGAAAAAATAATTATTACAAAACATTATATGTGCAATATGGAGAAAAATGCAATAAGAAACTAGTCAAGGTGACAAATTGCCAGCTATCTGTTCTTTCAGTTCCCTCAGGACAACAGAAATAGATCTGCCAGGAAAAGAAAGGCCTACTTGCAGTTCCTGTGTTTCTGTCAGAAGATCTGGGAGTTCTTACCACCTCGTTACAAAAAGAACAAACAACAAGAAACCTCTAATGATGTCCTTTGTGTAGATATCATATCAAAGGATAAGAACTATTTAAGTTTTGTCCTCTGATCTCTAAGTTTACAGGTGACTTAGTTTGTAAGAACTGGACATATACTTTTAGTTTTTTGTATTTCATGAACTTCTGTATGCAAAGCATTTATACATATACACGCGTGTGTCTACGTAGATAGATATGTTATTTTTAAAGATGAAGTGGAAGGAAATTAGAAAATTTGATTCATCTTGTGCAGGTGACCTAGTAAGAAATCACTTTCCCATGCAAAAGTATTTGGCAGTAAAGCACTTCTTCTTCTCTGGAGCACCATGGAGTTTTTATCCTCAACTTCCCTTGTTTTACTTCACCTTCTGACCTTAGCAGCTTCATAACTCCAATCTTTGTACAGCAAAATCATATCAAAACTGGAAATGCAGTCTTCAAATCAAAGTAAAAAGATCTACTAAACAAACTTTGACCTTCTCCCCATTTTTTTAAAGTAGTGCTATGCTCATTAACTGGTTTTTTAAACTTCTTTCAGAGCATTTCTACAAATTTTATTCAGGAACTTTAATTATCCTGCCATTCCAGAGAGAGCTTTACTTTCATATTTAAGAAACAAACGTATCAGTAGGTTTCAAAGATTCTAATATGTCAGCTTGAGAAAGTAGTAGTAAAGTTAATTCAAGTGCAATTCTGCACCAAATGATGAACACATAATGACAGCATTTTCACCTTTATTATATTTTCTTTTTACAGCTATGCAGAATTACTCTTGCTTTTGTGATGAAATGTATTTTGAGAACCAGTTTGACTGTGGAATCAATACCATCAAAAGTACCTTGTCACTGAGGCATTAATAAAGATTACACATACCCATTAACATCCCTCAACTTTGCCCCTTTAGACTGAGGGTGAACCCACCACGAGCTAGTATTTAACTACACAATATTGATGAACTATATGAAAACACAAGCTGCTGACAATATTTCTTGGTGGGCTCTAGCTAAGGACATCAAATCATCGTGACACCTAACTTACACTTGTTCGTTTGCAGGCAGAACTCGAAGAAAATACAAATCAATTTGTACATCTGCTGTAGAGGATCAAGGCAGTCTGCTCAAAATTATCAGTTTTAGTGGTAAATCTCAACCAGCAGATAACTCTATATCAATACTAATATTGGTTTGCACCTGCAATATTTGTTTTCTCAATGCATGGTTAATATATTTGAAAATTTTGATGACACATTATCTAAATACATTTATGTGTGAAGTCCTACAATTCTCTAAATCCTAAGTTCTATTAAATAGAATGATGAATTTACCTTTTTGTGTAGTAAATTACATATTCACTGTATTCACTTGTACTAAGTTCTGTTTGGCTGCCTTGCCGCTCAATCAAAAAGTTTAACAAAACAGTCATTAACATTAAATATACTGAGTAGATTATCCATCTTCTGTTTTGGGGGTTTTTTTTGTTTGTCATTAAAATTAAGAATTTAAGATTTAAAATGAATGAAGATTAAATCCAAGAACAATATTTCGTATTAGTGAACAGAAATTATTGTTTCTCGCTCTCCTTCAAGATTCTAGGACAAGTTATTTTTATTCTGAAGAGATTCTAGTTATTGTTTTTATTCTGAAGTGATAAGAAAAGGAAGTAATCATAATCCAATTCCTACTCTTTCCTCAAATATGAATGAAAAAATAAGTAAAACTGAGTTAACAAAATTTAAATGAAAAAGTAATTTTCCTTATGCACTAAGAAAAAAACTTGCCAAAAATCTAGTCAACACTGCAATAAATTCAGGTTTTTATTTGAAAAAAACTTTTATTAAACAAGAGGGAAGATATGTGTGAAGAAATCTGAGCTATTGGTAACTGACTTGTGCTAAAATTGTTACATCTTTGTTAAAGAGAAACAGAAGTAGCATGAAATCCTATAGTTCTCATCTTCATATATTATAATAAATTTGTCCATGAAGGGTTAATTTTGGTAACTGTAAGAAGATCCATAAGAAGAATTAAGTACTGTGGCAGAAGGCACTGATGATACTCATAATCTCTTCTATATATGACTTTATTTAAGTCAGATATCACTCAGATAATGCCCTCATTTTATCTAGACAGAGTACAGAATTGCCCTGTGATTTCCCTCCCTTCACTGAACACAATTAAATAATCAAATATTTTACAAGTGCAGGAAATGGGGTTCACAGACTATGTCACATACTGAACTGGCAGAGGGTCTGTGCCAGTAACCTATTTAAGATCTTCTTGTGTCCTCTGCAATGGAAGCTATGGAACAGGAAGATGTGATTCATTGTCTGTATTATAAGCACACTTATATGGAAATACAAATATTTTTATAAAATAAATTTATTTTTATATAATATAAAGTGTTCATGATTTCACAAACACATTTTAAATTACCTAAAACGAGGAAGACAAAACTGTTTCCTGCTCTTGAAAGGACATTTCTAATCTTGACAAGACTGATTTGCACAAGATTTAAAATATTCTTTCATCTTTTCATAAGAAAAAAATATAAGACTTGAAAAAAAAAAATCTGCTTCGACATTTTGATTCAATATTAAAGGGTGGAATAAATTTTAGGTAAAGAATGTACCAAAGTTTATGTGGGAAAATGCACTACAGAAATATCAGAGTTATTTTAACTATGGACTGACAAAAGTCTCCTTCTTACCTAGAGTATATTCTTTTTCTTTTCAACCTGCCTACATTTTCCCTTTCATAGAAATAAATAGTAATGAACTGCAAGTCCTACGCTGTCTATTGAAAGCATCTTAAATTTAATAAATTACCTACACCTTTTACCCTAGCTGTCAAACTGAGTAGATATAGTATAGTCATAAAAAGAAAAGAAAGAAGAAAATGTCATATCTGGACAGTCATTGCCTTAATTTACAACAATAGTGTGTGGAACTGATCTATTACCTGTGGCAGATTCTCAATCTATTTCAAGCCGTATCCAGAAGTTTCCCTGCTGTTTTGAGAGTCCAGAAATCAAAATTACAGCACATTCAATAAAGAAGATATTTTATACCTTAAGTAGTAGAGTGGCAATGCACAGATTTCCAACATTTCTACATCTTTGATCTATTAATATGATTGTCTGCAAGTATTAGTGGAAATTAAAATATCTCTAATTCTGCAAACCCTCACAGTGTTAAAAGCTGTCTATGTCTCAAGCACAATGGAAACTATATTTTAGTTCATTTTCTTGTGAGTACACATGCATCATGTAATGTGGGCAAATAATGGCAAAGCAATCTGACTTTGCTCTGAGAAAAGCACTCTCACCAGGTTGAGAAAGTATGCCATGGTTTTAGTGCCACTACCCAGAATAGAATCTAGAATAGTATTCAAGCACTCATCTTTGAAAGGGTATATGAAAAAAAAACAAAAAACCAAAAAACTGCCAGCTTTCTCTGAACATCTTGACTCAAACTGGGTCATGAAGTAAGGAGGACTGAAGAGAAATCTGACTGCCAGACTATGGATGTGGCATTACTGCTGTCCAGAATGTAAGGAGGAAAAACAACACAAAGCAAACAAACAAACAACAAAAAACCAAAAACAAACCAAAAAAAAACCCAAAACCAACAACTACATATTGCAACTCCTCTAGAACTCCTCTAGGGAAAAATAGAAGACAGAAGTGTAACGTTTTTCCAGGTGGATACAATGCAAAATTGACTCTTTATGAAAACTCTTATCTGTTCTGTAACTGCTGGAGGAAGAGCTCTTAGTACATGAGTAGTCAAATCAG
The DNA here is from genome assembly GCF_027887145.1 of Ammospiza caudacuta. Taxonomy (NCBI): domain Eukaryota; kingdom Metazoa; phylum Chordata; class Aves; order Passeriformes; family Passerellidae; genus Ammospiza; species Ammospiza caudacuta. The sequence continues at coordinate 45,658,901 of NC_080593.1, read as the reverse complement.
ATGTCATGAACTCAAAAGGAGATTCAGTTTACTTTGGAATCAATTCAAGGTCCCAAATGGATAAAATCAGAAACAAACAGAAGCAATTAACTTATAAATCAGGTATATTTACTAAAAAATCAAAACCAGACATAAAAATACTTTTAACAAGCTTTGGAATTTGCTTGTTGGAGTTCTGGGTTTTATTTTTAAGGAAAAAAATGTTATTACTTCTCCCAGTCTGTCAAGACAGTCATATAATCATATGAGCTCACTAGCAGATTTGTTCAGTTCATGAATACATCTTATTTCTACCCCAGCCCTTAAGTTTGAAGCTTTTTAATCAGAGCAAGGACCAGGTAAAAATATTTGCCTCTAACAACAAAAATATTCTGTTTTCATTTTTGTCCAAGGCAAGCAAAGAAAAAGATTGCTTAGGACCCCAAAAAGCAAAGATTTTTCCCTTGAAAACTCAAGTCAGTGGCAACCAACTGAAGCTGGTTTACATCTAAAAATGCAAACTAAAACTGGAAATCAGTCCCCACAGAATAAGGGTTAGCAGGACCATCCAAGGAAGTGCTAATTTCCTTTTCTTTTTTCTCCTCTCTTCCTTGCTTTTACTCTATTCATAAATTGATTTGAAGTTACTCTAGGTCATCTTCTTCCAAGCAGTAGGCCTTCCATCCACTTTTTAGGAGCCTTGCTGATGACACTCAAAGACAAATGCCCACTGATAAAATATACATGTAGAATATTTTAGATTTATTATTTCTACATAGAATATCTCATATTTTTAAAAAATTAGAGGGGATTTTCCACAAATTTTCTTTGAAATTAATTCCCTTTGGGTATTGCAAATTATTTCATTCTGCTCAATGAAGATGCAAACTGGACAAAACAACAGTTGTTCCCTGAAGAATTATTTTTTAAATGTGATTCATACTAAAATAACTTTTTTCCCTCCCAGATGATAGCTAAAGGGTCTGGTACTTAGAAGAAAAGCTAGGACTACAACTCATATACAAGAGATCTTGCCTAACACTAAGCCTGGTTTGAATGTCTTTTAATGCAGTAATCAGAAGGCAGCAGGAAATTAGGCTTTTCAGCTACTACCAGTGTGCAATTTCTATCACAAAAACATGCTGTAGCCTAATAGTGTCAATCAAGCAAGTGCTTTAGAGGAAAAGGCTGGATTATTTTCTTTGGTTCCTAGCCTATGATAGGATCAATTCCCAAGTGCAAGACAAATGGAGGTGGAAGAAAGGCTCTCTTTCACGTTAATTCTTTAAGGTATGTACTTCGTTGTAAGAACTAAACAGTTCAGTGTGCAAATTGCACAACAACTTCCACAGACACTAAGTTGCTTGGTGGAAAAGAAAATTAAAGTACCAAAAAATACATTAAAACCAAATTCTCAGCTATGTCTAATAAAAAAATCTTATTTAAAAAGAAAGGAACCTACAGCATACCACAAAGAATTGCAATATTATATGATGTGACTCTGCAAACATCACATAAACAATATCAGAATAATGTCAGAAAATATTTAAGGCCTTAAATATTGTCGCTTGTCTTCCAAAGCTAATGGAAAAAATAATTTGTTTTATGTCAAGAAGCTTAGGCACAAGATTTTTTTCCATGTGGTCTCTCTTGCTCATGGACAGAATGACAACTGCCCATTTCTTTTTCTGTTTGTATTTGATGCTTCTGCTGATACTGTAGCAATGTAAGGAAAGCAAATATTTCATGCCTTCCACAGGAAAAAAAATGTTTCTGCTAAGTTATTTTAACTACAGAAACTCTATTCCATCTAGTTCACCCAGCCTTTCATACCCCAAACGTATCTTCAGTGTATATGACAAATATGACATATATACATATCACTTCCAGAGACATAAATATTTATTTGCTGAAGGAAAGCATCCTAGAGGCACAGATCACCATCCCAAAAATAACAGAATTGTAGAAAAAACTAAAAACAACACAGCAGTTTTACTGTCATAAGAACTAAACTGAAAATAACTACAAACATATCTACTGGCAGCACCACTGACATCATATTAATGGAAAAATATACCATTACACACATCAAAGAAAATAGAGTAAATTTAATGGACTATGAAAACAGTGTCAATTAAATATCTTTTAGAATGGTAGAGTCTTTGCTTCAGTCAGGCAATTAATATAAGAAAATTGCAAAAAGTGATTTAATCCTGCAATCAGCAATATATGTTTTCTCCTTCCTAGGTGAAAATTTCCTTGTTTTCTACTACCAGCCTGCTTTGGACTTCAAACATAAAGCAAGCCAAATTAATTGGATTGATAAAAATATTTTTTTGAGAGAGGAAAAAGAAGGATCTTCAGTTATGATAAAAGGTCTTAATATTTTCTCCAATAATCCAGAATTGCCATGCTTGATATATATGCACTGTTAATTTAATTATATTTTCATTTTATGTTTATTAATTCAGAAGGACTTTTCTCAAACACACCATGAGTTTCTGTTAACTTACCTGATAAATGTCAATTTTTCATTTGTTTTCCTTCCACGTGCCCCAGGCAAGTATGCAAGTTTTAATTCAATGAACCAGGTTGTTGAAAATAAATTGAATAAATTTTTTATATAGGTTGAAAGTTTACTAGAAGTCATTCAAAAAACTTTAATGGAACCCCTCTCACTGTTATGAAAGTTTTAAGTGACAATCCAGATTATGTCAGAAAGATAACTGTAAAGTTTTATTCAAGTTACAAAATATGTGTGTATATATGAACATCTGTAAATACTCATACACATTGTCCTACAGATTTTATCTCCTGACTACAGATTTTTTTAATTTGGGTGGGTTTTGTTCTGTGTTGGTTTTTTTTCCATATAAGACAGATCAAAACAAGGAAAGGGCCCTTGGAGAAAACAAGGATACACTAAAATTATAATAATTTTTGAGAAGACTTATAAAGTAATTTTACAATAAAACAACTTAAAACTAAATAGTTGTGGAATAAATGGCTGAATCAAACCACTTTTATTTGAAATCACTACAATATGAGCAGACATGTTAGGCATAGAAACAGGAGTTATCAGAGAGGTTAAGCTAGGAAATTGACTTAAAATTGGCATTCTGTAAGAATTTGAACGACAACAAACTGTAGACCTTGAGCAAGTAGACACAATGAGCTGGCTAGAGTATATATAAGAGTAACAGGTCATAAAACTACACCTGTAATAATATAGCTGCTTTCCAGCTGTGGAAAACAACCACTAAATTGTACTTTAATAAAAGGTCAGAAATTAAAAGGCTCAAATTAAATGGAGTTTCAGTTTGGATGAAAACAGAAATCTGGATATTTCACCACCTTGACAAAGCAATCAAAGCTAGTTTTATGAAGACATTCTGATATGCTGTGATCCTTCATGGGCTATACAATTTATTAATTTGTCTGTGAAATACATTAAACCAAAGGTTGCAAAGAAGCTTGCAGTGTGAAGGCTGCACCAGGTTGTCTGAACCCTTTAAATAATCAGCAGAGCAGTGGATCGAGGTCTGTTAAAAAACAAGCACAACTGCCTAGGCCACAGGGTGAGATTGATATCCCCATTTAGCAAATTTGGGAAAGGCAAGGAAAATAACTAGATTTTGCCACCAAAAAGGCCAGACATAGAACAACTACAGGGTGGTGTCCTTCCAGACAGAGAAGGACACGGCTCCCTGACATGGAGGCAAACTGTTAAGTTGCTGTACCATCTCTTAGTAAAATAAAAGACTGAGTCTGAAATGTCACATCAGAGTGGCAGCATCCTAGGTGGCAAAGGGCCAGTATATTTACAGAAAGGAAAGGACAATAGCTTCTGTTAATATATATCTCACCAAATGAGATCTACATCAAAACAAGCCTTCCTAACTATGGAAGAATTTTTTTCCTGTAAGATGAAGAACAGAATCCTGGAAAGAATGGGGTTTTTTCACTGAATTTTAATAACCAGTTTCAAAATCTAAATACAAAAATAAAACTTTAAAGTTCAGGTGTTTTCCTAAGATAACTAGCAATAAATAAGAGGAAATTATGTTTCGGATTTATAAAGGGCAATTGTAAGGGGGAAAAAATATATTAAGTCAGGAAAAAACATATGACCTATTAAAATCTTTTCTTGCAGCTGCACAAGAGAAGAAATTTCACATAAAATGTCTTCATCTGCAGTTATACAAGAGATCAATTCCTCTACTGTATTGTAAGATCAGTGTCATTTTTTCTAATCAATGCACTATACTTCTTAAAAATACTTAACCGGAAATAGATCAACCACAATTGAATTTACAGATATAAATATTCATTTATTCTAATTTTTTCTAATATGACTTACATACTCGAATGCATCAGCAGAATAAAGATAGTACACAGTTCCCTACTTCTCTAGTCTGTAAAACAGTAGTTTTAGTTGCATTTTATTTTGTGTTTTAGTGACCTCTGGTGGTTATATTCAAAGGAAACTGCTGTGCCCTTCTTGCTTGAAAAAAAAAAACCTTTAAAAAACCCAAAACATTAATTTTTCAAAGACAAATAAATTAAAGGCTTTTCACATGCATTATGTGAAAGTTTATTTTAGTCTGTAAAATGAGGTTGAGGCTTCTCTTCTTTTCTAAAATTTTTCTGCCTCTTTAGGGATTAATGCTACTACTATTTATAAAACCATTTTAACAACATCAACAACAAAAATGTAATGGTACTGATTCAACCTCAAGGATAGAGGAACTATCCTTAAATAAATGTCTAAGAGGGTAGAAGGCAGTAGGGGGTAGAAATAAAGAGTTAGCTTTTTAATATGTAAGGGCCAACAGTGGCAACCTGCACGAGTCTCTACCAGGTCCTGTGCTACTTTGAAAGTACAAAAGAAATCACAAGTAAGTGATGACTGTATAATGAGGTAACAAAAAAAACTGTAAAGGGGCCATGACTGAGTGATAACAACCAGAAAGAAAGCTTGATGTAAATCGCACAGCACATATATGGGGCAAAAATAATTCCAAAATCACATGTTCACAAGCTCTCAATTGACTTTTCACACTTGGGAACAAATTTAGGAGCTAAAGGAGATCACTTCTATTTAACAGGTCAAAAAATTAAACAGTTCTCAAATCAAATTAGAAGGTACTAGAAATAGAAGAGGAAGGAAAACACAAAAAACCCTACCAAGAGACAGGTCTCCTATACAGATCTCCCATATCTTCAGACTGTAAGGCCTGGATCGCAGGGTGTCGTTTTAGATTATGTTGTTCAGCTCAAGACACTTGATACTGACATTTCCTAAATCACAACTGCCACCAATAAACTTCACCTGGAGCATCAGGTGGCTCATATGAGAGGATAAATTACAGCATTATATTTAATTCTGTATATAATGCTGATAGAAAGGTTGGCTTTGTGGTGGGGTTTTTTAAGCATCATACAACATAAAATAGCTGACAGTTAACAAGAATGTTCAACCAACCCACAGATTCCTCTGAGGGTAGCAGAGGGGAGTACATCTCTAGATGAGAAATTCCTAAATGACTCCTTCCTGTTTTTCCTATAAATGAACTACTGAGTTTTGTGTACTGCCTACAGTTATTTGATTTTACATTATATATGCAAAAATAAATTTGAACACATGAAGACATTAGAATTCAATGGTTTTTTCCTCATTCTAATTTTGTGTAAGAACTAAAATATTTTTTAGTTCAGAGATATTACTTTGAGAGAAAAAAGTTTGGAATAAATGTCATTATATAAAGCACAGTAGATGCATTTTTAACTCAGACCTTTTAATTTTTTTAAAACTCCTTATTTTCTCAATGAATGTATATAAAAAGTAATTTTAATTAACATAAGAATGGGGCCAGAAAGGTAAAACTAAAGTTAATTTTCCATTCTAGTCCTTCAGTTTAAATGTCACTGGTCTTGGACTTGGTTCTTGACGTATACAGATACTTCTAAAAATGCTAAATTTCATTTGTGAATGACTTGTATGTTCAAATAAACAAAAGCACTGGAAATATTTTGAACAAAATAATATTACAGGTCAATGCATAACTGTGGCAGCAGATCTCTGGCCACAGAGAGCAATGCACAACTTTCCCAGGCATTGTCCTGGGGAAGGCTGTGAGAAGATCAGACAAAAGAATAAAAACAGTTCTTATCTTCACTTGCTGCACCTGTTGGAGTTTTGTTTATGGAGATTTGTTTATCAAAGGGTGGTTTCTTAATTGGCCGATGGTGTTTAGATGGAAGGACCAATTGGGTCCCCCTGTATTGCATCTGTAAGGGCAATGGGTTTCTTAATAAGTATAGAATAATAAAGTGATTGATCAGCCTGCTGACAATCATGGAGTCAATGCTAATCATTACCCAGCTGGGAGCCTGTGGCAACATATAACTACTTCTGTCTATTGCTTTTAAACACAAATGCTGACTCAGATATGTGTTTTCTGATGGAAATTAGGAAGCTAGGGAAATATGTTTAGCTATTGCTGTGTTTAGCTATTGCTAAACATATTACTGCTAGCCACCTGAACAAACACCTGAAGCCAAAAGCCATAGGGACATCTCAAAATTACTTTTGAGAATTTTAACTTTAAAAAGTTAAATATCAGAAAAAAAATCTACCACATGAAAGAGCATACTTAAATTGTGACCAGGAATTCAATTGCTGTGAAACTGTCAGTATTGAAGACTTTTACCAAACTGCAGTGACTAACTATAAGGACTTATGTTCCACTTTGGAACTTCACAAAACAAACAGCAAACACTAGGTAACAACAATAATATTTTGAGTTCTGCTTTCACTGCAGAATGGCAACGTTAATGGCAACATAGCAAGATAATAATTTCTAATATTCATTAAGAAGAAACCAGAGGTACCTAAACCAGCAAAAACTTCCTTAGCTGCATTTCCAAAAGAGTCAGGTATTGACCACTAATCGTATTTTCCTACACTAGATCTGCACAGCATGCAGGCCTATTTATGGCTTGTGTTTAGCAGTTGGGTCTTACATTCAAACACTCACTAAACTGAAGTTCCGGCTTCACCTCATGAAGAAGAAATGATGTTCACATTCACACTTGAAACAGACATTAAATAGCACACACTGTCAAGATTTCACAATCTGTGTGCATGTGTCACATGTGAGAAAAGGACAGTAAGACACTTAACCTAATCAGTCTCCAGTTTAAGTCAGCTACTGACCATGTAATATCAAACAAGAACTAAAAATGCTTTTCTTCTCCAAAGAAAATTACTTCCCCTTCATTAGACACATTCTTCAAGAACTGTGAGAAACCTCAGATTAGTCCCTCTCAAAAAATTATTTTTTGAAAAAAATTCTCTAAGAATCAGTTGTACTATTTTGTACTATTTACAATAATTACATTTCAGGATAACCAAATGTGTCAACAGTTTTTTCTTCCACACGCACAAAGTATGACTGTGACTACTTGATTTTATGAAAAGAAGAGAAAAATGCTAGTTTTATCATTGGTGGTCACAGGTTAGTAAAGATCAGAACTACAACTACATGGAATAAACTGGTAAATTTATACATTTAATTAATTGATCATATACACTTTACACATATGAGTTAAAAATAAAGCAGGGGGGGTCAAAACAAAGAATGCTGTGAAAGCTTCTGATATGACTAGTAAAAGCATTAAAAAACTCCCAGCTGGAAAAAAAAAAAAAGAAAGTTACCTCAGAAACAGGTACATTTTCTTCAAGTTCAGATGTGTGCAATGCCAGTAAACCAATCACTCGAGCAATGTTAGCACGTCTGTGTATCAAATAAATATTTTGTAGGTGTAGGAAATATATTATAAAAATACTACAAAAACAATTATATCTTGTTTATATTCTACACAGGTTGCTAAGGGCAGAAAAATTTGGTGTCCTATTTACAGCTCAGATCTTCTTATTTCTCTTTTCTTTGTATCAATAAAGATTGATACAAAGATTTCAGTGTTTCAGCCCAATTTAGCAGTAAATATATGCATAAAGACATTTCTTTGCTCTAGCTCTGAAGTGTGAAAGTTCTTTAGTTTGTTAGGATTACTAATAGTCATGCTCATGTTCAGGTTTTATATAATACTGAAAACTCCTGCAGATAATTTAGACTTTTCAGGATAGAGGACAAAAGAGAAATTAAATCTGCATCAGCAAATCAGTTTTTAATGTTTCATTTAAAGAAAAAAATGGAATAATAAAATCAACTTTTATAAAAGAAACAGCAGAGGGCACTATCACATTGAACTATTCATGACAGATTTAGGAGGGGGAGACTTGCCATTATAGTTATTTTACTGTGTTGTGGCATTTTATTTAGTGATTTTAAGTAACTCTCTTTGATGCACTAAGTTCTATGTTATCTACATAAAATTTTAGAGTTTTTCTATAATCTTTGGTCCTGTAGAATTAACATATTAATTCAATATGAAAAAATTCCACTTTATATCATCATGCTTCCAGTCAGATACCACAGCAGTCTGACAGGCCAAAAATCTCCTCAGATAACCTGTTAACAAATATCTTTAATAAAATTCAGCAACAAGTCTGTATTTGAACATATTAATTGAAAATAATTGTTACTTACACATCCCAGTTGGCAGCTGCACGCAATTGCTGTATCAATATAGGAAACTATCGTTTAAAGAAGACAAATAAACATCAGTGAATCTCAATGATCTGATAGTTCCAAATGATAAACAAGAAATCAAAATATCAGTAATTTCATAAAAATGTGTTTGGATAACATTTGCTAAGAGAATTATCACAGACAAATACTGCAGATATTGTGCAAACCCTGATTAAAGAAATAAAACAGCCTGAATAGAAAAATATTATTTTTTTCTATATTTTTGCCTTAAACTAAACTACTAAGCATATAGCTGAATGTCAGAATTTTCTTTCATTCTGAATAACACTATTTATAGAAAAAAGGTCTGATTCTTTCACCTACAAGCACAGAGATCATCACATAGTATTATAAAACAAATATTAAATAATTCTGTATCAAAATAGTTGGCAACTACCAGAATAATGAATGTTAACATACATAATCAGCCATTTAAGAACCAAACTGCATAATTACAAACTAATTTCCAAAATGTTCTGTTAATTGGCTATTCAGTTACTGGACTATTGCTCCCGTTGCTCCAAATTCTCCAGTGATAATAGAATACATATCCCAGCAATTCTCTTTCTGGTTTTCACAAGAATGTTATGGCATAAGACCTATCACTGCTTCCAACCTAAATGCTCTTCATCCAGTTTTTTGGTAGTGCAATTCTGCCTTCAGTATCCTACATCCAACAGTAACACATCTCAGCTTTTAACTTAGGTCCCTTACTACAAATGTAGGAGAGCAAAGTAATTTACTTCCTATTAAATAAAATGAAAAGTGCTCATCTTAAGATAAAAGTGCTCATCTTAAGATAGCTTCTGTAATGTTTTTATATAATGGGGGGGGGAGGGGGGGGGGAAATAAGTCTGTTTCTCTTCTGCACATGCAAGACTTGAAGAAATATGTTAAATCACCATAGAGCATATTAAGGAAACTGTTTGTCTGGTAGAAGATTGTTTTTGAAATGTGAAACACCAAAACAGATTCTTCAGAGAGCATGCTCACTCTTTGAAGGCCTGTTTCCTGAAAGTTTTACTGCCTGTTCTTTAGAAAGCCTTCTTGCTATTCTTTACAGACATATTACCAAATAAAATTAATTTAATAATTCATACATGAACTCTTTACAGTATCATCTGCCACTTAATGATTTACAAAGACTAACTTTTCATCATGAATTATTTTACACTCTTCTTAAAGGTTAATTTTTACCCCAACATTTTCCCTAACGCAACAAAACTATAAGTAAATCTAAGACAACTAATTAGTTTTACTCAGCTCTTTTAAAAAGCCTAACATGGAATTTAATAATTTTTTGTTGGTTTTTTACTTTAATCAACATCATATTTTTGCCAGTAGACCATTGATTTTTTCAAGTATAACTAAAAGCAGCTAATTTTTGATACAATGGCAAACATGTAAACTATGTTGATTCCTTCAAAGCCTTATTACTTACCAGCTGAGAGCTAATTAGCCTGTTTGCAATCTCCTTGTGGACAACCAAAGTGCACAGATAGTACAGTAAGTTCAGTTTAGAACGTGCTGCTCCTGTATTCTTCTCGCTGGATTCAAGCATGGAACACACTCTTTTCACAAAGTTATTCCAGTCCACATCTTTCATAGATGACAACTTCTCAACTAACCATGAGAGGAGAACAAACATTTAAAGATAATGGATCTTTAATGTAGTTTTAACACACTGCTAAGTAAGATCACCATGAATAACTAAGTTCCAAAGTTTGGATCTAATCATAATTTTAAGACTTAAAATAGTAAAGAAACATGTTAGAATTCATGTCTGAAGACAACAGAAATCAAACAGGAAGCAAGAAGAGAAACAAAGGATAAAAATTCAGCAACGGAAACCTCAAAATATTTTTGAAAGTGCAAGCCTGCTAAGTCCTTCATTTAAGGGAACATTTATTGGCATTATATTTAGGAAAGGTAGCAGTTATCCTTCATCATTACTAATTCTTAATAAGTAAGTGCAGTTTCCTATAAGTAAATTTGAGACAAAACCTAACAAAAATCAGTGAAATCTGTTCACAATAAATAAACTGAAAACATGTATAATAACTCCTACAGGTAGGTATCCACCTAGCTAAGCCTCAGCAAATCAGGACATGGATGACTTCCAAAAGAGCAACAAAGAAATCAAGTCACATGGACAATTAACATATATCCTGTGGTTCAATTCATTGACTACTGCACATGAATTGAGATTTTTTAAGACTTCCTTATCAGTCTAAACAGGTAATTTCAATCTAGAAGCCATATATTCCCTCTGCTTTGGTAGTTATTAATTAATAACTTACAAGCCACCTGATATGCTCTAGTATAGACTATTTAAAAGCATGTTTTCTGTCTTCTAGCCCAATTTACACCTAAGTAATGACACCTTCTAATGCAGGCAAATATACATGGGTAGAGGTGAAAACAGGTTTGGCTTTCAGGTACTCATTGAAATTTTTCCATTTTATCTTTAATCGTTACTGATAAGCAGCACCAAATTCAGTATCTTCAAAAAAACAAGCAGAAAGTTGTCCAGAAGAAAGCTACAACTCTGAAAGCATTACAACCATAAAAAGCACTGTCTCATAATAAATAAATACTAACAAGAGTTAGACATATCAGAACATCAGTGTGATAACTACTTAAATGTAATATGAAACATAATATTTCCCTTATGCACTGGAATCTGATAATTTTTGGATTAATCAAATTAAAAATATTTTTGATTACAGTCTTGACTGGGAGATTGAGTTGTTTTCTTTCCAAACATAAAATTTCTTCTACAAATTAACTCTTCAAAATACATTCTTTATAGAAAGGAAAGATGAACTCTTATGCCTAGGAAGAGGTGCTATGTCAATTCTAGAAGGACTACATATCTGCCTGATATCCCTCTTCAAGCACAGTCCAGTATTTTCCTTAAAATGACGACAGCAAATGTTCCATAGGAATAATTGTTACACTCATGACAATGAACCGACTTTAGTTTTCAGAAATATTTCTAGACATTGAAAATTAACAACAAAAAGACAAACCCCAAACAACTTCACATTATCTTTTGGGACATGAGTGCCATAACATTTCGTGATTAAAGGTAGGACTGGCAAGGCTGCCTAGTATTGTAGCTGATCAACATTGCACATTTTAAGATCTTGTTGCCCCTTGCTTGCCTGAAATTGTCAAATTGTAACAACAATTTGTCAATTGTTGAGTATTTCAGTTTAAATCTCTCAGTTGAAAGAAAATATTCTGATTTTCCCACACTAAACACTGATGACTGCCTCGTGGCAAAAGTTTTGAGCACAGGTTTGTAACTCAAGAAACAGAAGAGAAAGGAGTATCATTTAAGTGTTTGTACTTGCAAAGGCTACTCAAAATTGGTCTAGGTAAAAACACAGCATACACAATAATAGTTTCAGAATAATTAAGAGTTCTGAAACTGTGACCATGTATCATCTACAAGGGGAGGTTACAGGTCTTGCAATAATGAGTTACAGCAGCACATGCAGAACTTGTTGGAATATTCAGCAGATCCATACCTGAATATGCTGGTATGTGTAAAGCTTTCGGGTCAAATCTAACTGGTACTTGCTTCATTATCTGGAAAAAAACCAAACACATTACAACTAGTTTTAATGCATTCCTAGAAAATCTCTAAGTAGATGAACGTGCGAATACAAAGATGCAAAATTTGTACAGGATGGGTGTACATGCTACTGCTCATTACTGAGGAATTTTCCATTGTTTTCTGGTATGTATTTCTCCCAAGCAAATATCTGAGATTTAACTCTATGCTTTTTATATCATTATATAGCTAGTATTTCCATTTAAGTAATTTTTAAAATGGGATTACAAAATCACAGGATTTTTTCAGTTTACATTTTTATCTTGGTTGTATGCAGAAAAATACCTGCATTTGGGTTTCAAAAGCTACTGAAAGGAACTACGCAAGTGATAACTCAACAAAATGTTTTAGCAATTCATTGCCATACAGTAAATACATGTATACACTAGACCACTCATGTATACAAAAAGTCATATTATCAACAGCTAATCATTCATAAGGAATAGAGATTTGTTTCCCTGCAAAACCGTCATTTTCTTGTAGATCACAAAATTGGATGACTGCTCAGTAACTGAGCATTTGAGTGTGATTTTCAGTAAATAAAGAACTTTTAAAAAGGCAACTGTGTAATGGAATTTAGCCTTTGACAGAAGAAGTCTAAGCTTAAGTAGAGAGCTATTTTCTTAAAAAGGTCTTCAATTCCACAGATCTGCAGAACACAGGGAAATTTTACAATTTAAGCTGACATTTCAGCTTTTAAAATTCTGCCAGCATCTAGCAAATCCCTTTCCAGGAGATTAAATTGCAAGCTCTTCAGATTTGCCAGGTGTCAGTGTCATCCTTAAGTCTGAAAAGCAGACTACAGAGTCATCATCAAGCAGGCAATGACTGATTACATGTCCCTGGAACTTAGCAGGCCATTTTGCATTAATGCTGAGTCTGGCATTGCATGGTAAGGAGATTAGTCTACATGTGCACATCAGTATGTGCACCTACCCCTAATCTCATCTCTTATACTTGTAGTAAGAAGAGAAGCAGTGAAGGACTAAGGCTTTGTGTCAGAGTCTTGAGACAGAACTGAGAAATAAACAGTGATAGCATTCAAACATATAATTAACTTTCAAAGTCTCCAATAGGAAGGATGTGTCTCACCCCAAACATATTAAAAGAGTATTATTTTCTAGCCATGTAAGAATTTTAGGTTTTGAAAGTGTTAAGAAATCCATTAAAACAAACCAAAATAATTGTTAATACTAAAGCAATACAGCAATTAAAAGCTGTAAGACATTCCTAATGAGTTTACATGCTTACTTGCAGGGAAAAATCATCTTGCATTCTCCACATCAGTAATTTACTGAGTAAAGTTGCTAAGACTGCTTAATTTTTTCTGGCACAGAAACAAAAGGAAGAATAAAGGGGCTCTTGCCTATCATTCTTTCTACCAATACATCTGCCTATAAATGCACATTACATTGTCATTGCAGTGCAGAGCACTGAATCTTTTTTGATTTGCTCTTCATAGTCAAACTTAAGTGTGAATTCTCTGCTCAGGAGATTCATTACACACTGTTAGTACATTAGAATCCGTACAACCGAAATAAGATGGACATTTGCTGCAACCTCAGGTTTTCTTCAAGAGGGAAAATAAATTTATGTTCAATAGAAACATTATCACACTAAAGAGTAACAAATGTTATTCTGTAAATAGCTAACTCCTAATCTAGAAGGTTTCATAGATGGCTGTGTTTTGAGTATAACAAACCAAAGTTTTGTGTTCATTTAAGTAACAGATATCAAGGCAAGTTATCAGAAAACAAATCTACAAAAGCACTGAACACAGCATTTAGCAGCTTCTATTTCTTGTAAGATATTATTTAATACTATTATTCAATCCCAAAATAACTCATTCCTCCAAATAAGCAACACAATAGGATTATAAAGACTGCCAAAAAACTGTATGAAATCTTGCCAGAAAACTGGGTGGAACTACTTTAAAATGAGAACTATAAAATACAGGAAAGGAGTTTCACCCTGATTAAAAATTTATCTGCAAAAATAGTTTCAACCACAAGTTCCTGAATCATATATTTTGTTTTGCTATACCTTTGGATTGTCAATGATTGGTGTCACGGTAAGATCAGATTCAGTGTAAATGAGCTCTTTCAATTTTGACTCCATATCCTGCTGACTTGAGCACACATTTTCAGCCTAGAAGAAGAACAAGGTTTTTTTAAAATCTGTTTTGTACCCAAAAAGAGTTAATCATGTTTATTCACAAAATATTTCATTTCAACATTATACCAAGCAGTCTGACCATGGAAACATATTCTAATTTGCTTTTTATTTATGTAACAGCATATAGAACCAACTACAAATTATAGTAAAAGAAACTTATTGAAAGAAAAAGTATTAGGTCAAAATGTAGATTGAGAAGAAAGAAGACAACTTGTCTTTTATGCACTAGGGCAAAAAAAAGGAGACTAAGAATCTTTCTTAACTCCTACATAGAAGTTCTGCAAGTATTTTTTTCAAACAACTTGCACACTTAATTATGGAAGGATGCAAAAAAAAGTTAACTTTACCACAGACTTCAGGCTGGTATTCTAACTAGAGATACCACCACCCCTCAATATAAACTTTTTACTCACTTTTTTCAACCATGAATCTCCTTGTGAAGAATTTTTGATTGGGACAGTAGTAGCATCACATATTTCTACTGCAGAGTTAGTTCTAGGTGTGGGACGAGAACTTCAGCAAAAGAAAGAAAAAATAATTAAAAACCATTAGAAACTACAGATTAAGCTTCATTGCAAACTACTTTTTTGTTGCTCTTTTGGAACTTTCATGTCAGCAAACTTTCAAAACTGATTAACATAACTTACACTATGTTCTGCCTGATTCACTAACTAAACATGACTTTTCTGTCTTTAAATGTGTTCTGACAAGGTTAAGATTTCTTTGCTGGTTAGAAAAGGGAAGATGGTATTTTGTTGTAGTTATCAAATGAATGTAATTTGATTATTTTCTCAGCTAAAATGACTCCAAACTGGAGGCTAAACCATTCTTATCTTAACTCCTAATAAAAGAAACACACAAAGCAAATTAACTTGACAAAAAATTGCAATGTATTTTATGTCATTCTCTTACCATACACAAGTTTTGGCTAAGTAATGGAAATTAAAAACTTCCTAATTTTTGTATATCAATTTGTGTATCATTTTGGGAACTGGGTTTACCTTTTCCTTTTTAAAATCCTGTCAACTAATTAGAAAATTAAGAGAGACTAGAATACTGCCAAGTTGCAATTGTCATAATGCTTCTAGTGAACTTGGAGTTTATAGTACACAATAAATTAAAACATTTTAAATCAACTTTAGAATTATCATGATTGGCAGGCCAGGAGACTAGTTAAATCAACAGCTTTGAATGAACATGTTTTCTTGATTAGCAGAAAGTAATAGACACATTAAGTTGAAAATCAGATTTATTAGAAAAAACAACTAAATTAAAAATACAAACAACAAACGAAATTAAAGACACTCAGGAAATCAGTGATCAAATGATTAACATAATCATTTTCACCTTCCATCTATTTGCAACAAAAATTTAAAATTAAAGGGCACAATGAAGGAATGCCAAAATATTACCTACATAAAAACATATTAAATATTCAGTAAACATATGACATTTATGGTAAAAAAAATGTATCAGGATGTTCTTGGAATTTTAGTTCCTAAACAAAAAAAATCCATGATTTCTAGCTAGGAAGCTGGACAAATGATTCCAAACACATAGATTTGTTAAATATATTTTTTTCAATCTACTCAACTAATTTGCTTTCATATACGTTTGAGATACAGATTCAATTCTCAGACAGTTTCTCAGTTTAAAACAAGACAAGAGATTGCTGAATTAACCTAGTTAAAATGAATGAGATCTATTCCATTTTCACAAGCAGAAGAAGCCACTGCTGTTAAAAGCTTATTAACTGCTCCAGCAGCTAATTAAATTCTGATGCCAAGTGCCAGGTAAGCAAGTTTCTTTCACTTCAATGTTTTAATATTTTGCTAGACATCACATACACTGCTTTCAGAAGTTATATCATTGATGCAAAGAGAATTTCAGAACAGATTTTTTAGCTGTTTGCATTAAATTTCAAATTTTGTTTTTAACGTATTTTTAAATAAATTACATTGCTAAAAAGATATTTGCATTCCCATTGTAGCCTTTCGTTTGATCAGCTTGCTAAATCAAATGCTACTTGAAATTACTAATAACATATGTTTAAGTGTGATGAAAATTATAAGTGAGAAAAATTATAAGTGAGATGAGAATTAATACTTTAATAAAACCAACTAAAATAACTTCTGTACACAGTATGATGTACAAAAGCCCTATTTCAGGTTATGCAAGAAGCTTAAAAGAATATTTTCAAACTGGAATATTTCTGCTTGATGTTGACAAGAAAAGTATTTCACTAGACAATCTTCTTGGCTTGAAAGCTAGTACAAAGTTTCAGAATCAGGCCTCAACTAAAACAAATCACTGTTAAATTAATCACTATCTTTTATTTTATACACATGTAGTACTTAATAGACTCTTACCAATACCTTGCAAAGAAAAGCTACAGGAAGAATTTATTAACAGATCATATGCTGAATGCTTATTCTTATGTATTTAAAGCAATTGTACTCCAAGAGAGGGAAGAGAGAGAAGGAGAAAGAGAGAGAGAGACAGAAAGAGAGAGAGAGATCTAAACAAATTTTAGCTTTCTGTTTAGACAGACAGTTAAGTAATCAAAAATTTACTTTCAAAAATAAGAGTAATAAAGTCATATAAGCTTTAACTATACACACTGTTTTCACAGCTCTTCAAATGTATTTTATTATTATTTTTTAACTGGTAATAGAAAATTTAAAAGGCAACACAGACACAGTGTTATAGTCATAATAATAAAATGTTTGAAGAGACAAAAACCTACACCAAACATACAAGATTACAAGGAGGTTTTCATACCTGAGAAGAAATATGGATTCATTTGATTCACCATCAGCTGCACTTTTGGGCCGCAATTCAGTCTGAGTTTCTACCGAAAAGAGAACGTGAACTTGCAATCAGAGGTTAAAATCAAATAAAACATAGGGAGTAAATATGTTGTTAGGATTGATAAAACAGCTAAAAATAACATAATGAGCAATATTACCTATTTTGAAAGAATTGCTTGATGATTTAAGACCTGCCCTTGAGGATGACAGGTTATCTAGATTTTCATGATCATCCACTGACTCTTTGGCACTAGAAGAAACTGGTAACTCTGTGTCTTCTTTGCTGTTTAATAAATGATATTAATTCCAGATTTTTAAAAAAGAGGATTGATTATATAAAAAAAATTATTATATCCATTATCTGTTGCAATTGTTAGCATAAGATTAGCAGTCATTCTCTAGAACAAAACACTCTTTAAATATGTGTTGCACATACTTTTTATATTGGTAATGGCAATGATGAAAAATAAGTTTACAGCAAGTAATTTGGAGAATATTAAAAATTCTATCATTAGAACTTAAATGAAAGACACTAAAAAAGTTAAATTATTACCCCATGATACAAGAGATACTAAAGAAATACTAAAAGCATTACAGACATTTTAAACTTCACAGGAAAAAGACACAAGAAATCTATCTCCTAATGAATAATGAAGTCTGTAGCCGAGATTAAAACCACGTTTTTGTTTGTGTAATCCTTTACCGTCACACTTGAATGCAATTTTATTGGTTTTGGTTGTTTGGGCATTTTTTAACATGTCCTTATATTATTTACATGGAACTGGGTCATAAAACCTTAATGAAGGCTCTACAGGATATCAAATATTAATCCAATCCACACTGAGAAGAAAATAGATACATAGGCCTCACAGTTGGAAAAGAGAGAGTACTGAGCTTCTTTTGCATGTCAAACCAATGTTTTACATTTTCATATTTTTCAGTTAGTGCATTCATCAGCACATATTTTAGAGGACTTAGAATAACCTCAAGAGTATGGCCAAATAGCCCAATATTTTGCAGGAGATTAAGATTCCTCTGGTTCTCTGGAAATTCCCCAAAATTAGCACTATCAGGATGTTGATGGATGTCTTGCTAAAATCTTGAATAAAATCTTAGTTTACAATATAAACTTTAAATATTAATTTTTTTGCAGGTGAAAGCAGTAATAAAATTAGAAGACAAAAAGCTGTATCTCAGACTATAAGAAACATTAATAACAAAAATACTGCAGCACTGGTACCAGAAATAGATATTAAAAAACATGAGAGAAAATTTTGAAGTAGGTATAACAAAACACTCAGCATTCTAAAACTATTTTGACATTAGATCTCCACATTGGAACCTGAAGTATCTTTCAAACATTTATAACAAAGTAACATACAAAAAAAATGCTAAATGTCCTAATTCAAAATTAGAAACACAAAAACCAGCAAGGCAACAGGAGTCTAGAAGAAAACTAACTTTTTTAATACAGAAAAACCATTTGTACAACAGGTTTGGGCATTTCTGCATATGTAGCAGTGTAAAGTATTAAATATTTAGAAAAAAATCTCTACAATTAGATTAATGAATCATGTCATAAATAAAGAATATAGGTCAGCTGCATTTGCAAGATCATAAGGCTGAACCACAGCTCTAAGATGCTGCAATGATAGGCTTTGTGAAGCTGTAAGCCTAATGCATAAAAACAAACAAAAAAACTTACCAAAGATAAAACAGACCCATAGTTATAAGATTCTACAAAAGTGTTAAAAAATTGCAAGTCAGATTCATACAACAATATTATATAATATATAAATAAAAATGAGAGCATTTAGCTTGGAAGTGAATTTCGACACATTCTACAGCCAGTAGGAAGGAGTCAGTTGAAAGTGAATGGACAGCGCAATACACTAAGAGGCTAATACAATTCCTAAACATCCAAAAGCACTTACAGGATAGTGTAAAACTCCATTCATTATTTCATGAAAATTGTAAGAAAAGTTCAAAAGATATAAAATGTACAGACAATAAAATATATTTTATCTTTGCTTATATTTACTAAAAGAAATATTCGTTGAACTTCCAGTACCTCAAGCTTGTGCCCTGTCTGTCTGCAGAACCACCACCACAATGGCTAAAGGATCCTTTCCAGAATGGATGCTGCAATAGGTCTGTCCAATTCAGCCTTTGGAAAAGCAACAAACATAAAAGCAGTGGCTAAGTACAACTGCACAGACACATACCAGACAAGGTTTTGAACACAGTGACACTACAGAGCAGTTATTCCTGTTGTTTGCTTCTATTTGGACAACAAGCAAGTTTTCTTACAGGACAAACTTTTGCCTTAAATCAGAACAGAAAATTCACACAACAGAGCTATGAGAATGAAGGAAACTGCAGAGTTAATCCCACATGTAAATTGTCTGACATACCCTACAACTTATAGCTCTAAATTATTTAACAATAGAACTGTACCAGGTTTAAGTTAAAGCCTAATGAAATACAGGTGGCTATTGCTCTGGAAAAGCAAAGCCATCCAATTCCAAACTGCCTATCATTCTGTCACAAAGTTATCTATTTAGCACCAGGTACAAAACAAACAAACAAAAAATACCCTTAATGAAAACAGTAATTCCATATATCTTCATCTAAGAAAAAGCACAGTTTGCTCTTTTATACAAGGGATGAAATTTTTTTGCATTCTTTTTCATCTACAAAATACTATACATACAGCATCACAATGATTATTTTCTCCAGAGGTGACAATATAAACAGCTGTCATGGATTAGGCAGTTTACCTTTTCTGAGGATCCTTTTGAAGTAACCCATCAAGCAAACTTATGAACTCAGGAGAAGGTTTGTGAAAAGCAAAATCTGTAAAGGGAAGCACTTAAGATCAGTACTGGATAGCAAAAACAATCATCACCCAATGTAAACCACACTATTCTACAGATCATGCTAAAAACTTTCTTG
Source organism: Ammospiza caudacuta (assembly GCF_027887145.1). Classification (NCBI taxonomy): domain Eukaryota; kingdom Metazoa; phylum Chordata; class Aves; order Passeriformes; family Passerellidae; genus Ammospiza; species Ammospiza caudacuta. The sequence continues at coordinate 45,638,703 of NC_080593.1, read as the reverse complement.
ATAGTAATCTCTGAAAACAAACCTCAATGTCTAAAGGATCTTAAACATACGCTCTTTGCATGTCAAAGAATCCTCAAAAAAAACCCCAAAACAAACAGACTACTAATGCTTGGACATCAAACAAATAATAATTTTTTTTTATTATTTGTAACTTTAAAAAAAAAGCACCCTCCAATTATCAGATAGCTTACCAGGAAGAAATTAAGCAGAGTTAAAATCTGCTTAAATTGAAAAAGAGCCACTAATATATTAGGATATCTGTGAATAACACTCATGCCCAGAATGACCAAGATAAAAAATTCCACCCCAGTAAATAGATATAGTGCTAACAATTAAAGTAAATTATATATGTCGCCATCAAAAGGGAAACAAGCATTCATCACTAACAGGGAATTATCACAGGAAGGCATTGCTAACTTTCACTTTGGATAACTAACTGATTCCTGCAACCAGCCTCAGAACAAAAAGGGCAAACCAAAGCTTTGTAGTATTATTGTGACTTGATCCATTAAAGAATAATAGAACCCTACTGTCTGATCCTGGTCGCAATGGATCTTCAGATAAAATCTTTTCAATTAATTCAGAACGGCTTTCTGACAGGAATGGTGGTTTTCCTACAAACAAACAGAAGTGGATTTCACAGATTAGGCAAACTTCAAAATGGTTGTAAGGTACAATGATTTATCATGAGCTCATTTTCCTGAGAAAGCATCCAAAGAAATTAATAACCTCAGTCTGAGTACTATTTATCAAGTTTTCTTGTCAAATTAAATTCCAAATCTTTGATTAAATTCTTTCATCATGAACAGCAAAAGAAACCACAGACATAAGAGGCACCAAAAATATCTTGATGACATTTTTGACCATGATAGCATAAGACAACAGGAAAAGACAGAAATCTCTGTATCTGCGTTACTGTGTTGACCCAACAGATCCGTATTTTGCTTAAGGTTTAAGAAGGCTGCAGTATAATTCTCTTCTGTGATGAAACTTCCTTCTAGCTGAAGCTATGGGTATTTTATGTGCAGGGAACCAAATTACTCTAGTTTTACAATAGTGAGGCAGTTTCCTCTTTCAAAGTTTAAAATAATGCACACAGAGTTTAATACCAAGGAGATAAAAAACACTATACTGTCAGAATTTGAGGGCTGCCATAATTTTAATTAATAGTATTTAAACCCTTCATGTTGGTTAGTATTGTTGTCAATAGCAGCACTTAAAAGTATTGTTTCACCTGATTATTGGATAAAGACACTTTTTGGTTTTTTAAGCACAGTTAGTATGTTCTTCAAGAAATCTTCAAAACCTGTCTCAAGTTTTCCTATGTCCTAACTTCCCTAGACAGTTCATCAGAATTTACTCTGGGACTATAAACTATGTTTCCATTATCACAGATACTAAATAGATATACAAACTTACAACCTGAGAACATTTCATAGAGTAAACATCCCAGGGACCACAGATCACTGGCTTTGCAGAAGTTTTTGCCCTTTATTACTTCAGGAGCTGTGTATAATGGAAAGCCTACAAAATACAAAATGTATAATTAATGCTTTGGTTATTCATTCAGCATTCACCTTTTTCAACACTTCAAACTTTGTCTCCAAACATCATCAAGCTATAGATTATCTTCACTCAACATAAAAGAAAACTGAAATAGCAAATGTAAGTAGTTTCCAAGGAACTTCCCTGCTACACTTTCACTGGATTATGTAGGATCAAATATGCTACTTTGTTGTTTATTTCACTTCAGTTACTAAACTGACTTGTGCTGCACTTTTCAAACACAGTGATTACTGCAAAGAATGTTTTGATTTGCTTTAACAGCTTTAAGAGCCAAGCAATTTGAGCAGAATGGCAAATCAGTCTCACATGAGTAACAGAAATAATTACATTACATTAGATTTGGGGTTTCTTTTTTTTAAAGCTATCCCAAGAAATAAACCTTCACAAACTTAGTAAACTCTGTTACAAAGAACAAGGTAGCTATCCAATGAAATCACTGATCTAAACAGTTATGGCTCTTTTCCCACTAAAACACTAGTAAAACATCACATATCAAATTATAGCAGCTTATTCACACATCTCTTTTGATTGATACAGGAATAAAATTTACAGTTCCTATTTCTACAGATTTCTCAAAAATCTCTAAAGAAATTATACTAACTAAGTAAAAGTGCCATCTCCATAGTCCCTTAAAAAGTTTACTTTGGGTTCTTTTCTTCTTGGGTTTTATTTTTTTAAATGACAAAAGCTCATTAACACACATACCAAAACAGTTCTGAAGAGCAACAGGAAAGAGATTAGATTTGTATCTCCTCCTGAATAAAGACCTAATCTTGGTCTTATTTTTTCCAGTGTGGAAATAATAAGAAGGAGGAGCAAGGAGAGATCTCTTTGCTCCTCCTTATTTTCAGAAGGAGACAGCAAGGAGAGCTCTCTTTGTTCTCATAAGATATTATGAAGAATTCTGTTGTTTCTGGTAAAAGGAATTGATATATGGGACATCGTTATCTTAGAAATAGAGGTGTATGAGATGTTCCAAAATTATGACTAGTAAAAGATTCAGAAGATTAAAAACAAGTTTCGAATTTTTCACATTTAATGAAAAAACCCCCATGGTATTTGCAGTGGATTTGCCTGTTGAAACTGAAGCACAGTAACTTTCTCAGACCTTAAAACGATATTATCATTCTTTAAGGTAGTGAAAGAATTGACCTCAAGCTAGAAATAACCTAGAGCAGGTGCACCAAAAAGGACAATGAAAGTACAGCAGTGCAGTGCCCAATAAAATAAGCAATAGTTCTGTGTAGTACTTCCTGAATTTTCTGTCTACTTTTAACTCTAACTTTGGGGAATTTAGTTCCAGATCTTATAGAGAGCACCTGCAGCACAAGCTTTTTAGAAGTCCATAAATAATTCCATAGCTCAATTTTTTTCTGAGACAAAACAGGATTAATTCTAAATCATTTCTCTTTATCATAATCACTGGTATTCCAACTTCCATTCTGTCTCTTTGGTGTAAGTTAATTCCAGCTAGTAAAAATCTCATACCTTGAACTATACTTTTAAAGTATGTTTGCACAGTGTTTTCATTAATATCTTCACCTTCTTCAGCTCCAGCTAAAGCAAAAACTTTTTCCAAGTCTTCACCATCTGCTCTAGCCCGGCAAAAACTACTGAATTTCAAAGTGCCAGACCCTTCCAGTAGAATCTATTAGAACAAAGAAAATCCAATATGCTAGTATCATATACTAAAACTGACATTTCCAACATGAAATAGTTTATTATAAAAATAATCCCAATCTCAAACCATTTAAGTACATAGAGAGGATCACTATAACCAAAAACACTGAAGTTTTTCTTTTAAGTCAATGCCAATAGTATCTTTCTCTTATAACCACAATAGAGCCCTTAAGAGGTTCAATATGCACTTTTGTTTACTCATTATTAAATCTAAATAAACAATGATGCTACTAGAGAAAAGACAGTTAAAGTAGAGCAAAACTTCATAGGAACATATAAGTCTAGTAAAACCAAAGAGGGCTTCATTTGAGAAAAAAAAAAGAATTTTTCTCATTTTACATAGCAGAAACTTCCACAGATTTTGTCTGATGATGATGAGAGTTTTCTCTGGCCAGCCACTGCCTATTCTTTCAACTAAAACCTTCATAATCCCAAAAACCTTGTTTAGAGAAATAGATCATTCAGCCAGAAGCAGGGGGCAGGGCACAGAAGAAGTATTAACTTTAGCATTTTACTTTCTGTTGAAATGAGGACTTTACAGCAGCATTCTTCTTTGGAAGACTACTGATTCATCTACACAATGTATTTTTAGTGCTTTTAGGTCCACAAATGACAGGAACTGAGTAGAATTGTGGAAGATTTTACCAAAAATTAAGACAATGGCAACTTGATCATTTATAGATCAAGGTCAAAACCAATTACTATTAAGCAAAAAAAAAAAATTTATTATAGTCAATTTTATTCTGGTGACTACATGAATTAAAAACAAACAGACTTTAGCAAACCTCTACATAAATTACAGACATACACAAAATGAGAAACTACATAAAGACTTGTATTTTTATAAAGGAATAAGATGATAATTTCCATGGTATGTGCAAATAATATAGAAATCTATTAACAAAGAAACTTTAGTTAAATTTACTCTGTCATTAGCATTTTCCATGACTGCAAAAATATTCTGCAGCATGATAGAATAATAACAAATTTATATCTCCAAGGATAGAGATGTAAAATCTTTCATTAAATTAAACCAGTACACCAAGTCAAAAGGAATATATCACATTGTATCAGATATATACCAAGTAAAGAAATCAATTATATCATAAAATATTCAAGCTACAGACTTGTCTCTGATTGTCTTCATATATATTATAAAACAACCTCACAACTGAGGTAAGCTTCTTCCAACTGGTAAAATACAAACAATAAAATAAATGCTGATAGCATGAAAAGTAACATCCAGTGTCCCTATAGATAAAATCCCTCCTCACCTTTCCAGGTTTCAATTCACAATAGATAATTCCATGCTTATGAATATGGTATAAACCAGTAACCAGATCAACACCAAATTCTCTCACCACATCTTCTGGTAAACACTCATCCTGAGCAATGACAGATTTTAGAGAACCACCTGAAATACATATAGTCAGCAAGTGCATAAAAAGAGGTCACACAAGTATTGCCCAAATACATAAACTTCAAAATATGTCAATCAAAAACCAGTATCAGTAGATATTAAAAATATTTATTGATATCTAATAGTTACAAAATCTAAGACGTACAAAAAATTTATTTTTAGTACTGTGAAAAAATCTGAATTTTATCCAGAATAAAACTGACTGCATGACTTCAAAACTACTTCAATATTATTTTACAAAGGAAACAGAAGGGAAAAAAGAAATCCAGAAACTGTGTCACTTCACAGTGTAATAGTACTCTGTGCTTTTATTAAAATTCCTTAACCAGATTCCTGATGCAGAAGTTAAAAGAATAAATAATACCAACAGCAGGCTATCAACTTTTAAGAACAATTGCTAAAACTAAGGGCAGGCCATTTTCCAGTTAAACTGTTTCCATAATATGGCCAAACACACAAAACAGCAACACAGAAATATTTTGCATCTGATAACAGAAACTATCTTTGAGACAAGTAAGAGAAATCTTCCATATTTCAAAAGTATTTTTCAAGTCTCAACAAAATTTAGAATAAATCCACATCTTATTCTAAGTAAGTTAGCTCCAAGACACTCACCTTACAGCAAACCATAAAACTGCAAGCTAAAACACCTGATAATTTTTCAACAATAAAAGGCTGCCTGTCTAATAATTGAAATATGTACCCCAAAGTTAGACTAAGCAAATAGACCAAAGCCTCCATATGAGCCATTAAAATCACTTTTAATCACTGAAAGAATGACCTGACTTTTTTTCTCAGAACTCGTAAGTTCTCTTCTTCGTTAATTTTTCAAACAGAATTCTGGATAAATAAAAAGGCTGAGTGTAACATGGACTTTTACTATTAAACAAACTCCAAAATCCTAACATGCATACATGCATATTGGCTCTCTTTTCTTTCCTTTCCATATGGAGGAAAGCATGCTGTCATAAGTTTAAAACATGTAGCCATCACAATTAAAGAAAGCTTTACAAGATCCCTTTAATAGATTGACAAGAACTTATCAAAACTAACTGAACAACTTAATGTAGTTTGGGTTCTCAGAGTTTCCAAATTATAATTTTAACATGGAAATCAAAATACTTATGCTGAATAGGAAAACAATTTAAATCATTCTCTTTAGCTGCCGAATTGCCCTTTGAATAAAAATTAATTTGAACAATATTAAGTCATTAGAACTGATTTGCTCCTTGATGTCTTTTAAAGAGAATGCCAAAGCAGCCAGTCCTTGGAAAATTTCCCAAGTAATTTTTACTGACCTACCTTCTGACTATTCACAGAAGTATAATTTGCCTTTATGTTCCCCGATTGGCATTCTCTCTTCAGCTCTTAAAAACCAGCATTATGTAACTCAACTAACTTTTCAAAGAGGCATACAGTGAAGCAGAGAAGCATGATTTCAATTGATTTCTAAAAATGTTTCCAAGAGCAAAGCCACTTTTATATATAAACAGAATTCTCAAGTTAATAATCAGAGAAGTACACTTTTTTCAAAGATCTAAGCATTTGTTGTGGAGAAGCTGCAAGAAATCTCTTATAAATACTCATTCTATAAATGTTTACCTTTGAGCTCATCTTACCTGTGCATAATTCCACTACAAGCCAGAGATGGTTGCTTGTTTCATACCATTCATAAAATGTCACTATATTCTTATGTGTGAGTCCCTGAGTCAGACGAATCTAGAGCGACATTTTTAACATACTTAAGTGGGGGAAAGACATAAATGTGTCCATATGCACTTGAGGCATGGGAACAAGAAACAATACAATCTACTCTAGATTAGCTTTAGATTACTTTTTCTCTTGCCTTTTCTAGTGCACTAACATTATTCTTCAAATATTTTATGTTACATGTATGTTAAGAAAAGATAACTGTCCTCACAGACCCTGCCCAACTCACCTGTTTTTAAAATACAGAAAAAAAACTAGTAAGTCCCAACTCAAAATTATAAATATTACTTAACTTTCCTGCACCACTAAATAATAAACTGGAAATTAGAATTTGGAGTCAAACTTGCACTTCTACATTTTTTTTCAATAAGAATACAAATGAGAGATAATACAGCAAGAAGAAGTGAAAAGAAGCTTTACCATCATTCTTAATCTTGTCAAAGAAAACCACTCAAAAGACCCCAAAATCTGTATTTCCATAACAGCTACATGGCCTAATCTCTACAGAAGCCTTTTTCTTGCTAGAGTGGTATGTAAGGTATCCCCAAGAGATTTGTAAGGTCAATACAGTCCTAAGAACAAAAAAGGTCCCAAGAAATTATCTTTGAAAAAATGAGGGGGAATATGAAACCATGTAGTGGTGTTTGCAGGGGTTCCAGGACAAGGGAAGAGATGAGAATCTTGACTCCATGTTTCAGAAGGCTGATTTATTATTTTATGATATATATTATATTAAAAGAAAATTATATATTAAAACTATACTAAAAGAATAGGAGAAAGGAATGGAATGATAATAAAATCTTGTGACTGATCAGAGAGTCTAAGACAGCTGGACTGTGATTGGCCATTAATTGAAAACAACCACATGAGACCAATCAAAGATGCACCTGTTGCATTCCACAGCAGCAGATAATTATTGTTTACATTTCATTTCTGAGCCTCTCAGCTTCTCAGGAGAAAAGCTCCTAATGAAAGGATTTTTCATAAAATATGTCTGTAACAAAACTGAATCCATTTTGCATGGAGAGGTTTCAGTATCCAGGTGGGGAGGTCTGCAGGACTGGCTTCTGTGAGAAGCTGCTGGAAGCTTCCCCTGTGTCTGACAGAGCCAATCTCAGCCAGCTCCAAGACAGACCCACTGCTGGCCAACGCCAACCCACCAGTGATGGTGGCAGCACTTCCAGAATAACATTTAAAAAGGGGGAAAAACACTCTTGTATAACAGCAGCAGGGGAGAGGAGTGAGAATGTGTGATAGAAGCAACCCTGCAGACACCAAGGTCAGTGCAGAACGAGGGGCAGAAGGTGCTCCAAGAGCAGCAGAGATTCCCCTGCAGCCCCTGGTGAAGGCCAGTGAGGCAAAGCTGTCCCTCTGCAGCCCAGGGAGGTGCATGGCAGAGCACAGATCCATCTGCAGCCTGTGGTGGACCCCACTCCAGAGCAGGTGGAAACCTGAGGGGGGCTGTGACTCTCTCAGCTGTCTGTGCTGGAGCAGGCTCCTGGCAGGACCTGCAGACCCATAGAGAGGAGCCCATGCTGGCTGCTGACAGGATGTGTAACCTGGGAACTCACACTGGAACAGCAGGTTCCTGAGGGACTGCACCCATGGAAAGAACCTACATTGGAGCAGTGCATGAAGAACTGCAGGCTGTGGGAAGGACCAACACTGAAGAAGGTTGTAGAAGACTGTCTCCCATGGGAGGGACCCCTTGCTGGAGCAGGGGAAGAGCATGAGGAGAACAGAGGAGCAACAGAGATGGCGTCTGCTGAACTGACCCCACTCCCCATCTCACTGCATCTCAGGCAAGGGAGGAGAGAGAGAAAATTGGGAGTAAAGCTGAGGCCAGGAAGAAGGAGGCATGGAAGAAAGGTGTTTTAAGATTTGGTTTTGTTTACCATTATCCTACTCTGGCAATAAATTCAATTACTTTCCCTAAATCGAGTCTGTTTTGCCTGTGAAGGCAAGTGGAGAGTGATCTCTTCCTACTCTTATCTTGACCCATTAATTGTATTTTCTGACTCCTGTCCAGTTGAAGAAGGGAGTGATAGAGCGGATTTGGCGGGAACCTGGCATCCAGCCAAGGTTAACCCACTACAGAAACAGAATGTCCTACTGGAAAAGTAAAATATTTGAACTGTACAACTGTATCAGTTTCCTTTCCAGACAGTATCATATTTAAAGCTTTGCCAAGGTTTTACAAACCAGAATTGATTCAGTTTAAATTATATTCTTTCATTAAAAAAATTTATTCTTGCTAAGCAAAAAATAGATTGTTTACTAGAAGTTATTGCTACCACTGGATTTGCACAACTAATAACAAAATAAAGCAAACCACCACACGTAACTAGTTTTACAAGTTCACTAACACATCACAGAAACAGTAAGACTGTAAACATGTGTTCATGCATGCAATCTAAAAACCAATAAAATCATATGAAGAAATATATACATTTTTAAAAGACTGTATTTAAAGAATAAGAACTTGAAATCTTGAGAAGCTGGTCTAAATGTGACAAACTCCATCTTAAAGAAAAACATTACACTTTTCTATAACTTGTGCAACCAGAATTTTTAGGCTGTATTTTTTTCCCAGATTTAGCAGGAAAAGAAACCCCATTACTTACCCAGTTTGCTACTCCAACTCTCTTGCATTTATCAGTGCAAATAATGGCAACAAAATTAATTGTCCCTTTTCTTCTACCTTTATAAACAACTGTCGTATTTCCTCTTCCAATCTCCTCATACAAAACAAAGTTCTCCATGCTTTAGGACACTTCACAGGCAACAGACTGGAAACATGGCACTAATCTCATAAACAAATAAACCTAAAGAAAGGAGGAGAAAGGGGAAGCCTTCAAATTTAATGACCATTCACGTATAGTAGTCACCCTCCCCATTACCATGAATAGGGATTCCGTACTTCCAGAAAGATTGGATACAATTGCTTTGCAGAAGACCTCCTCTCAGGAAATGTGATCAAAATTTTGAAAAGCTGAATTTTACACTTCCAAAGATCATATTCAAAAAGTAATAGACTGGCTAGTAGATACAAATTCTAAATGGTATTATCTGTAAAAATGCAAGAGGGTACAGGGAAAATAGTCTCAGATTCTCAAGAGTAATGGCTATGCTTTTATTCCAGCACACAAACCAATGGAGCATAGAATCATAAAATCATAGAATGGCTTGGGTTGGAAGGGACCTTAAAGATCATATTGTTCCAATGCCCCTGCTGCGGGCAGGAACACACGCCACCAGAACACTGTACTCAATGTCCTGTTCAAGCAGGCCTTGCACACTGCCAGGGATGGGACACCCACAGCTGCTCTGACACACAAAACAGACGTTCAACAGATGGATTTTGAGATAAAATAAAAAGAGATCAGTTAAACTGATACCAAAGGTGAAAAGATGAAGTAAGAAGGCCATCATGGAAGCCTCCCAAGCCACCACCTGTAACGAAGCAGGAGTGAACCCCCACAGAAGCACTCAAAGTGGCAGCCTCCAGGCACCCAGGGAACTGATTTGCTCTGGGCCGCATACAGGACCAGCACAGCAAGGACACGCGGTTCCCTCTCTTTACGGGGGAATGGCCAAACCGCTCCGAGCGGAGCACCCGAGCACGACCCGCGATCTCCTGCGCTCCCAGCTCCGTCGGGGGCGGTCAGGCCTGAGGCGCTGCACGGCGGCCCGGAGACGCAGCCGCCTCCCGACCCACTTGCAGCACAGGGGAGCGGGCCGTGAGGTCTCGGTAGCGCTCCAGCCGGGGGTTCCAGCCCCGCCCCGGGTCCGCTCCCGCACCTTGGACCGAGGGACGGCGGCGGAGGGAACGAGAGGGCGGTGAGGGATGGGGTGAGGGGGGCGGTGAGGGGATGGGGTAAGGGATGCGTGAGGGGCCGCTGGGCGCGCGCGCTCCGCCGCGTAACGGCCGCGAACGTGCGCGGGAAACGGGGAAAGGTGCGAGAGCCGTACCTGTGTGCGGGGATGGAGCCGGAGGGAAACGGGAAAGGTGCGAGAGCCGTACCTGTGTGCGGGGATGGAGCCGGAGGGAAAGGGGAAAGGTGCGAGAGCCGTACCTGTGTGCGGGGATGGAGCCGGAGGGAAAGGGGAAAGGTGTGAGAGCCGTACCTGTGTGCGGGATGGAGCCGGAGGGAAAGGGGGAAAGGTACGAGAGCCGCACCTGTGCCGGGGATGGCCCCGGCGGGAAAGGATGGGAACGACAGCCATACCTGTGTGCGGGAGATGCAACCGCTGGGAAAGGAGGGGAACGACAGCTGCACCTGTGCCGGGGATGGACCCGGCGGGAAAGAGGGGGAACGACAGCCGCACCTGTGCCGGGGATAGACCCGGCGGGAAAGCAGGAGAGGAATGACAGCCGTAGCTGCGCCGGTGATGGACCCGGCGGGAAAGGATGGGAACCACAGCCGTAGTGCGGCGCGGGATGGATCACCGCCACGCCATCGCCATCAACGGAAACAGCGGAGCCCCGCCCCCGGGACGGAGTCTCCCATGCCCCGGTGGCAGTGTCTGGACAGGACACTGGTCCCTGCGCGCCACAAAATACAGACAAGCGGGAAAGGCACCGGCTCAGCAGGCAGAGTGACTCCGGGAACCGGAGCGTTTTGCTGTCCTTTATTCCAGCTGGAATGCACCGCCAGATCCCACCGGGCTGCGTCCCCGCACCCCCCGCACGCTACTCAGATGGTCGCCGCCGCAGCCCCGTTTCCAGGAGACGGCGCCGGACGCCGGAAGCAGAGTGGAGCCCCATTGGGCTCAGGGGCGCCTACGTCAGGGCGGGACCACCGGGCGGCGAGCGGGGAGGGGGTGGGCAGGCCCCGGATGTTGGTGTGGGGAGCGTCCCTCGGGAAAGCGCAGGGTGCCGCCGGCAGCCCGTGGTGGTGGGGCTGCTCTGTGCAACCTCCGCAGGCAAAGCGAGAGATAGTGTCCTCAGCCCTGCCGCGGCCTTCTGCAGGCGCCTAAGCGAGGGACACTTCTCTTGTGACAAAATTTAGCCTTTGAAATAAGCTTTTTCTATGTTTAACAACAGCGTGGAGTTTTCACTTCTTTTTTCACGGGGATCTGGAGAATTTTTTTGTTGGTTTTTTTTTCTTTTCTTTTTTTTTTTTTTCTTTTTTTTTTTCTTTTCTGGTTTTGTTTATGTAAGGCCCTTGAAAAATCCCTTTTCTTTTGGGCAGCATCTGGATCTGTGGTCACAGGACAAACTGAAAGGAAGTAGATTTGGGTTAGATATTAGGCAGAAAAATCTCTGCTGTGAGGGTGGTGAGGTGCTGTCCCAGCTTGCCCAAAGAAGCTGTGGATGTTTCATCCCTGGAATTGTTCAAAGTTGGATGGGGCTTTGAGCAACCTAGTATGGTGAAAGGTTGGGCACAGCAGGGAGTTGGAACTAGATGGTCTTTGAGGTCCCTTCCAACTCAAACCATTCTCTGATTCTAACAAAACATTTAAAAGCCTTTACTCTAGAGCAAGCGGTAAATAATTCATTTTTTTCTCATTGTCTCACTTTATTTTGACCTCCTAACAGGTTTGAACCCATTGATGCATTTCAACCAATATTGGTAAAAGAAAAGTATGCTTACAGGAAGGATTCAATGTTTCTTCTAGGCAGCATGATAACAGATGATCAGTTTTTTTACTCCCACTCTCAAGAAGACTTCAGCATGATTTTAAACCCCTGTAATATGGAAAAGGAAAAAAACAAAACAAAACAAACATGAAATCCCTCTTTACTGTTGACAAAAAGGTCAACATGAGCCAGCAGTGTGGGCTGGCAGCCCAGAAAGCCAGAGGTATCCTGTGTTGCATCAAAAGCAGCATGGCCAGCAGGGCAAGAGAGGTGATTCATTCTGTCCCTGTACTCTCTGTTCTGGTGAGACCCTACCTCGAGTGCTGCATCCAGCTCTGGTGCCTTCAAAATAAGAAAGACATGGAAGTGTTGGAGCAAGTCCAGTGGAGGCCATGAAGGGATAAGGGGACTGGAACACCTTTTCTGTGAAGACAGGCTGAGAAAATTGGTGCTCTGTCCCATTTTACACTAAGTTTTTAGTAATTGCAGACGTGACTTGTAATTATCAACGAAGGTACAGCTTTGAAGCTGCACAAGTGAGATAATTTTTCCATTCTGTTTTTAATGTAAATGAGTGGTTGACTAGATATAAATAAACCAAATGCGTAAGTAGACATCACTTTCTATTAATAAGCACAAGAAAAGTATGCTTTGAAGAGGAATTTATTTAGATGTCAGAAAAATGTGTATTTTATCTGTGGTTGTGATAAGAATGACTAATATAAAGAAGAAGGAATGGAGTATTAGCTCATTTGCACACAAGTCCTGGCAGCAGTTCAATGGCACATCTTAGAGTAAGTCAATTTCATTGTCCATGTCCAAGAAGATAATACGAAGCCACAATAACTATCAAGTTACTGTCTTTTCTTCCAGATTTCTCACTTTTTGTCCCATGTACACTTTACAAATTTGTCCAGGTTAGGGTTTGGTTTTATGCAAAGGGGTTAAATACCCCATTTTGGGGGAGTGAGATTGTATGAACTTTAACATAAATGAAGTCTGCTGAAATCTTCATATGATAGTGGCAATAGCACTACAAAATAGAGCGAGAGAAATACACTAGAATAAACACTTTAAAAAGTTTAGTAACACTTGAACCAGAGATTTATAGCTTTTGGAATTAAATGTCTCCATGATAAAAAAATTCAGTATAATTAAAGGCAGACATAGGGTGATATGTTGGCTTATACCACCTTTTATTGTTGTTACACATTTCATTACATGTCTGTATGTTTTTTACAATCAGGTAGCACATTTTCAACATACTCCAGATGGGGAATTTTCTCTTTGATTTGGTGTAAGAATGGAGGAGTCTCTCTTCAGACATGTTGCTTCAGGTATGAGAGTAATCTTGCAGAAAGAAAGTATTACAAATACAGATCAGGGTTGTAATTAAAAGACTGTTATCTTTGGCCTTTTAGTTACTGTTTCAGTCTGTTACTCCTGAGTTTATCCTGTTACTTAACATGACTTTAAGCATTGCACTCAACTGCAGTGAACTTTTCTATGGGAATATTTTCAGCATTCAAGAACGGAATGCAAAATATTCTCTTGTCTTGTTTGCACCATTTCAATACTCCTAGCAATCTGTGCAGCAAACTCAGCCTTGCTATTTGCCTGGCTATTTAGACGGGACAGTCAGATGTAATCAAATTCTTGTTCTCAAATAAATATATGATCTAATTTAAGGCAAACTGAGATCTCGTGATTGCAAGCACATAGTTCAGGCATGCTTAAACACTTCACTGCTCTTCCCTCAATGGGTACTGCGCAAGCCTCTGACATTTTGCCTGGTTCTCAAAAGTTGGAGCAGTAGCCTTTAATTTTGAGGTGTGTTTCCATATTTTGTAAGATGTGTTCTTCAGTGTGCTCTAATGCCTGTTGAAAATGCTATACAATTGTTTTATTTTGCCATATGTACTAGCTTTTCTTTCTTCTTTTTTTTTTTTTTTTTTCAGATATCATGATTACTCATGCTCTATCCCACCTTGTTAGTACACGGTGTTTATTTCTATTCCAGACTGACCCGATTCTCAAGAGAATTTCTATTCTCGGCATCTAGGGTAGGATGATTCAGTTGCTCAAATAAAATACTCTTATGTTCCATTTGCCTTGACAGTACTGTCATTCCTGGGAAGTGCATAAAGCCACTTTTCTGGTGTTTGACCCTTTTGGCAGATTGGTGGACCTGGGCACATCTTTATCTTGTGCTTTTTATTTTCAGATTATTTTACAATGTCCTCTTGAAATTGGCACATATTTTCATTGTTTGAGTGAAACTTTGTAATTTATTTTTTGTATTTCTGTGGTAACATTAATATGTGATTATGATATCATTTTGATATGATATTATGATTTTTTTACCTTGGGTTTCTAGTACAACTCTGTTGTACTTACTGGTCCATCTCACATTCATGAAATAAATTCAAATTTTACTGTTTTAGTATCATATATTTCTGACATTTGAAAATAGCAACAACTTTTCAAATTCTTAGGTGCTTTCTGGGGTTCTTGTGTGAAATTTTTTTTCCCAATCAAAGAGTTCTCCTCTACACTTTTTTGAGTATTGTAAACAGTTTGTGTTTTGCAATAATGTTTCAAAATTTGTCTCACTGGTGAGGCGGTGGTTCAAAGTTTTGCCTCACTGATGAGGCAAAAAAATTACTAGTAGTTTCTTGTAAGATAACAAGGCTCCACATCTCAGCTCACTGGATCAGCTTGCAAGGTCACCAACACTACATGTATGCCAGCCTTGTGTTTCCTCTTCCTCTGTTATGGTCTCAATGCTTTGCACATGCCTAAAGTTGGAAAGAGATGTGGTGATATATGCTGAAAATTTTAATACTCTCTGAGTTAATACCTTTTAAGGTGGGCATATTACAAGGTATTTTTACCTTCCCAAAATAATTGGGTTTCCCTGGAAATCAGCAACTGCTCTGAATATGATACTGCAGTCAGGACCAACTTCCTTTTTGTTTGTTTATTTGTTTGTTTAGAGATGGGGTTAATTGTAATGGATTAGCTGCCAGGCATTTCTCATATCACATTCCTGAGTATAATCAGCTCTGCTACTGGCATTGTGAGCCTGGCTGGCAGAGCTGATACTCTTCTGCTGTGAGGTTCACTACTAACAGCATCCTCAGTACCTAAGCCTACTTGCTGACTTCCAAAATATGATGATGACTGTCTTGCTGAGACAGAGAGGCTGAATAGGCCTTGACAATATTTTGCTTTTCCAGTGACTACCATTCTGTTTATGTAATTTTGAGATTATGTAATTTTTTTTTTGTGCGTATTTCAATGATGAAACCATTCCTTGTTTTAATGCAATTGATGGTGTGTTAAGCTTGCTATGCTGGTGGTATTATTTTCATCTGTTCTAGGTATAACATGGCAGGAGAACATCCTGTTTTCTTCAATTACATCCAGCAGTTTGTACTCACTCAGGAGTCATGCTTCTTTATCACATATACAAATTCACTGTTCCAGCAGCAAGCAGTGGCTTTTATGTTGCATATTCTGAAAATTCAGACTGTATACTCAGAATGTCTTTTGCTTTCTGATTAAAATTCACAATGTCAGAAGTATTATCATCATTCCATGGTATAATTTTCATTTGACTTTTCTTGATTACATGGGTTTTTTCCTTTTCTTGCAAAATGAATGCCTGGCACATTTATCATTACCCCACTATCTAGCATTTCATTTCCTCTTTGTGTACTTGACTTCACTTATAATGCTAATCTGAGCTTTACAAACTATTTATTCCAACTTGCATCTCATTAATGTAAAATATGTGCAAAACCCCATCCTCTGAGTCACTGTTTGCCTCCATTTGTTTTTTTGTTTTTTTTCCTCAAGCTGTAAGATCTGGAATAATGATTCTTTTGCCATAATTATTATTTATGATCTACTATGAAGAAAATTTTTTATGAGTTTTCTCCTTTAAATATTTTCATCTTCATTTTATTTCTCTCCTCAGCTTATGTTTATGCTTTAGCTGGCCCATAAAGTTACTTACTTATTTTATTTTTATTTAGCCTCTCATTTTCCATGTGTTTTTGCTCAAATCAGCATCAGCTCTCCTTAAGTCATAGTCAGAAAAACACTTCAGGCCAATTCCATAATTTGGTAGTGCTCCTGAAAGATGCAGCCCCTCTACAGGAAAGAAATTTCCAGCAGAGATGCAGTTGAAGAAGGGGAAGGCATTGGTGCTGCTTGATGCTAGCTGAAAGAAGCACAAAGCTCTTCACAAGAAAAGCTTTTCTGCTGATTTGATTCTTCCAGCAAAGGTAGCATTGAAGAACATCCTGTAAAACGAAACAAATAAATAAACAAAAAATCTCCTTCAAAACAAACAAAACCCCCAAACATCAAACAAGAAAAATCAGTCAAAAGTACTTACATTGTTAATTTTCATGTGCTCTGTGAGACAACTCCTAAGAATCTGTGTGTTTTGATACGGATTCAGGTAAAAGCAATGACAGCTTTACAAAAAACACCATTTAAACAAGAAATGATGTTGTACAGGCAGTGTTATGCAGACACTTTATAGATATTTTTAAAGAATTTGCAGCATTACTTAGTTCATGCTGTTATAAGTGTGAGAAATGGGGCTAGCAACACCAGGTACCAGCAGGAAGAACAAAAAGAGAAAGCACTACAACTCCTTTCTTCTTAACTCCGTGGCAGCTATTCAGAAACACAGGGTATGTTTTAGAGATTTTTTTTTCTCTCCAATCACTTGTTAATGCCCACTGGAACTAGTTTGTTCTCTGAGATTAAAATCGTTTACCCCACAATTGCAGCTGCAACTGGAGTCTTCAGCTGGCAAACTAATCAGAGATTTCTTAAACTGGTTTCAAATGCTTTTAAAGCTTTTATTGTATTCTTTGATTACTCTACAGGGCCTATAAAAGAGGTTCTACAGACAGCGAATGGTGAGGATTAGAAGAAAAACATCAGCACACTCGCTCACTGAAAAGTACATTTAAAAGGTCCTGTATTTTATCAGGGTGGAAATAAAGTCTCTTCTAGAGATGTAACCAAGGAAGCAAAATTGAGAATGAATATGAAAATATCATGTGATGATAATATCATATATGATAAAATCAAGAAGAGAGAGGAAATGGAAAAGATAACAAAATCAGAAGGAGAGCAGAGAAACCTAGGAAACTTTTTGCAAGTAGTTGGTTACCGCATCAATTGCCAGCTTTGGAATTATTAGGTAGAAATTGAGCTGGTGATAGAAATGCAGAGGAGTATGCTTATGTGCACTATAGCACCACATGACCAAAAAATCATCAGGAGGATTTGGCACAGCACTACCAAACAATTGCTACCAAGTCATATGGCCAGTGTACAGATGCACACCTAGCATGCAAGGGCCTGGCAATTTCACAGCCCCAAGTTCTCTTTTCTATATACTGTGTTTGAGTGTAAATAGTGTGTGCCATTGCCATTTCTCCCACTGTGAAGGACTTCTGCTCACTTTAACAAGAGTCTTTTCAGTCTCAGCAGTACATCTCAAATCCTTGTTCCTTACAGACGTGACAGGTCAATTGGTTCTTCTCAATAAGAAACCTAGAACCATGCTCACTTGTTTCTCACTGTGTTTGGTGTGAATATTCACTTTTCTACTTCCTGGTTTTCCCTCTGCCTTCTCTTTTTTTTCCTCAGCATTTGATTTTCTTCCTGGGCTGGATTCCAAGGTGCTTCTGTTCTGTGTCTTCCTCTGTTTTTCTGGAACTGAAAGCTTTTTTTTACCCCTCTGCTTCTCATTTATAGTATGTAAAGCACAGAGCAAACTTTTGTTCCTCATAATTACTTCTCCTTCACTGTACAGACCATTAGTCCTTACTGCTGTCTCACTGGCCTTATGTTACACATTATAACGAGTTCCCAGCTGCTGCTTTGGGGCTCCATCCATCTTTTGCAACCTCTCAGTCTTGTTTCCTCTCTTGTGCAACCTCTGTCACTCATCTGAGTTCAGAGTTAGCTGTTTCAGTATTAATCAGAAAAGAACCCTTTTTTAAAGCTTCCTGATTTAGTGTGCTCACTGGCAAGGTCACATGTATTCAAGATTTAGCACAAAAGGAGCAATGGGAGGACTCAGCTAAGGGTGAGAAGTGGAAGGCACCAACTTTTTTGTTAGACTTCTTAGCAGTAACATGGACTTTCTATTTTAGGGAGGATTTAGATGAGACTACTGACATGATTTAAGAGTGCAAGGTTACCAGAGGGGTGGGTCCCTTTCCTCCCAGACTAATGGTTTCAACTCATCTTTTGTGCTCACTCCATATTTCTATGATGTTAGGGTGAATCAGTTCAGTAACGGGGCAGAAAACGGACAAGAAAAAAATACAGTTCTGTGTGAGGTTAGTAAACTGAGTCACTCACTGAGGAATCCTAAGCAGCAGAACCAGCCCTTGGGAAAACCAGGAGTGCCTGTGTCCTCCACAGGAGAAGTGGGGAGAGCAGCCTGTTCCTTTTGGCAGCAGCACCAAGCTTTTAGGTTGACTCACATGCCCCATTTAAATCACTAGCAGGGGATTTGCTCTGTAGACACGCCTGCTCAGAAGGCTGCTGCCTGAGAATCCTGTTGCCCTTGCAATATTTCTCCTCTTTTCTGCCACCCAAAAGCATACATACCCATCTGGGATTCTCTTTGTTTGCATCTGTGAAGGGTTGGATCATTTCTTTTTATGGGTTATTCGGGGTCAAGCCCTGAATTCATTTACACTCTCTGGAGGTTATTCCATGCTTCTAGAATCCTGTCACCACCAGCACGACTGCAACCTTTTTTTTTTTGGTCTTACCAGCTGTAACCTTGAACACAGTTCTATTCCTCCCTTGCCAGCAGACAAAAACAGTCAAACCTTTCTCCAATAAATAGTTCTGTGAGCTGCAAATATATAAAGTCCTGATTTGTTCTAGGTTTGCGACCTTTCCCCCCCCCCCCATAATTATTGCATTTATCACAGGATAGGTTTGGAAGGGACCTCTGTAGATCATTTTGTCCAACCCCCCTGCCAAGGCAGGGTGAGCGAGAGCAGGTTACACAGGAACTCATCCAGGAGGGTTTTGAATGTCTCCAGAGAGGGAGATTCCATGACTTCCCTGGGCAGCCTGTTCAGTGCTCTGCCACCCTCAATGTAAAGGAGTTCCTCCTCATGTTCAGTTGAAACTTCCTGTGATTTAGTTTATGGCCATTGCTTCTTGTCCTGTCGCGGGGCACCACCAAAAAGAGTGGAAAAGAACTTGGACTTGAGACTTTTCTCTATATATGGCACATTCATAGCAAATATTTCCTTTGAGGATTTTCTGCTGTTTAATTTCTGTAACCATTCTTGCCCTCTCCGCCTCCCAGAGCAGCCCAGGTCGGTTGTGCGCGTCCCGGGAGCGGTGGAAGCAGCGTCGGGCAGCGCTGCTCAAGGCCGCGCTCGGGCCGCTCCGCGCGGCCACAACCCCTCCCGCCCTCCGCGGGCATCCTGGTCCGCGGCTGGCCCAGCCTGTCCCGCGGCAGGGGGCCGGTTGCCGGGCGACGCTCGGCCCCTCCTCCGCGGCAGGGCCGGGCCATGAGGTAATGGCCTCCGGGGGGCGGGAAAGGGAGCGCTACGACTACCGAGCCAGCGGCCGCCGAAGTGGCCGCCGGCGGCGCTCCCTGCCTCCCGCCCCTTCCTGCTGCCCCGCCGGCGGCGGGCGGCGCCGCAGCCCCCGAGGTGTCCGCGCCGCCCCGCCTCCTGAGGAGGCTGCCCGGCCGCAGGAGCCCCGCGCCCGGCAGCGGCGGCGGAGAGCGCCCGGCGGCCGCCCCACGTGCGCTGCCGCCCGGCCGGAGGGGTTCGCAGCGGTCCCCGGGCGCCGCTGGAGAGCGGGGAGCTGGAGCGGCGGCGGCCTGGCAGCAGAGACCCGGGAAGAGGAGGGCACATGAGGCGCCGGCAGGAGGAGGGAGAAGCAGCAGCAGCCAGCCGGCCACTGCAGCCCCTGCGCTCTGCCCGCCCCGCACGCCGCGGCCTCTCAGCGGCGCGGGCCGGGGGCGAGCCGTGAGGGGGGAAGCAGCCCGGAGGTGGCCGCCGCCGGCAGCGAGGCTCCCCCGGCCCGCGGGGGCGCCGCCGCCCGCGCCCCGCCGCCCGGGGGGCCCGGAGCGGGGTGAGTGCGGCGGAGGGCGCGGGGGGACGGCGCGGGGCGGGCGGGGACGCGCGGCGGCACCGGCGCGGCCGCCTCTGGCCCCGCTCGCCCCCAGAGGAGCGAACGGGCGCGGGGGGCGCTTGCCGGGGCTGCGGTGTGCGGGCGAGGCCTGCAGCGCTCGGCGAGCTGCGGAACGGGGGTAAGCAAGGTGCAGCCGCGCTTCCTTCTCCTCGGGCCCCTCGACCTTCACAGCCCGCTGGCTCGGGGGCGGGCGCTGCGCCTGGCTCTGCTGCCTGTGCTCTTTTGTCCCTTCCGCGCCCTGAAAGGAAAGAAGCACATGAGTGGAATTGCGTACCGAAGGTCAAGAATCGCTCGCAGAATTGTGCCTCCGCATTACTTGCAGCTAAACTGCTGTTGTTCCCAGATACAGGGGCCCCTGCATGCAGAAGTAGCTTTCTAGCCATCGCAGAGGGACCTGCAAGTACTGACTGGGTTTTTTCAGCGTTGGGGATTATGGATAGCTTTTGGCAGCATTCCACTGTTTAAAATGACAAAAATATTCCATTATGGCTTTTTAACAAGTTTGAGATCTTGGCGGCTCTTTTGGTTTGCCTCTGACGATTTTGAAACTTCATGTATAGGGTTTTTTTTTTTTTTCAGGTAAAAATAGGGAAGAGCTAGGAAATTTCCAAAGAAACGGAACATCTGTTAAAGAGGGGGAGCCAGGGTTCATGTTCTCCCTCTCTCCGACTTCAGAAGTCTCCGTGCAGACACTTTTTTCTGCCTTGCAATCTGTAACCTTATTTGAACCTTTCAGTCCACTGAGATTAAGTCGTGGGTGTAATGGTTTTTGCAATCAGGAAAACAGCAGCAAAAAACAAACAAAAAAAGCAAGCAACAACAAAAAGTTGAAACCAAACAGCAGTTATGATGACCAGTTTGCCATATGTGCCTGTTTTACTGCTGTGTGTACACAGTTGCATGTACTGTTTGTAGTGCCCTGCCTTCTACCTGTGCTGGAATTACTCTGGGTTAAACATGTTTGTCCTAGCAGGGCTCTTCGGAGTTACCAGAAGAAGCCTGGAGGAGGGGAAGGAGTGTTGTCTCCAAGCCCAGGGACTGTATTCACAAAAACATGCCCTCTCTGAGGCACTGTAACCTGTTTTGACTGAGTCAGAGCAACCCGTGATGACAATAAGAAAAATACATTAAACCATTAAGCTTACTTCACTGTTCTTCAATGAGCATCATTGCAAGCGAGGGAAACCAGGATGGTAAAAATCCTAGTGGAAGGCAAGAGTTTTCAGCTTTTAATGTGAACTACTGAGTGAAGACCAGACGGCTGTATGAGCAGATAGAATGGATAGAATGTAAATTTCTGTTGAAGTAAAACAAAAGTTTCTGTCAGTTGCATGAATGAACTCGCACTTGCCAGCGGGTTGAACTGAATGATGGATGATAGTAGTGGAAAGAAGTAGGATCTCTGGCTGTAGTGCAAAAAAATCCCATGCCAGACAAAAATCATCTCTTCATCTTTTGTTCAATTATGAATAAAAAAATCGTACTGCAACTTGGTGCCTGTTCTAGAGCACTGGGCAGCACAACAATATGCCAGGAAAGCATTAATGAGATTAGGCACATGCATTTATGTATGTGATGCCCCATGTTTGATACGTGGGTGCTTAAAATCCCAGTGAAATATCCAGCTGCTGCTGCAGCCTCTGAGCGTCTGACTAGTTTAATCCAGAGTCCTGACTAATGAGGCAGACCAGGATGTGATACACAAGTTTTGCCGTGGATGTTAATGTTCGTTAACTTGGCACTCTGACAGTTTGTGGAACACAGGTGAGAGCTGGTGGGAGTAAGCGAACTTGCACGTACCAGAGAGCCAGATCAGATTGGAAGGATTGGCCTGGAACTGCTGGGAACTTCTGTTGTTCCTCTCTGCTGCAGTTCACGCCTGAGCTCCTTGCTGCTTCACACATTGTGTCCTGTAACAGATTACCAGCTGCTTTTGTAGAAGTAATTCGATCCTAATCTTTCAGTGTGCTCTGAGGATTTTAATTATACTCTGGCCAATCTGCTTTGGGATAGAGTAATGAGATTAGTATTGCAGAAATTAGTGCAGGTTAAATATTTTTGTTTTAAATGCGTACTTGATCAATATTATTGTTTCTTACTGTTGTTGCTGTAATACTGAAAAGGAAAAATGCTAAAACTTGTCACCGTGTCTGCTGTGATAGACTGTAAACTGAATGCAAATTTCTTAAAATAGTTCTGTAGAAAGGATTTTCAGAGTCAGTGCTGTTGAGGCAGCATCTGCAATATTGAAAGGCAAGAGGTTAAAACCAAACCTGTTGCCCTTTCTAAAAGCTGTACACATTTTTCTTCAAAGCACTTTCCTTTGTTATTTAAATTTTTCCTTGGGAGAGGAGAGATAAATAAGCAGGAAGGCAGTCTATGAGTTACATTTGTTTGAAATATATTTCTTCTCTAAATCTTTAAATTTTGTTGATCTCCAGGGTTGGGGTTGGTTTAAGTGCTCCTTCTGCCAGGACCAGAAATAGCATTTGTAGGACATCATTTGTTTTGGGCTGTCTAGGTGTTGTATGTTCTAAGTAATACTCAAGATTGGTAGTTTCTTGTTAATTTGCAGAGAACTGTGTATCCTTTGTTAAAAATTTTGAGCAATATAGCTTTCCCTCTGCCTCAGTAAAAATGAGTGCCTGCTCTAATAAGTCTCCAGTATTAGGCTGGGTACTTAATTGGTCTATCTTTGAGTAACCCTGTTTTAACTCTTACAAAACTGTCATTTGACTTCACACAGTACTTATTTCCCAACACTTCCACATTAATGCAAGAACAACCAAACCGGTAGAGCTGGTCTGTACTGTTGGGAGTCATAATAACCGCAGTAGGGACATAGTAGCTGTGCTTTTTCCTCTTGGTCAGAAAAATGTTATTGGTAGGTAGGCTTTTACAGCTAGTTCTGTTTTCCTTTTTGAATTATTCCTTTTCTCCAGCTGTACCTGGCAGTTCTGCCTCTGTAAGAAGCTTAGTGATGCCACCAAGATGAACATTTAAGAATAAATATGCTTAAATTGCATGTAAAATGACCAAAGGCATACTGGCATCATGCCCTGGGATGCTCATGTTGTTCTTTGATTCTGCTGGGAGTGAGATTGTCACTTGTGTTCTTCAGAAAGGCTGTGAAAAGGAGCAGGCTTTGGTAGTGACTGCACACCAAGTGGCTTTCAGAGTTATCACAAAAACATAATAAGTAAGAGAACTACTTTTTAGTCACTAAATGACAGCAATGGCATGTCAGTTGTAGAGAGCTGAGTTACTGTATGAAGCTGGAATTGTAAAACTGGTGTGTGCTCTGCAGTGCCTGTGCTGTGAAGTTATGTTTCCCTGGTCATGTACGTATCATTAAAACTCCACAGGCAATGCCACTGATACCTTGGAATGCTGCACCTGTATGGAGGCCTCAATTTTGTGTATTCATTTGTGGGATCAGTGCTACTTGGAGAGATAAAAATCTTGAGAATGAACTTCCTGTTAGCATAGGCTTTCCAAGATACCAGTTGGTGTCTGATTCAAAGTCTTCCTGCTTACTCTGTGGTTTGACTGAGATAGCTGTGAGTTTACAAGCACTTTTATTTTACTTTGTAGTGAATAGCATGATGTTTCCTAAGTTAATTTCAGGAGTTCACTGATACTATTCTTTGTCTAAAACTGTCCTCTGTTTGAACTTTGAATCATCAATACTCCTGTTTTTATTGGAGCCTATTGATTAGGGTGCAAAAAGTCAAGCCATATAGTCATCCTGCTTATGGTTGACCAGCTAAGAGGCTTATTGATAGTACAAACAGATTAGCTGAGAGATAATTCTTAGATTCAATTATGTTGGCAGATTTGCTTTAGTTAAATCAGTGAGTGGCTGTACTGAAGCTGATTCTTTGCCTTATCTTGCAGCTTCTCTGGACAGGATTGTCTAACCTTGCTGTCCATTAGATGCTGAAAACTCAAATGAGACTGATGCTCTATAACTGTCAGATGTTATTGTGTGCATATTTGGGGTTTTTTTTGTGATGATACTGATAGATTAATATGGTACGGCCCTGTTGGTTTTGCTTGAGTGTATAGCAGAAGTTCAGAACGCCATAACGGAGTATTAGAAAGAAGGAAGGAAATGTGGGAAGAGCTTGGTTTAAAAGCCCTTGCAAAGTTTCATTTTGGCTTGTTTTGACATTAGACCATGAGGCTGCCCAGCAGAGCAAATTTTCCCATGGCTGTGGATTCCCTCCTCTATCTCCTTCCATATTATGATGCTTGGAATCGAGTCCTTGATGCAGGCCAGAGCTGGTTTTGAGGTTCATTTTCAGCCTGGTCATCCTGGGCAGCTGAGCAGCTGTCAGGAGGGAGCAAAGGAAGCAATAGTAGTAAGTGGATTGGACTTTGGTGTCAGGAGAGAGTAGTCTTTAGTGTATATGAGCTGATTTTGAAACTGCTACACTCCAAGCTCTGATATAATCAAACTAGTTGTGTGTTGGTATATGAGATGCTGAAGCTGACAATAACTTGCTGCATATTTATGTGCTTATGTCATGTTCTTGGCTCCAAGCACCTGTAGGAATAGAAGAGAGAAGTACTGAGCTCTGTGAAAGGTTGCTTCTTTGGTGGATCACAGCATGGTTTAAGATTGGAAGGGATTTCTGGAGTCATCAGGTCCAACCTGCCTGCTCAAGCAGGCTCATCCTAGAGCACTTGGCACAGGTCTGTGTCATGACAGCATCTGAATATCTCCAAGGCTGGAGAGTCCATTGCCTCCCTGAGCAACCTCAGTCAGTGCCTGGTCACTCCCAAAGAGAAAAAATGTTCCTGGATGTTCAGAGGGAGCTGCTTATGTTTCAGTCTGTGCCCATCACTCTGGTCTTGTCTAGAAACCACTGAAAGAAAGAGCCTGTCCTCCCTCCTTGCAGGTATTGATGAGTTCTCCCTGAACCTTCTCATCTCCAGCTGTCAGTCACAGCTCTTTCAGCCTCTCCTCATAGGAGAAATGCCCTGGTCTTCTTTCTTTCTTTCTCTTAGTGGCCAGTCACTCTCCTCTCTCTAGTATATTAATCTTTTTCTTGTTCTGGAGAACCCAGAACTGGACACAGTACCCCAGGTGTGGCCTCACCAGTGCCCACCAGAGAGGAGAGATCATCTCTCATCTGGTTTCCCATTTAAAGGAAAAAATGTGTGAACCCCCTGCTCTGCTATTTAATAATTCCATGCTTCAAACTAAACACAGAAAAACTGCTCATCATTAGTTTTCAATGAAGTTTAATGCTGAGTTGACTTGGTCAGTTTTTTAATAGAAACCAAAGGTTAGGAAAATGTTCATACAGTGGAAACTTTTATAGCCTAGAGAGGAAGAATGAAAACTATGGATACATTGAATTAGTTACATGTGCCTCTTTGAAGAGCTTAGTTGACTACTGCAAGTTGGAATCAATCAGTGCATTTTTGCTTTGTATGTTCATTTAAATTCTAAATTTCATCTTTTTAAAGTCAGCTGCTGGTACTGTCATATTGGAATCTAATTTCAAGCGACTCAAGACCCTGTATGAATTATGGTCTGACAGCAGCCACAATTTGGTATGCTAGGGGGCTGAAGTGCAGTTTTGTTTCAAGAGAGGGGTATGTTTTTTTTATTTTTAAATCTCATCAATGTCTGCTATGGGAAATGAAGACACTAACTGTCCTTTTTAATGTTGATGTAAGTGGAGCTTGTGTTGCTAGCAGCATTGCCTGTCCCAGAAGGCCTAATTTCACTATCAGATACTGCACAGTTGCATACTTTGCAGGGGAGCAGCAGGCACTCCTCTGCAGTAAGCAGAAACCTTGCAGTTCAAATCTGTGCAAACCTATGGCCACAGTGAAACCTGTAAAATTAGCAGAATTGGAAGGCATTGGAACAATGTCAAAATTCTTGGACTGTCCTTTAAACCTGTTTTAAGTGGAATTTCTTTCTTTGCAGCCATCTGCTCATAATAGCTATTTCTGAGGAGGTATTAAGCACTTTTGATGTAAATTGATGAGGTGGAAATCAATCTTTTAACATGTGCTTTTGTGGTAGATCTTCTGCTGTAGTCACAAAATGGCAATGATGTCAGAAAGAAATTATGGGCTTCTGTTGTGCTCAGGTAATACTGCAGTAATAATCACATCCAGGTATTTATGGAGGGGGTGGAGACCAGGATTAACCAAAAATATTACCTTCTTAGAGCTTTTGGTCTTGTAATAAATTCTACAAACCTGCACATGTGAAAGCCATATTAAGATCAGTCTTTTATGCCTGCATTTCCTGAGAGACATGTAATGTTATCAGGTGATAGATAAGCATGTTATAGCTTGACCTAGTGAGTTGTGACTGACCTGTGAGCCACATGTTTCCTGTATAAGGCAATCTCAACTGAAAATGCGTTTTCTGATTGTCTGAAATGTTTGTAACCTTTAATTACTCTTGTATTAGCTCACGAGAATTTTAGCTTCTAGTGGCTTTCTCAAAAACTGTGATTTTGCAAGACATCCAAAGACATTAGAATGAAGAGGCTGAGAAAAGTTAAATATTGCATTTATCTGGCTGAGTCCTTTGTCCCAAAGGCCAGAGATGTATGTACTGTGAAATTACTGGATGTATGTTTTTCTATAATTTTTTTTCTGTAGAGATCATTGATTTCTCCATGACATTCACTTGTACTGCTTTTATGTATTAAATGAGTTTTCCTTTAGGAACTGTTATACCTCAGGCAAATGCAACTTTCCTAAATACTTTGCCCTTTGCAAAAGCTGCAAAATATTCAATGTGAACTTCTAATGAACCGAATTTGTTTCATGAATCACGAAAACCAATTTTCTCTTACTGTGCAATGGATGGAGGGGGGCAGCAAGATCAAAATATCTGAGGTAATTCAGGAGTTCATGCCAGTACTAGAATTAAATCCAGTTCTTGTGAATCTCTGTTTAAAGGCTATCAGTCTCTTGGGGTCAGTGAATTGGCACATTCTGTAGCTATTTAGGGCCTGACAGGGTATGTGAAACAGGCAGCAACCTCAGTGGACATGTGTGCTGCACCTGCACTTTTTTTTCCTACATTTCTGCGGTTGGTTGTGCATTACTAATGCTCTTAAAAAAGAAAAATTCCAGGTGGCCCAGAAGACTTTCCTTGAGGAATGGACAACTTGCTCAAGTAATTTGAGTGCATTCTGCAGAAGTTAAACGTGTCTGGCAGATGGATTGTGCAGAATAAGATGGTGCTACTTTTGCAGTAGTTATTTTAGTAAGATAGGTGGACAGTTAAGCAGACAATGGGATATTGCTATGAAAAATATCAGTGTTCAGAATGAGAGCCTGGGATTCCACAGGCTGGGATCAGAGCACTTCCAAGACACACAGTTATCTCACTTTGCTCACTGATGAATGTTCAAGGTAAGGCAGTCTCAGTTTCTTGAGCCTGACTTACTAACATCCGCCCTCCAAAAGTAAACACTGCACCCATTTTGTACTATTTATCAGCTTTCAGAGGACAGCTGCTGTATGTTGACATAAAGGAAGAAAATTGGAAGGTTTTCTCATTGATGTCCCTCTGCACTGTTATACTGAGTAGCAGAAAAGAGAGGAGGGAAATACGATTTTTGACTTGGAAAAAAGCACAATAATATATTTTTTGTTTTGTTCATGGGGTTATTGCTGTATTTAAAAAATAAATACAGATAATTTTATGGAATGAGTAATGTATTAAATCTAGAAATGTTGGTATGTAAAGGCGAAGAACAAAACCAAGTGTAATTTGAAGACAATAAACATAGAATTAACAGTTCACAGTGGTTACCTAACTAATGAAGAGCTGCTGAGCCCTGGTGGAAAAGGCAGACAGATGTCACTGCATGTTGGATATAGATCCTGAATACGAGAATAGATTTCTTAAATACAGTGTGCATAATTTTATTATGATATTATTTCATTCTTAGAGGAATATTTTGTGTCTTATTCTGGCTCCCAAGTGGTTGTTGAATAGATCTCATGACAGGAAATTTATCATAATGGTATGACCTTAAATGATACACACAGGTAAGCTCTGGATGCTCTGTTCCTGCAAGTTATCAAGGCCCAGGTGGATGGGAATTTGAGCAACCTGGTCTGGTGAAAGATATCCCCATGTAATGCAGGGGTTTGGACCAGTTGACCTTTAAGATCCCTTCCGACCCAAAATATAGCTATGAATATGAAGTATGACTATGAATGTTTTTGGGTTTTTATCAAAAAGTAGTGTGAAATGCATTATCTGTTCTATGTGAATATTTACAGTAAAAAGTAAGAACTGAAATAAATGTGTTTTATTTGTTAAAGTAAAGTTGATGCTCCCTTAAAAAAATTTCACGTGACTTGTCAACTGGTCTTTAGACAGAGGTTTCACTTCAGGTAGACAAAACTACTTTTAAATATTCTTTATTGTTCATCATAGTCAATTTTTTCCTTTAAAAAATCTGGGGATTAAAGCTGACCTTTCTTCCTTTCTACCAACTAATAATGGATTATTTATTTGATTTGTAAATCTAGCAGAGCTGCTCTTCCAACGGGTGTGAATACAAAAAGAACAAAGATGTTTCTTGGCTGTTCTGTTGTCAGTCAGCTTGTGAGCATCAGTTTCATATGGCTGTGGGATTCATCTGGGCAACCCAACCTCATTTTTCTGTAACTGCACAGGAGGCCTTTGCTGTTAAGTCTTGGGTTGACTGATACCTGTGTAAGATCTGTAAATTCTGGCTCTGGGTGTTCACCTAGTGATGTCCCTCAGTGCTATGGTGTCATGGTTAAGCACACACACCACTTAGTGCACCGATGGTTTGAGTCCCACCAGGGATTGCTATTTTTGTGGCAGTGAAGCTTGGAAGAATGCATTGCAACACCAGCATTTGAAAACCCACACAGCTGAAGCCCACACAGTGCCTGTGAGTGATTTGACTCCCCATCCCCTTAGCTTAGCCTTTCCAGCCAGGCTGCATTTCTGATCACATTGATGTGGGGTGGTAGAAGCACCAATGTCTGTGAGGAAAAAGGAGCAGGAAGGATATATGGCTCCAGGGTAAGTGTGCTGCTAGTAGGGTGGCAGTGTGCTTTAAAGACAGCCTGCACTAATAATAGCTAGAGGTGCCTGGGAAGGCATGTGCCTGAAGGCTGTGCCTCTGTAACCAGATTAGCTGGGCTCACAATTTGCCATTTCTGCTGGGGATAGTCCTGCCCTGTCCTACCAGCTGTGTGTTGTACCCCTTAGTCCCCATATCTTTCATACTGACTGTTACCCCTGGGAAATAAGCCAGGGAGGCAAATTGAAAAACACGGCTTGAAAATTTGGTTTGATTTCTTTCGTTTTAGTTTTATTGCTAGCTTGTCTTTCTTAGGGAGTTAGATGAATGGTGGAGATGGCAGAAAGGCAACACAGGAATGTGCAGGCAAGGCCAGTGAGTGTTTAGTTTGCTTTAGGTGTATAATACCACAGCTTGTATTCAACCTGTGGGCATTAAGTTATAGAGGTCTCTTTAAAAATGAGAATTAGTTATGTAGGTCTCCTTTAGGATGTGAGTTAATGCCATCAAAATGGAATGATTTGTTAGTTATGTGGGAGTTTTTGTTTCATGGTTTGTTGGGGTATTTTTGTTTTGGATTTTTGTTTGTTTTCTTTTTTTAATAAAAGAAAGCCAGCAACATCATTTTAATACTCTTGGTTAGCAGATTTGCACGGGGAGGATTGAATACCCAGTCCTGTCTCTCTTATCTGTTAAATTAGCACTAATTAGTTTGTCAAGAAGGCTGAGAGGAAATTCCTAAATGCACCTAGGAGCAGGCCTATTGTTTTGATCCTATGACCAGCAGGAATAACTTGAAGATAAAACATGATATAATGTTGCAGTGGGAGAAGTGAGTAAGAGGAAATAGGAGGGGCTGCATAGTCAGGAAAATTATCAGTTTGTAACATGACTTGTTACAGCAGATGTAATACTGTTTTCTCTTCTTTGTTCCTCAGACCTCTCCCTGTAAAGGTAAGAAAGCAGTTGTTACAATGTGGGTAATAAAAGGTTTTTGTGTGCGTTTTTTGTTTGTTTGTTTGTTTGTTTGTTTTTTTAATTCAGTGAACCTTTAAACTGAACTGCTCTAAAATACTTAGTTTGAACTTCAGATATTGGGGAAGTAGGAACAGGGCTTCAGGCTATTATTGCTCTGATGTAAATCTTAAAACAGATAATTAATTTCTCTTCTGAATGGGAACTAGTGGTTCCTGATTGCCTGATTTCTAACTTGAAAGTGTTGTTTGCTTTGTGATAGAAGACCTATAATCCAGCAGTGTGCCAGCTTGGAACTGAGTATATGTGAAGCTGAAGAATAGATTTTGGTAAGGGAGTGCTTTGGACATTTGGTTGTTTAATTCTGTAGTCCATTACCACCAGAGAAGTGAAAGGAGTTTGGGATCTCAGAATGTTAAGACATTGATTTTTCTTTAAGGGCACTGAAGACATTTGCAAGTATCTTTTATGAATTCTTACATTTTGGTTGATCTACTTTTTCTCCCTATTTTTGTTTCTTCAGGTTTTTTTCCCCCCATACTTTTTCTCTGACTTTGTTTTGTATGTCAAGTGTTACAGAATTTTCTATATCTCCTCATTTAAGAGAGCTCCAACAGAGAAATTGTAAATCCATTTTTTTTTCCTCCTTCTTTTTCTTCAGGATTCTATTAATGGCTTGTAAAGCTCTTGGAAGTAGCGGACTTTGAGCATGAGCAAACAAAGTTAAATTGAACTCATAATATGCATATAAATCCTTATTTAAGATTTAGCTCTTAAAAGAAAACCCAAACCCAAATAACTATTTCATAAATGTCTTTTCTAAATACCTTTTTGCAAAAGATACCAAGAAGTTGTTGTTGTAGCCAGAAGTAGTTGTGCTACTTGTACTGCCTGTCTAGCAAAATCTTCATTAATTGCTTGCTAAAACTGACCTAAACAAAAGCATTTCTGAAGAAGTGGATGAAGTAATGTTTTGGAGAATAAATTTTAATAGAAGTTGGACACTGGGATATTTACAGATGTAAACGCTTATCATTTATGAGAAGCAGCATATGGCCCTGTAATTCAGGAATGATTCCTTGAGTAAAGTTCAGGTCATAAAGATGGGAATTATTGATTTTAAAGGGGTTGCTTGCTTCCTTGCTTGCTTTTTATGTCTTGAGGGTTATCTTTGAGAAATAATTGCAGGAGACAGCATAGTTTGCCACTTGTGCTCTGTACTGCCAAACAGACTTGAGTCACAAGGGTTAAACAGATTGTTACTTGCTTCTTTTTGTGTGAAGATTCCTCTTATGCTGCCTGAAGTGAAAAAAACATGGACAAGGAAAAAGGAATACAGTGATTGGGTGGGTGGATGTGTTTTGAGGGAGGGGGAGTAGAATTTTGAAGAATTTACAGTACAAGACATGATGTTTGGTCCAAATTGGCCAGTATTTTGCTTGGAAGCCTATGTTGACCTCTGAGCTTCTTGCTTTTTAATTAAAAACAAAACAAAAAAGCCCAAATCACTCTTACTGGATTCAGGAGGACAATTAGGCTGAGAATAGGTAGGATATACAGTATCTCAGCTGTGGAGATAAAAGAGTGGAATCCTTGACAGACAGTCTGGAATCCTTGATGGAATCTGGAATCTTTGACACCTCCAGTGTGTCTCTGAGTCACAGATCTTGCATGCTGCAGTTTAGGGACCATGTCAAAATGTCAGCAGCTGCTTCCACATTTGTAGTGTTGACAATATGACCTTCAGGTTAAGAGATCTCTGCTGACGTGAGCTGTGCCCAGTGAATGTTTGTTTTACTCTATTTGGAGCTTTTGTAGTTGCATACTTCCAAATGACCATAAAGTAAATGAGAGCATGAAATAACTGTCTTCTGCACTTGCAAAAGGCTTTTCTAATACTTGAGCACTGATGCTTCCACTTTTTTATTGTGCCCTGGGGTATAATACTTTGTGGTAAAGTACATGCAGCTTAAATGAGAAGAAGGTAGGAAAGGAGAAAATGTATTTCTTGGCAACACTGTCTTTGTACTAGTTAACATTTGTACCTGGAATGGTGGGTTTGCAAATGGGGGAGTTTGATGGGAGGTGTTCTAAACAGGAGGGTAGATTTAGTCTCTTAACCTGTCTCAGCTCAGTGCTGGTAAATGCAGCTCAGCATAGTGATGCTGCTTTGGGTCTTTTGTCCACATTTTTCTTCCTATATGCAGACTATGTTCAAGTTAGTACAAAGTTGCTGTAATGTGAGTGTGCTATCCACTTCTGTTAACTCTTTTTTTTTTTGATATTTATTTAAGATGGCGATAGCAGCTGGCACAAGATTCAGACGTAGTGATATAGGTAATTATTGCATGGTGTGTGCTTCAAGGGCTTATTACTCATTGAGCTAAGTTTAGCCAAGTCACTTTCACTGGAGCCTATCACCTCTTTATATAAAATGATAGCTGGTGTGAATCAAACTGTAATTCTGAATATTAAGGCTGTTTAAAATAGGGGTCTGTCTCATTACCCAGTTAAGTTGTGGCCTGGAAGGTTCTAGTCTACTTAATAACTGCACTGCAATCTGATGTTATTTGTGAGCTTTGTGATGAGTTTATCATGTTAGAACAGCTCCACCATCCACTCCCGGTTTTGGGCAGACAGTGTGCAGCATTACTGTCAGACATACTTCTAGGGAGATGGGAATCAGGCCAGGCAGGAATTATTACAGGTTGTGGTAGCTGTGTCTACCAGTGACTGCACTTTGCAGTTACACAGTGTTTGCATTGTTTCTGTCTTTGTCCTATGACAGACTTATTTGTCTTGCATCCCAGCCTGCAGCTTCCTGAATAGAAAAATACAGGACAGCTGCTTAATAAAGGCACATGTTGAAATACTCAGGAAGAGCAAACTGTTTTCTGGGAAAATTACAAATTGCTGAGAGGAAGGACATAGCATGTAGATGGGCTAGAAAGTGTGCAGGTTTGATTGCTGGCCTTTTCCTAATCAGTAGCCTGATCTTGTGAGTGAAGCAAGGCTGAGCACCTGGAAACTTGATGCAGATATAATTGTATTGGCTAAAATAGTGCAGATAGCCAGGGTCAGTCTCTTTGAAGTGTGGAAGTACTAACCCACTTATAAGGACTCCTTGTCTCTACCTGCTTTCTGTTACAGCAGACTTGTAGCTACAGCATGTACCACTAGAAATAAAGGGGAAAAAAATTTGGCTTGTAGTAAGTGAGGAAATAAAACCTGGAGACAGCAGTAGGTATGTGCCTGCTCCAAGCCAGCAGTTACAGGCTGGCTTACACAGGAGAACTTTGTTAGTTCTGCAAATTGTTTGTGCCTCTGAGAGATTATGCTTTTTTTTGTGGCCCTTTCTGCCAAGTTGAAGGACATCATGGGTCTTATATGTGGCTACTGTATCTGTTACACAAGCGACAGCACAGCAACAGTAGACTTATTTAATGTGTCTGATGTCAAATTTATTTTTAAAAAGCAGTGTAATTCATTACTGGTGCCAGCCCAGATACTTGCTATGACCACAGTCAACACTTGTGATACAGCTGTTGCTGCCATTGCACAGTGAGCTCCCCAGTTGGAGTATAGAGTAAAATTGAAGCAGGTTTTTCTTATTTGCAGTCAAAAGTCTACAGCATAATCACATACATACAGCCTTCTGTTGGTACTTGTGCTGTATAGTTGTTGGAATTAAGAATTTATGGTCAAACTGATGTTGTTTGAGGCTGTATCTTTTCTTTCTATAGATACTGTTCTGCTGCAGGTTTTTGCTTCTCCATTGATGTAGTTTCTGCATTGATGTTTAGACTTTGTTTGAAAAGGTGGGACAATTTATCTAGTTCCTTCCAATACACTTTTTTCATAGTCAAGTCAGAAATAGGAGCATATGTGTAGTTTAATGGCTCGATTATGGTCTTGATTTAAAAATACGACCTAGAATGTGTCTTTATCTTGCAGCTCTAAGAGGAGTTACAGATCAGATAGAGGGTAGTAGGAGTAAATAATGTAACTGATGCATGACTGTGTTTGTCACAGCCAAATTGTAGCTGTGCTCATCTAGTGTTTTGCCCTTTCTCAGACTTTGGTGATTTTATATTAAACTAACAATATCTTGCTCTGTATTTTCTCTTTTCCTTTGTTGTTCAGTGATGTGATAGATTTATTAAGAATCATGTGGTACAAATTAAGAACGATTATCTGCTAAATGTCTCTTCTTTCAAGAAGGCAAATATTGTTGGACAGTGTGGCAATTTACAAGATATTGCCTTTCTCTGCTTTTGGGATTTTTCTCCTCTCTCTCCCTTATGGGAAACAGGAAAGAGAACATTTTCTGATGAGGATATTAGTATCACGTTGGCATTTTAGAGTAGTTGGATTAATGGGTTGTTCTTGGAATTTGGATATCAGTATTCTGTCTGTTGTCACTGTGGGTACAGCAATTTGCTAAAGTAGGCACCTCTTCGTGCTTTGCCAATGACTAAATGCGCCTTTCACAGGTCCACCTGCACACCTTCTGTTAAACTGAACTCATGCCCATTGACTGCTGGAACCTACCTACATTTTATTTATACATGAAAGAATAAAGGGGGCAGAGTGTGGACTGAAGGGAATGAAAGTCTCAGAAACCTCACTCCCACCAAAATACTGCTTTCTTTATTCCCACCTTCACAGAGTTGCATCCTTTGGGCATGGAAAATCATAGACATTTTCCTAAAACATCTGGGTAATACATACTTGTTAGAGCCCAATGCTGACTCTGTGAGCTTAAACATAGTTTCATATTCTGAATTCTGTGGTGTTCTGTCTTCTTTTTTTCCTTCTTTGGAATATGGGTTTTCTTGTCGATAAACCAGCACTTTTGAACACATTTAAAAGCAAGCTGGTGGAAGAATTAATTTGTAAGTAAACTAATGGACAGGAATGAAAACAGGAATGGACAGGAATGAAAAATTCCATGAGTTTAGTGGAAGAAAAAACGCCAAAAATCACCTCTGTAGTATAGTTAAATGCAGTTAAGCATTTTAGGTTTCTAACCCTGGATCCCTGAGATTTGCAGTTAATTTGCTGAGGAGCTTCATTTTATGGAATACTGCAAAACTGGAGTTAAATGAAAGGAGTGTGGGGCAATTCTATGGAAACAGTGACTGTTGAACTGCTCAAAATGTAAGGATTTCAACTTGCTTTCTGCGTCGGTTCTTCAATGAAATGCAAATTGAGTTAAGAATGAATGAACGTGTCCAAACCTTGAGGGTTTCTATGCGTTGCCTGGATTGGGGGCCAGAGTCAGGAGTGGCCACAGGAGTCTGTGCTGAGTTCATTAGGCTGAGGACACCAGCTGTGCTATTATTAGGGGTTTTTACAACAACATGGCAGATGTTCTTAGGCTCTGTTCCAGCCCCCACATATGGTGCAGTGGAATACGTGGAAAAAGAAATTCTGACAAATTGTTTTCCCTTTCAACAAACAGATTTTAAATTTTTTTCCCCCTGTGTAACTGGACAAGATATTTGTTGACTTGAATGTATTAAAAACCAGTTTGAAGTATTTGAAACAAGAACAAAAAATGTGTTCATATGAGAGCAAATACAAGTACTTTTCTTGACAAGGAGGACTTGAGGGTCCAGCCAGAACTCAAATTTGGAAGTGCATGTGTTTTGCCATTTAAGTATTCATTTTCTATTTTCCTTACCACTGACATTTGGATAGGATCCTTGCTGGATTACTTTTTGTGTAGGTATATAGTGCAGAGCTGTACCTGCAAAGATTTTGAATGATGGTGATGAGACACAAGAAAAAATGTAATATACACAGAGCAAAGAGGTATTAATAATGAGATTAAAGTCTTTGAACCGAAGTACTGCTTATTATGTTACAGTGATACAGCACATAGCGTGAAGAAAAGCATGTTTTTTCTTTCTTTTTGTTGTCATAAGAGTATGTGTGTGTCTTGTTTTACATGTGTAATTATTTTCTCTCTGGAAGTCACTTAACCAGTTTGAATACCCACAAAGTATAAATCACAAGCTGCTCTGTGGAGTTCTGATATGCTCTGTGTTGTACAAAATGCAAAAGGGAGGTATCTGCCAGGAAGATGCAAGTCTGATTAAATGGCAGACCAAAAGTACATAAGGAGTTGAAGAATGCAAACTATTTATAATAGGTAACAAGTATGTCTCTATATCTCCTGTGTTACAGATTTTTTTAGCCATGGTTTTTTAGTGTTGTTGCTAAGCAGAATAACAAATGTTTAAACAATTCCCTGTACATCATCCTTTCCTTTCTGTCATCAAAGTATTTAGTGGTTTTTGAGTTAAAGCGGCTGAGATGGTGCATGAGTTGCCCTGTGTTGAGCACAAAGGGAAGAAAATTCAGCACTTGAGTAATTTATTATTTATGAATTTTTATGTGTACGTCTCTCAGCTTCTGAACTCTACAAGGCAGCTTTCTCATAGAGAGCTTTTTAGTATGGCTAAAGAGAAAAGGACCCAAATGAAGCAATCTAACACACAGTTCCTATTGAGGATCTTTTGCATGCATTTTCTCTGTGCATGTTTCTTGCTGGATGTTAAAAGAGCAGACCATACCATTGATCAGAAGATCTGAGTACTCATCCTGTTTTATCTGACACCAAGGAAACAATGTGGATGACCTAAAGTTTTTTGGTTTTTTTCATTCTTAAGTCGATGAACTCATTTTAATCAAAATGATCTGATGCACTTGTAGGTGTATATTGCTGATAAGTGATATGTCTCTAAATCTAGTCTGAATGTGACTTCTCCTTTTGATTTTCCTATCCCTAAACTGTTAATCTTTCTACCTTCTGGTAAGGGTGCTGTTTTAAACCACTGGAGAGCCAGGAAGTTCTTCAGGCTGTTTCCACAACATGGTCTAAAAGAGCAAAGTTCATCCATGTACTGCATTGTGGGGAGCAATAAGATGTGACCCTAGAAGTCTGTGGTGGTTGATGTGAGTGCTGTTCTACAGCTCATATCTGGTCATTTGTGAGTGCTGCTCTGTGGTTGTACCCCCAAGTAAGCAGGACTGTGCTGAAACTTGTGTGTTGGTAACTCAGGTTGATAGCAGTGAGTAATTATTTGCTATTTGAGTAAGATTGTGACAGTTCACAGAGTCACGTAGCTCCTATGAAAAGAACAGATTCTCCTGTGTTACTGAGATTACAGTGTCGGACCCTGAGAAAATTTAAGAGGATTAGTCATGGCATGTTGCATTAAGCCTGACTGCTTAATCAGAAGGATTTTTTCCTGAAGATTATTTTATTGGCAAAAGTGGAAAAATTGGGATCTTGATGAGCTCCAGAGCTTGTTTGAGGCCTGGAGCAAGCAAAGTCCTAAAATGTGCTAACATGACTGGTTAGAACATGTTTTTCTCAGGTAAGAGGCGAACTATCACATCTGCATGATGGGAGGAGACTGAGCTAAATGTGCTTGTAGTATTAAGCTTGCCTTCTAGAATTGTGTATTGGCTAGAATAGCTTCTTACCATATCAACTACTTTCTAACTGAAAAATAATTGCTTGGATTAAAGAGGTTGAGTCTTGCACAGCCTTGCACTGAGAGTATTAAGCTTGGGTCAGCTCCCCCCTCTTCCCCCAGTTCTGAACTTCAGCAACCTGTTCACATCTCTGTGCATGTGGTGGGAGAAGAGCAGAAGGAAGATTTGTTACAAACACATTGCAGAAATGCATTTTCCTCTTCCAAGGATGTGCTTAGAGGAAGCAGTTGTGCTTGTTAAATCTTGACTTTCAGGATGCCGTGCAACTCCAGTGATGCCATCAATGATGTTGGTTCACACACCTCTTTTGGTAGAAAATGCTTGTGTGCAATGGGTTTGAGCTGAACAGTTGACAGTTACTTTAATTTCTCTCTAACTCTAGATTGCTTTAGACATATAGATGCTCATGTGGGTGTGTATCTTTGTAGGTAGATGGAGCAAAACTCATCTTCTCACTGAACATGTGTTCAAAGTCACCTCTGAGAATGTACAGGAGCTACTAGTTGGTTTCACTCCTTCTTCAGCCTTAATCAGTATATTGTAAATAGTGTGGGAAATACCATGTTAGGGGTATGTGTGTAATTTGTTTTATGAAGGTTCATTTTGCTAATTGATGGGCTGATAGATTAATGCATACTCCTTGGATGTATTGAAAATGGACTGTGGATTTGTTTGTTTACTTAGTAATTTTATTTTTTAAATAGCCCTCCCTTCCACAAGCTTGACATTTCCTTTTTATTGCTATCTTATAGGACTGAGCATGTTTCTGCTTCAAGTCAGCAGTAGGAAGAGAAATCTGTGTTCCAAAATGAGTGAAGTTCTGAAGAAGCAGATCTCCCACTCTCTCTCCCTTGTCCTAGTTTAAAATTAGATCTGCTGGCCTAACAGGAAGGGGCTTGCATTTCTTGCTCATTTTCCAACTGTCAAGCAGAGCATGTAGTCATGCTGAACAAAGCAGCAGCATTCCTGGATCCTTTTAATGATGTATTCAGAACTCCAGTGCCTCCTGATTTAATGAGTACAGTGAATGTATTCACAACTAACAAGAGCGTGTTCATTAAACAGCAGTAAGTTAACTGTCCTATTCTCTTGTAGCAATCCAGTTCATAATTAAATGGTGCCATATCTGAGTACAACACTGGGCTGCCAGATGGAGAGGTTAAATGTTCTGTGGATATGTGTGGTTAGAAGGGGTTGTTGGAGTATAAGTAATTTAGCTTAGCTTGTCTCACTGATAAGGATACTTTTCTTGGTGGAGACTTTGTGTTTACAGCTCCGAACCAACTAAAAAGTTTAAACGTAAGCAGTCATAGTGTTA
Organism: Ammospiza caudacuta; assembly: GCF_027887145.1. Lineage (NCBI taxonomy): Eukaryota > Metazoa > Chordata > Aves > Passeriformes > Passerellidae > Ammospiza > Ammospiza caudacuta. Next base: position 45,599,677 of record NC_080593.1, on the reverse strand, counting down.
ATTTAAGTTGTCTTTTAGCTGGTAACTTTCAATTCTGTATTCTACTCCACTGCACTACTACTGTTGTGTAAATCCAAAGAGTCACAGCTATACTAACTGGATTTACTAGACTGTAACTAAGGGCAGAGTTGGACTTTTGGTTGACTTTATTGCTACATAAACTTAGTCTTAACAATCCTGGTGAATAAGTGGTGACATTTGAAAAATGAAGAGATCAGTTTAGTGTTTTGGATTGGGAGATGCAGGCTGAACAAAGGTTAGGCTGTGTAGAGACAGGAGTTTGTTAGAATTGTCTTCACTAATGTTGATATGAAAGTAGCAGCTGAGTTCTCACCTAAGTTACCTATGCCCTAATTTTTTTGTAGAATTGTTAGTGAAAATCTAAATATTGAATTCTTATGTTTGCTTTTATTCTAAGGTCTGTTCTGAAATATTTTGGATTTAATAGTTACTGCCAGTATTTAATAATGGATTTGGAGGCAGAGGGAATTTGAGCCTGAGGGAGGGACAGCATATGCACGCTGTCTGCTTTTCTACTGGGAACCTCCTTACACTGTCTTGGGGCCTTTTAGCATAATCGGGATGACACCAAGATAGTTCTTGTTTCAAACCAGCTGACAATCTATTCAGTTTGTGCTGTCTGCCTTTCTTTAAACTGATTGCAGAAAAAAGCCACAGAGTCTTTGGTACCTGTTTGCCATCTGGAGAACAAGGCTCCCATGTGGGTAGGGACAGATGTACAGAATGTTTGATGCAGCCCTCTGCAGCTGCTGCCTCTTACCGCAGGCTGGCTGTACCTGGTTCTCATCTCTGCTCCTCGGCCAGTCCCTCCAGTTCCCTGGCATGGGCTCCTGTGAAAGTCTGTCACATGGATGCTGAACTCTCTCATAATTCTTCTTTTCCCCAAGAGCCATTTTCATTCAGATATCCCATGTAAGCATCACTGCTTGTCTTCTCCTCTGCCCTTTGATGCTAACACTGAATCGTAAGGCTCCTTTTAAACATGAACTTCCTGCTTTAGTCATACTAGTATATGTTGTAAAACCCAGGCAAAAATAGTTGTAATTCAAAGCAAGAAAATTTGCACACTCCAAAGGAAGGAAGAACCTGTTCTTTCCATCTTTAAGAAGAATGACCCTCAGTGGTTGATTCAAACTAGAAATCACTTGTTTACTTGACACATCCCATGGAGACACACTTGCAGCTAGAAGTGTCTTGTGTAGTGTGGGTGTGTGGAGTGAGCTGTGTGTAGAGAAGGAGGACATGGGCAGGGAGGAGATCTCAGCGTGTCTTTGGTTTGTTTTAATCCTCGGTAAAACTTTCTCTGCTGGTTATCTGGAACAGGTGAGTTCAGCTGGTTGACATTTTTGTGTAACTCACTGACGAAGGTGAGTTGGGTACTGCCATAGGAATACCACACAAACTGAGGCATGGAAGAGTCTTTTGCTTTCTACTTCTGCCCAAAGGGGTTTTTTTCTCTCTGTGTAGTGCAGATTGGTAAAAGGCCTCTGTGTTTATCTTTAGTTGTGTGTTTGGTAGAGAGGAGTGAAGATGGTGGTTGCTTTGGTTTTTGCCTTTTGGGGTGCAGGACTGCCAGGACAGAAAAGCAGTATTTGGGGAAAATGGGGCTTTTGTTGAAGTCTTATTTCTGAGGTTGAGTTGCTTTTAACTTACTTTGAAGCTAAACCACAAATATGCATTAGATGAGGAAGAAAGTGGAGAGTTCCTGTGTTCCTCGAGCCTATTTTTGCAAGGTCTTAAATCTGTCTAAATTAATTCTGAACTTTGTCTGTATTTAGCTTAAATGTTTTTGTATGAATTCTGAACTTTGTATTTGGTTTACAGCTTTCTTATAGTAGCCATATAAATTATTTTATACTTTTAATATTAAGATAGTCTACAACTCTGCCCACTTGCTCAGGGAATAATCTGCTCTTTACTGTCTATATCTGGGTATCTGAAAAGCTGAGAAACGTTCCAAATGTTCTAGTTCTGAGTAATAATTTGTCCTGCCTACATACAGTGTTTTCAGAGAAGCTGCAGGGGGAGGATTTTGCACTGAGCACATAGTTGCTTGTGTGGGTATGAAAGGGCAGTGTAGGGGATATCATATACCAGAGAAATGATCCACAGTTTTCTCTGTAAACTTTCTTGGTCATTGTTTCAATTTAGATCTTAACACTCACTGGGCCCAACACCAGTTACTACAAAGGACAAACTTTTATTACCTTGCATTAGTAAAACAACACTAGTTATTAACACAAGTGACTCCTTCCTCCAGTCTCTCTTGATTATTTTTAAGGCCAAGGATGTTTTCACTCCTTACCACCAAGCTAAGAGGGTAGTGAAAGTTATATTGCAAACTATTTATATTGCAAAAATAAAATAATCTGGAAACTTTGAATTGCAATACATTGTAGGTAAAGGAAATCAAGATTTTTTTTGTGCTTTGTGCATAGGCTTATTATAAAGGTGGGTTTTTTTTGACTGGGGTGTTTTTTCCCATAGCAGATGGACTATCAAAGAATAAATGTGCCAGACAGTAGATTAAATTACTTGAAATACCTTTGCTGTACTATCACAAAGCAGACAGTCTTGAGGATGTGCAGTGTGAGTAGATGGATGGTATAGGTCATGCAGTGCTGAACTGGTGCTACCATGTTGACAGAATGTTTTATGGGTAGGCAGGAGACAGCTGGTTAATGTCTTGAGGCTTTCAAGGTTCTATTGTCTCAGCAAGGTGACCTCATAAAAATCTGTGTGTAAATAGCCTTTATCTGTCTATATCTATACAAGATGTAGTTGCCAGTCAACTAGAATTAAATTCTAATTTATCTCCCTCGATATTAAACGGTGGCACAGTCTGGCAGAGGATAAATAATTTTACTGCCAGTTCATTCTTGATTATAGTGTCAGCAAATGTTCCTGCTGCTGAAGATACGTGGGTAAGACAGATGGGAGATGGTAATTAAATGGACTCTGGGAAACCTAAAAGAAAAGTGTTGGTTGAAAAATTCTTAGTTATCAGAAAAACTGTTTTGCAACTTAAAAATAATGAAAACAAAAAATAGATTTTCACAATATACTTTATTACCTCCTGTGGTTTTGGGGAAACATCTCTTGAAATTCCAGCTTGTAGAGAAAGGGTATGAACCAGAAATCTCTCTTAGTTCTGCATGTTGCTGTAAAGAAAGAGTTTTCTCTGCAATTTAAGCCTTTAAAAGAGCATTTTATTCCCTTCCTTGACCACTGAAAGTGCTATATTTGCATATTGCTGTAAATGTTTGTTCTGGGTTGTCTTTAACTGATTGCTGAAGGTCTACTGCTGTGTTTCTTTCTTTCTTTTTTGCTTTCTTGGGGAAGAAAGGAGAAAATTTTTCTGTTTGAATTTTTTTTTGTTTTTACTTTAAATCTTGTTGTTTTACTATCAGGCTTAAATTTAATTTCTTTTACTGCAGGTGTTTCAATTCATGTTTATGATGAAGTATAGAAATGCACATGGGAATAGAATTATATTTGCACATGTAAATCACCTCATCAAATGAACCATTCACCATATGGTGAATTTCAGTCTGCTGTAATCATAGCCTGATGCTTGGAACAGTTCTGCACTTTAGTATGTTAAAACTTGGAGTCAGGACTGTTGTGACACAGGAAAACAGTGATGTGAAAAGGCACTGGGAATACCTGCAGCTTCACTGATCAAGTAAATGACAGTTCATGTATCCTAAAGGCTGGATGTTATCCAGTCATATAGCTATGCTCAGTTTGGAACTGAGGAATAATCACAGAATCAGAATGGTTTGGATTAGAAGAGACTTTTAAAAGGATATTTTTTATTAGAATTGCCAGAAGCCAAAAGCTTGATGCAATAGGAAGCACTGTAAGGAATCATTGATGTAAGTGTGAGTATTTTGATTAATTACAATCGAACTTTGAAAAATCTATTTTGTTAGACATGATCAGAGACATGACTTCTAATAAGCAAAATCAGATGAGAAATGCTTAAAGTTGTGTTATTTGTTCTTATGTCTGAAGGAGCATCTGGTTTGGAATACTTTTTTCACAAAGGGAGTTGCATTTCATATCTACAAAGATTCAAAAGTTTATCCTTGGTACAGGCTTGCCTCTGGAAGACAGTGTTTACACATCCTTTGTTTTGGCACTATGTTTTCAGTTGGATCAGTCCACATAAAAACCTAGATGCTTGGAGAAGAGGTGGCTGCAATGCCAAACTTGTCCTTAATGTGTGGGAATAGGAGGCTGGCTGAGAAGAACTGTTGTGGCTTGTTTTGGAGGAGAAGTTAAGAAAGAAAATTGCTCTCACTTTTCTTGAGGAAAGATAAAATATTTCCAAATTCTTAGAAGTCTGTTGAAGTGACAGGTCATACTCTACACAAAAATGCCACTTTGAGAAGGGTGGAGTTTGTGACTGGCTTTACCTTGAAGGGTAATTTCAGGAAAAAGGAGTTTAATTTGTTGGAGTACATGTGTGATTGCCAGATGAGCTCGTAGCTCTTTTCTCTTGGGAGTGTTTCAACACATGCATCAGAAAGCCTTAGTCTTTTGAGATGCATGCAGTTTTAAAGTATGGCTTTATTTTGCTCTGTAGATAAATCTTACTACTTTTGTGAAGACTCTGGAAACACTCTGCAATGTTTTCCTGATGTTTAGAAGGAAAAGATTTGCTACCATCTGTTCTCTCCAGAGGATTTTTGTGTATGGTTGTCTATACAGCTTTGTTCTCAAATTAAAAATTTTGGTTGTGGTTACAAATGTAGATATTGTAATATGCATTTAAAAGATCAAGGTTTTAATGCAGCAGACTGAGAAGAGGAGTAGGCTAACCCTGTTTGATTCTGTTTGGTAGTTTGTGTAACTGCTCTGCCAAGAGAGGGCGAGGAAACTTGTGCGGGAGCCAAAGTTACAATTGCATTTAGATGACCTTATGGCATCAAGAACTGTTCATGTGCAGGAAGCACAAATAGAAGCAACACTTAAAGCAAGCCTGCTGGCCAAATGGTGAGATTCTGGTGGGGAAAAGGAGACACAAAAAAGGAAGAATGCTATGCAGATGATCATGAACAGAAGGAGTTGAAAACCAGGTAGAGCAGGGGCTGTTACGGAGCCGTAATCCCCCTGTAGTGTTTGTTGCTCTTAGAGCTGAGCTTTGACTGTAGTGTGTATGTAGTGTGTATGCAGAGACATCGCTGGCCATGCTTTAAATTAACTCAGACAAAAGAAAGAAACATGACAAAAGCTGCTTTAGTATTTTGCATTTTCCCTTACTCAGCAGTTTAGTTGAATGCTGTTTCGGCTATTGCACTGCATAACACTGCCCGGTGTCTTTCTAAAATACTGCTGAGCTGAGCTGCCCTTGTGTTCCCAGATGCAGCTTTAGACTGGTGGGGCAGGAGTACAGACTTATGCTTTGGTGTTCAAAAGTAGGTTAGTGACATTGTACTCTGCTTCAGTGGGTCAAGGATCACTGTTCACTGTGGTTGCCTCCCTCCCTGCCTCCACATCTAACGTTAAACTGACATGTTATTTACCACCATGAGATGTTTTGAGAATAAGCCAGAAGGAATCTGAGCTAATATTTTAAGGTTATAGATAAAACTGCTTTGGGCATCAGGTCTCTCGAATTGGGGTATTATTGTTAAATATGTGCTACATTGGAAGCAGACAGATTGGTGAAAGAGGAATTGCTTGCATACTTTTGCAGCCTTTCAGTTGCAAAGAAATTGCAGTTGTTGGGGGTACTCATATTGTCCTATATCTGTAGGACAATTTTGTCACCAATTTCTGTTGGCACTCCTGGTGTTAATATTTAGATACTACGTGTATTAATCTTTGCATATGCTCATAGGTAATTTGGTAGCTCTTAGCCCATTTATTGAAGCATGGCATTAGTGATGCCTGTCTAATTGATATCCTCAACTTCATTCTCTTAAATTAAAATTCTTACAGTATAAGGAGCTTAGACATGAGTGTTTCCTTTGAAATGTGAGGACTTGGACTAAGGTTATTGTCATTTTATTAGGCTTATTTTCTGGATGTGATTTGAGTTTGCTTTTCTTATCTGTATTTAAATTCAAAACCAGAACTTTAAAACAGAAAATAAAAATAAACCAGTTCAAAATTATTCATGAATTATGAGCAATATAAACTGTTCTCTTTGTAGAACATTTTTTAAAAGCAGTTTTTCTTTTTAAATCCAATGGCTCTGAGATATAAGATTGCTGTTGGAGAGTTACATTCTTATATTCTGGTGGCTGGAAGTCAGGAAAGCTCTTTAGATTTTTCCTCCCCAACTTGATCTTCATTGCTATAATCAAACAAGGAGCAACCTGTTATAATATGCTAGTTCTTTTTGCTACTGCACGACTTGGCTGAGTCTGAACTTCATGAAAAGAATGAATATCCTTGGTGGATTTGTAAAAAAACCTTGCAACTGCTTCTAATCAAGTTTAACTTCATTTTTTGCATGTTCTTTGTTACAAAACCCATTTTAACTTCCAAAGTTGTTGAAAGGGCCTTTTTATTGTTGGGAGCTTTTGAGCTTTGGAACAATGCCCATAATAGCTGTTCCTTGCTCTGTGATTGAAGGAAGGACTGACTGGCTTGAAGGAAGCTGACATTTCTTAATGAAAAGCTTTGCATTTTAAAACTTTATAAAAATACTTTGAATGTGTACTACCTACAATACCTAAAATCTTTAACACACTAAAAAATCTCAGTGCTACAATTGTTTTCAGACAATTGTAGGAAAGCAAAGATAAGGAAATGAGATGTTTTTGTAGAGCTTTTAGCATCTCTGACATGACATTGTACAGGAATGTAATTGTAGTTGGGCAGAAATGGAGCTCATATCTCACATCAGGCAGAAAGAATACCCTTATTGTTGGTTCTTTTAAATCTCTCTTCTGTCCCCACTGGCTCAGGTAGGATTATATTGCAACAGAATTGCACTTAAATTCTAGTAGAAGCCCATGTCCTTAGGGAGTAGACTAAAAAAACCTGTGAAGTGTTTGTGAGTGAAATGCATCTGATGGGTTCTTGTTCATTTCTGTATGGCTCACTTTTTTTTCCTCTTGTAAATTCACATTTCACTTCCTAATAAAGAATATACAGGTACAATGAATACAATGAATTTTTCTCCCTATTTAATTAACTTACCCACATCTGTTTTTTCTGTAAGATAAGTCTACTTCCAGTAAGATGCTTGCATTCATCAGAGTGGCTCAGGATTTGTCCCCACTGTTTTTTGTTTATCTCTAAAATACAGAGTAGCAACTGCCTTGCATAGGTGTTGAGCAATTTTCAGTTTGTAGAGAGAAAGTCTTTTTGTAGGAACGTTTTAAAAGAAATACTTTCAACAGACTGACTTCTTCTCAAACCCTGCCCACACCCCTCTTTGTATATCCCAGCTGTTGCTGTTAAATTTATGAAATGTAATGCTCAGTGTATGTGATATGAAATGGAGTGCAATGGAAAGAAATGTTTTTTTCTGGTTAACTGTGTACTAGGAAGGAAAGTTGAACACATATGAAATTTATGTTGAAGGTGCTGTAAGAAACAGGAGGTCTTGTCCACCAAGCAGTTGGATTCTACATCTGTGAAGGGAGCTTGGATGAAAGCAAACAGTAGGTCTATACTAAAACTTGCAGTCTGTACAGACTAGCAAGGAAATAGAATAACTTACAGAACTGAAAGTTTAGGGAGTGACGTATAATACATTTACTAGGCTTCCTAACTAGGACAATTCCAATATGAAGTTAAAGACTGAGGATGTATGTACTTTTAGAGCAGTACAGTTTGCCTTGATGTCATCATGAGGCTGTTGGAGGAATTACTCGAAAAACCTGAGAATTAGAAGTGATAGGAGTGCATTTCACTTTTTGGATTCCATGTTGTTAGATTAAGTACTGAAACTGTTTTCTTATCAATTGTGATAATTTTTTTGTCTTTGATCCCACTTCATTCTGAAATCCTTTTTCTCTAAAGGAGATGAAATGTGCTTCTTGATGACATGTGACTTCTCACATACAAGGTTTCATCAGAGAACTGGAACTGAAGGTGAAAAAGGTAGCTGACAAAGAAACTTTCAATAGAGGAGATGCAGAAAGAATAGCTGCCTAGATAGGCTCTAAAAATCATGTGAACTTTAAGCCACTCAAGAGCTTAATTTAGTGGGAGACTGGCCTGAGAGGCTTAATATAGACAGCTCAGATATCATGTGGAAACTCTAATATAGACATGTATTGATATAAGAGACCTTGAGCTTATTTTTATTTGTTCCTGATCAGATAATTTGTTTGCTTCCCTCCCTTAATCCCATTCTTTATTTTCAGGAAATGCTGTAAAATGGTGGCTATTACTGCACAACTACACCTGACTGTACCAGGGAGAGTGAAGGAAAAGTGGCCTTTTGATACTGGCACTTGTTTTGATTTGCTCAGCTTTCAGTGGAGTCTTCAGTAAACTTTTTTGGTGCTCCTCCTGATAACTTTCACTGGGAACAAGTGAAATAAGTAGTGACTCTGGTCAGCATGTCCTTCTGCTTGCTGAGAAGCGTTAGTGACTTCTGAAAGATGCAAGGTCACTGGGTTTTCCTTTCTTTCTTTCTTTCTTTCTTTCTTTCTTTCTTTCTTTCTTTCTTTCTTTCTTTCTTTCTTTCTTTCTTTCTTTCTTTCTTTCTTTCTTTCTTTCTTTCTTTCTTTCTTTCTTTCTTTCTTCTTTCCTTCTTTCCTTCTTTCCTTCTTTCCTTCTTTCCTTCTTTCCTTCTTTCCTTCTTTCCTTCTTTCCTTCTTTCCTTCTTTCCTTCTTTCCTTCTTTCCTTCTTTCCTTCTTTCCTTCTTTCCTTCTTTCCTTCTCTCTTTCTCTCTTTCTCTCTTTCTCTCTTTCTCTCTTTCTCTCTTTCTCTCTTTCTCTCTCTCTTTCTCTCTCTCTTTCTCTCTCTCTTTCTCTCTCTCTTTCTCTCTCTCTTTCTCTCTCTCTTTCTCTCTCTCTTTCTCTCTCTCTTTCTCTCTCTCTTTCTCTCTCTCTTTCTCTCTCTCTTTCTCTCTCTCTTTCTCTCTCTCTCTCTTTCTCTCTCTCTCTCTTTCTCTTTGTGTCTTAGCACTAGTTTATTTGTATGTCTTCCAATATTGTAGCTTCAAATTATAGCTATTACATTAACAGTACACTGATTTTTCACTCTGTTCAGAAAACTCCTTGTTTCTTGCCTGGTCATTAACAAAACATCAGTAGGAAGGTCACAGTGTAACTGATGTGACTTGCCCTGTGATGGAAGTGTCATGGGAAAAACAAATGGATGAGTGGATTCCCTCTGTGTTTACAGTAGCCATGGAAAGTTGTAATTTGTTGAAATCTCTGTCAGGCTTAGGATAAAAAGCTACCCACACTCTTAAATCTTTACTTAAAAAAAAAACAAACAACCACCCCAGGATTTTAAGTATCACTTCAGCTCTTACCAGAAATTTATTTGGAATAAAATCATACTGTTGGTTTGGAAGGTTTGGGGATTTTAACTGTACAAGAAAAAAATGTATTGGGTGTAGGTGGTGTTGATATTATTCTGAGTCTTCCTAAAATTATAGTCCTTAATGCAATCACCATTTATGACATGTAATTGTACTTACAGATCTGTAATTTCATAACTGGCACATTTATTTTGGGAAGTAATGTTATGAAAGCAAGAGTGTTGTCCTCCATGTAAACAGCTAAAATACCTCAACATCCTGACAAAACCAGAGTAAGAAGGACACCTTAATGTTCAAAAACTTTCTTTCTTAAACTCATAGTGAATGTTCCGCTACTTAAGTTTTCAGTGAACAGAGAACTGCTTTGAACCATATATATCAAGGGGAGGAATAAGAGTCAGACCAAGACTTTTAGTGGTTGGTTGCAGAGTTTTTGCTGTCACAACACAAGAACCATGTTGTTAATCCTTTTTAAATAACTCATAGTATTCTTCTGTGGTAGCACTGAGTGGTAGAAGTTGCAGAAGTTTGTGATCTTCTCAGAAAGGACAGTTTTGTGTATGAAGTTTCTAAGTCTTGCTTTTTCTGTGTCTTTCTGAGAGACAGCAAGTTAAGTTGCTTTTGAATTATTAAATCACAAATACAGAGTTTGTAACTGACTAGGTAGTTTTGGTGTTCAAGCACTCTTTCTGCTTCATAAAGTGCCATTAAAATTATTCTCCCTTCTCAAGACTTGATGGAAACATGCTTTTCATGCCTTTCGGTGACCAACTGGCCTTTGATTCTGTAGCTCAGGGTTTTGGGTAATAAAGGATTTCATGTGCATTTTTCTGTAGTGATCACAGCATGCAGTGAAGCAGCAAAATCCACAATGCAGGTATCCATACAGATGTGACCTGGACAAGTCTGAAACCTGTGTGCTTTAATCCCCTCTCTGCTTTATTACTGTTTTATAGCAGGAAAAAAACCTTTGAATGTGGAGAGCCTTCCACTTGTTTACGGAATGTTACATGTGTTATTACATGTTCATTCTGAAGACTTCCACAGAAACAATCATGGAAGACTGCTGAATTGCAAAGCAGTATACATTTAAGTGTGTTAAATTCAAATTATCAATATGATTCTAACACATTTAGATTTTACAGTACATATTGCTGATAGTGCAAAACCCTCAGCTTTCTGCAAGTGCTTGTAAAATATCTGTCACCTGGGGGAAAAAAAGTGTTCTGTCTGTGGTGGTCATGGATGGGCATGCAGTCAAGGCTTCCCTCCCTCAGCAGCCATTCTTTAGTCTGCCTTTTCAGTCTCTCTTTTAATCAGACTGAGCTGTGGAGCTGTTACTAAGCTTGCAGAAATGTTCTCCGCTGATAATGTGCATGTCTTGTAGTTGAGAAGTTATTTTTAGCAGTCTGGTGAGACTCTTAGAGTCACTGAGGGACAGAGCCCTGGCGGAGATCTGGAAAAGGGAGCTGCTTGCCAATGGATTGGAATGGGAGAGGGGAAAATGGTACCTTTCATTCACAATCATCTTTTTCTGGTTTTGACTATGTTGTTCTTTCCTGGTAACTTGAAAAGAAAAGGCACATTTCCCAGGTTTGTGTTTGGCTGGGAATAATCTCTGTGTTACTGAGGCAAAATTGGTAGAATTGCATGAGTGGAAACTTCCGTTTTCACTATGATGATTTTCAAGGGCTGACTGGATCTCAACAGGCACCTTCTAACTAGAGTGAATCTGAGAGCTGCTGCTCTTCACTCTGCCATAGTGGAAAGGCTCTGACCTGAGACAGTTTGTATGAAGTCAGAGTTTTATTAATCTGTTCACTGCATTTGTTAATGTACTGGACTTTTCCTGACTGTGCATTTAGTACCCAAGAAAAGTTAATCCAGACAACAGTGCCACTGAAAAAGCAAATTGTTTTAAGTCGTGGAACCTTTAATTTGACCATAATACTCAGCTACAAGCAGCTTTTTAATGTTTAAAATTTAGTAAAACTCCTGAGATGCTCAATTTGACCTATTTTATTCATAGAACTATTATGTAAAAAGATTGCTGAGGAAGAAAAATAGTAGAAAGCACAAGAGGGTCCACCAGTTTACATGCTTATGTGCTGAAAGCTGCTATTTTTCCAGATGGCAGAATAGCTAGGGGGACTCACCTAAGTAAATTGCTGTGCTTTTCCTCCCTCCCAGCTTTTTCTTACTTTTAATGTGTGTTTGGTTTTAATGCCGTAATCAAAGGTCACTCCCAGTCTTTCAGTCTCCACATGCATGGCTGAGTGAATGCGTTTTTCTTTCATGTTTATCTTTGCAAAGAAAATCTGTGGGTGGAGAATTTACCATGGGATTCAGAGTGCTTTGGGATTTCTCTAAATGACATACCTGGGAATGCTGCCACATAGCAGACACGTTTCAGTGATGTGTATTTCTCTGCTGTAGGACACCAAAGATGAAGTAAGGCAGGCTGCGACAATTGCTACTGAAAGTGTTCATAAAGTAACACTCCATGCAAGAGAAGGTCTGCAGGCATGCTGAAGAGCATCCTTCTTTCTTATTACTATTTTGGGGTAGGTTTTGTAGGTTCCACCATACTATTTCTTTATACTGGAGTAGTGTCATTTATCTGATATGAGAATACTTCACCCTTTCTTACTGGAAAATAATTTTGAAAGACATATTTGTCTGTGTTTCCTCAGACCAGTCAGGATGGGTTCATGCTGAATGTCATCTCTCTTTGTTTTGACTGGTAGGCATTGGTCTTGCTTACAGTATTGTGTGTTGGCCAGCTTCTGTGCTATATGTGCAGTTCTGTGGATTTTTTGGGGCTTCATCCAGTGGTGCACTTTAGTGTCTATATTATCTGTATAGGATGTTTGTGGGAAAGTTTTGGATATGGCAACTTTGGTTTTGTTGACTTGGATATTTTCTGTCCACTGTCAGGTAGAACATGTCATGTACTCTGGATATTTTGCAGACTTGCTCAGCTGAAGTTGTTTTATTTTTACAGCTGTTTGTAATTTGTCTGAAGAGCACAGGCCATAATGGTTAAAACCTGGTGCCTGTGATGGTGTCACTTGTATTGTAGCAAAAGGAATTGATGATGAATGCAAGCTGTACTATGGTAGCTAAACGTGAAATATTTGGTTTTAAAGACTTTTTGGCATGTGTGTCTTTGCTGAGGATGATGATTGTGCTGAATAATATAAAAATGATGTGGTCAGAGTCCTCTCTAGTTGCCTTTAACTTTGTGCTGTGAATGTCCAGCAATACCGTGCAGCTGTATTACCTGCACACATATTTGGACCAAGTGTAGAGCATGCTCAAATTCCCTTCCTGATTTCATTTGTAGGAATATATACTGCCACTGTGCACTAATGCACATTCTACATTATTTTGACCTGATTTGTAAATAGATGTATAAATTCAAAGAACTGAGCACAATAGATTCATATCTCTTCAGTGACGTAGTTGTGACGCATGACTGCAAAATCAAGCTTCTTATTGAATGAGAATAAACTTGTACAAGGGGAAGGAGGAAGAATCTGTCAGAACTGAGAAACCTGCACCTAAACACCCTCCAGTAAGTCACAAAGGCACTGCAGCAGCAAGAAAATAGTAGTCTTTGTTTTAGCTGTGTGTTTGAGGTTTGTGTGGTTTCTTAATTGCACTATAAATTGATATTTCTGTATATGGCCCTTTGAAAATTAACAGCTTTGTTCTTCAGTGCATTCAGGAATGAACACAACATAAAGATTGAGGAAGAATGGAAGTCTATGAAATGGCACTATTATGGAAAAGTTTTTTGAGAATTTGAGAATAAAAAAAAATCTACCAAAACCCCCAAAGTGTACTGCCAGTTCTTAAGTGATCTATTATCTGTGTCTGAACTTGTTTTACTTTGTTCTTTCCTACCTCACTGTAGATTTAGCATGAATTATCAGAAATCAGTGGGAGCTGTAAAATACCCTTCTATTCCATATCAGCATGACTGTATGAACACTAATTTAGCAGTAGGATTCTGTGGGAGACCATATTGGGTGTATGCTGTGGTGTTTGCTTGGCGTTTCACGGTCTGTTCTGGCAGAACCGGTCTCTTCTCTGACCCATCTGGCATACTGTGCAAGTGATCTTAGCCTAGAAAGTTGTGGATCTGAGTCAAGCTGCTGACCTTTCCTCCTGCTTATTAATAAACCTTCCTGTTTCTCCTGCAGTCAGTGTATGGAGCAGGGCTGGGGAAGAGCATTTCAGCAGGGTCTGGCCGTGCCGAGAAGGTGGCAGCGTGCCTTTCTTGGGTTGCACAGAGACACTTGGGGCTGGGGCTGGGGCTGTGCTGGCAGCTGCTCTGGGTGTTGGTGCCCAGGGAGTCTGCACGGAGCAGCAGCTTTGAAGAAAGGGCACAAGTGGTGGAACTGCAAACCTACCACGGAAATCTGTTAAAAGAGAGAGAGGTCAAGGAAAGTTCTGGTGCAACTCTTCACTGCCAACACATTCACCCCAGAGGGGCTGTGCTAGACTGACTGCTCCTTGAAAGCTGGCTGCCTTTCTAAACTGCAGGACAGTGGCTTATTTTGGCCTTGACCTGTCAGGTGTTGGTGGTGATGGAAGTTTACAAGGGTATTACTGCTAGGCTTGAGTCATGGGAAACTTGTCTGTGCTTCCTGTTTTGGCCATGGAGATTCCAACCTAATGATGAATATCAATAGGGTTTTTTTATTCAATAATGTAAATTAGGTATGTACATTCTATTTATTCTTCCTGTTCTGTTTCCATGGTGAGGGACAGGTGTGTGAAAACTGAGTCATGGGACCTTACAGAGACATTAAAGTGCAGAAAAGAGAAATGTAATACTGTAAAGAGAAGGTTTTAAAGAGATGGCAGAATGTTTCACTGGGAAGAACAGAAAATGGTTCGTGGTGGAAATTGAGGGTCTTGCTGAGCCCCGTGTTTGGTACAGGTGAATAAACAGTGCATTCCTGAAAACCATGTCTGGATCCAGAACAGCAAGGGATGTAAGGGTGGTCTAGGGTAGCCATATCTCTACTATGCACTAGGAATAGCTACAATATTTAATTCCATGTATCCTGGTAGAGGAAATATCGCAATTTTCACTTTAGAATACAGTCTTGTGTTTTGTTCGAACTGCATGAAATGTCTGGACTGCTATGTTCTTCTGACCAAAGGCCTGACCAAAATTTTGTTAAACAAAAGCTGAACCTTATTTGCATGGGGCAAATAGCTCAGAGATCTTTGCCATTATTTGGCATACTTTTAAATGTTACTTCAGCATTTCTTACTGAAAATTTTGCTTAAGCCCAAACCCCCAGGCAGATACACTGTAATATTTCACCTCACTTATGCTTAAAGCATGACTAAATTTAAATCAAAAGTTTTTCTACATAAACTGTAAAACAAGTTAAGTAGAATGAGTTCATTTCAGGGAAGTCAATGACTACACAGAATATAAAAGTATTTTTCTAAAATTTCTCTCTTTTAATTATGTGATATGCAGTCCTTTCTACACAAGTTCATTTTTTCCTTCTGCCACATTAAGTTTCAAGGAATTTCTCTCCAGACCTTCTTCAATAGCAAGGAAAGCTTCATATTCTCTCTTGACAGTAAAAGAGATATGATAAAGCTTTGAGTTCTGCTGTAAGAACATACTGGACAGAGAACTGAAAATTAATGAAGGCTTAAATAATGAAACTGAGGGTATGCTGTCTCCAAGCACTTTTTAATGTTACTGGTTTCAGTTGTCAAATCTTGGATTCTTTTTAACTTTTTTAGCCCAAATAAGAGTTTATATATCATACGAGCAACATACACAGGGAATTTAAGAGCAGGTGGAGAGATCTGTTCCTTTCAGGAAATCATGTGTTTATATTAAGCATTGTACTTGTAGGCCTTGCTTTCCATTCTACCTGTTGCTCTTGAAATCTGATTCTTCCACAACTCTCTTGACAGAAACTCATTTTTTCATGCACAAACAAAAAAAGTGAGTGTTTCAAGTAGACAGACTATTACTTTGACTATGGTGATACTTTCCTATGATCTCAAAATGTATCATCATCTTCAAATATAACCATGGGTACTTAAAACCCATGTTCCAGTCTTATTACAGTTATTTTGAAAAAACTGGGTATTGGGAATGATAACTTCCCTTGTGCTAGAGTATGTATGAGTCAGGGGAAATGAATTCTGATTGTGGTTCTGAGGCTGATAGGACCACTGCTCTGCCAAGTTAGGTCATGAAAAAACATTTTGAAGGAAGACATTTCTAGGCATCATAATACTTGTTTTGAGAGAGGCTTTCTTTTAAACTGCAGATGGGCAACATTAGTGACTTTTAAAATATTTTTCAACTGAATAAAGAAGTGCTTCAAATGCTGAGCTTTCCAACCTTGTAAAGCTAACATGTTGTTCTCTCCACTTTTACATTTAGCATGTCTCTGTAATAGTTCACTGAATTGGTTCCATTTCTTTTATTGCCCAAGCAAGGGTTGCTTTTGATACTGTAGTGAGAAGTTCCACTTTCAGAGAAATTTCAGTCTTGGCACAAAGAATAAAATCCTTAACATATAAGAAAAAGATTTGTCTAATAACTGTTTTCCTCATGGAAAGCTGCCTGGGTTGCTTGCCTGAAGCTGTTGGTAGACTCCGAATGCTTTCTGGCCGGGTGCTAAGATACAAATAAGTCGCAAGGCATGCTGATAAGTGGGGAACTGAATTGGCTGACGGTAGAGCAGGTCAGTTGTCTGGTGCACTTACAGTAGTTTTCAGTCTCAACAGAGAATTCCAGTTGAACCAGAGCTGTCAGGGGGCAGTTGGGTCCAGTGCTTTTTTACTGCCTGTGCCATGAATCTGCTAAGTGAGGTTCAGTGTCCAGGACTATCTGTTGTGTGTTTTGGAGAACATGTACATGCACACAGGAATTTATCTAAGGACAGCTTCAGAAAGTGCCTTGTCTAATGGTTATCACAACTATTTTCCAAAGTCAGTTTCCAAATGGTCTAGAACCATTTGATCCATCTACATTGAGTGAACCCAAATTTCTGGTTTTGTGGTTCTTTGGGGAAAGCCACAGTGCAGGATTTCAGCTTCAGTCTGTATCTAAGCAAGACAGTCTGCAAATGAAGGAAAAACTGAGCTTGTATTTAATTTGTATTTATACCTCCTAGCTTAAGCTCTTCTGTAGTTCTCCCCTGTAAGGAGACTTTTTCCTCTTTTGATTTGTTTGGAGATAGTTGGTGTTTTTGTGTGTGTGTAAAGACTGTATCACAGCTTTGTCCTTACCATCTTCATGTTAATGCCCTTGAATTCTAAAAACTCTGTTTTAAAATCTTTGCTTGTGTGACTTTGACTTTAATGGCACTAAGCCATGGATAATTGGCTCAGTTTCCTAAAATTCCACAGCCTGTTGTTAGGATAAACATTTCTAGGTTCCCAAGAACACAGACACATGTATATGGTAATACACTGATTATACAGAGCAACTTTTAAACAACAAAATCTTATTTTCCTATTTTATTCTTGTTTTCACACAAGCATCAGAAGCAGAAAAATGACGTGACAGAAGTTCATTTAAGATTTTTAAACTACTACATTTAAGATATTTAAACTACAATGTAGCCTTTTGAGAAGGGCTGTGAAATGGGGTGGTTTTGCTCTAGCTATTAGCCCCAAGAGGAGCTGGATGGAAGCAGTCCTGCATGGAATGGGGTGTGTTGAGATGCACCCTCATTAGTCAGGGACACATGTCTCAGTTGCTGGGAAGGCCATGTGACCAAGGTTTTGGTACAAGGCCCTGAATTGTTGGTTGTTCAGGAACTTGTGGTCTTGTTGTGTCACTCCCCAACAATGGTACCTAAAGGGGCTTGTAAGGTTCAGATATCACCAAGTGTTGGAGTTGTGGCTTTCTCTGGGCTGAAGAGGGCTGTGATCTGCATTCCCCCAGCCCAGAGCTTTAGAGAGGGGCTATATTTATAGAGCTTGTGACAGAGCTGTGTTCAGCTCACTTGTGTGCTCTCAAACACAACAGTGTATGGTTGAAAGAATTGCTCCCATACACACCTAATCAGAGATGGCAAAAGAAAATGGATATGAGGCCCAGGGATATTAACAGCCAGTTAAGAAATTGTGGGATAGGCTCTGAGGAACTCTGTGCACGTTCAGGATTGTAAGGCAACCTTGAAGAATGGTGGAGGCTCTCACTGGATTGTGCCAGTTGCTCGAGCACGTGGGGAGGTTCGCTGCCAGGGAGTGAGGCAGGGCCAGTGATGCTAGTGAGCCAAAGCAGATTGACTTAGCATCTTACTCAGAGCAGGAATTGGTGGTCTGACTGTCCTTGGAGGTAAGGTTCCCAGTAGTTGTCTCTGAAATTGCTTATAGTAGCAACAGGATATTTAAAAGTCTCAATTTCTGGGGGAAAAAAAAAAAGGATGTTCCTACTCAGCAGGTGGGGGTTTGATTGGTTTGTTGGTCTTATTTTTTAATAATTCTTTAATACAATTATTCAACTCCAAAGCAATCAACTCAATCTGAAAATAAATGGATAAGGACACAGGAGTTACAGTGTGTGGGTTTTGAGTTTTTTGAGTTTTGTGCTTGTTTTGTTGGGCTTTTTTTTAGGGCAGTTTGCAAAGAATTTAATTCCTCTTATCCCTGCTCTCACTGACTGTGTGCAATAAGAAACAGTAAAGAAAAGCAGCAGTCTTGTGTTATATGAGATTTTGTGCAAATATTTTCAGAAGGTCAGCTATTGAAATTTGGAATAATGGCACTTTTTGCTAATCCTGTAAATCAGTATTTTTTAAAATTTAAAGTGTACCAACTCCATGTAGACTCTTAGAAGTCATTGCAGAGGGTGAGAAATGAGAAATTCTTCCTGTAACAGGAGAAGAACAATAGTAATGCAAAACAAGATTAAAATTCCCCCCTCTCCCCCAGGTTTTAAACCATGATAAATATTTGGTTTGAGCCAGTCTATTCTTTGTTTAGAGTTACTTGACTAAAACTCTTGGCCCCTACTTGCTGGCAATTAGTTGTATTGTGTTTTTGATTAAACAGTGGTGTAGTGGTGGTGGGAAACCAACATACTAGCATGGTCTTTTGGCTGTCTTCCCCTGCTCTTTAGTGTTGCCCTGAGGAGGAGAGTACGGCTGGGCTGGCTCATCAGGGATTTAGCTTGGAATGGGAACAGATTTTAATTCGAATATCTTTACCTACTGCCTGCTGTCTTAGGCCCAGCCATTTTTCAGTGAGTTCTTGGGGGGTTTTGTTTTGTTTCCCCTGTACAAGTAGCTAGTTCATGTTTGTGTAGTGCATTTGTGACTCCCTGCTCTGCTTCTGGACAAGTGCTCCCACTGCTCCTTCCTGCAGATGGGAAGTGAGCTCAGCATTCAGGAGCAGGGACAGTGGTGTTACCTCTGCAGTTCAGAGTTTGTGGTGATCAAACAGCTCTCCCCCACTAGCAGAAAAGCTGTAGCCAAAATGCTTATTTTGAAACCTTTGAGGTTTGTGGAGAAGTGAGGAGTTCCATTCTCTTGTGGTGTATAAATAAAGAGAACTTTTCATATTTTTGTTATCGCTGTTCCCACCCATATTATTTTATGACCTGAGGTTTGCTGTTGATGTAGTCATTTTCCCCCTACCCGAACTCTGACAAATCTTTGATACCTTCCTTTTTGTAGTGGTACAA
Organism: Ammospiza caudacuta; assembly: GCF_027887145.1. NCBI lineage: Eukaryota > Metazoa > Chordata > Aves > Passeriformes > Passerellidae > Ammospiza > Ammospiza caudacuta. The sequence continues at coordinate 45,580,501 of NC_080593.1, read as the reverse complement.
GGAGATATGCTGGCAGAGATGGTGTTTATGTACCCAAACGGATGGTCTTGTATTCTAATTTGTGTTCACTGTTTTTGAGGCTGGAGTCTATACTAAATATAACAGCAGCCTAATCCAAAATGATTAGGTGGTTTTTTTTTTTTGTTTTGTTTTGCTTTTTTTTTTAAGTCATAAGATCTTATTATCTTCAGCAAGTATTGGTCCATGCCTTTTGCACCCATTTCGTTCCTGAGTGAGCACCTTGCACACACATGAGTGTGAAAAGAAAATATACGTTTGGGGTGTTTATGCTTTGCATTACCATACCTCTGAGATTTGTTTTCTTTCTTCCTGAATTCCTTGCCTGCACCTGCAGTTCTCATACACTGTGCCTTAGCGGTAGTGGTGGTTGAACAGCTTTCCCTTTCCAAGGCAGGTACATGGCTGAAGATCTCCCTGCCAGGAGCATGAGGTGTTGCAGGAAAGGGAATGCACCATTTACATTTTTGCAGTTTTGTTTGTTCACTGAGAGAGGAATATAGTGAGGAGAGCATGGGTTTTGGCCTATATTTAATAAAAGAAGAGAGGGCTGTAAAAAGCTCCCAGTGTAATGTGAGCCTTACAGAAGGAAGAGCTATTTATAGATCCCTGCAATATTTGCCTGAAGGAACTTGAGAGCAGAGTGGGGCAGTGTTACATAAAGCTGGGTGAGAGCACACTTGTGCCCTCACAGCTGTGAAGGTCAAAGCCAGGGCTTGTCTTACAGTAGGCTTCCACTCTCCCTTGCCCTGAGGGGAGAAGAGACTGATGGGCTTCTTCTGAAGGCCAAATCCTAGTGGTGAGAAACTTTGGTTTGTGGTGAGCAGTGGTGTGGTTTTCTTTTAAGAGGCTTATTATTTGTGATGTTTTCATTTCCTTGTTTTTTGACAAAACATGACTGACTTGATTGATGACTTAACTGTCAAATAAAGCTAAACAAGGCCACAGCAGCAGCTCTGGGTACCTTGAGAGTGAGATTTCAAGCTGTACATGGTTATATTATGGTTTAAGCAGCTTTTTGGTTATTGTTGCTGCTATTCTGTCTTTTATTCTCATGTGGTGACTTTTTTATTCTAAATGAAATTACCATGCCACTGACAGTTAACCAGGTATTGTTCTGGTTTTGGATGCCTTCATCAGCTTAGTACTTTGTGACTTGTTCATTAAGAGGCTTTATAAAAGTGATTTTAGAAACCCTTCAGATCTTCTGCTTGAGAACATCTTTTTATAGTTTCACAGGCAGAAAAGCCTTTCTTCAGGAAGCATATACCTTGAGAAGATCCTTCATAGCATGTGGCATTAACATTGGGTGTTGACACTTTTCTGAAAGATTGCATTTGGCTAGGTTAAAGCATTCCTAACTCCACCATGAAGAAGAAAAAAATCCAAAACTAACAAAAAGTCTGGAATATGATCTGAATGTACCATAAAGCTAGGAAACTTTAGCAAGTTTGATTAAAAGGACCTTGACTGCCTTTAAAACTTCGGATAAGGGTGTAGTCTGGACTTGTCCAAGATGTTTGTCCCTTTAGTTTTTACTGTAAAATTATTGGAACTCTTGTAGCATAAGAAATGCAGAATTATGTCAAGTGTTTGAAAGTAAATAAGGTGCTTCTCATATTCTATCACTCATCTATGATGCTTAGACTCTTTATGTCCCTTGAGTTAGGGGTTTTAACTAAGCAGTCAGCATTCTGCAAGTTCAAAAGGCAGCTTCTGAGCAGAAGCGAACAGTTTATAAACCATTAGCAGAAGCTAATGGTTTATAAGAGGGTATATACTACAGCACATAATTAAAACAGCTCAGTAAATTATTTGGGACCATATTCAGCCTTTATCTAAAAGTTAAACAGTGAATGTTTATGGTGTGTGTGTGTGTGTGCGTGTAAAAGCCAGACCTTCTGGAAATGGTTATTTCTTCAAGGTCTTTCATGTATTTAAATGGAAAAAGGCATTTTGACTGGCTTTTGAACCCACCCACTTAGTGAAGAAATTGTTTTTAAATTAAAAAAGACAGATTTACAGATTCAAAATGTGTGTTATGAAAGAAATAAGAATTTGGATACTTAAAGCAATTCTAAGTTGCTTCAGTCGATTATTTTCACAAACAAGGGTAGGTGAGCATATTAATCTTGTTATATATGAGACAGACGTATATAAAGACATACATAGCTTTGATTTGCTTCAGTGTCTACATGGAGCATTTTGCATCTGAAGAATTTTTTTTTGGTGGGGGGTAGATAAGAACCTTGAGGATTCTTTTTAAACAGCTTGGTAAAACTTACCAGACTTAGTTTAAAACAGAGGTGCTTAGTAGATTTATAACATGATGCACAAAACAAGGAAGGATATTTCTGGTGGGACTCTTTCAAGTACATAAAAGGGTGGAATTTACACATTCTAAACCTCTCTGATGTGTTTATGCATAGTACTTAGTAAATGAGAATTAGTGAATTAGTAAATGAGAGTACACGATCGGGGCTCAGAAGCTCCAGGTGGATGTGAAGAGTAGAAAGCTCTCTCAGTCCCTTGATATCTTGTGGTTCTGTCTAAATTAGCAAATACTTTGGTCAGTAGGGGTGGGTAACTAGATCAAAACCCTGAAGCTTCATAAATCTTCATTACTGATTTGAAGGGTTACTTTAGATTAGATTTAGCCTGTCACCTTGGGCTGAATGTCCCCTCTCACCCCTACAGTTTGAAGCTTCTTGAAGGATAAAATTTAATAGGTACATGCCAGATGACTTGTCAGTGATGTAGCCCATGGGGCTACCTGAATTTTCATGTCTCTGTGAGACTGCAAGTAGCATTGAAGTGCATCTTGCAGCAGAGTTTTCAGATTCTTACTCAAAAGGGAATTGATTGTATATATGTACCAGAGCTGTTATGCAAAACCAGCCAAGTCACAGTAAATGGTTTTGCTTCTTCTCTAAACCAAACAGCATAGTTGAATTACATATGAGAGTATGCATAGCAAAAGGATGACCTGGAAGATTTTAGTCAGATGTTCTGGAAAGATATTTTTTCCCTCTGTTAAGGAAGTATTTCTTTAAATTGGCAGACATTCAGTGTCCCAGTTGCCATTTTAGACTATTGAATAAAAGCAGTATTGAATCACAAAATCTGAGCTGAATAATTAAAAATGGTTAAAGCTTAATAATCACCAAAGGGTGCAGTATGTGGCTCTTGGGTAGCACATTAGGAATTCCAGATGTTTTGTGACTACAGTAAATTGCTGTTACTACAACCCACGATGGTGGTTAGAATAATGTTGCAAAGTTATGGATAACCTACTCGGCTTTGCTGGGCTCTAGGTAAGCACATGGCTGAATATCTCTGTGTCTTTTTTCTCCTTTTGATGGAGAAAGAAGGATTACTTAAAGTCATTTGAGTATTTAGATTCAGAGCTAAGTTGTGTTTACTGCTAAATGCAGAAAACCTTCATCTCAAATGGCAGTGAAGTGGTTCGTTTTATTTTCTTGTATATGAAATTGGTAATGTATGAAACTCAACCCTTTCGCCACAAAATAAACCCCAAAGAAAAAATGAACAAATTTCTTTTCATGTCCAGAACCCAGAAATGGCTGACTGTTGTGGAGATTTTTTTTTCCCCACTGCCTCAAAACCATCAAATTTTGGCTGTTGTCTAATGTAAATGTGTCTGCTAGCTTTGAACTGCTTTGCTTAGACAACTGGCAAAGCTGGATTTTATTTTTCTTTTTTGTATGTGGAACACAGTGCTGACTAATCACAGCTCAGTTCCTGACTTGCCTTTTGTAATCTGGGCTGCCACAGGTACACTACAGTCTGTACCCAGTGTACTTTTTCATCAAGTCTTGGTTGTGTTGCAGTCATCATCCAGTCCATTGTGTGGATGTACTACTAGATTGCAGAGTTGTTGGCTGTATGTAGAATTTAATATCTTAACATAGTAATCATGCCAGTACTCCGTTTTAGGCATTCATTGGGTTAGACCAAAATCTGGGCATTCTTCAGAGGTGGTGTGCAGGGAGCAAGTCTTTGTGCTTGTTGATCACTCTAACAAGGTGCAAGGTTGGAATGATTGCCTTTCAACAAACAACTGACATATTAGGTTTTTTTCAGAGTAGAACCTTTGTTAAAAAAGATATAGATTATAACTTCAGGGAATTTTACTCTTTCAGTTTTACACTGAAGGATTTTGTTCAAACATTCCAAATTAAATATTTCTTTAGTTCCACATCTGTCTATTGGCCTCAAACTTTCATTGTATTTAGACTGGGAGAAATGGCACAATACAGCCAATGGTCCAATACAGCTTTTACCATACTGAGGCAAAAGCTGAATTATGTCATATTAGGTAGGAGATGAGTTACTTAAATCCTATATCCATGCAGCTTTTGACATACACAGTAGAAAGAATGAAATGTGTTGATTTTTCATTAAGAAAAATTATAATCTGATTTACAAACTCTTCACTTGTTTGGATGTCAGATTAGGTACAAAACTACAATAATTATTTCTATCCTCATTTGTATCTCAGAAGGAGTGAATACCAAGGAGTTCAATAACAATTTGTACCATCATGTTTACAAATATTGTATGTGCAGGTGACACTGACTAAAGAATAATATTAATATTGTGTATTTTCTGGGAACACTAACTACTATGTCCATTTCTCTTTATGGCTGCTTTGACAATCTGGTAAATAGTGTTCAGTTGCAGTTTGTTTGTACTTTCTGCAATAGGAAGACTTCTGTAGAAGTTTAAAGGACAAGTCTGCACTGCCTGGATTAGGTGGCAATATTTGCCTTGCAAGAGATGCCATGCAAACAGTGCCTCTGTAGGTTTCAGTATGGTAACTGAGGATATTTAATAAGTCTGAAAGGAAGCAGACACATTTATTCTGGCTTTCTTTCCTCCATGATACAAGGTTTCAAGATAAAGGCAAATTCTCTTCCTTAAACCTGAGCTTGACTTTCTCATGTAGATGCTCCATGTGTTTCTGCAGTAGACCAGGCAGACTGACTGTTGTGAATTTTGGGAGGTTTAGCTTTTGTTCCTCCTTTGTACTTTCAAGCTTATTTTCCTCTAGTTCCCATAAGTGCCAACAGTGAAACAGTTTGTGTAAAGGAAGAGCATTGATGACTTTTGTTTCTGGATGTGTATCTCTATTTACTCTTAACAGGGCCAAGTGTTGGGGTGGAGCTTTACAGGAGAGGGAGAACTGGTTCCATGGTACCTCAGTGGAGTGAATGTTAAGAGGTGAAACTCATTCAACACAAACTTCTAATGCAAATTGGAATGTTATGTTCTGGCCAAAAGTATTTTTTGGTGAGGATTGTGTGGGAGAGAGTCAGAAGTGGTAGTCAGGTATGTCAGATGTTGGATGTCATTTGTTCAGAAAAGTTACAAGATCTTAAATTCCCAGAACTCACATGAAGGCTGCAGACAAATCCCACCTTGGTTATCAGTGTTATTTCATTCAGGAGTGCTGTTTTCTTACTGGCTTCCTGAGGTTGCTAAGGCAGGGCCTGGGAAGAAGGGGAGAGGAGGACAAGAAAAGCTGAAAAGTTGTGTTGGAGCTTTTAGTTATTTAATCCTAGTCAAGGCCTTGTTCACAACAACAGACTTATCTAACACTTTCCCAAAACAAATATAATTCACAGATGTGTGGCAGCAGCTAGGACAAAATTGAGCCTATCTAATCAGTCTGTGTATTTCCAATACTTTTTCTTGTTTATAGCTTAAGCTGTTTCTATCTTCAGTGCAGAGGGGGAAAATGAGGTTAGCATTTTCATTCCAGCTTCATTTGAGCATCTAATTTTTAATATCAGTAATCTCCCCCTAGTTATTTCTAAGGAGCCACTTGAAAAGGGACCATTTAAAAAGTAATCAGTACAAGTAACCCCATTGTTCTTTTCAGTATCTACTGTGATAGTGCAGGAATAATGGATTCTCTGCAGGGGAACCATAACACTTTCTGTTAAAGCACTCAAGTGGAACTTTCTCTTCCTGCAGCTGCCACAATACAGTATCATTTTATTGGGGTATGGTATAAATTATAATTTGATTTAGTGTGTTCCCTTAGCTGTTACAGTCCTTACAAAATACAGTTTTTGAGTCTGAGTGTGAAAAGTATTTCCAGGTTAAATGATACCATGCAGGAATATAAATGTATGTAATTGAGGAAAACTTAATGAAATGTTATTTTGTGTGTAAGGGTGTTTTTTTCAAGAGTTAATATTGCCCATCTGTTTACTAGTTACGGTGTTCTGATTTCAGTACAAGTGTATCCTTGTTTAGACTCTCTGAAAGGGGGAGAGAATTTTGGTTTTTTGTTCTTACACCCATGCTGAAGGTGAAAAACAGGTAGAGAAAAATGGTGCTGGTGCAGTGTTCCAGCTTTGTTGCAAGACGTTTTACTCCCAGAAGGTCTAAACACCTGATCTTTGTCTTGACAGTTTAGAGACTGATATTTGAGTCTTGCAGTGAGTTTCTAGAAATACTGTCATGTTTTGTTGGAGCTGTAATGTTATTGGCTAGGAATGCCAGAAAACAAGTTGCCGAAATACTGAGTGTAACTTTAACAGCAAATAAAATTATTTGGACATGTTCCAGAGATTAGAGAGAGCCTTTTTCACATAGAAATCTCAAGACAAGTCTTGTTCTGGTTCTCAGTGAAGCACTGATCATAGCATGTTGCTACACTTGCATATGGACTTACATCACATCTGGTCTTGCAAATCAGTGCATTTGTGTTTTCTTGCTGTCTGTCTTCCTGTTTTTCCCATGTTGTCTGGGTGTTCCTGTGTGGCTTGTTCTTCAGCTGCTGCTTATGCGTTGTAGCTATTACATATATAAAGTGTTTTAAGTCTTTTCTCAAAATTTTTTTTCTGCAATCCCATGATAATATTTTCCTTTCCTAGCAGTAGGGAGCATTTGCATCTTTCCTTAGACTGCTGATAACCAAAGGCAGTACTACACCATCAGTTTTTGCAGTGCCTTTAGCTCCTTAAACAAAATGTTTGCTTAAGTTCTGGGAGACCTTCTCTGGCCAATTCCATCTTGCTGGGGACATCAGTATCCAGCATGGAGGGACTTCATTCCCAGTTTGAGACTGAGGCACTGGAGAGCAGCAGCATGGTCACTCCTTTAACCCAGGGCACCGTGAATTTTGTTTCCTGTGTTCTCTGTAAAGGGCACTAGAGATGCCAGCTGCCAGTCTGTCAGTGAGGGGCTGGGTGTAGAGTGGAGAGGAAAGTCTAGTACAGTCATAGTATAAACTTCTAATAATTGCTGTTTTGTTTGCTATCAGTTGATTTCAAATTATAGTGTTATTAAAGTTCCAGGGGTTATTAAATCAACCAGGGATGTGCAGCCTGTCTGTATTACCTGGCTCATATAGATGCTGGATTACACAAAACTTTGACCTGCTGACATGAGAGAAAGTTGGTGAATGAGTCAAGGTGAATGGACTGTGCTTACTGCAAGTTGAAATTGGCAAAAATATGGATGTTTAATCAGCTGTTAGTAAAAAACGCAGTACAAGGACTGACACTTTGCTACTGTGCAAGGGGCAGAGTGTACACCACTGGGCAAAGTGCAGAGATGGGCAGCTGCTCTGTGAAGAGTGTAGGGGTTTCAGTAAATGCTGAATTTCTCAGGTTAAACTAATGTTTAAAGAAAAGAAAACCATCTGTCCTGGTATACACTGTTTGGAATGGCTTGAATTGACCATTTGTTCCTTTTGTGTTCTGCAGACTTCTTGAAGCCAACTCTAGCGAAGACAAGGAGTTCCATCTGTGCCAGCCAGCCCCGGCCTCCAGTGCTGGTCCCCCTGATGGCACATTGTACGAGCCTGTGAAACCTGCCAAGCTGGACGCCACAGCTTTGCACGACTGCACTTTGGCCGCCGCCGTGCCTCCCTCGGAGCTGTCGAGCCATGCAGTCCTAGCCCGCGACACAGGCATTCACGAGGAGCACTATGTAAGCGAAGGCGTGGAAGATGATGTGCCAGACTGCAGAGAGTACAGAGATGCCTGCACCATTACTGGTAAGCAGTCAAATCCTTTACCTTGGTGAGCATCTGGTGGTGTAGAGTTAAGCTTCTGTTCTTAAGCTCTTGATGGGGTATCTGCTTCATGGATGGTGTTTTCGCTGTTCTGCAGATTTCTTCTTCTTTAAGTGATTTCCCCGGCACCAGGATTTTCACTGAGAGCACTTTGGAATGTTTAAGGTCCTTGCAAATAGGCCAGATCAATGATAGCTGTGAAACCAGGTTTACAATACAATTTTTTGTATTTATGTACTAAGGAAATTGAACCATTTGAAAGTTTGTTTGGAAAATAACAAAAGTCAGGGATGAGGAGAAGCGAACACTGCACCTTAAAGTTTATGGAATGCTTGTCCTAATGTTCAGCATAATTTAGAATTCCATTTTCATATGAGAATTGCTTTCTCATATGAAGAATGGGAGAAATAGGGATGGGAGAAATAGGATCTGACATTTTTCCTGTACACACTTTTGCTTTTCAAACCCATTTCGTTTTTTCACATTTGTTCTGGAACAGTAAAAGTTAATGTATATGGAATAGCTTCTTCTGCATGCTTTTATGAAAGGCTGAATACCCTGTTATAGATTCATACACATAAATGGAATATGTGTTGAAATATGGTATTTTAAACAGAATTGGATTCTTAGTGCTGTGGTCAGCTGACCCATTTTTTTGTGTTTGAATAATCACTGTAACTCAGTTTAGTCATGGTTATGGCCATGAAATGACAGGCAGCTTTCATTCCAAGTCCATGGTTTGTTGGCTGAGCTCTGAGGCTTCTCTTAGCCTGATGTGACCTTGTGAGTTCTAAGTCCTTTTGGGAATGTTTGAGGAGTCAGCTGAGTTTTTGGAAGGGAGAAATGAGAAAAACAGCAATAAGACTATGGCCATTCTAGTTGGCAGCCAGCTACTTTTATTCTGAGTTACTGTCAGCCCTTTCTAGAACTGTCTTTAAATCAGAGAACTAGCTAATGGTGACTGTCAGCAGCTGCTTTAGTAGCATGCCTTAGCTTAGATCAGCCCAACAGCTGTGTAGTTACTAAAGGCTGATATTCTGAAAAAAAAAAGATGGGCAGAGGTGCTCTCAAGTCCACCCTGATTTCTGTGGGAAGGCAAGCAGCAGGATTAACCCTGGAGTCACTCTGTCAGGTATGCATCTACATACAATAAATATTTTGTTTAAATAAACAAACTTACTTGCCATCCTTCCTTCCCTGTTTTCATGGATTTAGAGCTCCTTAACTGGTTAGTTCAAAAATGGTGATCCTTTTGACTTCCATGTTGTTAGGTAGACTAGAAACTGCTCATCACATAAATGCATTCTGGGTAATATAACTCTGTTTTCCAGGCCCCTTGTAGAAGGATCTTGCAATCTATTCTGCTGGCTGTGGCCTGTCTCCCTTTCAGCCCCTCTCCTTCCTGCTCTGTTAACAGGAATTTAACTTTGTTTTTCTGTCTCTGACAACAAGCCAGGACAACCAACTTCTTTAATGAATCAAGATGCCTTCTTGATTATGGTTTCTTGAAAGGCAAGACAAATTCACTTTTTAACATTTAAAAAGTTTTCATTAAATGGAGACCAGCACATGTTCTTGCTAATTCACATTCCTTCAAGCCTGGTGTAGTTTCTGAATCTCTTTCTTCTTGCTTAGCTGTCAGCCAAGTGTTGTTTACAGATTGGTTCTAAATTGCTTTTAAAAATGGATTTGTTATTCTGGGGTGTCAGATTTGTACTGTTTGTGACCTGAGAACAACATGATGTGACTTTCAGTAGAAATAGCAGTGGTTTTGTTGATTGTTTGGTTATTTGGGGGCATTTTATGGTGTTTATGGATTTTTGAGTTTCAGCTTCTTGCTCTGCATTTTGAAGGTTTCAGAGGGCATAGGCTGGAAGTAAGGAATTGGTCTCATATTCCCTCTGTAAAATCTTTGTCAGTTTTGTGTGCAGGTATGCAGTGTGTATACCCTTGAAACAATCTGAAAGATAAATACTTGACTGAATTGTCAGGATTGTCAAAGACTTTAACATGAAGACTTTGTTTAGTTCTGATTGACAAGTTATCACTATTTACAGTTTTAAATTGTTCAGTGGGAAAAAATTTCTTATATCAAGTCTGCATATACTATACTTTTTTTTCTGATACCGAGCCTTGACTAATCCTAGAGCTCAAATTCAGCAATCAGGGCAATCTATATTTTTTAAAGTCCTAAATTACACTTACAGCCTATTGTACAAATTAGCTGCAAAAATTCTTGTGAATAAAGGTGTGGGCACATTTAAGAAAAGAATGGGAAACTAAGGCACAGTGTGATGTGTTGATGCTTTCTGGAATGCAGCAAGCTAATGGTAATTGGAGTCATCTCTGATATAGCTAATAGTAAATTGTATGGTGTGCACATTTTGCTATTTAACTTTTCCAGACTATTGATGCTCAAAGAATTTTTAATGCTGCTTCCTTTTCTTTTTGTTATTGTTTTTGTTTCCCATTGTGTTTGCTGGGAGTAGAGAGGTACTTTGGCATTCTCTGTCAGCAGCACCATCTTTTCTGCCTGGGACCCAAGAGCAAAGTCAATGCAGCTGAGAGCATGGCACGTTCTGATTGTGCTAAGTGTGTATTCTTGGATATGGGATTGGCTTAAGCATTTGTCTCCAAACCATCTCAGAGTTGGGCTTGAACAGATTTCTGTGGGAGTGCAACTAGAGGTATTTTAGGCAACTGGTCTGGATAGAATTCCTTGCTGTGCTTTTGTGTCAGAGAGGAGATGAGCCTTACTTTTTAGTTAGGTCACACCTCTCTTATTGTCCTATTGTGTGTCCTAAAAGCAATTCTGTTGGCATAACAGAGGCAGTAAGCACTGTAGGGCTGGGTCCAGGTGACAAAAGCAGTGTGGTGAAAAATTTCCTTGAGCCAGTGTCTGAGAGAGGAACAGCACCCTAAAAGCACCTTTCCCACTGAATTTTATACTAAAGCACCATCCAAAGCTCACAGGTTGCAAGTGAAGCTTTATGCAGGTAAATGCTTTTGAATCTGTGCTGACTTCAGCACAGAAGGGCAGATGAAATAGGATAGTTAATCCTTGAAAAAAATTGTTTCTGAATGTTTTAAGTGTTATTATGAAAAATAATAATGCCTACTTTGTGTGTGGTGGAGCACTTTAAACACTAAACCTGAAAATTTACTCAGTAGAGGTTGTAATAGATATTTTGTTTTGTAATATTTCATTCTAGGTTTTGTTAGCAAGATTTAGGAGAAAAGTTCAGTGTAGTCTGACTTCAAGTTTTCTATTGATTGTGGGGCTCCTGCAGGTAAATGGGCAGGGGACTCAAGCCCTGAGGTTGGTGGACAGTGGGGCAGCACTGTATGGAAGTGGCATAGTGCTGCTTCGTGTGGGAGGCACCTATCGTGTCCTAGTTGGGTTTTTTTTCCTTTTAACTTTTTCTTGCTGCTCTCATCTTCTGAGAGTGTAGAGGTAGGAATACGGATGTAGCACCATCTAGTGTTCTTTTTGCTAGAAAGGGAGTGGAAATGCCTTTCAAGGTCTGTCTTTTCTGCAATTGCAGTGCAGATGTGAATACTTTCAGTCAGATGTTGATGAAAACAGCAACTGGAGCTGGGGGCTTTCTTCTCTAACACCACCACAAGCACCACCACCCCCATCCCATTTTTTGTAGACCAGGAAGGGCTGTAATCTTGACATGAAAAAGCAGAGTATCTCTAAATTGGTCAGTAGTCCCAATTTTATGAATTACAAAAGCCTCTTAGTCTGATTGCCTCTTTCTTATCTGTTACCTGCTGTCTGACAAATCCTGTCCCTCTGGAAATGGGGAGTATGATGGGGATGGAAGTCAAATATCACTGGATATTACTCTTGTGATAGCTGTCTGACTGCCAGAATATTTTTGTGAGGCTTTTTGATTTTTTAATTTTTTTTTAATCTTAAAATATGCTTAACATAGAATCCTTAGACATCTTCAGTAAGTTAACTATGTCTGGTTTTGCATGTCTGAATACTCACAATTTGCATTGATTTTGGTATGGCGTACTTTGTGATTCAAGAGCTAACTGCTTAATATGCCATGTAGGTTTCCTTCATCCTTCTCTGAAAAGGGAGAGAATGAATGGACTGTAATTTAAATTGCCCAGCTCCTTCATTAGTTTGCATAATTCATTTGTTCATTGTACTAATTACTCTTACTAAGCACATGTAGGAATGTGTTTTCTGGCTGTTCAGGACAATTTCCTGAGGGCTGTTGAATTATTGGGAAATGCTCTGTGGTAATAATCTGTTCTGTGTCTTACTTTGTTTGCAATTAACACTAGTAGGTTTTGGGTTTTTTTTTTTTAATTTCTAAAAAAGTTTCATTACTGGAGGGGTCAAACAAAATGTCTTTTATTTCTCAGCAGGAAGGTGTCAGTGAGAAGAGTTGGTATTGTTTGACCTTCCTTGTGGGTTGTGTAACTTGCACGTTACTGCAGTGACTGCAGTGGAAGGAGTCATAACACCCAGAGAAACCAACTTTCTCTTGCTGCCAAGTCTCATTCACACAATCTCCTAGCAATGTTTGGGTGCAGAAAGTTTTCTCTGGGTTTTCATCCTGTCTCTATCCGTTTTCAGACTTTAAATATGTTCCCATACGAAAGAGATTCCATTCTCCTACACCAAATTACCATCTTCATGGTAACATCAGCCCATTTTGATAACTGACAGATCCTACAGATAACTGGTCTTGTTCAGACCATTTCTTTATGTGAATCATAAAGAATCAAAATAAATCACTTTATTTTAAAATATATACTTAGGGCCCACAGAATTTCCATTCCATTCCATTGTATGTGTGTCTCCCCACAAGACAGGTGTTTTTGTGTTGAAAGGCAGAATTTCTATTCCTTCTGTTTCAAACATGATAAAGCACGATTACTCTAAGTCCATAGGGATTTAGGTATTACACGTTGTTGTGAGATTGCTTTACTGTTGTTATGCAGGTGATGGGGAGAATGCTGTACCTGTGGCTGTTCTATTCTAGGTATGTGAGTTACCACCAGGCACAATGTGCTTGCTGTTCTGAGACTGTTCAACAGGGTGCTCTGGTTGATTTTGGTACCTGTTACAGGCCTGCTGGTTGACTTCTAGCTTTAAACTAAGCAAAAAACTGTTGATAAAATATTAACAGTTTTGAATTGCTTCCCGTTATTTGAATCTCTCTGAGTTCTGTTGGGGTTACCTTTCTCTTTTACTGTTGTGGTTACATTTCTCTTTCAGTGGAGCATAACTTGTTCTAGAATTTGCTTCTTTTTCTGCTCCTGGTTTGGGGTGGGACTTCCACATTTTTCTCAGTTTTATCAATATGAGAGATGTTAAATGCTGCTTGATGGAGCTGGAGCTCAAACAAAGAGCATAAGGAAGACTCTGCTCTGTTGGACCAGCCAGCTCAGGACTGTGTTTCTGACTTCAGAAACTGCAGGTACTGGTATGGAGATCACGTACTCAGCCACTCTCTGCTGTCAGCATAAGTACCCCCATCATGCAGAACTATTTAGTGTTGGAACCTGTCCATAGCTTTTTCTTATCTGGATCTGCTGATTGTTTTACCCTGGTAGTTTATGACTGCTACTCCTGTGCGCAGTGACACCAATCTTGCAGTTTCTGTCAGTATTTGTCCTAGTTATGCAGGATTTTGGTGAATATCAGTTCTTCTTTCCCCTAATGAAGTTATCTTCATGATTTTGAAAAACCTTCATCGTTTTTATACCCCTGTCTACTCCTCTCCCAGCTGTCTTGGTCTCTCATTTAAATAAAACTATGAGAATGTTGGTCCTTTCCTCAGCCCATTTACTTGATTGTAAGTTATTGTCATCAGTCTCATCCTGTAAGCTTGGTCTAGTTTTAGGTTCTTCTCTCTCTTTTATGACATTTCTCTAAGCAGCAATTTCTAAATTCTGAACAATCTTCCTTTCTCTATAGCATTCTGAAAATGCCAGTCCTGTTAACATGAGATAGCTACTTTGGCATTACTAGAACAATTTTCTGAGTCTGACTATTTCTGTCTAGCATACTCTGACAAAATGATCTTATTCTCTGTGCCTGCTGCATCATTGCCTCCATTTTGAATTTTATGTCTAGCTTTTGGTACATTCTCAGTCAACTCCATGCAGATTGTCCCCCCCCTCATATCCTCCCACAGGTGCTTTCCAGCTCTTATCCTTTTCAAGTTACCTGGTGGTTTTTTCTGATTCCTCTCCTGTGTCAGGTTGTCACACTACCTCTTAATCTGTATCTTGGTCATATGTTTTTATTATATCTAGGATTGTCTTTTTGTGGTTTGATGACGTTTCTTTCGTTGGTATTTCCTTAAGCAGAATTCTGCTGTGCTCTCTTACTTATTTATGCTTTCTAATATAATCCATGTTTTTAGTGGAAACTGTCAATTCCGAAGTCACTATGAAAGCAACTGTTGGAATTACAAGTCCAGTGTTACATTTTTAAAGGCATTCTTCTTAGATTTCCCTTGTTTTGAGAAGCACTTATCATTCCTAAATATGTACTTTGTTCAAGATAGGGGCAGTAAGTGTTGATCATTGTTCTGGGTGCGTTCTTTTGAGAAATTACTGAAGGCAAGTGCCTAGTAGATTTTTGTGAGGATTTTTTTTTTTTTTTTGCATTTTTTGTTTTCCTGTTGTAGTGCAATGAATAGTGAGGAAGACTAAATAGCTACATTTGATTATTGGTGCATTTAAATATGTGAAAATAGCTTTTATTCCATAATCAATTTAGTTCCATACTACAGGAAGTTCAGCTTTACCTTTTTCCTGCAGTGTATGTATGTGTGTCCATAATGAAGCAACACATTTTTCACTTAAAGTAAGCATCTGTAAAGAACAAGCTACATAAGATTTAATTCTCATGTTTTGCTTGTGATTCTGTGAAAGCTTTGTTGACAGCCATTGTTTAGTGGCTGGCACATTTTGTAGCTGGACTGAACAACAAGGAAAAGCAGGACAATTGCTTTTCAGGGTTTTCGTACTCAGTGATTTATCAATGGGTTTTTGAGACATTTGCAGTCTCTCTTGGCAGCTGGAAGATCCTAATGGTTAATGAATGTGTTTATTCTTACTGCTGCTGAACAGTGCATTGCCAGCATGCCTTTGGTACATGAATAGCTTTTGTTCTTAGTCTAAAAGAATAGCCATGGTGGCAGAGTTTCCTTTTATTTTCTGTTTAATGTAAAAATCATGACTATGGGTACATTTATCTACAGGGAGAAATATTTCCATACCTTAATTTAAAGCAAAGTTCATTGAAATTTATGACATTGTGTTCTGTAGGGTCCTGATACTTTAATGGACCAAACCACCAGATCTGTCTCAGGTTTTATTTGTAGCAGGAATGTGTATGTAGGATGGAACCAAAGCAGGGAGACTTCAGCCTGGTAAACAATGGCATTCCTCACATTGGAACTGTAGACTTTCATCTTCGTTAGCTTTGACATTCTCAACTTTATCCTAGTCTTTAGCTGGTGTGTTTGGCCAAGCCAAAAAGAGGTTGGCATGGAATCTTTTGTTTTCCTGTGGAAGCCAGGATTTTGTGCAGTTTTTTCCATGTTCAGAGGATTTTGTGCAGTTTTTTCCATGTTCAGAGGCAGAAGAACCACTGCTTAAACAACTTTGGTAAAAGGTGTGCCAGAATTTGCAATTTCAAATCATGTCATACCACATCAGTCAAGTTACAGAAGCTGCTATGGCTGTTTGAGGAATCTGAGTTTGAGGTATGAGACAGTTTTCATGTTGAAGGGCTTTTCTTCCAGATGTTTGGCTTTGCAGACAGTAGTGAGACTACAGATATGTAAGGATGCTAAGGCTATCTTTTCCTTTGGACAAATCAGTGAATTGGATTTTTTTTTTCCCTTTGCCTGAGAAGCTAACTACTTGCTTTACATTGAAACCTATGTCCTGAGTTCAGCAGTATTATTTGAAAGACTTCAGTACCGTTTCAGTAGATTCTGAGCATCCTAGAACAGACATTGAATACCATATGGTAGGTCCTGGGGTTTTGCCTATTGCTCAAGTTTTTCTTGAGCATTATTTAACAATTACATATATATACAAAGAAGAAAAACTTGTAACTGTATTACATGTATATACAAAAGAAAAACTTGTAACTGTAGACCTCAGTCAATACATAACGACTGTGTCTTTGTGGGCCTACAGAACTCAAATAATGGATGACTACAGGCCATGTTTTCCACTTCAGTAGCATAGGTAGCATCCTAATTGTGTGGTAGAACTGTTCTGCTTTTCATTTTTATGTGGATCTCTTTGTAGTGTTAAAGATGAGTTCATTCCATCACTGTCTCAATGGACAGAAAGCATGGGGAAGATGAGGCTGTTGGGCTGTTCCAAGCAGCCAGGAAATATCTGCTGGAAACACATTTAGAGAAAGAGTATCCTTCTTGCTTCTATCGATGGAGTACGGTTAGACTTGTAGGTCTTCTGAAAAAGGAGACTGCTAATGTAGTCATGGCCTCCTGTCTCCTTGTTGATCTAGATTAGGTGGCTAATCTCAGTGTCACACGGAGCAAAATTAGCAGTCAGAATCTTCTGGTATTTGGCATGGAATAGCCTCAACCTAACAAACTTCGATTTCTTGTGTTACATGTGGCTGGACTCTAGCCTCCATGCTGTAGCCCTTGTCTGCAGAGAACGTTACTTTTACTTAACTAGTATAAAGCCAGCACTGGAAGTGACCCTATGCAGGTATTGTGTGCTTTTTGTACTTTGGGATTGTTATTTATTGACTGTCCATTCTCAAAGATTTAAAACAGAGGAACTTAAAAAACTCAGAGCTAAGTGTCAAGATTGAGTGTAATATGCATGTGGAAAGTAGGACAGAACTGAAAACCAAAGAGAGCAGTATGTGGTCCCACAAAGTAATGTAGTAGAGTTCTTTATTCTTCCAGCTTTCTTTAGAGTTTCCTTGTTTCTCCTGTCTCTTTTTGTTACTGTGCTTGTATCTACTTCTGTTTCCTCAGCTGCCTCAAAAGGTAGTGACAAGTTATGATGTTTTAGTTCTTTTACAAGAAGTGCAAGATTTGCCTGAGAGTGCTACTGAGGCATATTTTGTTTTTGTTTGTTTGCTTTGTTTGTGTTTAAGAAGGAGAGGATATTTAGGCTGCCCCTTTCTGGCTGTGGGCTGAGCACCAGCTGCTGGGGTTTGATGTGGTGGAGTTTCCTGGAAGATACTCGGGGCAGGCATGTGATACGCCCCAGTGACCAAAGCTTGTGTTTTGAAGGTTGCCAAGCAGCCCAGCACTTCCCTTAGGTCACATCCAGAGTGGAGTTGTTTTGCTGCCCACACTACTTTTGTTCAGCAGTTCTTTCCCTGTGCTCAGAGGAGGCATTTCTGGGTAGTACAGCCACTTTGTGCTGTTTGTAAGGTGTTGGCTTCCATCAGAACTGCAACTCAGGGGCACTGTTCTGTGGGAATGAAACTGTCTCTGGGTGGTTTTCTTGTGGTCTTTTCTGTCATGACTTGTGTGTTCTGGTGCACTCCTTCTTGATAAGAGCCCTGAGCATGGTTCGTGGCAGGGCTGGGTTTGTGAGTGATTGTTTTTTCCACTTATAGGAGTGGGCTGAAAGCAGGAAACTGGCTGGCACAATGTCCTGTGGGATTTGGGGGTTCGGGTACTAAGGCAGTCCTGCCGGCAGGTGGCAGTTTGTCCTGCCGGTAGGTTCTCTGGAGACCTGGGAGTGCTTTTAACCTTGGGAGGGGAGCTCTGCTCACAAGCAAAGCAGTAAAACCATGGAGATAGGGATGGTTTGAACCAGAACGCAGACAGACAGGAACTATACATTTTGTGTTCTTTGCGAGGGCTGTACCGATAAGCTGTTTGTGTTGTGTTTGTAAAGGCTCCTGCAGACACCAGGCTCTGAGGTTTGTATAGTTCCTTTTCTTTACGTGTTTTCTGTATGTTTTGGGGTGTTCTTTGTTGGCTGCCACAATCCCCACACCCTTGTCCCTTCTCATTCTTCTAGGTTCATTCTCTGAATTTATCATTAGCTCTAATGTGAAGCTCATCCTGAAATTGAGCAAGTGCTCCTTCTTTATCAGTCACAGTAGGTTTTTCTTTCCTCCTGTAAGATACCACTATAGCCATAAAAAGATGAAACCCAAAAGCCTGGTAGGGAATAGAATTTGACAGATGAGATGCTTTTAGGTGACCACATTAATAGGAATGAGATTTTCAAAGCTGTCTACCTGTGGTTCATGTTGAACTTAGCTGGAGTTGAAGTTAGTTTGACTGAGGCTGAATTGCTTGTTTGTGAGATGCTGGCACAGTTCCACCCCTCCAAGTAACGCTGACAGCTAAGTACATATGTAACTTTATGGGAAGTGCCCTAATGTATGAGTGCAGGATGCAAAGGACAGTGGGTGACCACCCTACACAATGTCTTGTGTTATGTGCAGAGGGGGAAGGCATTCTTTGAGGAGTTGTGCTGTCTCCATACTGTCAGCTCCCATTGTTTTAGACCTTTCACTCCATTTTCTCTACGATCAACTTGTCAGCAGAGGAAAGATGGAAGTGTGCATCTGAAAATAAGCAAGTGTACTCTTATCCTCATATGAACATGGTTGTCCTGCAAATTCTTTCTTTCTCTGCATGTGAAAAATTTAAAAAAAAATGGGGGAAGGAAGAAACCATCCTCCCACCCTCACTTCAGTTTCTACAGTGAAGAGTTAGTTTACTGTATTTAGAGTATTTAGTATGGATAGAGATGTGCCTAGAAGAAAGAGAACTGATGAAATAGTCAAAGGTACCTAAATCAGCAAGCATAATAAAACTTCCTCTAAAGAAATGCTTCCTTGCTTCCTTTAAGCAAGCTGAAATAACCAGTGAAACTTGAGAGGCATGGGGTAGAGGTTTAGTATGTCCAGAACGGGAAAGACACACCAACCAGTCAAATGTCATTGTATGAAAAGATATGAAACATGTTAGTAGGTAATCCATTAAAAACTACCCAAGGGCTACTGAAGTGGGAAGAAATATGCAGAAGAGCGCTCAGCTGGACTGTTCTGCTTGTTTTGCATCTTCTTTATGGAAAGAGAAGATTAGAAACTGTAACAAGAAATTAAGCAGGACAAAAGTCTTTGAAAACATTTGTTTTAATCTCATTTAGAAAACAGAGAGCACGAGGAGGAATGTTGTCAAAAATTACTGTAAAGCAGACTGTGCACGTTCTTTATTTCCTGAGGAACAGGGCATTGAGAAATACATGTTTGCAAGCAACAAAACAAGTGAGGTGGGGTGTTCATATATTTAAGTGAAGAAGAAACTAAAGCAGTAGAACATGTTACTTTCAAAAATAGTGTGAAAAATAGTGGAATTTATTAATTTTTAAAATATTTAATTATTTCTATCAAGTGCTATAGTGCTATGAAAGCTATAGAGTTGCAAGAGCATAAGCAGAATCTGTAATGATCCATGCTTTACAAAGAATCATGAGTTCAGAACTTATTAACTATTTAAGTTGGCTTTTATCTGCTTGCAGAAATTTGTTTGCCAAATGTATTTTCCAAAAAAATGAAAGTTGACAATTGCTTAAATTACGAACCCCAGAATCCATAACAGCAACTCAAAAGGATATGGTTCAGCTATATTTTGTTGTATCATTTTAAAATTAATTATCAGTTAATTGTTTTAAGTTTAAGGTGTTACATTTTTCTCAACAAAATGGAGGTACCATCTGGGAGAAGAGGAAGTGCTTTTATATCTCTTGGATATCAGTTAACTTAATCATAATTCACAATCACAGATGACTTCTTGGGTGTTCTTACTAGAGAAGTTACTTAATTGTTTATCTTTGCAGTTCTAATCAGAAATAATTTAAAAACCTCTGTGGAAGCACAATCAGGGTCTTATTAAAAATATACCTGGTGTTTGAGGATGGAGGATGGTGTTAATCTGCGTATCTTCTCAATACAAATATGTGCATCTCAGAAAAGGGAGGGGAGGAGAAGTGAAGGGGGGAAAGATTGTGTAACTGTAGCACTGAGAATATTGCCATGATTTAAGTGGTGAACTAATGTCTAGCCATGAACAAGTGTAATTATGGTGTTCTGTTTTTCTAAATAGGTAATTGCATCAGAGCCTGTTCATATTTCCTGCTGGTACACAGATTTTAAACTTGCAGTAGAAGTTAATGGCAATAGCATCAGAACAGCGTCATAAAAAGTTGCCTTGCCAATTACTCATTAACATCTTTTCCGGTTATTAGCCTTTTGAATTGCTTAGAAATGCTCAGGATTTATTATATGGTAGAGTAGAAGAATTTTCTTGGTTGACTTGTTTTCCATGATAATTCTTATTTCTTTACTGCCTGGCCTTCACATTCTAGTGGATTTCTTTTCCATAATAAAGCTGTATGGGTTTTTTTCCTGTGTGTGCATGAATGAGGGGTCTATTTTTCTCCTCGCATTTTATTGGTTGCTTCCTCTGCATTCAGTTTTCACTAGTTTTTGGGATAAAACAAGCCAGTTTACTTATCTGTACAACTGAAACTTTCTCATCTCATCTATAAAGTGTGTTTCTTTTGCAATCCTAATAAAAAAGAGAAAGACACTAAAAGTTTGAATTTTTCAAAGTTTTTATTTCTTTGTTCCCAAGACCATCATCTTGGCTGTGTAGATTCTTGCATTTTTCTGAAGAGAAAAACTAACATTTCGACCAGGAAAACTCTTCCAAAACAACCCCAATGAAAAAATCATTATCTATTTTCTTGAGATTGAGAGCAATTAGGTAATCCAGAGATAGATGTATAGAAGAAAATTATTTTATGTGTACATGTACGCAGAGAGATTTTTGATTGTCTAGTAGATGTCAGCAGGTGTTTTTCAGAAGATCAGTTGTCTTTTTGCACTCAGATGGTTGCAGGCACTGAGATGATGCTGTGTCAACCATTAAAAAGATAGCCAGGGAAAAAGAAAGTCTGTAGTTACAGGCTGACTGTCATCTTTCTAAGCATGGGGAGCAGATCTTGTTTCTCTGTGTAAACCAGTAATCCCTCTGAGAAGGCTGCAAGGACCTTTTAAAATGATGTGTGCAGGCTGATTCTTGCACTGCACAGAGCTCTATAAAAACCGATGCACATGTGGGCATCTAAGTGCAGGGAGGCTTGGAAGACACATATGCACAACAGCTAGCAGAGCAGTGTGGATGAAGGCAGAGGAGAATAGCTCCTGATAGGTAATAGCAAACTCCTTGAACCATAAAGTACAATGTAACTTTCCCAAGTGGGTTATAGTTCTAGTTATCAGGGTTTTACGAAGTATGTAGGCAGGAGATTGACAGTATGAGTTCATCTTGGTATTGTCTGCCCTGTTGTCTGATAGAATAGTAATGTTCTTGCAATTTTTAGTGCTTGGGATGCTTTTGGCAATGTAATTTCTGGCTTAGAAAGGTTAAAACCAGGTAATTAATGATGTATAGAGAAGTATGTGTTACTTCCCCATTCTCTGCTTCCTCCCCTTCTTTGACAGAGGTGAGCTCCACTAAGTTATGGTGGAATTGCAGGTCTACCTCAATCCAGCAAGAATAAGTTTCTCTTACAAAAATTGGTGCCTTCATCAGGAAGCAGCAAGAGCAGGGCTGCCTTACAGGCAGCTGACAGGATGGGAAGGGCACAGTCCTTGTTGGCACAGTCCAGTCCCTTTGTTCCCAAGCAGAACAAAGGTGCTGGCAGCAACCGTTCAAATTGACTCTCCAGGGGTCGATCATCAGACAAACGCCAGCAATGCAGGAAGCCTGGACAATGAGTCAATGTCAGCAGGGAGCAGAGCTGGGCACAGGCCAGGACCAGGGGCTGGGGTGTACATGGGGCTCCTGGCAGAATGTGCTGGCTGGGGACCATGATGAGCCTGGTCATGGCAGTGTAAAGGTACATGGCAGCACTCAGGCCTTGACAGTCTTTGCTGTTTACTCTGGAGTAAGTCTCAGCGAGAGTTGCAAGACCTGTGACACTGGTTCAAGTGGGAGCTCTGGTGTACTGCTCTTCCAAAAAAAGGCTTAGATAGCTCTTCCTTACTTTGTGTGTGAGGGTGGGGGTTGTGCTGGATGGTGATGTTTTCTCTTTGTACTGCTGTGGAAATGGAAAATGCGCAGATTTGTGCACTACGTATTTACTGAAAACATAACATGGGTTGGTCAGTTTCTTAATAAATATTTAGCATGACATCGTATTTAATAGTATATGATAATTAAACATATATTTAGAAGTATCGTGACTGTTTTGGGTGTTGACACACTCTCAAAATTCTTCAATACAACATAATACAATACAAAGGTGCCTCAGGAGATAATCTGTTCTGACTGCTACTAAAGGCAGGTCTTTTAGAGTAAATGCTCATGACATTGTTTACTTGACTTCTAGTCTCCCTGTGCCCCTATTTGATCGTCCTCAAGGTGAAAAAGTTTCTACCTTGAATTGGGCTTTTTTGTGTTAGAACTTCTCAGCTACCTCTTGGCCTAAATTTAAAGCTCTAATTTAATTTGTAACATTTTTGCAGTTGTTGGCTGTTAGTATCCATTTTTAGAACTGTGTGCAAACTTGATATGTTTGTGAGCATGAGGGGCCACAGCACAGAATGCAAGTCAAGATAGTGTCAAAAGGTGCCCTGGAAGTTCCTGTAATCATCCTTACCAGTATGTCTTAGGTGTGAACTGTGACAGTTTGCTATTGCAGTCCTGGATTTCTGTTTCTTGAGAGAAATCTGCTAGCAGCAAAGGCAAAAAAATAAAGTGGTACTAAATTGTAGTCCAAGATCAAGTTCAGGAGATAGGTAAGGCTTACAAGCTAAAAATGATCTGTGAAATAGAACATCAAAAATGTACATTCCTCTGTGCACTAATGCTTTCTTCATACTCCAGTTGAAACAGTCTCTCTATTCCCCACCCTACCCCACTTAGTCTTCAATAAATGTCCCTGCTTCTAGAGGTGAGGCTTTTTGTCACTAAGAGAGCATGCCCTTTTATTACTAGTAAATATGATATTTTGGCATAATGTGTTCCAGGCATATCTTCTAAACTTATTCATATTGAGCTGTTCTTTACATGCAGCAAAATCTTGTTGGTATCAAAATAAACTGAAGTTTTTGAAAGCTTGTATGTATAGTACTCAAGGTAACTAATACAGATTGTTCCCTTTCCCTTAACAGATGTGTGCAATAGTACCAATCTTCCTGAAGTTGAAATCATCAGTCTCCTGGAAGAGCAGCTGCCTCATTATAAGTTAAGAGCAGATACAATCTACGGTTATGACCACGACGACTGGCTTCACACACCTCTCATTTCCCCTGATGCAAATATTGACTTAACAACTGAGCAAATAGAAGAGACCTTGAAATACTTCCGTAAGTCAAAAACTCAGAAATTGTTCTGAGAAACAAATAAAATAGTGCTATTTTTGTTACCTTCTTTGAAGTATCTGTGCAGTTCTTTGAAAACTGTGGAGAGCATGAGAACTGTTTGTGATTCACTGCTTTGGTCTCCAAGATTGTGGTAGACAGAAAATGAAGGGAGCATTTAATCAAGAACAGCCATTGCATTTGTGATTTGTGCATGCATGCACCTTTCCATATCATCAAATACTGGAGAAACCCAAATGCTTCATTTTGCATGTGATCTCTGTCAAAAAGACTGAAGTTTCTGTATCTGTGCAGTTTAGAAAGCTTAGACCTCTTTCCATATCCACTTTTTTTGACTGTATTCTCTGACACATTGGACAGTTGTCTGGTGGCATTATGTGCCAGCATCACAAAATGATATGAAATCATTTTGCTGCAATTTAAGCTTCTAGAAAAGCCTTTTGAAGAACCAAACTCTGACCATTTGGTTGAGACGGTTTGTCCCTTCATTCTTTGTTCTGTTCATATTCATACTATCAGACAAAAAAATATTTTTGCCTAGAGGGAACATGAGTACAGTTGTGACCTTTGTTGTTATTCATTCCTTTGTTTGAGCCTGTAGATACTTTATCATGGTGAATGGACTTATGTCTCTGGTTTCTACCACTGTGGATATTGACTTAGATGTGCAGTTAGAGAAGACTTCTGTGATTCATCTCCATGACTGCTATGGTAAAGCAATAGCAGTGGATATACATGGGTTATAGTAGTCACTAGATTTAGGTAGACCTACTGAGGAACTGTAGAGCTTCAGGAGAGATGTGTTACAGGGCTCAGCACAAACCTGGGCTTCACTGCATTTTGAAGCAATTGAACAATCTCTTTGTAAGGAGCATAGCTAGTAAAGAAAAGCATGAATAATGTGAAGAACTGAGTTTCTGATATTCATGCTTCAATTAAGGGCTCGAAGTATTTTAGTAAAAAACTTACATATGCTTTCCACCTACCCCCAGTCACACAAAAATAGTGGGAAGGGTGGGGAGACAAGCTGAAGCTGATCTGTGGAATCAAGTGTACTATTGCTGGTTTTGTAGCAGCCTATTAGTGCTGTTACAGTGATTGCAGAAGCTGGCTTAAATAAATATTTTGAAACATAAGGTTTCCAAGGTCTTTAGTTAACCTGATTAGGCCTGTCTCACAAGTAATATTTGTCTATGTGGGTGGACTGTTGCAATAACCATGGGAAAATGTTTTGCTAGTGGGACAAGGAAATCAAAAATCCCCATGGCAGCATCCTTCTACCAACTGAGATCATGGTAGGTGTGTGACTGCTGGGAATGGATACAAAGTACAACCTGTGCAGAGGATGAATTGAGAGCAGCCCTGAGGAAAGGACTTGGGAGTGTTGGTTCACAGTTCAACCTGATCTAGAAATGTACACTTGTAGCCAAGAGAGCCAAATGTATCCTGGGCTGCCTTGAAAGAAATGTGGTGAGCAGGTACAGGGAGGTCAAGGTCAAGGGAGGTAGTTGTCCCCACTTACTCCGTCCTTGTGAGACTCTCACCTGGAGTCTCCAGCTGGACTATGTGTCCAGCTCTGGGGCCTCCAATGTAAGGACATGGACCTGTTGGAGCTCGTTCAGAGGGTCACGAAAATGATCAGAGGGCTGGAGCACCTCTGCTCTGAAGACAGGCCAACAGAGTTGGAGCTGTTCAGCCTGGAGAAGAGAAGGCTTTGGGGAGACTTCTGTACTTTCAGTACCTAAAGGGGGATAAAGGAAAGCAAGAGAGACTTTTAAGCAGGCCCTGTAGTGACAGGACAAAGAATGATGATTTTAAACTGATACAGTGTCAGTTTAAATTAGTTATATGGAAGAAATTCTTTACTGTGAGGGTGGTGAGGCACTGGAACAGCTTGCCCAAAGAATTTGTGAATGTCCCATCCCTAGAAATTGTCAAGGTGAGGTTGAATGACTTTGAGCAACCCAGTGTAGTTGAAGGTTCCCTGCCTATGGCAGGGTGTTTGGAACTAGATGACTTCTAAAGTTCCTTTCCAAATCAAACCCTTCAATTACTCTCTGAAAAGGAAGCTGTGAACAACAGAGAAATTGGATAGCATAGCTGCCTGAAACTGTAATTACTTAACAATTTTATTTTGCTTTTAGCTTTCAAGCATAATGACTGCAACTTTACATGTTGCTGTGGCTGTAGATTTCTTCCAATCAACTGGCTTGATTGAAAAAAAAAAACCAAAACTGAGTATAATTGCTGCCACAGTGTTTCTGCTTTTATTAGGAAATAACTGCTTAAAAAAGAGGAAGCAAGCAAAGAGATTTTCAATAAAGAAATATATATTTCTTATTTCTTACAGACAGACACTTGTGTATAGATAGTAGTTCAGGAAGTTTAAGCAAATTTGGGTCTAGCCTGAGACTGATACCATGGCAACTGACATCTGACTTTACCCTTGTTGAGTTACAGTGAACAAGTCACAGGCTCCATCTATACATGAGAGAGCAAGAACTTAATAAATTTGCATGTTTCAAAATTATTGCATTGACTGCAAACATTGGTTTATGGCACAATAAACTATGAAAGTAAAAAAACTGTTTTCTGTAAGTTGGCAGAAAGGTTCTGTGAATTATGCCACTACCACTTTGGAGAGTGTTCCAGGGTGTGACTGCTTGCATAATTTTCAGTGCTGCAATTAAGCTAGTCCTCTTTTACCTGTTTAGTTTGTTTCAGAAACCTCGATGTGGGTGTTCGCAGCTGCTGTAGCTTGTCTCTTCGAAAATTTGATTTTTTTCAATGACTTATGAAAATTTCCTTGCAGTTGTTTACATGTTGAGATTGATGGTGTTTTTAACCTGTTGATGGAAATGTGATGAATTTCACAGTGTTGGTCCATGTAGCAGAAGAACCAGCAACGACCCTTAGGGATACTCTTGTGGCTTGTTAGAGCAGATTTTTCTGCCTTCCTGTGGCTTCCTTGAGATCCTAAGTCCAATTCACAACCAGAAAGGCTCAGAATCAGTAAGAATCTTCTGGGCCACATAACACAAGAGGGTGGGCATAAGGCTACTTAGCTCTCATTTTTAATTAATTTTTGAAGATACTGGTAGAAAAATGAACAACTATCCAAACATTTTAACTTATTCAGTGCTTTTTGTGGGGATTTAAGCTGCAACACAGGATAGATAATTAGAGAATTAGTTCTTAAAATTTAGTTTTCCATTGGGTAAGAAGGCAATTGGGAGGAACTGAATACTATTAGGCCTGCAACTGTTCTTTTACATACTGGAACTCCAAAGCACATCTTTGTTATTATTTCCTTCAGATGGAAGGCCGAGCTACTTTTTGCCAAATGAATTAAATAAAACTGATCTTATCCTAAAGCATAATCACATAAATTCAGTATCATCTCATTCAGCAGTCTCATTCAGGCAGGCTGTTGTTTATGTAAGCCTGAATGAAGGTATGATACAGCAAAATGACATTCCATCTCCCTGCCCCCAGATGAGGGGCAGTCAAGCTCACTTTTAGCTGAGGGCTGTGGGGAGGTCTGTGTGAGAGCCAGTCCTAGAGCACAGCTCTCTGTGAGCACAGCTCTCTGTGGGCAGAGCTACCAGAGGCATTGAGCAGGCACAGCAGTCTGAGCTTTTTCCTTGGCCACTTAGGGAGGCTTAGGGCCCATCTGGGAACTCTCTGAGAAACAGGGAGCCCGCTGCTGCATGTAAGGTGAGCCCCAGACATGTGGGCCTCAGGAAGTCCTAGTGGCTTCTGAGGAGCTGTCAGCTGCTCTTCACCCAAGGGTATCCCTTGCCTTCTTTGGAGCTGCTGCTCATTAGGGATGGTCAGACCCTGCCAACAGATGTAGTAGTTTCTCTGGAATGGTGCAAAGAAGGGATCTTCATCTGAGTTCAGAATAACCTAAGTCTTCAGATGTGGTGGCAGTGTGCCACAGGGTGCATTCTCCAGGTTTTGGAGTACCTGTCTATCAGAGCAGAGGCTTTAACCCAGACAGAGCTTCAGATTGGGAAGGCCAATTGTGACTGCAACAGACAGGTTGCTGGAAGTGCCCAGAGCTGCTCCCTACCCTGAGGTAGAGAGAGATGGCCTCCTTTCATGCAGGAGGTGTGCTGCTGTGGAAAAGCTGTCACCAGGTGGAGAAGCTGAGAGGAAGTCAGCAGGCTGTGCAGCATCAGGGAGGGTGAGACATAGGCAGTATCTAGGCGTGGCTGAGACACCAAAGGACTGTGCTCCCGTTCAGAGGGACCTTGACAGTCTGAAGCCATGAGTCAAGAGCAGCCTTGTGCTGTTCAGCAGAGTGCAAAGTCCTGCAGCTGGGAGGAACAACCCCATGTTGTAGTATATGCACCAGTAGATGCTGGGGTCCAGCTCTTGGAATGCAAACTTGCAGAAAATGACCTGGGCCATCCTGGTGGACACCAAGGTGGACATGAGCCAGAAGTATGCCTCGGCTGAAAAGCAGACTGATGGCATCCTGAGCTGTATCAGGAAGAGTGGTGCCAGCGGTTTGAGGGAGTTGTACTCAAAGCTGATCAGGTCATGCCTGGAGTGCTTAGTCCCATTCTGGTCTCCCTTTTTCTATATTCCTTCAGTGTAATGCATTCCTTTCCTCTCCCAGGAAGCTGTAATCATGTCTCTCAGTGGGTTTTTTGACTTGTTAGAAAAATAGGTCATAACCATGCAGCTGTAATATTTTTGTCTAGCTAATCAAGCATGGTATTAAGCTCAACTTCATTTTACAAATGTTTTTGCTGTCTCCATGAAAAATATAACAAAAAAAAAAAAAAAGGAGGAGATAGTAATGTACATTATTTCCAGCTGGTGAACATTTTGCAAATTTTGTTTCTTTAAAGCTTTATTCTCAATTTTCTGAATTGTTGATAGGGGTGCATTTGCTTAAATGTCTGGCTCTTGCTATTATGGTCTTACTTACAGTGTTTAAGTGTGCTCACTGATACCTTAATTGAACTTCACAGCTGGTTTTGCAGGAAGGTTGCTGAAGACATCAATTTTGATTTGATACAAATGCAAAAATAGTGCTCTTCAGTAATTATCTGGGAGAAGGAAGAAATAATCCTTTCATGTGGAAAATAGCTTTTTGTCATTAAGTACTTTAATTTCATCCAACTGCCCCTGTCTCATGTTAAATAATTCTGTTTCAGTGGGAGAGCAGTTTGACCCTCTGCTGCATTAGAAGAGTCTTTTTCTTGTATCAGGTGAGGTTAGTGTGCCCTTAGGGTGTGAAGCCACGAGCTCTGTCCCATCTGGAGGAAACACTTGTACGATTTTGAAGCCCTGGATCGTCATCCTGGTTTGATGAAGAAGAGTCAGTCAAATCTGAAGCATCCATTTTTCTAAATACCAGTTCTGAAAGCTGCTGGTAATAATGCCCTCAGTGCTCTAGATTTTACTCTGGGTTCTACTCTTTCCAAGTAAAGCAAGACTTCTTGCTAAGTAAAAGACTACACTGGAAGAGATCACTGTCCTGAGTTGCAGAGTTGTTTGTCCTTAATAAATGTGTAGTTACAGGATGACTCCTATTCAGTGTTCTTTTAGAAGGTGAGAACACCAGTTACTCTTCATTTCAGTAAATGATTCCAGTTTAGAAATGTGTTACAGCCCCTCTTTGAAAATCAGTTGGGCTTTTTAAATATGCCTGCTTTGTCAGTTTGCAAAGTATTGTGGCAAACCTTGACTGTGATTAATATGCATTACATAGTGGTGGCCTGTATAGCTACTGCTCTGATAAAAAAGGACTCCAGATGATGTTAATGGGATGGGCAACTTTATCCTGAGTGGTGGTGACTGTACTGGTGACTGTAGAAGATGATGATGTGATATGGTGTTTAATTATCTGAACCATCCTGAGCCTCCTGAACCATCCTGAGCCAAGAGAAGAAATGTGACCCAGAGGTAATCAAATGAGAGGTAATCCATTGCAGCTTTCCTGGAAATACTCCATCCAACTCCAGTGTTCAGTTTCAAAAAGCATCCTTACAGAACTGTAAAGGTTTGGAGAAAAAAGCTGAGAATGACTAAGCATGCAAACACAGGATTTATAGTGGCATGCTATGTAATGACATTCTTTTAAGACTTTATTTGTCAGCAGAGATGACTTGCTGCTGCTTTGCCCCTTAGCAACTCAGTGCACTACAGTCTTGAGTGTGCTGCTGGGGTAGATGAAAGTACCTTTGTCAAAAGTTCTCTTCAAACAAAGGGATGGGTTTGTGTGGTGTTTATAACCTGGGTAATTTAGGCACATCCGTTTAATGTTGACCTACAGCATGGATTTCTTTCAGTAAAAAGGAAGGAGAGGGCTCTTGAGCTTTTCAAGCCATCTTTTCTTGCTAATGAAACCCCTTTGTAACCACAAACTGAAGGAATGCTCACAGTTGGCTGCAAGAATTCTTTATCAATCTGTATGCTTTGCCCTGTGGAGAACAGATAAAGGGAGGGGTTTGTTTAGTTAGAAGTAAACATTAAAAAATAAAACACAATATAGCATCTGAAAGGGAATGCTAAACAAATGTGAATAACTATATTTAGATTTGGAATAGGAAAGTGCAGCTTCCTTATAGTCACAGACTTATTACCCTAAATATTTTTTCAGCCCCATTGTATATGAACTTTTAGGTGAGTAACACAGTAATACCCCAACCAAAAGTAGTGTTGCAATATGGAGATTGGAATACACAGAGGTTCAAAGTTTGTAGAATCAGTCCACCTGAAAAATGTACTGTTCTAATAAGTTTACTATAAAATGAATCTGATTCACCCCTGTAGGAAGGAAAAGTAGGGCTGCAAAGGTTGAAAGTAGGTTCTGCAGCTGCTTTGTTGAAAGTGTGCAGCTGCTTTGTCAGCTTGGTCACAAATTCCCATTCAACGTGACAACCCTTCCAGCTTTATAGAATACAATTCCTCATGTAATTGAAGAGATGCTTGGGAGTGGATACGTGGATATATAGTATTCCATCTGCCCAGGGTTTCTGAATTCATGCTGGGGAGATAATACACTTATTCCATATTTTCAAGTCTCTTGAGGAGTTCTGAAATCGTTTGGCCACACTAGTGATTTTCTCCACAGAAAAGTAATGCCTTTCTGAATTACACCAGTATGTTTCCAATCAGATCTCTAAAAAAAATCAATAAAACAAAATAACAAAAAGCCCTAAGCCCCTACCTTGAACTATTTTTATCCTGTCTCATTGAAATGGAGTGTGTGCTGTGAGAAGGACAGAGAGAAGAAAATTCTAGTGTGTTGAAGATTTCTTTTGTTTAAAATATCAGCAAATAAAAAAAGGAGATTGTCCCTGCAGCAATTTAAAGTGGTAGCCAGTGTTAATTCTTTCTATTTTAAATGCTTATTTAATAACATTAACCAGACTGAAATTACCTTTTGGACAAAAATAATACAAGTGGAACAAATAGATTATATGCAGAGCAATTGAGTTGATGTTGCCATAGGAACCTTTCTTTTTCTCTGCCATTATTTTAACAGTGTAGCCTTAATTGCATTTAATAACATGTAAAGATTTTTCCTTGTGTGTATGCATAACTGAAACTCTGCAGGACTCAAAGCTACTGCAGTGATAATTTCTTATACCAGGAAAGTTGAATAGTGATATGGTCAAGAAACTGAAGCATTTTCCTCTGCATAGCTTGAC
Organism: Ammospiza caudacuta; assembly: GCF_027887145.1. Classification (NCBI taxonomy): domain Eukaryota; kingdom Metazoa; phylum Chordata; class Aves; order Passeriformes; family Passerellidae; genus Ammospiza; species Ammospiza caudacuta. Next base: position 45,549,357 of record NC_080593.1, on the reverse strand, counting down.
TAGGCCCTACCTATTTCTGTTACAGTAAAGCAAAGAGGTACCAGTTGGGGAGTAGAATAAGTGATAGCAACCTAGAGGATACATGAGTGAGGATGAATTAATAGATACCTGCAGAATCATGAGTGATTGAAAAGGAGAGATGGACTGAGCATTCAGATTTCCACAACTAGGAGCTTCAAGTTAGGTTAGTAAATGCAAGTTACAAAGCAAAAGGTACGGGGTTTGTATATAATGAGCAGTAGATGTAACTCTTTGCAAGAGAACGTTGGAGATGATAAAAATGTATGTGAGCTCAAGAGAGGGTAAGTCATTCAAGAATTGCTAAAAGTAGCTGTATCTGTCTCAGGCTGTCTCTGAAGATGAAGAAATTAGAGGTTGGGAGGGCAGTTGTGGGAAATGTTGGACAGTTCTCTATTGCCTGCTCATGGCTATTCTTGTGGATGGAGTCTTTGGCTAGACTGACACCAAAGACTTCCCTGGTCAAACCCAATATGGCCTCCTACCTTAATCTACTGGGATATATTAAGTCACAACTTAATCTGTCCCAGTGCTTCTACTGGTGTTTGCAAAGAATTAGCATTTCCTAAAAGAGGGGGAGAACTGGGTGAAGACTATGTGCTGGTTATGAACAAAATGGATGTCAGTCCACTTGGTATCTGTACCTGCACGTATTCAGACATGATTTTGTATTGTGGTGTTTGATGATTTAATGCCATCTGTTCCTCAGACAGGTTCTCTCCTAGTAGCTTAAACACAATTTTATTGGGGGCTGCAAAAGTATTTTCTTCCATTTTCAAAACACTGAACACAAACATGTTATTCTGGATGATGACCTTCAGCATTTTTAGGAATAGAGTAGTGAAAAATTGGCCGAACCTCCTGTCTTCAGCTATGAAACTTGGATTCTTGGGGGAGAAAAAAGGGAGGGGGAAGTGGTTCGTGGAGAGGGCAAAAATTAGGAACAGACTAGCTTTTTTTTTTGCAAGGAGAAATTTATTGCTGTCCTGATTTTGCTGATTCTTTCTTTTTTTTCGTTTGGCATTTCTCAACATCAGGATGCAGAAAGGGTTCTATTACATCAGACCAGAATAGTGTAACAAAGCAGTAGCATAGTTTAATTTTCCATGGGGTAGTCAGGCTTTTATCAACCTGTGTGGAGGACAGTAGTAATGGACTAGATTTTCATTATTAATGTACCACATGTCCCCAGTGAATTGCAGCAGTGTGATGCTGTTGTTCTGTGAGCAGTAGCAGTGGGTTGTATCATCTTTCTTAGCAACGATTTTTGTTTCCAGTATGGAGGACTCCTTCTAGCCTGTAAAGCCAGAAGCAGCAAAATGCTTTTTCTTCATCTCTGCATCGCTTTTGGAGCCAGCTCGTCTCCATGGCAACACATTAGCCTGAAAGAGATGTGGAGAGTGGGGAGGAAAGGAATGAGTTAGAAGCAGCCAGGCGGTGGTGTGTGTCCCCAACGTCAGCGCATCAGCCTTTTGATAGGAGGATTTTGTTAACACCCATCCAAGGCTCCTGTGCAGAGCTTCTTTATTAGAGGAGCCGCCAGGGCATCTATCTGCTTCCTTTCTGCATCCTTTCTCTTTTTTTTTTTTTTCCCTTCCAAATACACCCTCCACACCCCCCCCTCTTTTATTTTAGTTGTGGCCTCAGTGGAGATGTGCAGCTCATTTTCAGCTTCCCGTGAGCTGCCTTGTGCTCTGGCATTTTGCAAAGGCAGGAAGGCATGGCTGCATTTCACTTGACCTTAGCAGCGAAGTGAAATCTCCTGCATGTCACTGAAGGATACTGACTATGCAGAAATTTATTGAAGCAGATTATTATGAACTGGACTGGTATTATGAAGAATGCACGGATGGTAAATATTTCTTTCTAGTCTCTTGTTGCAGAATTCGGAGCTTGTAAGAACGGAGCATCATTATTCAATGGTTTTTAAAAGGAAATACTCAGAAAAAGGCAACACCCAGATGTAGCAGAGATGCCTGCACCTCTTTTGCACCTCGGCATCTCTTGTGAGTGTGCTGCAAGAGACTGCTGTATAGCTTTTTCCTCTCTGAAGGGAGTGGCAGAGCAACATATGCTGTGTATGAGCTGCCTTTGGGCAGGGGAAAGAATATTTGAAAAGCTAACTGTATCTACAATAATTGAGGTGATTTTAAATATACTGATGGTAATATTGATTATTGGTTCAAGTTTGAAGTCTGTGGTTTTTTCTGTGTTAGCAATATCCTGTAATATGTATATATTTGATGTGTTAGTAGGTAGTCCATGTTTTCTCTCTGGTTATTTGTCTGTGAAAGACATTAAAAATGTAGATTTTTAGAAGTGAGCAGGTTAAGTTTTTGAATTGGAAGAATTACAAACTCTGGCAATCATTATCTTTTGTGCTATTTGCAATTTTTATGTAATGTTTGCTAGGGTGCTTATTTCTGTATCAGGACACCGAATGTTTTCACCAGGCTTCTGATAGAAGGCACACAAGAAAGGGTAAGGAATTGCTAAAACTGTATTCTCTGCAGCAAGAAAAAAAATCAAGATCCCTTTTTGATGGCATTCTGAAGCAAGATACAGCCTTTGGGAATGCAGAAGTTTTACACGAATTTTATTCTGGCTGGAGAGCTTAGCTTAAACAAGGCAAGTCCAAGATCACAGTGAAGCAAAGCACAGAAAGCAGGAAGGCGCGTAGGCCCAGGGGATAATGCACATATGTAATACACAGAGATATTTCTATGGTTGTGCTCCACAATACCAGAGGGGAATGTGAAGCATCAAGATAAGTGTGACAAAATTAGAATGTTTTGTTATGGTTCTTTTGAGTGTCATGTGCCTCCATTTCAGAACTGAATGCAGTTTCAGAAGCTTGTTACTCTTGAACTTCTATTATGTTTAATTGATTACTTCTGTCCAGGTGTTCAAAGAAAGAGGTGCATGTTTATTTGAGAGATCTGACCACTTTAAGTTGGATTGAATCCATTATGTAACCTTTATCCTCTCAGTTTAACCCCAGTAAATAGTGTAGCATCTGATTAATCTGCATGATGTAACAGCCTGAGTTGGCCTGCTTTTAGAAGCTTAAGAAACAGACCAGTTGTATGGTCCATAGAAGCTGTAGCTTTCCCCAGGTTAAAGCTCCCACAGGTAGCATTTTTTTTTTCAGTTGTTCATTTTTATGATCTTTTTTTCTGTCTGGTCAAAGTGTCATATGGAAGGGTGGTGTGCCTGAATGTCTGAGCTAAGAGCTGATCTGCTTATCCATTTTGTCTTAAGCTGTGTGCTGCACTGGAGGAACTGTGGGAGTTCCATGGTAATGGAATAAGCAACAGGTGTTGGGCAAACATTTAAATACCTTGTGGGATGAGGGCCTCAGGTGCACAGTAGTGGTTGGTTGGATTCTGGGCTTACAGGTTTTCCTGTCAGTGCTGAGCCCCTGCCCAGGATATTTCTTCCATAAGCCGAGATCTGCAGAGTCAGCTGGAGTATGTGCTGGCAGTCTGCTTGAAGTATTTGGGAAGTTCTTCCCTCAGAGAAATAAGGGTTTAATGTCTGATAGGGAAATAATCTCTCCAGCAGGTAAGGCATAATGCTTTTTTGCATTTTTTAAAATTGCTGTTATTTTTAAAATTAAAGTATTAGTTTTTACTCGCTGAAGGCCAGTGCTGTCAGTCCTGTCTCTGCCTTTCAGGTGAACAGCAGTCTCAGGGTTCACAGAATTTTATAAGGTTTAGCTTCCTTTTTCTTCTTGGAGTTCAGGTATGTGAGAGAGAGGGAGATTTGAGAGATGCAGTGGAAGGCACAGTTTTGGCCTTAGATACTGGAATGTTCACTGGGTTTAAAATAGTGTTGGCATTTACCCTTGACAGAGAAAGGTATTGTAATTGTGGTAGCAGACAAAAGGCATCATTATAGTAGAAAACAGAGCTTTTCCGAAAACCTGAAGCAGATGACATATTAAAAGAGATGCCTGCCTCTTGATTGGCTTTTTATTTTTCTGCCATGTGTTTTTTTGATACCAGAGTCATTTTCCTGAGATTCTTTTTACATTCAGCATAGTGAGATAGGCAGTTGCAGCTCAGCTGACCTGTTTTGAATATCTATTTTAAGATAAATTGAAGCACAGTTAGAGAGCCAATTTCTCTGCCATACATGGACTCTCCAGATGTATGTGTGCATTCACTTTTGAATCCCACCCAGCTCACTCTTTGTTATAAATATGACATTGGAAAATAGTGGGTGGTACATTAAAACTAATAGGAATCTTCACAGGGTAATATCCTACAGAATTATTTTTCTCATTAAATTGTTCATACATTGTTTTTCAGGGCCTCTGGGACTCAGATTTCCATGACTTTATTTGGTTTCCTTTATTTAATAATTATTTTAACAGCAAATGGTTTCTTGTTCTTCAAAGAAAAAAAAAACAGTCTAAAATTAGTAAAGTATTAATGCTATTATTTAACTTAATAGGTAAAGCAGCAACTCACTGTTGCCTCAGATGTAATAAATTTCTGTACTGACTGACAGTAATTATGTCTTCAACTTGCATTTGGTAGCGGTATTTTTTATTATCTTGCAAAAGAAAAAATGCTCAAAATTTACAATTTATAAGTCTTTAAAAAGACTTTCTAGAGTTGGAATCATTAATTAATTCTTTTACATAAGGTACTCACAGAGTTTATTTTTGGTAGGAGTAGGTGGAAATAGACAATAAAATGTCACAATCTATTTGAATTACTGATGTTAACTAACATTACAATAAATTGAAACTTCTATAAATAACTACTACGCTATGCTTTTTACATACATTTCCAAGTGTAATATTTTATAATATGAGTGACACTTGTCACCTTACTTGGTGTTAACGAAGTATATTGTGTAGGTGGACTGGGGAAAGAGCTGGGCCTGTACCTGAGTGGGAAAGTAGCTATTTTCATAGCAGACTTGGACAGAATCAGTGATGAAGAGGAAAAGCTGAATCTTTTCTACTCTTATTATGAAAGATAACAGTATAAAAGTCTAGGTTCATCTAAGATTTTTTAATAGAAAAAAAATGCATTCTTAAAAATCTTGCGTGCAACTTGGGTGAAAAAAGCATTATACTAAACCCCCACACACTACCAAACAAGTAAACAAAAAGATAAGTGTTTATTCACAGAAATTTTTCTGAATATGGTTGTTCCCTGCCTCTCTTTTAGTGCAATATTTTTCTAATGAACAATGCTTTCTACAGAAATCCAGACTGATTTTAGAGAAAATTACTTTTCTTTGGTTTCTTCCATTACTTGTTTATTTCTAGCTCAACAGTTTATAACAGTGCATGAGTTCAGTTGCCTACAATTCCAGATGAATTTGTGAATGTGCAATTGGATCTTTCCTCCTCCTTTTGTTGGCCCTGTGTTTTTACAATTTCTTGTGGAGGATATGGTGTCTTTCCCTTTTTTCCCTTGCCAGACCCATGGTGTGCCTGGTTTGTTACACGTGCTGAACCTTCTAACCACTTTTATGTTTGCCTGAGCCACTCCATCTTGTTCCAGCATCCCTTCCTGTATTTTCTTCCCACTCACATTGAAATGTTTTTACCACCTGTTATGTTTGCAGTTATTGTTTAGAGCTTCTCTCCTCTATTCTGTTTTCCACTCCACTGATATAATTACCAGCAAGCTCACTAACTTTCTTTTTAACAATAGTAGACAATGTTATCTTGTACTGCTTGATCTCTTACAAGTAATTAGTTATTGTTGCCTTGCTTATGTTAGTGTGGTGACCCATCATCTCCCTCATACTTTGGCCTCTTTTGTGTCCATCTCTGTGGACAGAGTAACCCTGGTGTTACTCTGAATCTCACTGGATGCTGGCACTGGGTATGCTCCTAAAGTCTGGGAGAATCTTATGAATGCCTTTAGCATGCAGTTTTTGAAACAGCCCTTGCTCTATAGGTATGCAGCTAAAATGCTCATTCTGGTTGATCTTATTGTGCTCCCATGTCTTTTATCTCTATACATGACAAATATAGTTGAACCTTGCTTATAATCACGGAATTGTTGATACCATTATCCTGGTTTTCTGCTTTTTGCCATGCCACTTCTTTCTCTTTACTCCTTCACTGACTCCCTGTTCTTCATCAAGTCACATAAGCCACATAAGGCAACACACATTGCAGCATAGAGATATTTTTGGTTTTATTCTGTTCAACTGCTAAGTATCTAGATAAGTGTTTTCCCAGCAATTCAATTTCTTTCCCTTTCTGCAAGAGTAACATGCTGTCCTTTTGGTTGAGTGACAGAAGATATTTTGTGTGGGATTTGAAAGAGTGGGAAACATGAAACCTGTAAAAATTTGAACAAACTAACTTTACTTGACTGTACATATTAACAGAAAGCACACATTCAATAACCAATTTATCTCCCTCCCTGAAGAGCCCACCCCAAAATACCCACCTTTCTTCATCAGCATATTTAAATCCCAGTGCTGCCATTTCATCTGCTGTTTTTAGACTTGACGTACAGAGAATCTCTTTGTTCTAGATGGAGCATTCTTAGTAACAGTTAATTGTGCAGAAGTTAGATATTTTTATTGATAAAGGAACGTTAAAATGATTGAATGCATTGGAGTTCCTTGGAAATAATGAGTCAGGATAGGAGGGTTTGTTTGTATTGTGTCCAGCCTCACCCTTCTTCAAACTAGCTCCTGGTTTGTGTGTTTCCTGTTTCATGGCAGAGCTGCCGAATATCCTCTGTACCTCAGCGCAGTTGTACTGGGAGTGTGCTCAGAGCACTGCAGCCCCCTTAACAAGCTTCCTGACAGCAGGTAAAGCGTCCTCATTCAGAGTGGGGATTGCAGCAAATACACCAAATTTACTTCCCAGTGACAGCCCATTAAAAAGAATCTTCATTGTAGTATACTAATTAAGTCCTTGGGTATGTGTTTACAGGAAATATTAAAAATCTCTTTTGAATCTTTCCAGTTTAGATTGTATATTTTCAGAATGAAATACAATACAGCTGCTTTTTTTTTTTTTTAATCCATAACTGCTTATTGTTTGGTGTTGGTTGGAAACCTGCCTCGTAATCTTTAGCAAGTAAATGTCCCTTCACTGCTAAGGACGTGTAATGCAGAATATATGAAAAATGTGTTGATAGTGTGAGGGTGGGGCATACATTCCTTCTCCACCCATTATAAATTTGCTCCAGCATTTATCGTGTGCTGATATCAAAATAGGAATTACAACACTTTCTCTCAGCTTTTGAACGTCAGAGTCCTCCTGTGTGGTACAAGTTGATATTAGTCATGGTTCAGAAGCCAGCTTGTGGGAATATTCAATTACTCTCCTTATGTTGTCATGTATTTTGAACAGCAACATGCCTCCTTTCAGTGTGTCCCTCATAAACTGGATACTTAGCTGTAGTTGTCTGCTTGTCAGGATTATTAAAACCACATCATGTTTGACAGGGGTTTTCTGTCCCTAGGCTTTAAAAGGTGCTTCTTGCATTCTTTTTAATATGACTTACGGTTTTGGTTACTCTCTCAATTTCCATTTTCTAGCTATTACTGAAATGTGATAAATGGTCACTGAATGGCAAGTAGGTATTTAAGACCTTTGTCTGATTTAAGTATTTTTTAAAGAGTTGATTCACTGTTACAGGTAAGAACTGAAGACACAAAAACTCTAAGCATCAGAAACTAGAAGCAGTCCTCATTATTATTAAAATTACATATTTTAATGTAATGATGTGGGGAGAAAGAGATAATCCTATTTTTTCCCCTGACTTCTTGAGGTTATTGCTGTTGCTGAATATTGCAGTAAATTTTGGCAGTCAAAGATCAAGTTGCTTTGGGTGGCAAAATCTTTATTCAGTAATCAGTGTTTCTTCCCTCAGCAACCACTTACATGTATTCCATATCCTTTGGCTGTTATTTATATAATCATTATTGCATTGTTTGCATGTAAATATCAAGAGTTTAAAACATAGAACAGAATCATTTATCATTATTGTGTAAAAGTAGTTGCTTCCCATCTCATACTACCCCACCACTGGTTCTTCCTCACCACTACAGAGATGGTAGTAGTGAAATTGTTCCATGAATCAAACTGTTGCATTCTGCTGGCTTGTAATGTAATGTTTGTCTGTCTGTTCCTAGCTGTGATGTCCCCTCAGAGGATGATGAGGTGTCTTTGCCTTGCCCGCACTTTACCTGCAAATGCTTTGCCCCGTGATGTGGATAGGAACGCTTTAGCAGCAAAGGGCTCCTGCTTGCCACTGCAAGTAAGGGAGGCAACTTAGCAAACATTAAATATCTATGGCTACAATAAGTTAAATAAGAAAGTTAGCCTGCCCTGTGTGTGTAGCCAAGATTAGCAAACATAGCCTGTTGGAAACAAAGAGGTCTGAGCACAGGAGATTTGTTTCTTGTTGAACAAAGAAGAGATGCATGCACCCCTGAAAACACACTTGGGTGCCATATGTGGACTTGTGAGGTATTTCTCATTCCACAACTGACTGAAGAGAAAAATGAATGTGAAAAACACAATATAGGACAACTAATGGGATATGTCATTTAAGTTCTTTGTACCAGTGCAACCTCTCCTTCGTATAAGCAATAAAAAAGCTCCTTTCCCCAGCCCAGTTCTTCACTTAGTGGTTCTAGTGTGTGGTGGGTGCTGCAGTCAGACTGTACTGCACAGTAGCCCTGGGTATGAAGATCTCCCTGCTGGGTGGGATTGGCTGTGTGTGCACAGGCTCAGGCTGTTCACAGCTCCAGTGAGGTCTTGCTGCATTGGGCAAGGTGAGAGGTGATTTATGACTCTGTGTGGTGCACACCCTTCTCCAGGTGTGACAGACAGAGGCTGGGTCAGACTTCCGTGTTGAGACACTTGCGGGAAGCTACCACTGCACTCCTAAGAGCAGGGGCAGAGGAGAGGGAGCCTTGTTGATATGAGGAGTGTCAGGGAGGGTCTTTCAGCCCACTGACTTTGTCCAAAATATGTTAGTGGGGCTTTTGAGCAAAAACTGGCTACCGTCAGAGCTGGTCTGAGAAGCAACATAAACCTTCTAGTAATTAATAGACAGATGGTCTCTTCCCTCCTCCACCCCATCTGCACAACTCAAAGCTGTTGCACTAAGGACAAGTAGTCAGTCTCTCCGGAGTTCCCTGGCTGAGCATGTGAGTGAGGAAAGATGGTATCCTGCTTTGTGGAGACCTTGCTCTGCTCTGCCCAAAGATACAGCCTCCGAGGGAATGACTTCCCATCGCCTGTGAGACTCAGGCATCGTTTCGTGTCTATCTGGGATAACTGCAGCAATGTCAGTAAACGAAGAAGAAAGTTACGAATATGACTATGAAAAGGAAAATGAGAGGAAACGTGCTTTTAACAGGCAGAGCCTTGATATCTTGGAAGAAGGTACTTTTCACCTTTTGTTTTTAATATTTCATGGTATCACATGGCAACCTAAAAGTGATTTGAGTGATATTTGTGGATTAAATAGACAAAATTCTGTGTTTTACATGTGTAGCCAGTATGTTTGGATGAAGTATTTGTCTACTATCCAAATAAGAGAAATCTTAATTTATGTATACTTCTTTAAATAAGAAAGGCATGATCAACAGATGAAGGCTGTGCAATATCTATTTTATAATAAAACAGAAATTGGGAAATCTTCTCTCTCTGGGATTGTAGTGCATTTTTTATATGCACAAAATGTGTGTCTTATGAAACTGTATATTTTAGGTTGTCAGTCCCAGCAGGTGCTTCTAGAACAGAGCAGCAATTTTGTGCTTATCCATGAATTTGAAAGCGCATAGACAGAAATAATCCAAGTGTGGTGTCTTATGACTTAAATTTTCAATATAAAAACCAACCCAAAAATGTTGTTGTACTCTCTAGAAATAATGGGCAACTGACCCATTCAGGTGGAAATGGGAATGCATTGAAAATCCTCCCGTGCACTTGCTGAATAGAGAGGGTATCTATCCTAGGGCTGCTTCCAGCCAATCTGGTAACCTTCTTCAGGGTTTCAGGTAGCAAAAGCTAAATGCCCAATTCCTGTTATTTCATGTGCTGTAAATTGTTCTCTGAAGCAGTAGTTTTATGGTAGAGAATTGTTATTTCCAAATGAACTATTGTAAAGCTGACGTAGGGATGGTTTGAAGGATTGTTAGCACAGAAAATGTGACGTGCTGTGAACTTACATCCTTGTTCACCTCATGGTTAACAGTTCCTGTTCCAGACTTCTTGGTGAATAAACCATGCCCTTTGAACACCATTGCATAGGATTTTCCTGTAAAAACTCACAATCAAATATCCCACCTGGTTTTCAGATTTGTGTGTCAATGTAAAAAAGAAAGGTGCTGAAGAAAATACTGATAAAAAGAAAATTTAGAAGTGGGGATTGGGATGGAGAGCAAGCTTTCAAGGGAGGCCAGATGACATTTTTTATATTTTATTCCTATTATTTTAGCAATTAAATCATTACTGAGGCATAAATCATGCTCTTCTTGTTCTTTCTGCTGACTTTACCCTTCATCCAGATCTAACAGTCTGAAGCTGCTCTTAATGATTTTGAGGGGGGGAAAGAAAAATTTGAGTTCTATCTGGGATAAATTTAGCCCTGTCTTTCTACACTGCCTTCCTCTCAAAAGCTCAGTATGTGTTTGAAATGTCTTCTAAAGATGCCTTTTCGTCTCCACCTATGTGTTCATATCGCCTACACACTCAGCGTAGCAGAGATACAGATACACAAACTTATATATGGTATTTCTATGTATCTTTGCACAGGGGAGTACTTGCAAAGGGTAGTATTTCTCTAGGAGAATGGGTGAGTCAATCCATTCTGTAAGTAAAGCAGATGGAAACACCAGCATGTAGCCTTTTCATCCTGAACAAAGGAAACATTTTAGCTATATCTGGCTGTAAATCTGGTACCAGAAACAGCAAATCAGAGGATATGCTCCACTTCAACCATTTATAGTTATTGAAAAGAAGAGGATAAAAACTGTGTAATTAGGACTCCTTAACTGTTTAGCCTATTCCATATGCAGGATGTGTACTCACTTCTTGACTGTTATTTCCATAGTCATTTTGCTGTAGTGAGGTTTTTCTCTGTGCCGACGTTTAGATGCCGTAATTCCCCTGAGTGCTGTTTCTGGAGCCTGTCATGGAACTAACATTATGCCTGGCAGCATTGCAGTCAGCTCTCTTGATGAGAGTGGAAAGCACCTTTGGAATTGGCATTGCTTTGGAATTGTAAAGTTGCCTGACAGCAGTATGTTTACCTTTCATTTGATAAGCTGGCCTCGGGGCTGACTGCAGTGAAACTTTGCTCAGGGATATCTGTTGACAGTGTCTTCTCAGATTTTCTTCATAAAGGAACCTGAGCTGTGAAAGGACAACCTGTCAGCTTCCTTTGATTAGTGATTTGTTGAGTCAGCTGTTTCTGAAAGGTAACTGTGTTTTGATTCTTGCTTTTGCAGCTGGGACAGGAAAGGACTCTTACCTATATAGGACCTATGATGGCAGCCATTTCCATTTACTAATGTAGTAGTTTAAAAGTCCTATTTATCTAAAGCACTTAGTAAGTGCAGGCAAAGAATCTGTCTCCAGTTGAATTAAGAAGAAAAAAAGTCCTGGGATCACTATTAAAATCTTAAATCAGACACTCCAGGGATCTGACTCCAGAGATCTGCTTTCTGGATCTGACTGAAAATGTAGGATACAATACAATGGAGGCCATTCAGAGCTCTGGAATCTGTGAATGCTAGAGCAAAAAAGATAGGAGCCATTCTTGAAAGCTTTGGCACAACCATTCCCTCCCAAAGAGTTGGAATAGGAAAAGACTATATATCTAAGAAAGGAGACAGCTGACAATATGTGGCTTACAGGCTTGTAATTTCATTTTAGGATTTTTAAAGATGTACAGTCCAGATCCTGATTTAAATCTTTCACACATTTATTTATTACATTGACTGTAGTCTAGACATTTCTTGACAAAAAAAAAAAAACAAATGGAAGAGAATATCAAGACAGTAACTCAGTGGCTAGTAGTAAAAAACCCTGCAAAAAAAGTTTTAAGAAAGAGCTATCCTGAGCTGTGTCTGTAAATGATGTATGCATTAAGGAAATTAAGAGAATTAAGGTGTTGTCTCCAGAGACTTTTTCTTATTTTCTTATTTCACTTTGTGTCTGTATTTTCCAAGTTACCACATTTGATCTGTTTATGCTAATAGAAGGAACAAGTGTCTGATGCTCTTTTTGAAATTTCTTTCAACTTGATTTTTCATTCATCACTAGAAAATTTGATGAAGTTCATGTTCTACTTAGAGGAAGTACTTTGAAATTATTCCCTGCCTGAAGTTTCAGGCAGAGGCTTTAGAAAAGAAGTAAAAGCTGTGGTTTGTTGTTTTTAAGGGGCTTTTTTTGTGAACCTGCAGTTAGGTAATAACAAAGGTTTGTATTTAAGGCTTGAATATTGAATTTGCTAAGCTATTTGAGTACCCTATGAGAGAAACTGCAGTAAACAAACATTCCTTAAACCATAGCCTTAAACAGTAAGATAAAATCTCTTCTTCCAGAAGAATCAGTACCTGCAGCTTAATATTAAAAGATTATTTTGCAAACAGTGCCATTGAGATTACAGTAAGCCATGCTGTAGCATTTGAAGAAGACAAAATCAGAATCTATTGGATTGTCTGTTGAACTTCCTAACTGATTATGTATCTCCCACAACATCATGTTCTTCCAGACTCCTGCACAGAGCTCACTCACAGAGTGACCTGACAGTTGTGAGGCAGCTGGCACGCTGTGACCGCTCCTTATCCCTCTAACCTGGGTCACGCCATCGCTGACCTCCCCATCTGCCTTCTGGAGCCACTGGCCTGCTCCCTGCTTTGGGACTGCTGGGGGAGGCTGGGGGAACTGCTGGGCTGTTCCCTTAGGATTTGGATTTCTAGTAAGGTGTGACTCAAAAGCACATTCTTCAAGCTCAGGTGACAGTAGTATCTTAAAATTTTTAAGGTCTTTAGATGTGTGTATTCTCTTAGGGCTGTCTCAAATGTGGCAGGCAACAGCAGATCTGAAGCCTCTGCCCCACCTTAACCAGGGCTGTAAAAAACACCTCTGCATTGGAGGAGAAGATACCATATTTATCTTTAACTGTGAAAAATCAGTAACAGCTGACAGCATATTTCAGCTCTAATTTTCCTGAGTTTATTTGAAAGGTGATATACCTAATATGGCACAGTTTCAGAATTCCACATGTGCTTGGCTCAAGTTGATGTAGTGCTCACAGTAACCTGTGCCAAAGCATAACTATCAGTGGCTCTGGAACTGAAACTGTAATTTTTAGTGGGTGCTTTATCCTTTGAGTGTAAAAATAGCCTTTGAGGAATGAATCCGTCGAGAGCTGAGGAGTCTGAGTCTGCCCGGGTCTTTGATGGCTCCCATGTGCCAAGTGGCACCAGGGAGCATGGCTCAGTCAGATCTGCCATGTGTGTTCTGTCCATGTGCAACCTTCAGGATGCAATGCCCTTGCCATTGTGTCTTTGGTGTATGTTTGGACAGAGCTCTGAGCAGAGCGGGGCAAGACAGAAGCTGTTTGTGAGGCAGGGCTTGTCATGACTGAGCAAGAGAGCAAGAATGTAGCAGGCCTTGCCATAGTTAAAGGCTTTGGATAGGAAACTGTTACGGAAAAAAAAGCACTGTCCCCTGCTGCCACCACTGTCCCCCTATTGCCAACCCACTTAGAAGCATGGGTGTTTAAATGGCAAGAGATCTGTGCTCCATAAACAGTATTAATTTTCCCTGATGGAGTTTCTGATGAAGTAAATTTTGGTAGTCGGGAAGTCTTCAGGCACTAAGGCCTTCCCTGTTAGACTCTATAATTATACAGGTCAATATTATCCGCCCCAAAAGTGAAACTTTACAGGGGCATGTTAGCCCTCTTATGTTTCCTAATAGTTAGAAATAGACGTGAAGAGGAGCAGTGGGAGCTGGGCTTTCCTTTTCAGCAGCTGCAGCTCTTTTATTTCATTAGTTTATCCTTGGTTGATAGGTCTCAAAAATGAAGAGGGACTATGTGTTGAGGGATGCAGGGAACAGGAGCTGAAGATACCTGTGACTGGTGTTTTTTCCTCCTTCTATTTGAATCCTTTGTTTGGCAGGTGGTGGTTCATTACAGAAGCCGCAAATAGTGGTATTCTTGCTCCCTTTTCCTTCTATGGCTGTCTCCTGTTCCTGCAAACATCCTTTACTCTAAGTAGCATACTTGTTGAATTGGTGACTTTCAGGGAGCAATCCAGAAAAGTGCATGTGTTCCTCCATGTCCTGGTGCATCTTCATCTTGGGAATCAGTGCTCCATTAACTAGATGACAAGAAATAAATACAGGATACATCCTTTCAGCTGTATTTACTTTGGGAAACACAGGAATGCCGTTACCAGTAAATTTGCAGACTTTAGGATGGTATAAAGATGGTGCTAGGTACTTTAAGGCAGAGGAAATGTTTGATCTATGTAGTGTTTGTCCATTTGTGTGTTTGGCTTTTAAAAAAGCCCAAATACTTTGAACTGCAAATGTGTCTCCAGTACCATGCATTTAGCTGTCATGAAAATAATGTGAAGGAAGCTTTCTCTGTTCTTTATTTCCTGTTTTGGATCTGTGACATTAGCTTCAAAGCACTTATCAAAATACGTGAGGTTTTTAAATTATTCTTTCTTTCTGTGTTGCCTATCAGCCTTCTCCATAAGCTGAGAAGTGCAAAGTATATTTGATTTGGCTGTTTGCATGCATCCATCACTTAGACACAGTGCTCCCTATCACCCTCAAGCAAAAAACTACTGATGTGCGAGTGAGCAAAAAGAGGTCAGTAATTTGGCACTGCAGGTTTTGCATTACAAGGCACTGTCCTTCATTTGCTCTTGTTTTACTCTACAGCAGCACTACCAGGCTCTCATACTCATCAGAAAATCCATCAGGCTAAAAACCTACTATGCAGGATCCATTACATATGTGACGTGTGGGGGGATGTTTTTCCACTGCATACTTCACTGATAACACCTCTAAATAGTTTTTCAAATTAGTCTATCTTTTTCACTGATAGATTTTTTGATCACTTAAGAAGTAAAAACTGAATTGGCCAAATGTTATCTCATAGTCCATGGAGGCTGAATAACTAGATATTTAGACACTTTTTAGGATTTTTTTTTTTTAAGTTATGCTTCTGGATTCCACTCTCCCCTTACTTTTCACCTTCTCTTTCCCACAAGCCTTGATTTCTGAGTAATTGAAAGCAATACCTTTTTGCAAGTTTGCCCTCCTTCCAAAAGCAAATCCTTCATTTTAGCTAGTAGCTCTGTGTTTCCACAGTATTGTATGTAATAGTAGTAGTATGGATAGTAGTTGACTGGCAGATTTTAATATATGTGGTCTACTGAAATTTATTTCTACTTGGATGTAGGTCCTTTTATGAAGTGCATAAAACGACACTTCTGATTTGAAATCCTTTTACTCTGGCAGAGTAGTGTACAAAGATCTCTGTTTTGACAATCACTAAGAGAACTTTGATGGAAATTTCTCTATATAAAAGCTGTTTGTTGGTGACCAGATTATACTTTGCTGCTAGTAATGTCTGTTGTTATAATGCTGTGGTATTGCCTTGCCAGGTTAAAGTTTAAATGGCAAGTTCTGAAGGAATAACCTAGGGAGTATCCACACAACAACCTTTATCACTCTCCCAACTGAGTGATTTTATTCTGTCTGAGGGAACACAATCCTTTATCAGCCTGGCAGTTAGGAAAGTTATACATTTACCTGAATCAGGATGGTGTGAGGTTGCCATAGTCCTGCTCATTTGTGATTGTTAAGTGCTAGGTACAGAATTTAAATGAGCTTGCTAATGACAATGTCAAATATTATTTTATAGCAGTGATGGAATGTTGTAAACAGGGGAACTATTTAGTGTGTGGTTGTATTGTAAACCTGCTGGCATCAGGGTTTCTTATAGATGTTTTATAGCATGACTTATGAACTTTGTATATTTAAAACAAAGTTGAGTTTATGGTGATGTCAGTTTGTGTGTGTGGATGAATAGTCTTCTGAACATTATACCTTCTGTTTTTATGGAAAACTTCTGTTAATCCCCTTTTTGCAAGTCACTGCATTTTTTTCCTATGGAATCCTTATTAGTCTGCTTTTGGGTAATATAGCTTGTGGTTTAAAGATGTACTGTGTTTTTACTTCTGCAGTGGTAGAGTTATTCTTTCTATTGATATGTTTGTCAGGTTATTACTTTGAAGCATAAACTTTTTACTGTTGCCACTTTCAGACTTACTATTTGGATAAATGCAATTATATTTTGAATACTTTTGTATAGCATTCTTTGGAGTTCACTGGCAGTACTCATGTCAATGAATATTATAAATGTTTTTAGGATGTGATCTGCAAAAGTAGAATTAGAGAAATGGGAAAATAAACGAAGAAATGCAACTTCTTGCCATAATTTAAGCAACTTTTTATATTTAAATTGGGAAAAATATCCTCCAACAAGAGATATCTAAGTAATATTGCATTTGATGTATGTCAACGTACCTTAGTGGTGATCAGCTGTATATTTATTTATATGCAGATTGTGCATTTATGAATTAGGTAGTGTTGTTTCCTTAGTGTGACAAACTGTCTCTTGCTAATATTACTGTACAGTTCTGCTTTTTTTTTCTCCTCAGTATGTAAATCCTATTAGGCCTGATCTGTCTCTTCCCCCGCCTTAGTGTGCACTGGAACAACATTAGCTTATCTGCCAGACGGAGCCTTAAGTGACATTGCCAAGGGTAAATCCCCTGAAGAGCAGTTCAGGCTACTGCAGCTTGATAACTCATAGTCCATGTGATCCACTGAATTTCATTAACAGCCCTTTTTTCCAGAATTACAGGGTTTGAGGAAAAAGTGTATTTGAAAAAAAAAAAAAAAAGGGTAGAGCAGAAAGTGCTGTTGTTTGCTGTGACAGCTGATAAATTTTTTGAAAACTTGTTGACTTCTAGATAAGTCAGTGTAGCTTCTTAAAGAATCACCTATGGTGATAGACTGAACTTCCTCATACTTTCTTCAGTCTGACAAAACTCCTGGTTCCACCTTAATGATTAACAATCTCAACCAGTCTAAGTAAATATTTGCTATGGGTGATACTGTGATCACTGTGGTGTGGCTGGGTATTACCAAAACCATTTCTTATTTTGCATGCATACTTTGCTGTCTTGTACCATAAACCCAGTTCTTATCAACTTAATATGACATAGTCGCTTTCTGATGAGCAGTGCCCCTAACAGTATTGGAGTTGCTTATTCATGGAGTAATGCTACTGCATGCCATGCAATGAGTAGGTGACATGATGGAATCCTAATCATATATCTAAGAACATCTGTTTTGACCTGCTGATTATTTTTTAAATAAAATCAAGATATTGTTCTTCAGAGAAGAAAGTTTTAACATTTTAAGTTTGGTCTGCTGCTGACAAAAGCAAGTACTTGTAACAAGAGGAGCATTTGTATTACCAGTATCACATGAATATTGGATTTTTTTGAGGGTGGGGGGGGGTAGGGGGTGTGTTGAGTTTTGTTTGTTTGTTGTTTTGTTTGGTTTGAGTTTTTAGCTCTTGATGTGCTCATCCAAAAGTTGACATAACCAGTTCTTTAGATGAAAACTTAAGCACATCTAAACTTAGAAAGATATTTCTTGCAATGAATGGGAGTTGAACTTAAGTGGTCCTAGTGCATGGTTTCCAGTTCAGAATATTCTGTGATCCTCCCCCAATGGTACTGCCTATCTGATTAATGTTTTGCTTTATTTCTTTGCAGTTTTATGTGCTGAAAGAGTGGGCCAGATGACTAAAACATACAATGACATAGATGCTGTAACACGTCTTCTTGAAGAGGCAAGTACTACATCTGTTTAAGGACCCGTACAGTGTGACAAAGTAGTGCTGGAATTACATGGTACCACTAATAAACATTGTTGGTATGTTGTCCTTCAGTGTGGAAGAATAAGGGCTCTAAGTGTATGTACACTTTATCTAATTGGTCAGCTATATATTCTTTCTAAATAAAGATCATTTGTTTACCTCACTCAAATGGATTCATTACTTCTGGTTATTTTTCAGTTGAGGCCATGTAACTTGTTTTTGGCCAAATGTTTGTTCTAATGAAGGAGGAGGAGAAGGAATCATCTTAAGATGACACATATTTTTACAGTACGTGTAAAACTGAGAGTGTCATTACTGATGGATATATTCTCTTCAGAAAATAATTTTTAAAAGCTCACAGACTTCTTTTCATAATAATTTGTTCAGATAATTTCTTTCCAGAGAAGTACATAGGCACAAAATTAGAAAATACTAGTACTCCATTTGCCTTCTTTCCCTTATGTTTGGTTGATTTGGTTGTTTTTTGTGGGGTTTTTATGCCATTATTATGAAAATTGGTATTCCTGTAATCCTTAGCACTCAAGAAATGTCAAAAAGCAGCTGTCATGGTACTATGCTTATGTTCAATAAAAGTCATGATAAATTGTTGTACTAAAATCAGCTGTATTTCTGCAGTAAACTTGAGCAATGATTTTCTGAAGAATGCTTATGAGTAATTCTTTAGGTGAAAACTGTTACAATTGTATCAGTTCATGGCTGACTGCAATTTAGTCCTTTATACTCAATTGCTTGCTTATTGCAATAGCAATGTCAAAAATGGTATCTTTCTAGCCAATTGGGTGGTCTGTTATTCCTCTAATTCTGCAAAAAAAACAAGCATGGGAATGAATACTCACATCTCCCACCTGTTCTGGATACCCCCCAATACAGTACAGTCTTATATTTTGTGCTTTGAGCCAAACCCATTCAAACACCTCTGTACAAATTACTTGTTAAAACTGATGCGTTACCCAAAAAACTTCTCCTGGAATAATTCAACACCTTGTAGTAACAGGCTGTTAACTTGTTTGTGCCCTCTTCCCTTTGCCTTGTTTGGCTGAGATTTACTGCATTTGGTCTGTGGCTCCTTCTAGTACTGATGGCAGCATTCTGCCAAACTGTTTCCTCCCCTGAGTCCCTGTGGCCAAATGTCTGTAGATCCAGGCATCACACTCAGGGGAGCAATGCTTGAAGGACTTGCTGAGCCAGTGTTTTAAAGTTTCTTGTGTACTTTCCTACTTGGATATTTGGAAGGGAAAAATAAGGGCGTGTATAACATGCCAAACTTTATTAAAATAAATACTTTCCATAAGCCTTTTTGTTTTGTTTTGTTTGGCCATCGTTTCCAATGAAATTACTCTGTTCATAGGGATAGGTGCACTTACAGCACCTTCCTTTGTTCTCCATGTGATGGTTATCTTAAGAGATTACAGCCATTTACAGAATTTAACTCCTTCTGTTGCTTTCACATATAAGAGCGAGAGAAAAAGCAAAAGCCACCCCTTGTCTGTCCTTCATGTTTGCAAGCTTCAGGTGCTTGCATTACAACCTTGAAAGGTGCAGCATTTGAGAAGATAGAAAAGAGAAGATCTTGAAACAGCATGTGTGCAGATATTTCAGAAATCTGTGCCTATAGCCCTGAAACAAAGGAAAGAAAGTGGCACCAGGCCTGCCTGGGTATGTGGTAAAAATTGGAGCAGGTCTCATCATGAATCTGCTTTCTCATCTTTTTCTAATAATAGTGTAAATGTGTCTTACTTCTCAGTATTATTTTTTTTACCTATAGCTGTAATAAATTGGTTCCTTAGCATTGTGTTAGTAAGAGACCTGTCCCCAAACTGAAATTTAGAGCTGAATTGCTAAAAATTGGGTAGGAGTACTGGGGAGTTTATTTGAAGAGCCTGAACATGGACTTACATTCCTCAAATTTGAAGTTAAAAAACATTGCTGCTAGATAGTTCCTCCTCTGTGAAGTCACAACTGCAGCAATATATTTTTTCCACTCAGTATTTATGAAGTGAGCCAAATTAGTGAACAAAATAAGTTGGCTTAAAATATGTCCAAACATATTTTGGATAACTTAGTGGCACCTATTTTTCTGAAAGATTGTACATAAGATCGCATAAAGATTTTATGACTTGATAATGCCAGTAGCTTTTAATGCAAATATAAGTCTGACCTTCAGAAACCATTTGGAAAATGCTATTTGCAGATACAGCATTGATCAGTCACCTCTCTTTTTATTTACTGGTTATTATATAACTTTTTTTTTTCCATTATGAAAGCCTCTTCATTCAAATTCATTGACTTCAAATCCATGTGAACACTAGCTGTATGTTTTGTAGGCTTTGTCATTAATGTACACATGACATAAAGGTAGCATTTCGTCATAAAATCTGGATGGCAGTCAGGGGCAGTAAGTAAGCTCCAAACAGTATTTTCACTGACAGGGAGAAAATTCTTCCTCAAATGGTGTTAACTAAGGGTATACTAGGAAGTTAACCACCATTATACCACTATTAAAAATCTAGTAGTTAAATAAGAAAATGATAAATGAAATGCTTAATGAACAGCGCAAAATTTTATGCAGTTTATCATCCTCTCCCAAGTAGATTACAGTCCCATGTACCAGCTTCTGCAAGGCTGAGATATCCTTATGTACATGTCAACAGGATAAGCTCCTTGGTTTTCTTTGTACTTGTGGTGAATTGTCAATACAGGTGATTTCCAGTACTGTGCTCATAGAGGAGGGGGAGGAAGAGGCCAAGCATGACATGAGAGTAACCACTTAATGTGGTTTGGGACATCTGCTAAAAGGAAAGGGTTAGGATTTGTTTTTATACAAAAGCACTAATGCAAAGCACTAACACAAAAATAGGAGCTGAATGTTCATTGTGGTGGAACTGGCTTCTACTCCTGCATAGCTTGTTGCCTTTTATTTGTAGGTAGATCGAGTGGAAACTGAAGAATGCTTTGAGAGAGGGTCAGTCATTTCTGAACAATGCTGTTGTATGCAAGATATGCATACAAGATATGTGAGAGTAGAAAAGGAAAATCAGCAAAATCCCCCGAACAAATAAGTCCTCACAGAAGGAAAAACTATTTATTGTTAAGTGCTTGTTTCTTCCATTTCAAGGCATCTTTACCCTCCCTCTGATCCTTTGGTAATTAAAAAAATATAAATTGAAGTTTGCTTTCTGTTCTTAATGCTTCACAGAAAGAACGGGACTTAGAATTAGCTGCTCGGATTGGCCAGTCGCTGTTAAAGAAGAATAAATCACTGACAGAAAGAAATGATTTCCTAGAGGAGCAAGTAGAACACATCAGAGAAGAGGTAAGATTTTTGTGCCTGAATGCTGTATATGCAGTGATGTGGGGAAATTTCTTCTAGCTTCACCTTGTCCATGCATTTGGCTGTGGGCAACCTGTTCCTATGTCTGACCACCCTCCCTGCAAAAAATGTGTTCCTTATATCTAGTCTAAATCTGCTCTCCTTTGGTTTAAAACCATTGCACTTTATTCTATCACAACAGACCTTGCTAAAAGGTCTGTTCCCATCTCCCTTATAAACCCCCTTGAAAGCACTGAAAGGCTGCAATATGGTCTCCCTAGAGCGTTGCCTTCTCCATGCTGAACAACCCCAACACTCTCAGCCATCCCTTATAGGACAAGGAATATTTTTGTGGCCCTCCTCTAGACCTACTTGAACAAGTCCATGTCTGTCTTATCTTGAGGACTCCAGAGCTGGGTGATCACCAGAGAACAGCTGAGGAGGAAAATCCCCTCCCTCAATTTGTTGGCCATGCTACTTTTGATGCAGCCCAGGGGATGGTTGGCTTTCTGGGCTGGGAGTGCACACATTGGTGTGATTAGTCAAACACACCAGAAAGCTCATATCATTTCAAGTAGCACCTGTGCTTTAAAACAGGTCTTTAGCTGTAAGTACAACTGTCATTAAACTCCAGCTTAATAAATGAGCTAGAAGTCAATGTTATTTCTCCTATTCTGAGGCAGTGGCCTTGCTTTTTGAATCTCACCTGTATGTGGTTTTGAGCAAGACAGAGAGTGAGAGAACGATGAACCACAGTGGAGCAAAAAATTTTAAAATGGTTCATAATTAACACTGCTCAGGGTTGTGAGATGTTGCATTATGAACATCTGACATGAAGGATAAAGTGCAGATGGAGTGGTCAGCGATGTGTGATAAATGGTGGTGGAGCAAACACAATGAAATAATATCCTTTGATGTGCCCCTCTCCTTTTTGGCATGGATAAGTAGTTCTGTTCTCTCCCAAAGGAGTGCTGTTGCTTGCTGCCCAAGTCCCATCATGAGGCAGACCAATTTATTTGTGTGTTGGTCAGTATGACATGTACTAGCTGTGTGCAAGGTGACTGAGCAGGACTGTGAATTCATATCATCCATCCAAAGTGGAAAATTTGATTGAGGAGGGTAGAGGACAGGGACAGGCTGCCTCTGTCCACGTCTGTTTTCATTTAGTGGAACTGAGGAGCAGCATTAGGAAACGTGCCACCAAAAATAAGCCTCTTACCAGGTGGCTTGGTATGTTGGGCCATATGTTCTGTCAACACCCCTCTTTCACACTGTTATTTTGATTTCTTCAGAAACTGATGCTTTTGAGGCAGAGCTCATCAGACTTTAAAGTCATGACACTTCTGTGTACTGAAAATCTGCCTTTAATAGGTACAGATTTTCTATTAAAACTGATTTTTGAATATTTTAACAGAACAGTAACTAAGACAACTGTCTTTAAGGGCAAAAGATAAGAGAAACAAAATAATTTGATACTTCTAAAATTCTGTAAAAATTGCCTAAAAATGGTTTGTCTGGGAGATTTGTGTTTTCTGTTACACAGGAACAAATTATTTCTGATGTGTGGTGTAAAATTAAGGTTTTATTGGTATATGTATCACAGCATGAATTATTTAGCTTTATATCTGTATTTGTCTCATGGCAAGAATAATTTAGCTTTATATCTCCTTGACCTTTGTCATGACAAAACCTTCTGTCTATTCCATTAAGCAGAAAGAGTTTTTCCTTTGTGCTAGTAACATGCCACGTTGATAGATACACGTTGGAGTTATAAAGACCTGTTCAAAGTGCATCAGATTCTTGGGTTTGTCTTTTGAGCTTGTTTTGTTAGGCACTGCTAAGTTTAAGAAGGGGCTGTGATCATGTTCAGTAAAAACTGTTGTAACTGAGATTTTTGATGTACTAGAGGAGAAAAGGTGAGTGGACTGAAGCAAGCCCTTTAGTGTGGGCACAGACACTTCGGTCTCAGCTTACTGTTTCACTACTATATTCTAGAAGCATAAACATAATGAGGAAACGTTCTTAATTGTGAAGTATTTTGCTTTACAGAGGTGGGTGTCTGCTTTCTCAACAGAGAGTGTAGTTCCCAGGTACAGTGTGTCTATCTGCTGTTCAGTAAGAATGCTGCAGCTCCATGTTCCTTTCTCTAAAATGGTGCTGCCTACACTTTGGTATTGTCTTCTTTGACATTAGAGCTCAATATCAAAGAAAAGTAAACTGTAAATCTGCACAATGTGAATTGTATTCAGGATGGAGAAGCTCACTAGGTTTTAGCTTCTTCTAATCTTTCTAAATCCCCTTTTTCCTCTATGTATTTTGGCCTGTGTTTCTGAAGCTAAAATGGCAGCACTTCCAATGCAGTCAGTCCTCAAATAGCACCGCCTCAAACCTGTGTTAACCTCTGGGTAATGCAGCCTTCTAGACCTGTTATTCAAGTTCCAGGTCACCTGTCAGAGTTTGTGTTTTGATGATAGCAGGTTTCAAAGTCCAGGTTTGATTTTGTTCTGCGTAAAGTGAGAGGAAAGGACAAAGTTGAATTATAATCTGGAACAATGACTTAAAAAATGGAACATTGCTTGTGGTCTATTAAGAGTAGAAAGTAATGTTGTAAAGACAGAAATGCTCTTTGACTTGGTACTTGTATGTGTGCTTTTTGCATACAGTGTAACAGGATGTCTTTCTTTTGAGAGATTCTAACCTGTTAAGCACTTAGTTGCTGTCAGGAAAAGCAAATCAACTCTATTCTTTAAACAATTGTTCATGATTCAGTAAATATTGATTCTTTGAATTAGGTTCCAGGTCTTTAAACTGTTGTTCTCTGGGTGAGGATAATTTTAAGATAGGTACAGCTATTTCATGAATTAGTTCTGAAGCTGAGTAAAGCTGTCAGGCCAGCAGAGGCAATTAGAAGCCTGAAGAGATGAGCTATCACCATGCTCGGTTTGTGGATGTCTGGGCCTTGTCCCATGCGCAGCGAGGGCTCAGTCCCTGTTGCTGGATAACAAAACCAAGATTGTGCAACAGTAACGTGGCAGCACTGGCTCCGGAGGGCACATCTGGCAGTGGCTTGTGAAAATATTTCTGTTCATAAAACAAATTCAGTGTTTTGCAGTGTGAAAATGTGTCCTGGGTCTGTCCGGGATGCTGATAATACTCTTCACCAGCCTACCTGTTGCTGTGCTTTGTCTTTTCTTTTTCCTTCATGCCCCTCCCAGCTTCCTCAGCTTTTTTTTTTTTTTCCTCTTTCACTCTGTCCACCATATGCACAAGATGCTGGGAAACTGACCCAAACTGACCAAAGGGATGTTCTATACCATATGTTGTTATGTTCAACAATAGAAGGTCAGGGAAAGGAGGAAGAATCTGGGACATTCATGGTTATGGTGTTTGTCTTTAGAAGTGACAGTTCTGTGTGCCAAGGTCCCACTTTCCAGTAAGTGGCTGAACATGCACCTGCTCATCTAAAACAGTGAATAAATTCTTTATTTTACTTTGCTTGCATGGGAAGCTTTGCTTCACTTGTTAAACTGTCTCAGCAAGAAGTTTTTCTTGCTCTTGAGCTTCTGAGTCTCTCCTTCATCCTGTGGGAATTGTGGGGCAGACTGTGTGCTCAGCAGGTGGGTGCTTAGCTGCTCACCAAAGTTAACATACCACAAAATGCTGCATCAAAGGGAGGGGTTGCTGGAAGTTACTGTGAGTGTTTCACAGTTTCACAGCCTGATTGAGATTGGAAGTGAGCTCTGGAGGTCATCTTGTCCAAACCTTCAGGACCCCCTACAATCCATTGCCGAGGACCATGTCCAGATGGTGTTTGACTATGTCCAAGCATGGAGACGCCACAAGCTCTCTGGGCAACCTGTGCCAGTGCTCAGTCACCTTCACAATTAAAAAGTTGCACCCAATGTTTAGGAGGAACCACCCATGTTTCAGTTTATGCCTATTGTTTCAGGTCCTGTTCCATTAGAAGATCAACCTTTCTGACTGTTCACTCTCTTTTGGAGGTTTGGAATGCTCAGAAATGGCAGTAAAAATAGTATTCTCAGTCTTTTTAATTCATACAAAGAAAAAAACAGTAGCAAGAGCTGGAGATGATATAGCGTCCACCCACAGACAGCATCTGAATTCTTGCTTCTTAAAGAGGCTGAGTTATAATGTGCTGAAGGGAAGTAAATCATTATTTTTGGTTCAGCATTTTCACTCTTCCTGAAATGGAGAAAGCGAGCCTCCAAAAATTAGTGCACAAATTTTGTTTAATAGCTTTCTAAAATGTGGTTGGATGGGGATGTTTTTTTTTCCCCTTGCTATTTAGAACCCATGTCTCAGGAGGACTTGGTGCCTTAGCACTTCTCATTACACAGAACAGTCATAGTTAAGTAAATGATCTTGTTTGCCTCAAATTGTGAACAATTCAAGTGCTTTTTTGGATTGCATCTGCTCTTTTGTTCCATGAATATGGAGTTCAAATCTATGTAATTGATATTCTCTGGTTTTTTCCTAATAATAACTACAAAGAAAAGTATGCTTACAATATGAAAAGCAGTTTATTAAAAAGCAACATACTGTGCATTTTTTACATGGGAAAGTGCAAACTGAGGGCCAAGTCTTGCAGTACAAGTGGAAGGGAATGGATGTGTGTGATCAGTTATGCTGTCTGTAGTTGTGCAAGGCAAATAAAAGTAATCTCCTGCTGCTGGCATCTTAAGTCACAGCTGTGAAGTTGTGTATGTGCTACTGTCTAATTGGGCTTTTAATCCTTTTCTTGGAGAATAGCAATATAAAGTAACAAAGATGACATTTGTAGAGCTCACAATTCATTAGGGTTAGGATTCAAAGGAATCCTAATCACCCACTTTTGATGTTTCGTTAATTTTTGTTGCATGCATATACAAAGTATGGGAATCCCACAAACTACTTTACTGGAGCCAAAAAATCCAGAAACTGACTGCAGCCTTCACTGTTGGAACAGCCTCAGAACAGCAGCCTCCCACTCTGTGGTGGTGTTCTGCAGCTCAACCCGCACTTGAGTCACAATTGTAACCTTACTACACAAGCATTTCAGTAATTTTATGTAAAGCCTCTTGGAGAGGAGGAAATGTCAGCATCCATGCCAGAAGGTGACAGTCATCACACAAAATGAATAAATGCAATGTGGCTTGATTGTGCCACAATTATTTCTTGCTGTATCATTGCAATATATCCATTACTGTGCATGTGAATCTAGACTAATGCAACAGTGAGTCAGGATTGCTCCTCTTAAAGAAGGTAAAAAAGAAACATGTCTAATAGCACTGAATAATTGTATATTTGGACCAGTGAAAAATCATTTAGTGGCTACTTTAAACAGGTACACTTTCCCTTCTTCCTAAGAAATAAAAGAAATCATTCTGGTCTGTTCCAGTTTTGGACTCTTGATTTAGTCCAAGATGATGCCTGGAGAGTGAATAAAAGGCTAATTTGTGGTGAGTTTGCTTAAAAATGTGTCTGAAAAATCAGCTTACTGATCTGTGAGCTCTTTCTTTGTGTAGGTTTCTCAGCTGCGCCATGAGCTGTCCATGAAAGATGAACTGCTCCAGTTCTACACCAGTGCTGCTGAAGAGAGCGAGCCGGAGTCTGTCTGTTCCACCCCGTAAGTTAAGTCAATCGATCTGCAGCGCTGAGCTGTCATCTGTTGGATGATTTCATCACTTTGAAAAGTGGTAAAATTGCCCCAGTGTTGGCTGGTACTATAAATGGGACTCAGAACTTGGTGCAAGGTCCAGCTGGAAGGACTTGCACTGAGCCAGCTGGCTATCCAGGTGCCTACAGGAGCCAGGAGGGGAGGCTGCTGGCACCACGCTGCAACTTTCAGAGGAACTGGGTCACTGTTGTGCTGGGGCAGCTGTGGCTCTCACTGGCAGCAGCCCAGTATACCACACACATTTGCATGTGCTAGGACATGCTATATGAGTGACCTTTGTGCTTGAAGGACCTCTGAAGGCACTATGAGAAAATTCCAAGCCAAGGGAAAGAAATAAAGCATGGCTTACAGGGTGTGTTCCAGGTACTTAGCTGCTGAACAGCATTGCAGGCTCTAAGGAGCTGTCTGCCCTTGCAGAATTATTGCTGCATTCTGATGAAGCATGTGCAGCATTAATCAGGAGCTATTGGATGGCTCCCTGTAGTAACATGGTTTCTTTTCTCATAGCCTTGGCTGAACAACTTTTCCATAGGGAATGTGCAACATAATAAATAACATTTTAAATGTTCTCTTTTGAAATTCACTATGAATTTATTGCTGCCCAAAAGTAATGGCATGAATAAACTCATAATAATAAGTATTTCTTCATGTAGCTCTGTTTGTTTTTGAGACTTATGTTCAGTCTGTGTTTCTGTAAGATTTGCCATAGTATGTATATGTAAAAATTATTTTAAATTTGTTGCTTTTTCCTACAAGGCTCAAGAGAAATGAATCTTCTTCCTCCGTCCAGAACTACTTTCATTTGGACTCTCTTCAAAAGAAGCTCAAGGACCTTGAAGAGGAAAATGTTGTGCTTAGATCTGAGGTGAAATTGCTCCCTTTGTTTTGATTAATATAGTTGTTCATCTAAGTGCTAGAACACAGGTATTGAGAAGCTTGTATTAAAAGCTGAGAGTCTAACTAAGAGTATGATTCCACATGTAACAGATCCCTCTGTGATTGTTTAATCACCATCCTTTATCCTTTTAAATGAAGGAAAGGCTGTAATGTGGAATCACAGAATACATAGAATCACAGAATACATAGAGTCACAGAATTGGTTAGGTTGGGAAAGAGCTCTAAGGTCATTGGGGCCAACCTTAGACCAATCAATACCTTACCAACTAGACCAGAACCCTGAGTGCCACGTCCAGTCCTTTCTTGAACACCTCCTGGGACAGTGACTCCAGCTCATTCCAATGTCCTATCACCCTTTCTGTGAAGAAATTCTTCCCAAATGAAGCTACGTGCGAAACAGTGTTTGTGTAGTAAGAATGTGCAGGAATATGGACAGATTTTGGAGTCCAGGATTGCACTTTGGAAAAGGTTGTAAAGGGCTGACCTGGCAGATACATGTGACTTGAGCTGCAGATCTCAGGTTTGTAGGCTGACATGGTCCCTGATACTAATTCAGTATTTGTCAACATGCAGATTTCTTGCATTACATTTCTTCATTTTGTGTTTCAAGTCAAGGCAGTTAATATTTTAAATTGAATGTACTTTTCTTCTCTTTATTTCTTATAATATTCTGTTTGTTTCACAGATGACACAGGTTTTTAAAGTTTAATAATTGACTATGAAGTGAATAATTTTATATTTTCAAACCAAGTTTTAAACGTGGGAGCCTGTTACCACTTTGCAAACATGTAGCAGAGTATAGCAGGAGGGATACTTTCCGTCTAAGAGTGAATATATGAAAACAGAATGTT
The DNA here is from genome assembly GCF_027887145.1 of Ammospiza caudacuta. Taxonomy (NCBI): domain Eukaryota; kingdom Metazoa; phylum Chordata; class Aves; order Passeriformes; family Passerellidae; genus Ammospiza; species Ammospiza caudacuta. Next base: position 45,520,647 of record NC_080593.1, on the reverse strand, counting down.
ACTTCCATTTTCCACTGCAAATGCAGGGCCCATTGTAAATAGGTAGTGTCACATCTTTGCACAAGACACCAGGTAATGGAGACTGCTGTGCTCTTAACTGAGAAGGTGCACAAGGAAGATGAGCAATAGATGGTCTGAGAATAATGAACATTAGAACTGAGAGAGCCGCTGCATCAGAGCTCTGGAGTAGGAAACCCCATGTAGCACTGCCTTCCCATCCAGGGAGATGAAGTCTGTGCCAGCAAGGCACAGGATGAAGCCAGATCTGAAACCTGTGAGCTGTGCAGTTGTCTGTAGATGCAGTCTGTGGGTGTCTGTGCATGCCCCCAGCTTTGGGAATAGGTTACAGACCCACCGAGGTGGTGCCAGACAGAACCAGCTGGCTGCAGCCATGCTGCTCTTGGCACTGCCAGAGTCACAGTGGAAAATACAAACCAGGCAAGGAGGTTGCATTAAGGTTTTTTATGGGTTACAGTGCCAGAACTTTTCAAATAGGATCAAATAGCATGTTTTTTAAATACCTGAATGTTTAATTCAGTTATTTAAACCAAGCATTTCTTTGGTTTTTGATGACCCCTGGCTTTGCTCAGTGAGCAGATCAAGTCCTGCATGCTAGTGCTTTGTATGCCCAAGCCTTTCTTTTTCTTTTTACTTTTAGTGCAAAATACACAAGTGACATCTAGTGGGGATATGTTGATAATGATGCAAGTTTCTCCATACAGTCATGTCTCTGCTGAATGTTCACCTGGCCTCTTTTTCCAGAACATGTGGGAGGACAGGCAAAAACTGTAGTTTCTCACTGTCTTCCTGAAGGAGTGATTAGAATAGCTTGTCTTTCTGAAGCAGACGGAAGTGCAACAACAGACTGGCAAAGAACAAATGTGCTAATGTAGCATATTTGATGTGGATTTCTTGAACAGGCCTGTCAGCTGAAGACTGAAACAATTACTTATGAAGAGAAAGAACAACAACTTGTCAATGACTGTGTAAAAGAGCTAAGTATGTGCCTACTTCTTTATACCCTTTTGAGATAGGTCAGTAAAAATCTGAAACAGATCAGTCAGTCATGTTTTTCTGTGGTAGTTATTTTCCTTTTACAAATGGTTATGAGGAGAAAACTTCTGGGCTGAAATTTTACAGCAGAAAATGTTGGCTGAAAGCTAATTTTTTCTCATTTAAAAATAGTTTTGCATTGAAAGTGTTCAGTCTCCTTTGAAGCATGAGCACTTGATGCCTTTTTGGTTGTGCCTTACTGTGTTTTTCTAAAATACCTTACTGTGAATTGGGGGTAGGATTTTGCTGAAGCAAGTGATGTTCCAAAAGAACATCTTTATGCTTACTTGTCTGATTTTGGGTTTGTGATGTTAATTTTGATTACTTCTCTTAAAGGGGATGCAAACATCCAGATTGCCAATATCTCTGAAGAGCTAGCAAAGAAAACTGAAGATGCTGCCCGGCAGCAAGAAGAAATCACTCATCTTCTCTCTCAGATAGTCGACCTGCAGAAAAAGGCAAAAGCTGTAAGCAATCCAGTTGAGACACTACTGTTGTTATTTGCTACTAGTGTAACTGGAGGACAGATTAAAATCCTCTCTGTACTAGAGCCTAAAGGAAATATTCCACCTTCCTTATGTGGATGACCTTGTTTGGTGTTTAACATCTGGCATACTTGACTAGAAAGCATCAATTTATTAAATGATGCATAGATGGTTTCTCAAATGCAATAGTTAAAATTCTTTTAAATATTAGATACAAAACTCTGCTCTGAGTTATGTCGGTGAGACAAGTGTCAGTGCAAGTATTTCAGTGGGCACATACTTGTTTGGAGGTTCATTTAGCAAGGTGCAATCTAATGCTGCGTGTTCTTGTGTAAACATTTTAAACGTGTAGATAATTATTGCTGTGGAGGAGAGGTGAGAATAGTTACAATGTTGCTAATTATCTGTAGTACATGATACAAATATCACAGGACAAAACATCACAGTATTTCTAACATTTTTGGCATATTTTAGTGTGCAGTTGAAAATGAGGAACTTGTCCAGCATCTGGGAGCAGCTAAAGATGCCCAGAGACAGCTCACAGCTGAGGTGAGTACATTACTTAGTAAAACAATAATTTAGTAGCTGAGCAATGACTGTTCACTTTGCAATGAGAGGTTCAGTCTGAGTTGGATCAGAAGTATTAAATAGTTTTGCCTGTGTATATGGAATGAAGGAACATTTATGTTCCTAATAGAGTTCAAACCCTTTTCTTTCCTATTCTCTGCTCCTTCAAATGACACACATTTTGAAACACACAGGCTTATGGGCTGTACAGGAACACATTTAGAGGTTGACTTCTCTAGGCTGCTAATTTCTGCCTGTTTTAACTAGTGAGATAACATGGAAGAGCTCTGTTTGTTCAGTGTATAAACATAAGGCCGTCCAGTACTTCACGTTGTCTTATGGGTGCTACATTTGCATGAAAAAAAATTTACAAGATGGAATTAATAGAGCTTGATCCCTTTAGGATGTGTCTTGCACTTGCACTACTTGGTAATGAAGATGGGAATGGCCAGAGAAGCTTTCCAGTGTGTGGAGCTTTTGTATCTGTGGTGCTCAACAAAGATTGGGCTCATGCCTCACCATTGCTTTCTTAGGAAAGAAAATGAATCAGATCTCTTTGTCTAGACCAAATAGCTTAGTTTTATGAAAGTTGGAATGTGGTGTTTCAGACTTATGCTCCTTTGCCAAACTTAGTTGAAGTGGCTGATGAACTCAAAAGCTGTGAGGGCAGACAGACATCTGTAGACAGAGTGATTACGTAAGATGTGTTTCCTGAGAAAGCTAAAAATAAGGCATAGTCTTAGGCTGTTGAAAGCTATACGTGTATATGTATTGTTTGCATGAAAGTCCTGGCTTTAGAATTCCTAAGTCCTTTGGACCATTGGAGAATGTCTTGTCCTCAGACCATGGTGTTTGTCACTGTGGTCATCATGGCACTGATTAAGCACTAAACCTGATCAGACTAAAGATGCTTTTTTAGCTCTGTATCTTCTCCTTGTCAATGGTTTCACATGGAAGGAAGGGAAAGGAAAGGAAAGAAATGGAGCAAACAGTTCCTTCCACATTGTTACCCTCCCTGCCTGCCTTCCCATCAGTTATTAATGATCCTCCAGTGATACTCAGTTGTTGGAGGTTGATTCCTTTAAAGTGGGATATTCTTCCCTACACTATTATTGTTTACCAGTATTAAAAAAAAAATTGGAGAATTTTTGTGGTAATAGTGCACCCCATGAGGTCTTGGACTGTTTTCTCTATGTTACAGTTGCGAGAGCTGGAAGACAAGTATGCAGAGTGCATGGAAATGCTTCATGAGGCTCAAGAAGAGCTGAAAAACCTTAGGAACAAGACAATGCCAAATGCTATATCACGACGGTACCACTCCCTTGGTCTCTTCCCTATGGTAAGCAGATTTAAGGGAAAACCTGCACACACCAAGCAAAGGAAGTGTGTTTGCATCTGACTTACAGCTTCAGGGATAGGATGCTAGTCTGAGATAAGCATGGGTGAAATGTGTATTTGCATAGTCTTAAAGGATACCTGAGTGATCAGTTTTGCAAACCTGGTTCTGAAACAGTGGTGCTGTGCAGCTCTGCTGCAGTGTTATGTACAGCCTGCAGCTGTGTATGCTTATGCTGTGAAACCTGGTTAACAGGTTAAGCATTAACAAGTCCTTACACACTTCTATACATCTTTGTTAGGCATCTCCTGTACTGTGGTGGCTGATGTTCATTTGGACCTTGCTGTTTGTCTTCAATTTCCTTGGAGATAAAACTTCCTAATAACATAACTATGGTTTCCAGACCTGGCATCTTTCTCATCGTATATGATATACATTTTAATTCTTCAGTCTAAACCTCTGAACAGGGTTAAAAGCAAAACGTTTTGTTTTATAGTGACTGAAAATTCAGTGGTTCATTAAAAGAATGTTAGTTGTTAATCTGTATTATGGCAACAAGTTATGGTGGTTTCTCTGGTGTTACCAACTTTCTTTACCTGATTTCATGTGATTATGACATTTAAAACTCAGGAAGTATGCAGTACCCTCAATGAAATGAAAAAAAAGAGCGGATAAGAGTGTGTGCAGTAACTTGCTCTGCATGCCTGAAAGTAGTTAGACCATTGCCTCTAAGAGTAGTTAGATTACTTCTGAAGGCAATGGTACCAGTGGCTTCTTTTGAAAAACATTAATGTAATCATGCAGCAAAATCTGGCCTGCCTTGTCTTACTGCTGAAGAAGAAGACATTTTATTTGTGCCCACAAGAAGTAAATTGCCAGCAAAGGCTTAGCTTGCCTTTTTGTGCTCCCTTCTGAGACTGAATGCAGGCCAAATCAAAGTGCAGACATTTAATAATACAAGTTGTGCTTGCAAAAATAATACAAATTGTGCTTGCACAAATACAGCTGAAAGCTGTGAAAAGTATGTTTGTGCTGAGAGAGGTTTATGTTTTTTGTGTGAAAATGATTTTCAGACATTGAATCATGGGACAAAAGATCATTTGAGTTTGTTAATGTTTGATAGTAAGACCCTGCACCCAGCAGTAAAACTTAGTGACCAGTTATGAAAAATTGATGGCCTGTTACCTCTAACCTTATGGAGAAAGTATATAGTGCTTTATGCCAAGAATCATGTCATTTTTGTTGATGGGTAGATATTGCTGTGGTTTGTAAATGAGAACATAAAGAGCAAAACTTTATACATGAAAGATGAGTGTTGCTGGAGATGGAATTCAGTCTGGGTAGCTGGATCATGTTGTTGCCTACAATGCTTTATTAAGGTTTTTAGGCAGATATTATGTATCATCAGATGGTACATACTGCAGGAAAATGAAGCCATATTTTGTCAGTGCTTTAAATACCTACATTAGTTTTCTAGTCATTTTACATATTTAAACATTCCTTTTTTTCTTCTAGAAATACTCTTCATTATTTATTATTTTGTATAAGTAATTTATTATTTTCTGTCATGCCAACCTATTAATACTATGATATTTGTTTCTCTCGTGCTTATTTTTAACAGGATTCTTTGGCAGCAGAGATAGAAGGGTCAATGAGGAAAGAACTGCATTTGGATGAACCCGACTCTCCTGACTTGGCGTATGACTGAAAAGAATTGTTTCCTAATAGATTGGTTATATCTGAATTTAATTATTTGATGAGAAGAGAAGAAACAGGAAATAGTTAAACTAGATATTTAGAAAGAAATATTTCTAGCTGAATGTGAATAATAGAGAGAAAGGAAAACAAAATGCCTAGTTTTTGGGGCGTTTTATTTTCTCCTAAAGCTGCTAAACACCTATATACTGGCTTTGCTTTGTCTTGTAAATTTCTTTCCTCATTGGTGAGTGCTGAGAACGAGAGGACACAGTCTCAAGCTGCATCAAGGGAGGTGCAAGTTAGAATTAAGAAGGAAGTATTTTACAGAAAGAGTGGTCAGATACTGGAATCATTTACCCAGTGAGGTGGTGGAGTCATCATCCCTCGAAGAGTTCAAAAAAAGACTGTATGTGGCACTTGCTGCCATGATCTAGTTGAATTGTTAGAACATGGGTTGGACTTGATGATCTTACAGGTCTCTTCCAACCTTGAATTTCTGTGATTCTGTGATTCTGTGTGTGTTACCATGCTAGATTTCTTCAAGTACCAGTTAGAGGAGGAGTTCAAGTTCTTGGTGAGTTTTATAACATAAGTTACCAGGTTGATGTAATCCAGTTTTTAACAGGAAGAACATCAGGGCAGTAAGGGATTTGGAATGGTTGGGTACTTAATGTGATGTCCATTATGCCTGTGCTGAAGTTCTGTTGAATTAAACAAGACAGTAGTTTGAAACATGTTAAGTGCTTGCGACAGCCCCAAAGCTATAGATAGATACAGCTTGGCAGAAATGGCCTCCCTGATGCCAGTTGCATGTGTACTCCAATAGGTTTATCTCACAGATTTGTACAAAGCATGGATTGTTTAATTTGAAATAAGTTAATCCAGTTTACAGGGTCTGTTACAGAAACACAGTTTACAAAACAGGAGAGTCAGGCAAGGTACAGTAGGCACTTCCAGAAACCTTCTAATTGCATTTACAAAATGCCTGATGCATGCACTGACCTTTTCTGAGCCTGAGCCAAGAACTGCAAATGAGGCTTTGACAGAGTGAAATGTTAGTTGGAAAAATGTAAGATCAGAAAGTTGTGAGCGTGCTCAAACCCCATAGGATCCTTTCATCCTTTCAGTATAACCTTAACTTAAAGCTAGTTTAACTTCTTTAGAATATCTTATTTACTTTGCCTGTACCAGAGGAGGATACTTTTCTTTTTGGTCGCATTACTTGTCTTGGTTTTATTTATTTGTGCAGTGGTAGTAACTGCAAGCTCCATGGGACTATTTATTGATAAATACTCTTAGATTCAGCCTCATAAAGATATACTGCTATGGACCTGGAGCCTCCACACAAAGGGTGCAACTGTTGAGCCCCCATGGACAGAAGGAAAGAAATTTAAATGATATTAAATAGCCTAAGGCCTGCAGTCACTGTTACAACCTGGCAGTGTTACCTTTCAGATAGAAGAAATGCGCTATCCTTGTGTTCAACCACTGTTGAACTGTAAAATAAAGCAGTGGTGGCACTGCTGCAGTGTGATGTAGGGTAATTTTATTCTGTCAAGAAATTTCTGCTGAAGTGTCATCTGATGTCAGTCTTGAACCAGGTGAATGAAGCTTGTTATGGTATAAAGACAATGGTGATAAAGAGTGAACTGTAGAAGTAGGTCAAATATTAGGTCTCCAGCCTTGACAGCCTCTCTCTCAAGTCCTGGTCCATTATATGTCTGGGATATTTTTCATTTTTTTAAAAGTGCTATTTAAGGGGATTGGAAATTGATTTCAGAGAGAAAAGATACAGGACTTGCTTGCATGGAGATACTCAGGAGAGTACATTCAAATCTCCTTTAAAATGGATTAGTCATTTTATAGTTAAGAGTTGAATGGAGATCAATTTTGGTTTTTAAAATGTTATTTTTACATAATGACTTTATGGCACTTTTAGCTGACGTACTGAAATGCTCTTTCAATTATTTTTTGTTACTATTTGAAAGGGTCCATGCACATGATTGTCACATGTTCTATCAAAAATATTCTAAGGTGATGGGAGAATTATGTTGATGGATTGAATGTAATGGCCACACTGTAGCTAGTATGGGACCCTACTCATGCTACTTTACAGAACTATATACAAAACCAAAGTGTTTGATAGACCTGCAAATAGGAAGGGCTGTTAATATGCTGTTACCCACAAACAGGTAACAGCTTCTCATGGTAATAAGTTACTGAGTGATTATTAACTGTGTGTGTGTTTTGCAGCCATCAGAAGCGGGTCTTCGAGACGGTGAGAAATGTCAATCAAGTTGTCAAGCAGAGATCCATGACTCCGTCACCAATGAATATCCCAGGCTCTAACCAGTCCTCTGCTATGAACTCAGTCATTTCTAGCTGTGTCAGCACTCCACGTTCCAGTTTCTATGGGGGAGACATCTCTAACATTATGATAGACAACAAGACCAATAGCATCATCTTAGAGACAGAGTCCTCCGACAACGGGTCAGTACCAGAGCACTGGAATTTGCCTTTTCTTTCTTTCTGACATAAAGGTAGTGTTCCTGTTTTCCTCCTTTTGTCTTATGTAGTGCAGTTATCACAGTGGCATACGTCCTCAAAGTCTATTTTGTGCTTATAGTTTTTGGACACTCAAGTTTATTTAAAAAATAAAGCTTTTAGAAAGTACTGTGTATCGATCAGTGTCTGCAACTCAGACCCGTTCTGAGATGCAACATCACCAGATGATGTAAAACCACCCTTTGTTTTTATCTGTCAACACTTAAAAATAATTAAATTTTCACCATGTTACATAAATACCAGGGAGTTCTGATTCCAGATGCAGCTACAGTTAACTGTTTGGATCCTAAAAATGAATAAAGTGTGCATCTGTAGATTACCTAATATGAAAACTTACAAACTAAACCAATCAGAACTTTGCTTTTTTTAGCTACTTGTCTCTTCTTCCAGTACAGCTCCATACTATATGCTGTATATACTTTTCATTAAAATGGCTTCATTTTTCAAAACAATATATGTTTGTCAGTATAATATACTCTTGTGACTCACTGTGGTGTTCTTACAGCATTGGCCCTTTAACATGGGGCCTGCTTACCTGAGTTTACATAACTGTGAGAGACACACAGCAAGTAGAAAACTGTCACCTCTTTGTAGGAGGAAGCTCTTAAGTAAAGTGCAGGTTTCCAGGCAGAAACTAGGACTCAAAATTTTTACTATGAAAGAGAAACAGAAGACTGATGTTTGCCTTTGAGCTCTTCAGATGAGGAGCAAGTTGCTCCCAGACACAGTAATGTAAAGGTACTGGTCAGTGTCTCAAAACTGTCATATGTAAGTCTAAAACATTTCTAACAATGTGTTTTTTCCCTCCCACCATTTTTTTTTTCTGTGTCCCCCTTTATGTTTTAGAAATGAAGACAGGATGAAGAAGCCTGGAACTCCAGGGACTCCAGGCTCCAGTGACCTAGAGACTGCCCTGCGCAGGCTCTCCCTCAGGCGGGAGAATTACCTCTCGGAGCGCAAGTTCTTTGAGGAGGAGCAGGAAAGGAAGTTGCGGGAACTGGCAGAAAAGGGAGAACTCCACAGTGGTTCTGTTACCCCCACAGAGAGCATCATGTCACTGGGAACTCACTCCAGATTTTCAGAATTCACTGGATATTCAGGAATGTCTATCAGCAGTCGCTCCTACCTGCCAGAAAAGCTTCAGATTGTGAAACCACTAGAAGGTGATAACAAAGGGCCTCGGCCTTTATCTGTTGTTATTAGTGACTCTTTGTGGTCCCTAATCCATCACCAGAAAGCAGGAAATCTTTGCAATACATACTCTTTTTACTTTAGAGACAGTACTCCACGCTGTTGGTTTGAGATCTTCTAACTAATATATTGTTCCACAAGCCTTAAAAGTGTTAGGAAACAAGCCCAGCCAAAGCAGTAAAATCAATATTGCAGGCCACACGTGCACATCATCAGTGCAGCTTTACATCCAACCTAAACGTTACCATTTCATAACTGGAAAAGGAAGGTGGATAAGGCTATGAAATCTAAACAGCAAGAGTTCTGTAAATTAGTATCTGGAAAGTCTGTTACCTACTTCAGTTAGTCCAGTTAGTCTCATAAGACTCTTACAGTGATTCAAAATTATCTCTGGACTTAATGGGTTGTTTGAGTGGTCACATGATTCACTATGGCTTTGTGTTTCATGTGTGAAGTAGGTGGGGATTTTTAAAGTCAAATTTCCTTCACACATTGTCTCAGAAAAAGGCAAGATAGAGATAGATGATAGTCAGGGTTAGAGCTGCATTTCAAGGTTCATTTCAATAGACTGTTTAAAAAAAGTTGTTAAAGCAAATGTAGTGTAGTCTGCCTGGCTTTCTTCAGTTGTTTCAGGTTGTAGCTGGAAGTTAGTTGAGTCAATTCCTTCAGATTTTAAACCAAATTAAGTTTCCCTGTAGTACTTCACAAATACACTAGGTAACATCATTTAGGTTGGCTTCTCTCTCTTTTTTCCTTTAACAGAACTCTTGTATTACACTGCATTATGTGTGTTTTAATTGCAGAAGTTTCTTTTTTTTTCATCTATTTAGAACAAATTTATTTCATTTATGAGGAGCATATAGCATGGCACGTACTCAGAAGCAAAAATAAGCATTCTTATGTCCTGAAGAAAGTGATGTACTGTATCAACCTATTCAAATGAAACTTAGCAATAGCACACAAACCCATACTCTTGAGCAGATTTGAATAGTTTGTTTTCATGGCTGCTTTTAAATGGTCATAAAAGTTCTTGTACCAGATGAGGGAAAGGATGATCCCACTTTGTTTCAGTTTCTCGTTGCTACCACTGTAATAGATTTCTGTCACCATCCCATTATATCTGCTTTTGTCTTCCAATAAACTCTTAAAGTCTTTATCATCTTTCTATCTGTCTGGGTTTTTTTTTCCCCTTGGTTTTGTTAAATGTTTTTACTGGGTCATTTCTCTCTTGAAATTATTGCACCTTTTAAAGTACTTCCCATGTTTGGTTTTAGATCTTATTTGTAGCATGTTTGTGTCTGCCTGTTTCATAAATTTTGTGGTTTTTAACTTTTATTAACTAAAAATCTTCATGATTTTGTTTTTCATTTCAGCTTAGTTTATTTTCTGAGTATTTTTCATGAACCTTAGCTTTTTTTTCAACTTCATGGACGCCTTCAGACTAATGGGGAAAAACAGTCTGCTGTACCTGCAGACTGCTATAAGTAGCTGTGTCTTTGGTTTTATTACTGTTTTGAGTGCTCATGTCAAAAAACAGAAAAAAAATAGTTCAATAATAAATTTGCTATAGGTTAATGACTTCTGCTTCTTTAAAGCAATCTTTTAAATCCCCCAGGAAAAAAAAGTGGCACAAAAACTAAGAAATTAATCTTTTGCACCTTTAAAAATCAACACATGCTATCTTTTAGTCAAACAGGAGGATTGCTTGATGTGACGTGTTTTATAGTCCAGTGAGATTTGTTTTGTTTGGTTTTTTTTGTTTTTTTAACTATGCACCTATGACTCGTTGTGTCATAAGCACAAAATAGCGCTATCTGTAGGAAAACTAAAAACTGGGACTGACTGTGTCTTCAACCACTTCACTACAATTGTAGGAGCAACACACTGTGAATTTCTAAGCTTTCTCTGGTGCTCAAAGCCTATGTGCAATCATGCAGAGATACCAAGAATATAGGAAAAAAGTTTGCTTTATTCCTATACTTATTTTGTTCTTATTCCTTCTTCCTTCAGTGGCATGTCCCACTCTTACACAGTAATTCCCTAATGCCAACTGTTTCTGATAATTTACAAAACCATCTGGGACTGAATGTAGGCCAAAGAAGTGTTGTATTTCCCTCTTCTTTTGACTTCTGCAACTTTCTCTTTTTATTGGGGATTTACAATTGTTGGATTCCCTTGTACATTTGTGTTCATTTTCTGTATAGGAAATTAAAGCTCCCTTACACACATGTTGTGAGATCAAGACTAGTGTCAGGTATACCTTGTTTATGATGGCGCTAAGGCCATTTTGATTTCTGTAGTTTCAATAGAAATGTTAAAACTCAATATATTTTGGTAAATATATTTCCTATGGGAAAATATGGGATCTATATTTAAAATGAAGTGCTTCTATTCTGCTGAGTTTATTTTAAGTATAAGTTTTGGTGTGCTTTAAGGTGAAAAAGATTACATCTCCAGAAGTAAGCATGTAGAAGTTAATTAACTTTTTTATAGTTGCATGCAGTGCAGAAAGAAATTTTTATTTCCTTTGTTCTTTAATTCTTGAAATAGACTGACAGAAAACCTCTGCTCTTAGGTTAAGGCTTGACAATATCTATCACTTCTTCACATTCTGGGGTATTTCTTTTACATAAAAGGAAAAAAAACTTGGCCTTTGTGATAATTCAGAAGTAAACACAAGTTATAAGGATGTCTCTTCTCCCATTTTGGGGTTGTAATAGTTTCTACTTCTTGAGTCTCGAGGGTGCAAATTTTCTCTAATTTCTCTAGATTTATTTAAATAAAAGCAAAAAAAAAATAGATAGGATCATTAGCCAAAGTAATCTAGCAGATCCATTTATTCTGAGCTAAAAAATTACAGATCTTAAAAAGTGAGATAGGCTTAACTAAAATGCCACCCATTGTTCCCAGTCATTCTAGAGAAAGAGTTTTTCCCTGTTCACTTCCTATTTACAATAAGTTTCCTCGTGCAATATGTGAAATGGCAATTTTTCTCATTCCACAGGATTTTTTTCAGATTGAAAATGTATATGAGAGCCACCCCTTCTCTAGTTATTACAGTTGTTTAAGCTTTTACATACACCATGTAATGAATTGAATATTCTTGGACTTTGAATATGGATGAGACATTTGTGTGCCAGCTCTTTGAATGAGTGGGTATTTCACTTTGCAGAGAGGCAACAGGAAAAAGACTGCAAAAAGTGCTCTGATTTGCAGGCAGAGGTGAAAAGAAGAAAATTTTGTTTGTGTCATATGACATATGTGATTTTAAGTCAGAGTTTTCAACACAGTGATGGTGGGCACACAGGAAAATGCAGACCCCAGTGTTTAATTGCTACTTGAGGAATCAAATAAATTCTCCCTTGATTTTACTGGGTCCATCTCAGTGTATATATTAATTTTTCCTCATCCATTGCTGTTTCTGACTGTCTCCTATTAAACCTTGAATATTGAATGCTCTTCTCTGTAAAATGCACCTCCCTTTTCAAAACATTTCTCTGCCAAGGATGAAGCTACAGGTACAGTAGCATTTAGTTATGTAGTAGTTGAATTCCTGTAGCCTAGGGCCCACACAGACATTCAGCCTTGACGTGTAGTTCAGAGCTGTGTATCTGCTTACACGTGCCTGAAGTTGGTGGGGTTTTCTAACATATGGTACAAAGCTAAAATTGCTGTGCAGTCTGTGTGACTACTGTCCTCCTGTTAGCCACTGGCAGAAAATTCTGGCATGTTTTCAGCACTTGCCTTAGTTTGAGCTTAATGCGGGAATATGTGGTAAATGTTCCTCTTAGAGCTTTCTGTGATGGTGCTCAGATCAACTGCTACAATGTAAATTCTTTCTACTCCTGCTTAATCCTGTGAATTGAAGTGGATGAGGATATTTACAGGGAGGGGATGTGCATGTGCACAAGTGTGCTGCTTCTCACCACCAGGCTTTGCATAAGTGCTGATGTGATCAGTTTATTACGCACTGGTGTGGAAATGCTGAAGATAGGTGAAGCAGTTTTGTGCTGTAGCATGTCTCCCTAGACACATTAAACCCAGAAACATTAAAGGTTTGGAGCTCCCAAACCTTTGGTCTTCTGGATAAATTAAGTGGGACTTTGTGTTTTAGGTCTTGGATTGCTTACTAATTGATTTTGGTTGTCTTTCTGTTCCCTTTCAAGGTTCTGCCACTTTGCACCACTGGCAGCAGCTGGCTCAGCCTCACTTGGGTGGGATCCTGGACCCGAGGCCCGGGGTTGTCACTAAGGGCTTCAGGACCCTAGACCTGGACCTGGATGAAGTGTACTGCCTTAATGACTATGAGGAAGATGAGACAGGTGACATTTCTTACAAGGGCCTAACTACCTCGACGCCAGTTCAGCACACAGAGACCTCAGGTGAGAGGTCACAAGCACAAGTGACTGTTTCAGAGAACAAGAATAACCCCCGCCAATCTCAGGCTTTCACAGAGGAGATGCAGGAGCCCGCGACTGACGATGATGAGGGGTCTGGTGAGGGAAACTCATTAAGTCCAGTAAAACTGACATCTTTACAGGATTTTGATTACTGGGCCATTCTCACGTCTCTTCAGAACAGCATCCATAATATTGCTTTGTGTGTAGCATCTGCACGATAGTGCGTGCAGTGGTTAGAACATAACCATTCTAACATTGGCTCAAAATTCGTTTCTTTGATAATCTTTTGATTTGTTTTTCAGTAACAGCATCTGTGGTCAATATTTTACTCTATTTTGATAAGAGAAGGCTGCTAAAAGGAAGTGGTTCATTCACAAACCTTTGTGTGGCATGTATTCAACATGTGTGTTTATTTAGTGCGCACTCTGAAGTGTGTGTAATGTACAGATTACTATATTTTGTATTGCTGTAGTGCAGATACTCTTCTGACAGTTCATAAGAGGTGATGCCATGTTTTAGATGTTTGTACTTTGGGAAAAAAACAAAGACTAAATGATTGGTGCACTAAAGGTTCCTCCATCTTGCCTTTGCTGAAACAAATGGAGTGCCTTGAAAACCACCAAAGAAATTCTGAAAGTTTAATTCACTTACCTCAGATACACTTACCTGTTTTTAAAGTCTTTCTGAGTTAAAGAATTAAGGGAATGTTTTTATGCAGTCACTAATAACATTTCCCTTACTCTTTCTCCACCACACTATTAAACCCTGTCCTTCCTATTTATACTGTATTAAGACATAAGCATTTTTAAGTGACACAGTACTGCACGAGTTATTAGATACTCTGACACTAGAAGTCTGACACTGACACTAGAAGTCTGTTATTGCACAAGATTACAGATTCTCAAGACTATCGAAGTGGTTTGAGTTTGTGTGATTTCTCTCTTGCTCTTGGGATTTGGGGGTTTTTGTTTTAATAAGCTATATAGTCTTCATTAAGATTTGCCTCTAAAGAATTATATTTAGTCCAGAATCAGAAAATTGCCAGAACTCCTTTTTTCCCCAGACTTCTTGTGTTTTTATAACTACTTTAAATGAAGACACTTCCTTCCCTCTCCTTTTTCTGGGATAAATCATAACTTAATATTTGGCTGGTCTTTGGAAGATTAGATTGTCTCAGGGCTAAACAATAATATTTCTGTTATTATCATGACATGCAGAGTATCTTCAGCTCTCACTGCAGCGGCCGTTCAGTGCTTTCAGCTATTGAATATAAGCTACTTTCTACAGTTAGTCATATTAAGGTTAAACTTCGAATCATGGAATCATTAATGCTGGAAAAGACCTCTAAGATCATTGAGTCCAGGCATTAACCCAGCACTGCCAAGTCCACCACTAAGCCATGTCCCCAAGTGCCATATCTACGGATCTTTTAAATACCTCCCAGTGACGCAACCACTTCCCTGGGCAGCCTGTTCCAGTGCTTCAACATCCAAACCCTTCATCTTCCCTTTCCATTGGCAAAAGTTGTCCTTGTTCTATGAGATCCCAGAAAGAAAGTATATATTATTCTTTTATATTAATATGAAAATAAATAATGCCTCTTCAGGCAGTGGTGTCCCATTTTGGATATTATCCAGGTTTTTATAATTTTGAAGAGTCTGAGTAAAAACAGCAAGAAAAGCTGGAGATATAAGAAACATGGACTGAAATAATCAATAACTGGCCTTTTTAGGATCTAGGGAATAAAAGATTCAACGAATATATGATTAATTTTAAAATGTGTTGCTGTAGAGAGGAAGGGAACAAGCAGTTCTTAATGAACTCAGAGCAGAGTAAATGTGAAAATAATGTTGCTTGGGTTACGTTTTAAAAAATTTTTTAAGTGTAAGAGTGTTCAACACAGGAACATGTCAAAAAAGTAAAAGACTCATTGTAATGAGCTAAACATAGATAAGGCTATAGTTTAGTTCCTTGATGTTTGTTTTTTTTAAAGAACAAATTACATTGTTCTGTTACAATGTTCTAACATTTCAGGGTAATAATTTGAAAGACTTCTTTCTTTCAAGTAGAGCAATAAAAGTAGGCCTGGTCCATGTTTACAAACTGGTAAGAAAGCCTAGTATTTCCTTCCATTTTCTGTCTCCATTATGATTTGAATAAAGGTCACTGTTTATGAACAGGTTATTTACTGGTTACTGCTGACTTTTACAGGGAAAAGTCTATTTAGACAGGGGTTTTAAGCAAATTCCCCATCTTATAAATTGACAAAGTAGATAAAATCAATGAAATAACTCTAGCAATCTTATTTTTACCTTGTACTGTTTGATGAGTCATTTTAATACATTACAGAAATAAATGGGTCAAAATTAATAACTTTGTGTAGAAGGAACAAGTCCACTGAAAACTTTAATTTCCCAATTTTTTCAAATTGTCCTGTTGTATAGGATTTAGGAGTATCCATGAGCTACCATAACATTATTGGTTGTGTTGCTCAAATGGAGTAAAGACACTGTGTCTGTTTTTTGTTGAAGCAATTTGTTAGGTGTTGTACAAGGAGGAGATGATTGTGGATTTTTTCAGAATAGGCACTTACTATTGGAGCAGTGCTTCTTAGCATCCACAATCTGCCCACTGAAGAATATCTTTTGGGAGAAGGAGGTGCATGCTTAGCTTATGAACTTATTTTGTACTTAAATATTGTGCAGCTATTGCTTCTCCTCAGCATTCTTTCTTCTAGATTTCTCTGTAGGAAATTCAAGGCAGGTAGGGGTGTGTATGGACATGTAGCACCTCATCATGAGTACAAGGTTACAACATCATTGCTTGCCTGATTCCAGTTGGGAATTGCTTCCAGTTGGCAATATACAGAACAAACTCTTCTTAGAGAATGTGGAAATAAAATGAAAAGGGAAGGAAAGAAAAATCTTGCACAGAGTCTCTAGCAATAGTGCCTTTGCTTGTAATCCAGGATAGCTCCATTGTGGAAAAATCTCATTCAAGAGGTTTGTAAAAGCCAGAAGGTGTCTTCTTACACTTGCTGTTGGCAGGCCATAAAATGTGCCAGTCTAGAGCTACAGGTCTTCTAGCCTCAGACCAAAAAGTCTTTAGTAATACAGTGCCTACAAGGATCTTCCCAGCAGGTGTAGATCATCTTAGTCTGTTGGGCAGGTTTCTGCTTCAGTTGATTGTGTGCTCTGAGGTTTGTATCTTGCCTTTTTTGCACTGGATATGTTGTCTGTTACAGTACTTACAAGTACTATTCATATTGCCATTCTGTGTGTGCAGAATGCTGCTCAAAATGAGCCCCAGCACTTACTTTAACTTCACGGCTCAGGAGAGCAAACACTGCTGGTGCCAAAAGTAGCTTGTAGCCAAAACAAGTGTATTCAGAACAATGGTGATAGATGTTCTATTCTTGGGATAGTTAGAGTCAGAAATCATTCTGACTAAAAAAGGAAGAGTTATGTTCCTTGTGTTTTCTTGTCCATATGTTGAAACCTGTAGTACCCATTGATCTATAAAACATCTTCTTCACCATAAATGTGCATTCTATCCCAATTATGGCACAGAGTATTTCAGGAGAAGTTAGCACACATGTGACATATGGTCTGCAGTTAGTCTGTTGGAGCCACATACTGTGTGTGAGTAGAGTTAACTTTATGGAGGACTGCAAATTCCAAAGTTGCAGTTCTAGCCTAATACACAGGAGTAGGTTGAGTTTTGTGCATCACTTGTGTAGACTGTCACCATAAGTGGAATTGTAGAGAAGTTACAGGACACTGTGTTCTTAAAATCATCTGGGACAAGTAATTTTTCGCACCACTAATTTTTTGTAACCTCAATATGTTTTTTTTTTTTTTGTTCTGTGAAAGAAACTAGTATATTATAACACTGTACAGAATCTGTTTTGGAGGGAGGGGCTGTTTGGGCTGGCTTTTTATTTGGTTTGTTGTGTTTTTTTAAGTCACTGGCTGTCATGTTTCCATAAAGAAACAAGCAAAACACCAGCCACTCAAAGCACTTAATAATGTTATGAATTTTCTGATTTTGAAATTGAAAGGGCTACACTTGATGCAGTGTCTGCTTAATTGCCTGCTAGTATTGGGTGCATAAAATGGTCTTTCAGTACATTTGTGTTTGTTAGTTCCGCTGATTGATTGCTTTGAATAGACATATGCACAGCACCACGGGATCAGCACTCTTGTATTCATGCTTAGATCTTAACCATGACATGGAGGGCTTTCCAAATAGAGGCCCAAAATCACAAGAACACATAATGAATGTATCATGTTTGAGTTGTTTTTAGCAGCATTACTACACATGCTTCTAAAAAGTTGTCATTGTACAGAAAAGCAATAAATTTTGTAACTCTTCTTAGAACTAAGATATTGATGCATATTTAAGTATATTTTATTTTCAAATGGCATGAATATTTTCACAGTAGTTATTTTTTTCAGAAAAGCTGTCAGCAGTTGCTTTCTATGCTGTTAAAATGCTTGAATTTTAATTTCGGGATCCTAGCCTGCATAAACTTATGTTGAAGCTACATTAAACACTTTGAAGTCTTATTACATCTATGCTCAATGGTCATAAACATGTGAGAAAGTGATCTCAGCCAGAAGAACACCCAGTCCAAAGAATACCTGCCTTTGTTCAGTTTTTCCATTCTTTCTGTTTCCAAGGGCAAAATAAATGAAAATTTTGGAAAATCAGGTATTCAGAAAATAATTTTTTTGTTTAGGAAACATAACAAAAACAATGCTCCTGGTGCAGGCGTATGAATTCCTGGAGGTTTTGAGTATTCATGGTTGCACCTATAGGAGAGCACCATTTTCACATTTTACACATTTTACTGTTGTTTTTATCGCTTATCTCCTTCTTGTAGTAGTGGTTCACCCAAGCATCAGATCCAGCTTAATCTATATTCCCCCTAGTCTGAAAATGCCAGGCATTTTCAGTTCAGGTAGCACTGGATATCAGAGCTCTCACCTTTAGCCATCTGAAGGGGATGAACTCTGCTAAAATCTAGATACTGCATGAAGCCACTGTCTTGTCCCGTGGAGCCTAGTGGGGTTTTGTGACCTAGTTTCCAGTAATTTTACCTCACCCAAGGATGGAATTAGTGGCACAAACTGGCAAAAGTGAAGTCCATAACCTGTATTCTAGATGATCACACAGTAGGAAAAAAAAGTCTCCTAATGGTCCTTTCTTATCCTCTTTTAAAGCAGGCAGAACTTTTCTATTCAGCAATGAACTCCTAATGCTTTAAAACACCATCTGCTTCTCTTCTTCTGCCTCAGTCTGATTGACATTCCATCCCTGTTTCCACAGCCTGTTCTAAAGAGATGCCCTCATTCCAGTGCGCTCCCTGCTCAAATAGTAGGGAACCAGGTTCCCTCCTTCTCTTGAAACATGCCAAGAAAAATGATGGAGTCGAGTGGCTTGCTTCACTGTTGTACTAAAGCATTAACTTGGTGCCAGTCTGGATCAAGCCATACTCTAAAAGTTTTCCTAACTTTTTTGAAGTTAATTTCCTAATAAATTTCTATGTGCCAGAATAGATGATTGTGTAAAATGCAAACACCTATTCTGGCACATACAGATTTTGGTCACCTTGAGCTCTCTGCCTCCTCACTGTTATTTCAGCAAAACAAAAAATTTGAATTTTGATCCAATGGTACAAAAGTAAATGGCATCTCAGTATAACTACCTCTTACAAATCTTCCTCAAACTTAATTTGTCTTGACGTCTTCACGTGGGTGAGGCAGGCCACTTGTTTGCCTACTGTAACTTTGTACCTTCCTCTGCACAAGCTGGTTGAAAATCCAGTGAAATTGGCCTTTTGAGAGTTCCCTGGGCAGAAGTCAAGTCCTGAACATACCTATTTTGCTGTTTACACCTAGCAGAATGGCCCACAGCCTCTGAGTCCTGCAGCTGGATCTGAGACAGATCCGAGAGACGTGAAACCACTTTTGTGTTTTGTAAGGAAAGTCCTGTTAGTTCTACCAGAAGATGGAGCTCTCTGCACTCAGTTTGACTGGAACATTCCTTTTTTTTTCCTCAGTATTTTAAAAGGTGTTTTTACAACAGTGTTTGTACTTACAGGAAGAGTCCCTTTCAGCTATGATGGTTTCCATTTTTCCATAATGCCTGTGAATTTTTTGAGAAAACTTAACACGAAGAATCATTAATTCCTGAGTGCTAAAACATGATACAGCAGAAATCTTAGGTTTAGATTTAATTTTAATTTTAATTAACTGGGAAAATGCACTAACAGTTTGCACTGGGTTCTTGATGGATGAAATTACATGGTGTTTCTGTAAATTTTGTTAAGCACTGAATTATGCACAGATTCTTTTTCATACAATATAAAGACTTGTTAAACTACAACTACTTTGGAAAAGAGGGTATAAGGAAAACATTTGGTTTCAGATGGTTACATGCAGCAGATGTTTATATCCAAAAGAATACTTTGATATATGTAAATGTGAAGATAGTCTTTCTTATTAGGAAAATGTATTACTTCCTCATGAACTTATACCATCTCAGGAGATGACCATTCCTATGTAAAATTACTAAGTTAGAAATTAATAATTTTGTTTCTATTTGATAAACTTTGTTCATTTACAGCAACAGGTTCTCTTTTTACTGTGTCCAAAGGATGGAAAATGCTACAGCAATATGATACAACCCATTGTTGACTGATGAAGGATGAAGCTGGTACAGAACTTTCTTAGTGGTATTTGAAGGGTGAAATCCATCTTTGGAAATTGATAGATTTTTTTCATCACTTCAGTTTGTCTCCTCTGATTAGAGCTAGTGACTTCTCTACTTTTAGCAGCCTTCTCCTATCTTTGACTCATTAATAGCAATGAGTCTTGCTTTTGCTAATGCAGCTATGTTTCTTCAATGTGCCTGTCTCCAATCTGAGGGGATGCCCAGTGGATATTATAAATGGGGAAAATGCACTGATTGTATTACAGCTATGTGCTTTGGGTTGAGCTTGCAATCTTAAACCAGCATTGCTTTATTCTGTTCTCTATTCATCATCCAGGGATAATTGTTTCTAATTGATTTATGTTCAAGTCCTCTGTTTCTTTAAATAACCAATCTTTTCATGTCCAGTTATTTGAGTTCTTTCTCCAGATTTTCTTATAACTCTCTACAATATGGAGAGAATCATGATTGCTAGGCTGTGCTCCCTTGTAATAGCTTTTGTAGTGCTCACACTAATCTCTAAAGCAACTGGATTCCTGAAGCATCCTAATTACCATCTCTGGAGGTGAAGTAGAGCTTGTTGTTGTTATGCTGTGCTAACCTTTGAGTGTGTTAACATGACACTCCAGTGGGTCCTCAGAAATATCCTTCTCTAATGTACAGCCCTACATTCCAGCGCTGACTAGAAGTTACCTCACACTGTATGCTCAGCCACTTCTGCTTCCACTGTCCACACTGCCCATGCCCTACCCTTCCCACACTGCTTCTCTGTGTTCTTCAAGGGCTACCTAACCACACACACTGTTTTGGAGCTGTGATACTTTATATGTGGAAAAGGGAACACAGCCACAATTAAGACTTGCCTTGCTTCTGCTGAGCTGCTCTGGGAGTTCAGAATGGTGTCTGGTCCAGCTGGTCAATCTGTCTGTCTTTTGCAATGTGTTCAGTAGTTGTGTACTGTGGTATTAAAATGTGGCTTAATCAGGGAATGGCTCAGAGGGTTGGGTAGGACTGGTGGGGAGGGAGTTGCACATGGTTTTTATTGTGCATGTCTTTTGACCACTGCTAAGTTTGGTTACTAAGTAAGAGAACCTATGCAATCATGATATCTTTGATGTAATATTTAACTCTGGGTGTTTTTCAATCAGCTTTTCAGATGCATGGCTCTTAAATTCTGTAGTTATTTTGCAGTGACCACAGCTGCATTATATAGCAGGTTAACAAAGCCACGGAAGTATTTCTAGTAAGAAGAAAGAAGTTGGCCTAAGTCCTTCATTTTTAAAACTAAGCTGTATTGCTTCTTTCCCAAATCACTGATCTATCACCAGAGTGGCAGTTTTACAGCCGCATTTCTTAGGAAATTTGCTTACTACACTGTCTACAAATATTGAAAAACTGCTATACTATGCAGCTGAGGACATACATTTTTAAAGAACCTAATCACACACACAAGAGAAATGTCACAGATGTACAGTAGTGGATCCAAAAAACTACCACTTTCCATATTGTGGATATGAAAAGTCAGAGAAACAGCAATTAGTGTGTGTCCCTCCCCTCCCCACCCCAACAATCTGTATTCCTGTAGCATTAGGCAGATGGATCCATTACTGAGAAGTAATGGGGATACCTTTTTGTGGATCAATCTAAAAGCTGAAAGGTGTAAGCATTTAGAAAATCCTGGTGCTCCTGAGCTGGTACTAGAAAATTTTGCTTGTAATTTCCTACTGATACAAGTTGCTAGTTTAGATAAGGACTAGCATTTCAAGCACTGCCTGGCCTAAATTTGGTTTGAGCAAGACTTAATCTGCAGTGTTTGTGATCATGGGCAAGTTTCAGCAGACCTTTTTAGCACTGGCCTTGGAGTCCTAGAGGTGTTTCTTTTGGAGAACAAGTGTCTGTTTAACACTGTATATTTGGCCATTTCACATTTCTTGCATTGATCCCATCAAGGTGCCTCATCACTTTTTGCATCTGTTTTATCAGCACACAGAAGTTTGGTTTTCCCCTTTTCTGTGTAAAATGCAAAGAATTTGCTTTTTTTTAATTTAGTACCTCATCCTGGGAAGTGCATGTCACAAACCAACTCCACCTTCACCTTCACCACCTGCCGCATTCTGCACCCCTCCGATGAACTCACACGAGTCACGCCAAGGTAAGGGATTCCCATGATGGCAAAGCCTTCAGCTCTATCAGAGTTTCCCCTCTAAGCAAATGCAGAATAATAACATAAGCATAGGCATTGACTGCAGTGGTGAATTACAACACACCCACCAATTATTCCTCCTGTTTTGAGTTACTGCAGCCTGAATTTGGGAGGCATGTGTGATGTTTTAAAAAGCCAATGTTCCTTAAATTTTGTTGTCTCTAGTTAAGATATTTCAGGATCAGATGTAACTATATTGACTTCTGATATCCAAACTGGGCTACTCCTCATCTTAAACCAGTTGTAGGTGTCGTATGTGAATGCACAGGATGTAATCTCTTACCGAAAAAGATGAGAGGTTTTTCCAGGGAGGAAGTGTAAATATTTCCTCTCAGAAAAAAAAAAAAAAAAGGGATGTGCAGTTTAAGAAATCCAGAGCTATGTGAGGAATGAAGGACCAATACCTTAATTGGAAACAGGGACATATCTACGTTGTTTCTTGGTGTAATTGTTGGAAATTAATTCATAGTTGCCAGACTGAAAGTAACAAGCTGGTGAAGCAATAGCAATTGGCAGTACAGACACTGCATGGCAACAGAAGGCATTCTGTGGCCTTATGGAAGGTGAAGATCTGAGAACCAGAGGTGGGTGGTATGAATTTCATACCTAAAGAAGAAGCTTTCCTCCCATTGCAAATCAGGATTTACAGAATGTTCTTTTCTGTTCATAAGGACAATGTCTCATTTCTTTCTGTGCCCCTTCCAGCTCCTCTGTGGGAGTGTACCACTGTGCAGGTCCCCATGCAGAGGTGTTGTGCCTACACTTGTTTAGACATGAGATAGGCACTGACTGCCTATGGAAGGAATGAAAAATAAGGGTATTGAACATGAAAACCTGTTAGGTGGAAAGGAAATATATGATGTTTAAATGTAGCTTTTTTGCTTCACTTTCTGAACTAAGTTAGTGATCAGTGGCCTGGCTGGTTTTTCTTTACTCTTTTCTGTCTTTCCCTTTGGCACAATTACTGAAGAGATCCTCTTATATGGCTGCAGTTCTATTTTAATTTTCTTGTTATTGTTGAGTTGCTGTCAGTTGAGATCATAATAAACTCTTTGGGTACAACATCTAACAAATCAGTCAGAAAGGACAGCCAAATTCAGTGCATTTTCAACTGCCTTAGTTAAATGGAAGTTCATCATTCGTTCAAGAGAACAAAGAGCAAAACAGACAAAATTATGTTTTCAGCAAATGTTTAAGGAGCTCCTCCTTACCAGCTATAAATGATTCTTCACAGGTCATGTGAGGAGGAAGAGAAACTGCGTTATGTCTCGTTGTGATGAGAGGAGGTGTAGGGCAGACACTGTGGCCCAGCGTGGTCGGGGGTGAGCAGCACTGCCAGCAGCATCTGTGTTGGCAGGGTCATGTACAAGGAATGCTAGTGTGTGTGGCACCAGCTAACCCCAAGAGGTTTGGCATTTACCTACCTGGTTGCATTTTAACCTGTGCTACCCCAGGTGTTGCTCTAACCTGACTAAATTTCATCCAGCTAAATGAAATGCTCCTTTATTTGTTTCTCTTCTCAATCTAACTCTGACACCATCACTGGGCTGAGCTGCTGAGGCTACTTTGAGTCTGTTTCTGCAATGGTCCAGGGCACCCTGCCATGTTGGTCAGTTTGATGGGAAAAATATTTCCCAGTTAAAGCAATGCCAAAATGATCAAATGGAAAAAAAGGCAACATCTGCAACTGCTTTCTTGCAGGGATGGCTTGGTTTTTTATTTGCACTGTAGTGTATAACTGTGCTGAAAAATTAGTAGAAATACTAATCTACATGCCTGTGCAACTGAAATCTGTATCCGGAAAGAGTGAAGCTCTCTAAACTGTTGGAGGGCTATAATTTTCATCTTGTGACTAGAATATCTTGGAAGCCTGGTAATTAACACCATATGTCTGGATTTCTGAAATTTATATGGTCATACCTTGTAGAAAGTCAGTTCATGCAGTAACTTCTCTTTCTTTTCTCTCCCTCATGCTTCTCAAGACTTCTGTATTCTGTATTTAGCTGTATGGGAGATGCACCACAGTGCATCACTGTGCACCACTGCTTTTTAGTTCCACTGGAATCAGAACTATGAAGGTCCAGCTTTAATCAGTGCTTAAGAGAAGAATTGTGAACTAACTTCTTTCCACCCAGCCTTGCCTTCAGAGTGGGTGTGCTGCTGCAGTGGGTGTGCATGGCCTCCTTAGCTGTGCTGGGAGAGATCCTTCTCCCTGCTGCTGCCTCAGCCCAGGCAGAGAGGGCAGGACATAAGGATGTGCCTTAGCTCATCTGCCACCTGCACTGACAGCCACAGCACACACGGGGGTGCAAGGAGACCGAGTCCAGAGCCACTTAGCAAGGCTGCGTTTCTAATTGCATCTGCCAGTTTTCTCAAATAAGTGTTTCACTACAGTATACCAGAAGGAATATATGGGATTCCTCTTGCTGAATTGCAACTGCAATTCAACTTCCTCAGTTTCACTTGCTTATGGTAAAGGGTGGTACAGTTCCAAATCATTGTTAGAGATCATATTGGTTAGATCCTATTTAGCCTTGGAAAGAAGACAAGACTTGACATTTCATAGCATCAGGCTAATATTTTCTTAATTAAAAGTGCCTTAAAGATATGCTGATTTTTAGACCAAGGGACTAGAGTTTCCAGTGTTATGTGAATTCACATCACCTGCTCGCTGTAAGCCATGGATCTAGTTGATGTTCTAAGTTCATCAGAAGCTGCAGGTCAAAGTATTCCAGGGTGTCTAACCTGATGTGCACAGTAGTGTTGGCTACACAGAGCTCATTAATATAAGGTGAAATGAGACTGAAAATTCCAGTCAAGACACCCTCTCAGCCCCTTTTGTTCATATGGGCAAAAAAGATGTAATTTAGTCATTGGCCAGAGTCTCCAACTAGATTGTCTCAAAGTGGCTCTTTGAAATGCTTTTCTTGCTGCAGAGAACGCCACTTAAGTTAAAGTCGCACATTATGGCTGAGCCAATCCAACAGCATGGCTCTGCTGAAAAGGGAAGATTCCACTCTCTCCCCTGTCCCTTCCCTCTCAGCTGCTTATTTTTCCCACTGTCTTGCACTGGCTTTACTTTCTGTCTGACTCTTTGCTGAGTGTCTTCTACTTGCTAACCTGGCAAGGTGAGGGAGTAGATTTCCTTCTTTGAAGAAAAGTGGTGAGGTCATATCAGTGAATCCTTTGTTAGTATCAAGTGTTGCATTGGTCAAGACTTTAAATGTCATTAGAGGGGATGAATGCATGTTTAGGAGATATTACTGTGGAATTCATTTTAATTTTTTTTTTTTTATTTGTGTGTGTGTCTACTTGTGGCAAAGACCATAATTTGCCTGTGGTTAGAAAAAGTTGGAATTTTTTTTCCTGAAGGTGCATGGAGCTCTTGGGATTCTCTCAAACAGACATGAATTTGGAGTGTCATAGGTACCCCATATGCCTTGTTTCTGGAATAACCAAGTACACTATGCCTTCGTGAATGAGTGTTCAGTTCTGTGTACTCAGAAGGGGCACTAAAAAGTAAATGTCTTGCTTACACCATTGGTCCAGTCTCCCTCATTTCCTTGTCTCTTAGAAGCAATTTGTGATCAGGAAGAAAAGTTGAAGGTGTGGGTCACAAACCTGTAAATAGTTTATCAGGAGAAATGTGGTGCTGGGTGTTGGCAGTGGCATTAATCCTGTGAGACTGGGCTCTGAAGTGTGCAAAGCAGAGATGTGTTTTGTGAGATCTGATGGTATTGCACTTGTAATCACATTTGTGGGTGGCTGGGAGTTGTCAGTGTCCTGTTCACTCTCCAAATGGATAAAAGGCCCTGCTCAGAGTTAAAAATCTTACTTGTAGTAAATTTTAATTTTCTAGTGGAGAGAATAATTTGAGTGCTCCTTTGCTTTCAGCCTTAACGCAGCACCTACTCCAGCTTGTGGCAGCATTAGCAGTCTGAAAGGCACCCCGGTGGCCACTCCCTGCACTCCTCGGCGTCTGAGTTTGGCCGAATCCTTCACCAACCTCCGGGAATCCACGACAACAATGAGCACGTCCCTGGGGCTGGTGTGGCTGCTGAAGGAAAGGGGCATCTCAGCAGCAGTGTACAATCCACAGAGCTGGGACAGAGCCAGCAGGAGCACCCTGCTGAACACGTACTCCCCAAAAATGGCAATCATTCCTTCCACCCCACCAAACTCACCCATGCAGACACCTTCTTCTTCCCCTCCATCTTTTGAGTTCAAGTGCACCAGCCCACCTTATGACAACTTCTTGGCTTCGAAGCCTGCTAGTTCAATCTTGAAGGAGGTGAGGAATAAGAAGAACATCAGGAACAGCGAGAGCCAAACAGACGTGTCTGTTTCCAACCTTAATCTCGTGGACAAAGTCAGGAGGTTTGGTATTGCCAAAGTGGTGAGTTCAGGGCAAACGTCAGCTGCTCCTTTAACTGAGGACCAGGGACCTCTTCTCTGTGGGGCACAGGGACCAGTGAGGGCCCTTGTTCCTGGAGGCCTGGCACCTGACGGCCTCCCCTTGGGCTGCCCTGCCGTGACCAGTGCCATCGGGGGCATCCAGCTGAACACTGGCATCCGAAGGAATCGGAGCTTCCCCACCATGGTGGGTTCCAGCATGCAGATGAAAGGCCCAACGTCCCTCACTTCAGGGATCCTCATGGGAACCAAGCTCCCCAAGCAAACTAGCTTACGATGAAGGACTTTATTTTTACAGCTAGTCTTTTTAAATGAAAATACTCGGATTCTTTCTCCAATCTCCTTTTCCTTTCCCCACCACCCCTTCATTGCCTCTTGAGTTTGACAAATCAACTTTGTGCCTAATGGGAGAAATGTGTAAACTTTGTATAAAATGTGTAAATATGTACGAGATCTATTGTAACTAATTGGATTATTTTACTGTTCAATTGAGTGTAAAAGGCCCTATGTTATGATTGCTGTAGTAAGGTTAACTTGCTAACCTTTTGAAAAGGTTTTTTTTTAAGATGCACTGAAAAAAAGAGAAAGAGCAAAACCAACAAAAAATAACTTGACTAGAAAAACGTGAATTCTGTAGCTAGCCTAACTTGAGTCAAAGGTGCATGGGAAGCTATTGAATGTGTTATGTGAGACCTCTCATTACATCACTTGAAGCATGGGAGCATTTGTGCTTCGTTAAATACTGAAAAAAGCACTCAGTTTAACATATGGTAGTTTTAATTTTGCCTCTGTAGATGAGTTGAGCTGAGTTATTGGAGTGCCTGGCTATTATGCCTGAATGGGTGAAACCTTTTTTTTTTTTCCTGTTCTGTATTTGCCTCCTGCCCAGGATTTATAAACTTGAACTAATACTGTGTTGAGGTCAGCAGGCCTACTGGGTACCTGGGATATTGATATATTCCTACCACGGCTGTTTCCTTTGGCACACCTACACTTTGTGCAACTTCTTTCTTTGTTGTTCTTTTGTTCTGTTTTGTTTTGTTCTTCAATGCTGCACTGGATTGTGGAAGGGAAAATGCTTTACTATGTGTTGCTGCCACTGAATCATGCTTTGTCAGTGTGCCCAAAGAAAACAGTTTTCACAACTCGCGAGGTAAACATGGCAGTGACTTCCTAGAAGTCCCAGTTGCAGAACAGATCGACAGATAAGAATGTTATAAAAGGACATGTAGCAAAACCAGTGTTAGGAAAGGTGAGTCCTTGAACCTCAGCAGAGAATCACAGAAAACATTTAGTAACGGAATGGTACAGGCGGGAAAGAGCAGCTTGCAGCCCTCGTGCTGATCTTCGTGTTTCATGCATGTCAGAGACCGTGCCCTTGTGAGCAGGGTGAGAATATTCTCCACCCATTCTCTGGTTTATATTTTCAGAGAAAACTTCTACATCTAAAGTCAGACCCTAGCACAGGTAAAAGTAGGGGAAATGCTTTATTTTCCCAGTGTTTTTAAAATCAGGAAAATTCCTGCCATACAAACATATAACCCCTACTTTTCAGAAAGGAAACATAAGACCTCACGCAACCTTTAGTTGCCAGGCAATCCTAATTATATCACAGTTTTTTCTCTGTTTCTCCCAGCCTTCTGCTGGGTGCTTGTAGAAAGAGTTGCAATACCTTGGAACTGGAACAGACTGGAGGGAGCTTGTTTCTAGAGCGGAGCTCAGACATAAATATTTTTTGGAAGAGGGGATGGAGAGGAGCAAAGCAGGGAGGGTTTAGCATCCACTTTCTTTTCCTTGCATTTCTCGTGGCATCTAAAATCAAGCTCCCTGTTTGTCGCCATTGTCACACTACACGTAATTGCCGTGAATTGCCATTTGTACCAGACTGTTACTAAATTATTAGCACTGATAATTTCTTGTATAAATGAAACTGTCTTTTAGTCTTTGTGACGAGAGATAGGTGGGTGGTTTGTTTCTTTCTGAATGAAGTAGTTATTGCAGTAGTGCTATGGACACTAAGGATATTTTTTGAGAAAGAAAAAAAAACACATCGGTCAGTTACAGCATGTGTTTGAAGACTTCTATTTATTCTATGAACTTACAATGTTTTAGTAAAATGCCATCAGCTCTGTTTGCTGTTGTATGTGTGCACTTA
Source organism: Ammospiza caudacuta (assembly GCF_027887145.1). Lineage (NCBI taxonomy): Eukaryota > Metazoa > Chordata > Aves > Passeriformes > Passerellidae > Ammospiza > Ammospiza caudacuta. Next base: position 45,491,864 of record NC_080593.1, on the reverse strand, counting down.
TTGCAAGTAAATTTAAGTATCTTTTTATTTGAATGTATCTTAAACCAGTAGATAGAATAACAGTTGATTCTGACAAAAAGTCATGGACTTAATGGACCATTTTATATACCCAGAGGAAGAAAGCAATACCATAAGAGAACTTAAAGTGTAGAAGGTAATCATGCAATTGGGAACTATTATTTAGCCTTTAAATAAGCTGTAGGAGCTGTCCACCCACCAGAGAAAGCAATTGTAACACATCAGAATGATGGAATTTAATTTTTTCTTCACTAATATCAATAAAATAACAGAAAAGTTGCATTGTTGTGTGTTATTCAACTTTTTCCTGTTCTTTTAAGGTGATAAATCTTCCACCTTGATCCCTTGCTCTTATCTCTTAGTTAAAGCAAAATAAGAGGCCATCCTTTGTTTTTAAAAATTCTTAGACATAGAACTGGTTGGAAAGTTTTCAGATTTTAAGTTTGCTGAAATCAGTGAAATTTGAGTCAAAAGAAAGAAGAGAAGCAAATGTACCTTTTGATTTTTTAATTTGAATTGTGAAAATGCAGAATTGGATGTTGTATGGTTTCTGTATTTTTGAGGAGTTTGCACTCTCCTGCCTACTACAGTGCAAAACCTGCAGTAACAATACATGAAAGTACAGAATAAGGAGGAAATAGCCTGTGTTTTTCAAAAGAGACAGAACTGAGCTCTCCTGTTAGCCAATATCTTCGTTACCGAGAAAGGGAACGTTATGGTGATGAAACATCAGGTAGTGAGGAGCTCAAAACACCTGGACACATGGTGAAAGCTAAGTAATGGAAAAGGCTCCCTGGAGGAGGGAATAATCAGGCAGTAACTCATAGAGAGATTAGACAGCCTCATTGAGGAGAAGGGTGTGTGTGTGTGTATGAGGTGGAGAGGGAAATAATAGCGTTTATATCACATACTTGCTGCAGAGAGATAATGGGACAGCAGTAATGCCAAAATAAACTCATGGAGGGCTTGCATTAGTGTGACGCAGTGCCCTACGCCAGCTGTGGGACAGGCTGATGCCAGGGGCACAGCCAGGGACTGTCAGGGAGTACAGACACTCATCCTTCCTCTCTGCACAGCTCTGAGCCTCAGGGAAGCTCGTGGTTGGAAAGTTAATGGTTAACAGGAGGGATCCAGGGAGGAGAAGCACTGTGCATCCAGCCCTGCTGGCCTGGGAACAGGAGGGGTTAAGCAAGTGCCAAACCAAGAGAGGTGAGAGCTGATTCTGACATGCACAGAAGAGTGAGTGTTGAAACTGTCCTGCACCCTGGCAATATTCAAGTATCTCAGAAACTTTTCTGGATGCATCTTCACTTCTGGTAATCCTCCTATGAAAGCTGGGGTGGAGGGGAGAGGAAGAGGAGGTGCTGAGGATTGTTTCTAAGACTGGGCTGTAGAGGAATCCTAAAAGACGGGATGTTCTTTGGAGAGCCAAGACTGGCTAAAAATGTCTGTTGAGACTTCTCTTTCTTTTACATGTATCCTAAGCATTGGATGGCCCCAAAACATACTGCTATTGTGCACAGAGGTAAGAGAGTTCCTCCCAGCTCCCTGAACACATTTACTGGCAGCTCTCTGCATTGAATTGAAAAGTCCAGCAATGCAGGTGAGATGTTCCTGCCTTCCTTTGGTACAGACAGCAGCTGCTGCCTGTGGCTTGTATTCACAGTGAAGAATTAGCCTCGTTCAGCTGTGCTACCACATCTCACTGGGTGCTGCTCAGACCTGCTTTAATTCACTTAACAAGCCAATTGGGAAAATAAAAGGCCTGAAAGTTACTGGTGCTAAGCAATGTCCCTGGCTATAACGTAGGCAGTGGGCTTTCATGTGAGAACTGCACACACTTGAGGAGCCAGTAATGTTTGTGTTTAAAAGATGACAGAGATCTTTGTCCTGCTGAAATAGGTTTCAAGCTGTGCTGAATCCAGTTGCTGTTCAATTGACACAGGTACTTAGAAATTATTAGAGCTTTAACAAGCCCACAGCACAAAGTTTTTTTCTTTCTTTAAGGGAATTTTAATGGACTTAGGGAATACAAAAATTGAACCCACAGAGAAGCCTTTTGCTGCTCTGCTGGGACGTTGAAATGCTCATCTTGTTTGACTTGCAAATTCCTCTGCTCAGGCCTTGGAGAGGGGAGTGCCTGGTCTGCTGTCAGGCGTGCTGAAATGTGCACAGCTGGGCTGCAGCTGGGAACATCTGGCTGGGGCATGTTGCCAGCCCACACAGCAAGGATGGAGCAGCTGGGGACGCATCAAAGCCAGGGAAAAGAGAGCAGGATCCACACATGTTCCTGTATGAAATACCAGGGGAGATGAGCCTGCTCAGGGTCAGGTGCACTGGTGCAGCTGAGGTTTCACTCACACGCTGCCCCAGCTCGCAGGGAGAGCTGCCCCCTCCCCAGGCAGGGGTGCTCCCTCTCTCTTGCCTGGTTTTCCCTTCATTCCCACAAGGAGCACTTGCTGTTTGCACCCTTTTCACAGCTGTTGTATGCACAACTCTGCAAAAGGAGAACCACAAGATTCTCCCAAATAATTTATGTGGAGTTTGCAGCAAGCTGCTCCATTCATGATGATTTGCCCAGCACCTGTTTTGAAATAAAGTTAATAAAGCTGAATCAAGCTCATTGAGAAAATAAACTGCAATTAAACACAAAAAGGTATTGATTTGCTATTTTGCCAGTTTAAATTTAGCACCTATGCACATGCTTTCATAAAGATAAATTTGGATAAAGCTAAATTAAATGTCAAGAGAGTTGGCAGTGCCAGAAATCTCACATCCCAGACAGCACCAGGAGGTTGTGTCAATGCACTGCTGTGTGTGCTAGAATCTGTGGGGCACTTCTTGGCTCAAAGCCTTTGCTGGATGCAAGGGACTCCTACCCAGCTGCAGAGCCTCCATTCCTAAGGCTGCTGCTTCCCTTGGGTTAAAACAGGGCAGCTGGAGAGAGTGGCTTCACTAATGCCACTAGGCAGGGTTGCAGCTCCCAGGGCTGCGTGACTTTCCCAGGTTTGCTGGCTCCCCTGTTTAGCTCAAATTAGCACCTCCAGGTCACTTGGCAGCTGAATCATGTCTCAGCAACATTTACAGCCCTTTCCCATCTGGGGAATTTCCTCTGCTCCCAGAGGAGCAGGTGATGGATATTTTTATGACAATGAGGATTATGTTGCTGAGCTGCCAATAGCCAGTGGCTAACAGCCAGCTCTCCTTGCCTCGAGGAACAGCACAGTGTCCCAGAGTCACAGTCCCTCTTCATAACTACTGAAATTGTCCCTGTAATTCTTTATTCTTGACCCTCACTCATGTCAGTCAGATTCTGAAACCATTTTTGTGTGTCAGGCAAAGACAGCCCTGTCATGGGGCAGCAACATGTAAAAGCTGCCAAACCCATCACCTGACTGCACTGAGGGCTGTGCACTCTCATAGGCATCTTCAGAGCCCTTCAGAAGAGAGGAATGGGAAAGAATGTCTTTGTCTCTCCATCCATCTGCCTTTAAGAAATGAAACAAGTGAGAAAAAAGAAAATGTTTGGTGTTTTTTCCTAATGATAACATTCTGCAGTAGTAAGGCTTGATTTGTAACATCACCCACTCCCAGCCCCCCTGCAATATATTACAATATTACACCCTTCATCAATTTAAGCGAGGAATGGAAACATTTAAAAATATTTCTTGAATATTCCTGGCATTAATTTAAAAAGACAGCAAAGCAGAAACTGAGTTTTCTCTCAAGTTACTTTTGAAGAAACATCCCTTTGGTGTCCAATGTATAAAGAAATGCATTTCTAGATTTATTTGTATTTTCCAGAGTTTAAAAAAAAAGGGATTAATTGGTTTTGGAAAAAATGGAAACTTTGCACTATTTTGCTGTGAGCAATAACCAAAACCAATGAGAGAATTCAGGTGATTTAGGACTCATTGTGCTTGGAAAGGAACCTAAAAAAAGCCAGACTAGGTGGCTTGGAAACTGGTTGACTGGGAGGAGCTCGAGAGGAAGAAACACAGAAAATCATTTCCATGTTTCTGTATGAGATGCACCAAAACCAAAAAAAAAAAAAGGTGTTACTAGAGAAGAAAACTCCCTGTTACTGTTTGCTGAATTCTTCCTTTCACCACAGATTCTGCAGTGCTGTTTGCTCTCCCTGCTGTTGGGAGCAGCTCCTCAAAGTGTTTTTGTGCTCAGGCCTTGGCACAACCATTTTGTTTTTTTTCCCAACGTTGGTTTTAGAATAATTTTGGTTTAGTGTGGGTATTTTCTATGTATTGTTTTCTACACTTTGTGTTTGCCTGTCAAGTGCTGTAGAATTTGCTGCTTCTTTCCTTTGGCAAGCACCTGCTTTCCCATGTGTGACAAATATATTCCTTTTGGTATTAGTGCATACGTTCCGGAGAAACCCTGTGAATTATGTAATGTGAAAATCACCTCCTGTACAATTTAGGGCATTCCTCAGATGTGAGATCCAGCTGCTGCAGGAGATCCAGGAGCTGCAGGGAGGTTGGTTACCTGTGGTGGAGGAGGAGCATGCAGGTAAATCACTTTTTCTGCAGCCTGCCATGGGCAGAAGGGAATGACTGCAGCAATTCCAGGGTGCTGGCTTTGCACAATCCGGGCTCGCTGCCCAGCTCTGAACTTGGGGTCCCCTGCCCTGCTCTGAGCCAGGTAAGAGCTGGGCAGAACCTCCCTCCTTCTCTCCACATCGTGGCCAATGGCCAGCTCAGCCTCTGTGATACCTGGGGCCACCTCTTCCCTGTGAGGATTCTGTGACTGGATTGCTCCAACCCCTCTCCCTCTCAGGATCACCTTCTGCTCTGTTCAGGAAGCTGTCTTCACCCCCTCCCAAATGAATGCTTAGCTCACCATACAGCATGGAATGCTCTGTTTATTCTGTGATTTGCAGCCATCAGCAGAATTTTCACATTGAATTCACAACATAAAACAAATAAGCCAGGATGATGAAGCATGTTGGTGTCATCCCTCTTTTTCACTGTTTTAGCACTGTTGGCTGTTCACTGGAAAGATGTGGGCCCAGTGTAAAACTCAGTCCTTTGCAAACAGGGTCACCAGGAAAACAGCTGGTCTTTTCTGGCAGTATTGTGCTGCTGTGTTTATATTTAGACAAGTTCCCTAGAGTTCAAAGCTTTTGGGATTGACACAAGATTTCTCTGAAAAATATATATAATCTGACTATTCAACCCATGGAATATATTTACAGTGCCAAATAAAGGCATTATGCTATCTCTCTTTTATAGTAAGACACCCAGCAACATGCAGTGACAGGACAAGGAGGGATAAGTGAAATCATTTTAATATAGTATCAATGTATGAGAAACCAAAAAAGAGAGAAAATGTTTTCTGGAAAATTCTGCATATGTATATATTGCATTGTATAGTCTTACAGACAAACTTATGACAAATACATGATTTTAAATACTTTAAAACACTGATTTGAAGAGGACAACAAATTGATTTATCTTTTTTTTGTACAGACATGGGAGTGTGATTTTTTTTCCTCATTGCTATAGTTTGGTGTTCTTCAGGAAGAATACTCGTATTCTTCAGCACTGCGGCGTCCAAAATCCATCCAGCCCATGTAGTCTCTGTCATTTATCCTGTGAGTGGGATCAATGCTCTGTACCCTGTTTCCCATCACTGAGAATCTTCCAGTGGAACCTAAGGAAAAAAGCGTTTGGGAGAGCAGAGAGTAAGAGGACACATTTTCCACGTTCACCTGTGTTCTGATCTGGCTTGTGCTCATTAGCAGGTGTCTGCAATAGTTGAGATGGACATGATACAGGTCATGTAACACCCCTGTCATGTCACTGGGGAAAACATCAATAGAAACCTTATAGGTAAAGTCCTGGAAGGGACTTGGATTTTTTCAGTGCAAAATGAACAGATCATTTTCTACCTCCTGCTGCAGGAACATACTGCTCCTGTCTGACAAAAAGGAGCACAGATAGATTTTTCCTTTTTTCTTCCTATTTTACCAGAGAAAGAGAATCCAAACTATTTCTCAACATTCCTATAAAGCCCCAAGTTTGCTTTCTCATACTGGGAGAGCTGCTCTACATGCAAAACAACTCTTGAGAGCAGGCTCAAACCTGAGACACCACAGCCCTGTGTTGCTTAAAAAGACACAAACGTAAGTACAGGAGCTCTTACAGTGCAAATTTGGCAACAAGCAGGGTAGAGTTATGAATCCTAGCTTCTGTGGAAAAGTGGGAATAGTCCTGAAATGGAGAAAGTTGTGTCTGGAATTCACAGTTAGAGATACCTATTGCTGGAATCATGCAGGGACTTTTACTATGTCAGGGATTTTTTCATTGCTTATCCAAAGCCTTCATAATGCTTTTCACAGCAGGGTTGGATGCTGATTTCTGATCTTGCCTTATCCTTTCTGTATGCCTTGCTTAAGGCACCAAAGAGACACGAATTTGCAAGGAGAATTTGTGCTTTAAAAAAATGGGCTGCAATCCTCTGTTTTCGCAGCATCACATGATGTAACCAAAAAATACAGGGACAGGTAAATTACTGCTCTCTGTACTCCCTGAAAACAGACAAAATTGATATATAACAATATCAATTATTAAGCTTTGAGTGAGGAAGGGACAGATTTAATAGTGTTCATTCCAGACTGAGGCTTGAGGAATACCTGAATTGATCAAAAAGGAAAAGGAGCCCAAATTAAATCCCACATATCCAAATCTACACAATTGCTTTGCTTTCAGTTTCTTGTGTTCTGACTCTGTTGACTCTGTGCTTTTATATTTCAAGGTCTTCCTCATGTAGTGCTTTATAATGACCATAACCCAGTGAAATAAAAAGCAACTGCACTGCTTTGTTAGTGGTTGCTGGGAGTTGAAGGTACACACACACAAAAAAAGCCATTAAGAGATGATGTAGCTCTCTACAACAAAATAACCAAAGAGAAATTAATTTTCCCTAGAATAGAATGTCTATCATCAAATGCTCATGAAGTTCACATTCATAATTCAAAAAGTGTTATTAAGGCCATGACAATGGCTCCTTAGCACAATAACCAGGCAAGGCTGAGGCAGTGCAGAACCATCACTCAGATGTTGGTGCTTAAGAGACTTCAGAGCCTGCCACGACCTGAGGGCTGTAAAGGCTCCCCTGGTGCCACTCCTGTCTGGCCAGTCAAGGGCTCCTCAGAGGACATTAAATGTGCCTGTCACTGGCTTGAGAGCTACAACATCTCTTCTACACAGTACCAGATTCAAGCTGAAAGCCTGCAGATGAACATGATTGAAAGCCTGGGTCACAAATTTCCTAACAGCACCTTAATTACCTCTCCTCAACTCACAAGAGATGCCATGTGGGTATTGCAGAATCAGTGTATGACAAACATATTCAAAGTTGTAGCAGGTCAGCTACAGGGCTGCCATCGATCCCTAAGCCCTTGATAGAACGCAGCTCTATCACTGTTTTAACTAGAAACTTTACACAACCAGCCCTTCCATTAATCATGAGGGCAAATGCCCCTACTGGTGACTGCTAACACTTACAAAAGCCCTGACTCTCTCTGGAATTTTCTAGTGATTATTATAGTTTAGACAGGTGACTAATACAGTAGATGGGAGTGTTCTGCAGAGATTTCTGAAATACTGCCCAGAGTCTTCACATTAAATGAGAATATAATATTTTGATAGGAACACTGTATGTATGTTATAAATTAAGTAAATACTGTTTTTCCTGTGAATTTTCTCTCCTGTAACGAGCAACTACATCTACAAACTAGAGTCTAAGCAGCCTAGTCACATCACAAGAATCTCATAATCTGCTTCCAGACTCTTTTTAGAATTATATATGCCAATAACACATATGCAGGAAATTCTCCCTCATATTAACATTTACAGAAAAGGATTTCTTAAATCCAAAGGTTTTTTTTAACTTTATCTGGTTAATCTATTTGGAAGTGTCAGCCACATATTTAAGAGAATATAATGGATACATAAACTAGAATGAGGAGCTCAGTTTCCATGTGGGTGGGCAACAATGACTATGCTGAAGAAAGATAATGAGGATTCTGCTTTGCAGACTGCTGCAGTAACATTCTTATTCAATAACAGCCTTAAGTGTAGCACTGAACTGTGGAATGTCATACCTGAATTATCTTTCCACTAAATTGCACGAACAGCTAGAAGTTGTTCCTTAATGGATACTGTGCATATTGCTGACATGAGATGAAATCTTTCAGGCACTATTGGAAGTGATTCATTTTTCTGTTGTTTCTACTTTGGCTGTGTTTTGAGTCCACAGAGGAGTGTGTATGGCTGCATATGTAATGCACAAAACCAGAGGTGGCATCTCTTAATTGCAGACCACCACCACAGATAAGCATGGGACTTTGCCTAGCACAGAGGTCAGCAGGGAAGCTGTCAAGTGGGGAGGGTTGAATGATCTGCATTATGTGGAGAAAGCTCTTAGTTATATAAAGTGAACTCGATCCTAAGCACAGTCTGGCGCTGGGTGTGAATTAATTTCTCAGTGTCTGTATGTCCAGGTAATCCTAATCCTAATTAATGGCTTTTTCTTGAAACCCTCTTTCCTTCTTAGATGCCTTTTCTGTGTAGAACAGGGCAAAGGCTAGAGTGAAGCTTTCAAGAGTAAACAAAATTTCTCTAGTGGCTCTCACTGAGGTTGGCAGCCAAAAGGCCACAGCAATTAGGCTGCCCATGGTGTTACTCTACTGAGACACCAAGCAGTACAGAGATGAGACAGCTCAAAAAGAAAAATGTTTTCTTGGGGAAATGTCAGTAGTCAATGATTTTGAACCATCATTTTTACTGGTAGCACCAATTGCATGCTTTTCTGCCTATGTAAAATATATTCTGTAAGGTGTCCACAGGGATAGCTTTACTCTTTCTCTTATGCAATACAATTGTTTCCTCAAGTGACTAATAAATCTCATTATAAGGATGCCCTGTAATCCCACTGCTATACTGATTCTTCATGTCCTTGTTACACAGTGCAATGGAGGTTTTAGGTAACTGCCAGATTGTGTTCCCAGGCTGCCCAAAAGAGACCAAAAATCTACCAGGCATCAATGTGTGTGGAAGCAAATACGCTTTTACTTATCATTGATTTTAATTATTGCACTAATAAAAATGAATTTTGTGTTTTGAAAGCTTTTATGCTGCCATAATTTCCTCTGGGAACAAACATATGACAAATCCAATACCCAGAATATTTCCTTGGTACAGGGATTTCTGACTGGGGTGAAGCTGGCCATTTGGTTTATCTGCATTTATCCTCAGAAAAGTCTTCCTGCTCTTCTAACTTTAAAAGAGGGGTGGAGGGAGGATTTTAACTAAATTGAAAGACTTCAAGGGAAACATAATTGTTTTATCTGTGATACAACATACTGAAAAGAGCACCAAAATAATAAGGCAATGAAAATAGTTAAAAATAAAAGCTGGACTACAACCTAAGAGGTCGGTGACATTTTCTCCTGTTATCTTTATATGACTCTCAGTCAGAGAGTCATATAAAGATGAAATAAACCCCTGGTTTTGGCAGGGGTTTGGGAGAGAGCATATGGAATGCTCTCTACTTCAGGGACAAGCAGGCAAAATCTAAATCCTGTCTCCTCTAGGAATTCACGTTAGACGATGACAGGGTTATCCCAGCTCCCAGGAGCCCCCGCAGGAGATGCCAGCGGCCCAGGAGCAGGCTGTGAGCAGTACCTTTTCTGGCTTGCTGGAGGTACTTGGCCAGCAGGGCGCCGATGCTGGCTCGCTGGTCCGCGCTGACCTCCAGGCGCTGCAGGGGTTTCAGGGGCCCGGCGGCCGGAGCGCGGGAGCGCCGCTGCTGCTCGGCCAGGCTCTGCTCCAGCTCGGCAGGCGCGGCATTCCCACCGCGCGAGCCCAGAGCGTGCTGGCCCAGCGAGCTCACCGAGAGCACGGCGAGGAACACGCAGATGCACAGCCCGCTGGACATTGCTGGGGAGAAAAGGGACGGGCAATGTTGCATGACCACATTTAGTACATTTTGGGCAGTCCCTAACCCCATCTTCCACTGGGAGTGCTGGATTCTGAGCAAACCGGGCACGTGTTGGGATTTTTTTTTTTAAGTAGGTAACTGCAGGATCTGTCTTAAGTTGGAAAACGTGAATAGCTAAATATCCTTGCTAAAGAGGAAGGTACAGGTAATTAATTTTGTTTCTTCCAGCCTAGTATGTGCTGCATCTCCCTGATCTACTCAAATCGTATTTGCTTTTCTTTCTGTGGAAGCTGTATTGCATAAAAACTTAAGGGACTTGAATCCATCTCTGTGGAAAAAACTCGTGATTCAAATATTTCAGTATATTGCCATTGCATTAAAACCCTGCTGTTATTACAGATACTCAGTTTTGAAAAGTTCTATGAAGAGCCTTTGTTCTACCAACCTTCATTGATTTGAACTTTAGTGTTCAAGAGGTTTAATCTCATCATGCACAAAAAGAAAAAAAAACCAAAATCTTGCCCCAGTGAAAGAAAACCCAAAGTCCAATACTCCTGCCCCAAAGCATTTGGTCTAATAGCTGGAGTGATAAAGCTGTATAGTTAAAAGCTGTAAGAAATAAAGTGCAACTTAATAACTTGTTCATATTAAACAGCAAATTTAGATTTCTACTGCTTCCTTACATGTGTACTAAGCCAAAAAACCTGGTTTTCTAAACTGTTTTATCACATAAACTGAAATAGTATTTTTCCTGTAAACAGAGAAATTACTCTCAATTCTTAGAAGAAACAAACTACCTAGTACTTCATGCTATAGGGGTAATTTTCACTTATAAATACACATGGATTATCTCAGCTATGTGAGATTTTTTAAAACTGTTTTAGTTCTCTAACAGTACACTTGACACAAACCTTTAAATTTTAAAAGGGGATAAAATTAAGCTTATTCACCCAACACATACACTAGACCAAAATAATTCACAGCATATAAAACATGAGGGTTTAAAAATATTCCCAGGAGATGAGTGAAGAAAGTTGAAATGTCAAAATGTCACTCCATCGTGGTTATTAGTGATGTACCCATCTACGTTTGGGTACTCAGAGACCGACGGTGCATTGCACCTTTGAGCTGTCCCGAGCCCTGTATTTTTTACACACATACATGTAAATATATGTATATATATACATGTTAAAAAATTTATATATACTTATAACATACACATATCTAAGTATTAATGTCCTTGCTGTGGTCTCCAAACCCCACATCTCACCACTGCTGGCCGGTTCCCTTCCCAGCTGCCCAGGATGGGAATCCCCGCTCGCCGCTCCCCACCCGGCTGCCCGCGCTCGTCGGGAGCGGCCGGAATTCTTCTTCCCCGCCGGGAAGCGTTTCCTCCGGCAGAGCGGGATGCCCTGCGAGCCGCGGCACAGGTGAGCGCCAGGCATCCCCGTTCCCTCTGCCTCCCCGCCCTCAGCAGCGGTGCCGTCAGAAGAGGCGCTCCCTACCTTTCCGCTGCGCTTTTCCAAGGTCCCGCTCGAGTTGGGAGCAGTGAGCGCCGAGCGTGCCCAAGCAGGGAAGTCGGGGGAGACTCAGCCTCGGCCCCTTAAATAGCGGCGGGCACCGAGGCGGTGTTTGCACACTTCTGACGCAGCCGGGGCCCCCGCCCGCTCAGCCCCCTCTCCCCGCCCCGGGCACCGGCACCGGGGCTCTGTGCGCTCCAGGGGGCACCGCGGCTCCTTCCCCGCCTCCTTCCTCTGTGTGCGGAGCAGTGCGGGCTCGGCGGAGCTGCCCTGCCCACGGGCCGGCCCCCGACGGCCGCTCCCGGCGCCCCCCGCAGGGAAGCGCCCGGCTGGGCGCGAAGGAGCTGGAAACCCCGGCTGGCTTGCAATTAAAGTGCTCCTGCTGGGGGTATGCCCACACTCCCTCCCCGGCCGGAGGCTCCAGGTGGGGCTCATGCCCCGAGCACCGGCAGTACCCGCAGCTCCTGCCCTCAGCACCGGCAGCTCCGGCAGGCGGGAGGGCTGCGATGCAGGGGTCAGAGTGTCCTGCGGCTCCCTCGCGGTGGCTGGAGGACAAACCCGCCTGGGAGAACCAGTGGCCCCTGCCTCCGGACGAATTACCGGCGGTGGCAGGTGCGGGCTCTGGGGCGTTGGGCTCCATCTCTGAGGCCTCCGGGGTCACAAATACCTCCACCCTCCCCTTCCTGTCCTAAACCTCTGCTCGGAAAGACGGGACATTCTTTTATTTAAAAGGCAAAGTAAAGATAAAGCCGTGGACGTTGCTCGCAGAAAGCCGTGGCTGGAGATGCCTTCGGCGTGGGTTCTCCCTCACTGACCACAGCACTACTGGAGTCTCCCCCGGCCGCTGCAGGGGCCACTGTCCCTCCCCGCGCCCTCAGCCGGGCCGGTGCCGCCCTGAGGCGATGGTGGCCCGGTGCCCGCAGCAGACCCGGACACTCTCCCGCCTCCTGCTTTTGGGGGATGGAGGAAGTGCCCTCAAACTCGGGCTGCCCGTACTGCCACTCGGAGGCCGTAGAGGGACGGGCAAGGCCGGTGGGGCAGCCGTGCTGTACCCCCGAAACTCTTCGCTGGGCTCAGGCGTCATTGTGCCGAATCTGTGCCTTAAAGTTTACAGTGTGGAGGCAAGCGAGCGGGCCGGTTGCTTTTCCCTCTCCGGGAAGGGAGCGGGGCAGCTCGGAGACACCGAGGCTCCCCGGGGAGCAGCCTGCGCTGCGCGGACCGTGCGGGGCTGCGGAGCGCCGGCCGGGGGAGACTCTAGTAGTGCCCAAGCGGCAGCCGGGAGGGCTCCAGCCCGCCCAGGCAGGGCAGTGGGGGTGTGTGTGCTGTTGATCTCTTAACCCAGGGCTCCTGGGGGGGACACTGCACCGCTCCCCGTGCTCCCCTCACGCCGGTCCCGCCTCACCTCGCCCCGCGCAGCCCCGCGCCCTCCCCGCCGCGGCCCGCAGGGGGCGCCGCGGCCCCGCAGGGCCGGGCAGATCCAGCGGCACGAGGGATCCGCGGAGATCCAGGGAAAAGCCACGAGATCCCGCGGCAGGACGGGGCCGCGTGGCGTGCGAGAGGGGAAAAGCCGAGCTGCCGCCTCAGCGCGGGGAGCCCTGGCTGCCCATGCCCAGCCGCGCCCGAGCTCAGGCGCCGGTGGTGATGGAGCGGGACGGGTGGGAGAGGGATGCCGCGGCTCCCGTGTCCCGCCACTCTGGCGGTACGGGGCTCGGAGGTGGCGGGGATGGCGATGGACCAGCTCTCTTGCCGCCTCCCAGCTGCTGACAGTGCTGCCGAGCGGGATACGGCACCTGAGCTGCGGGCTGCCTTTCATCTCCCGCATCGGCGCTGGCATCGGGCAGAGTCGCTATCCGAAGTGCTTAAAAAAAACCAAAATCAAAACCTCCTTTGAAAAGGTAAAAGTTAGTCGAAGCAGATTGCCAGGGAAAGAAAGAGCCCTAAGATTATTTCAGCAGTACCTGTCCAATGGCTCTGTCTGTCCCTGGGAAAAAACCCAGTAATATTCCAGATAATTCAATTTCACTACTTTGGCTCAGTGGGAAAAATACTCACTGCTATTAGACAATTAAATAGTCGACTCTGAATTGAACTGTAGGTGTCTGGGAAGAGTATCACAGTCTTTCTGGGAAGGTACAATAACAATTCTGGTAGTGTCACATCAAGCCCTTGTGAAACCCACTGTAGGTAATGAGCTCCCAAGGGACCAGCTCAAAGCTTAACAGAAGAGAAAGAGAGAGCGCTTGCTAATATGTGCTCATGAATAATTCACAACAGACAGATATAAATGCAGGCATTTAAGTCTGACATATTAGCCTGGTTGAACAAATACACACTACATTTACGTTGAGCTGATCTGGAATATCAGCTCACTTATAAATATATCTGGGACTGGACAAACTGAGTGAGAGGCAAAGTGTGCATACGTGTGACAACCAAACTCCCTAGCTGTGCTCATGAACAGACAGAAAGGCAATGCCATATGAAATGGAATAAAGGAAACAGGAATAATGTCAGGTTATTAAAGTCAGCAGGGCTGCACGATCTCTAGCCTGACTAATTGACTTTTGAACACTGGATTTTCCTAATTGAATTCCGTAATACCTGTATGTAGGGTCCTTGATGATTATTTTCTGACTTATTTTTTCTTCAGTGAAAATTTGGAACTAGTAGGAAAGTTTCAGTCCTTGGTAAATATATGTTAATTAATGGCATTTTAGAATTGTTTTGAGCAGAGACAGAAGAGCAGAAAGCCTGTTTGGCATGAGCAAATGTGACAGCAGGACTCCGAGGTGAGTTGCCTGCAGAAACTCAGACTGTGTATTACGTGACTTGTTGATGTGGTACAAAAGGTAGGAATTGGGATTTAATTTGCAGCGACCTCTAGGTTGCCGGTGCAGTGTTTTTGTCAGGTGCTGGGCCTAGGTGTGCACCAGGGATTGGAGAGTGTCAGCCACAGGAGGGCCCTGTGCCACCATCACGGGTGGGGTGGGACAGAGGCTGCCCTCTGCCAAGGCTTCAGCCTTGGAGCACCAGCAGGGAAAGTGCTTTGACTGGCCCAGAGCTTGAGAGATAGTGCAAGAACCCAAGTATATATGCAAAACAAATTTAAACCTAAAGTGAACCCTGCAATGCAGTAAATGCTAATATAGATACATCCCTGAGGAGGAAGCTGAAAGATGCCATAGTTTAGATACTGCAGGCTTTTAAAGATTTTTCTTCTGGCAAGAGTTTGTTAAAGGATTTGAGTTTCTCTAACCTTTCCCCCTGACAATTAAGACACCTGTATCCTCAATTGCTTTCTCTATTTATCTGCCAAAGGTTTTCTCCTGTTTAGCTGAGGTGGCAAAAGAGTGTGTATGGTTAAGCATGCATTTTGTGCTGTGCCAGCACAAAGCTGGGAGTTTTGGAGCAGGAAGGCAGCATGAGAACAGAGGCATGGAGAGACTTCCTTATGTCTGTCCTGCAGTGGGGATGGCTGGCACCAATAGTTTGGGCACAAGCCATGGTGCTCATGTCCCTGTCCCTCTGCTGAGAGCTGGAGCAGAGCCTGCCTGTGAGTGTCAGAGTGGCAGCAAGCTTGGAGATGCAGCCTTGGAGATGTCCTGTGGCACCAGGGGCTCCATGTCCATGACCAGAAATACATTATTTTGTTTCTAAGTATTAAATTTATTTTCTGATTACCACCATGCAGAGTTTTTACTTCCATCTGGACCTTGAAACTTTTAGGTATTATTCTGTGCTATGTTCAGTCAAATTAATGTTTTGGGTTTTTTTTTCTTGTTGTTTCATTTTGGTTTTGGGTTTTTTTTTTTAATGTGAAGATGATGGAGTGTCACTCTGGAAGATTACAATGAAGTAGGAATAATTGGCAGAATATAGCATGGAAGGGAATGGTATGGTTTTCTGGAATTAACAGGCAAATTAGTGAACAGATTATTAGGACCAACTGCATGAATTTTAGATGTAAAATAGAGTATATAAATTAATTCAGCACATTGTTCTGCTATTTTTGGGGTGTTTATTCAGACATTAAACATTTGGTATTTTGTTTTTCCAAATATTTTTAATTTTAATTCAGTAATTTCTATGTAAATGCTTTCATGGTAGTCTCTTTTCTCCCACTTAAGATGAAGGTAAACTCTGCTTAGAGCCAACCCAAAAACTAAGTGAGAAATTTTGGTTTTGGGCAAGTGACCAGCAGTAAGGGATCTGGGTCCTCTGCCTGAAGAGTTCTGACCTCCTTTCACAAAGCAGTGCCTCAAATGAATATATTAGTCCCTGACTAATGTACCTAAAGAAGGGTCCCATAGAAGTAGATCAGCTGAGCTGGTGCTGAGGATGTTTGAACACTCACAGACTGCTCTGCAATGGAAACAAAAGAACATCAAGTGGGAAAAATCATAGTAAAAGGAACTGGCTTGGGTTGGAAGGGAGCTTGAAGACCATCTTGTTCCAACCCCCCTGCCATAGGAAGGGACACCTCCCACTAGACCAGGTTACTCAGAGCCACTCAGCTGGCCTTGAACACCTTCAGGAGTGGGGCAGCCACAGCTTCTCTGGGCAGCCTGTGCCACTGCCTCACCAGCCTCACAGTAAGGTCTGTTTCAAACGTGAATTCCTGGTGTGAATTATGTGCACTAATGCAAATTTATGGATTGTAATTAGAATTACCCACATCCTGCAGTTGTGTGAAGAAGGAAAATGAGAGGAAAAATCCCTTTTCCAAGGAGAAGGGTTGGATTTTTAAGAAAATCAGATTTTAACCTGTGTCCCATGAAATTCAGTTTGTTGGTATGCAAGCTTCCTATAGATCAACTGGAAAAGTTACTTGCATGATGTCTTCAAATTTTGTTCCCTGTAGCTTCCAGAAGATATGGCAAAGTGGAACAGAAAAAACTACAGTCACTTTCTATGAGACCACCCAATCCCAAATCACTTGCTTTTTAATATGTTTTTTGTGTGTTTGTTTTCCTCTCTGAAGGACCAAGCTGATTTTCTGTGGGAACTTGCTATATGTATCTTCCAAAGTGATCACAGCATAGGGGCTTTTGTGCAAGCTGAAAACTGGAAATGGAAATCAACGTGCTAGATAAAAATAGCAAAGATATGTGACGTGCCTGTTGCTGGCAATTTCTCTGTGCTTTCAGCAGTACTTTAATGGTTATGTTGGAGCTTCTCTTGCTTGTTGTTACCTCAGATAAATGTCATGCATCTCAGGAGAGTCTTTGGCGTTCTTCAGAGAAGTTTCTAACAGACCTTGAGTCCTCTGCCATTCAGACTTGCAGTACCTGCTTCATCAGATGGGGTTTTTTTGAGCAAGAAGCTGTGATAGTGCTATTATCTATGAAACTAAAATACATATTCACAGGTACTGGAATCTGATGGCATTGTTTATGGTTTAGACAATTATGCTTTATTCCATAATTAATATTTCCTTTTATGATTGTGTTGGAGAAGCCAGTCCAGCACACTCCAATATACATATTAGTTAATTTATTATAAAAATAGACTACTACAGAAAGGAAATACATTGTACCTTTTGTATCCTTCAAAATACTTTGTGCTTTTCCTATGTTCTCTCCACCTCTCGGCCTGGACCAGGACAAAATTGTCTTTTCCATTGTGTGGAATTAACAGAATGCTGTAGGAGACACTGTTTGCTCCACACTACTCTCCTTAGAAAGGGGAATATTTCACTAATCAAGTTTGTCAAACAATTGAAAACCTAAAAAAGGAAGTTCTATAAATAGCAAGTACAATGTTTTCGCGTTTTGTCTTCCAAACATTTGCATGCTTTCATATATGCTAAAACTAGAATCAGGACGTAAGAATAGCATAGTAATTTGACACTGGACAGACCAGACAACCAATAAGGGCTTTTTAGTGTCCTTCAGAGGAAACAGTGTTTCTGTTTGATGTGTAAGTGGATAGGACAGCTAGAGTCTTGTTATTTCACTTCTGCTGTGAAATTGTACCTCGTAATATGGAAGAAAATTGAATTAACCTGGATGCCAAATATGAATTGTTATTCTGACAATTCCTATTTAAATAGAAGTGCCAGAAATGTCCACGGAAGGTGTAAGTGCTACACAGTTGTTTGGATTGGCTAGAGTGGAATAAAGAAATAAAAGTGTTCTTTGGACACCAACCCTGACTGCCTTGCAGTGAGCTGAAGAAAGGAATTTGATTTAAGATTGCTGTAAAGAAGATACTTAGAAGTCCTGGAAATTGCCCACTGGATGAACCCAATACTCCCCATTTTTGACAAGACTGCTCTAACACTGATTGCCCAGCAATATCTCTTTGATGTAGTGAGGGGAGTTATGTGTTGTGTGCCATGTCCAACACTTATTTGTGCCCCGGTATGACCATGTTCAGAAATACCTACCTCTGTGGCCACCATATCATAGTCATAACCTCCAGGAGGTCAAATTGTTTCAACCTGTCCATATTGATGATGTCAACCTGTCCATCTTCAAACTCTGAGGAAAAGGAAGCAGTTAACTCAGAGCTCTTTAAACATCTCCCTCCTCTCCCTTAGTGAGTGAGCCTTCCCTGAAAAAAGCAGACGAAACACTTCTAAACTGAGATTTTTTTTTTTCTGAATTATTGGGTATAAATGTATTTTGAAAGCACTGGGGACTAAGAATACATATTGATCTAGACCTTGGTGATCTTAGAGGTCTTTTTCAACCCTAATCCTATGAATCTACAACAGACAAGAATTATCACCCAGACAGAACAACTGAAGCTAAGGGGAATGATTATTTGGAAGCAGCTATACCTTGATATACACTGCTTGCTGTTAGGAGCAGCCTGCTGGAGCTGAGCTGAGCTAAGGGTGTCAGGCACCTGCTCCAATTTGTGTTTAAGAGGAGCAGACTGGGTGTCCCCTAGTGCAGGCATCGGGCCTTTGTCCTGATCTGACTGACAGTGGTGGTTGCCCACACGGTGACGCTTGCTCCGTATTTTTGGGGATCCAGTGACGTGATCTAACTGCTCACATGACTGCTGGGGCTCTGTGTGAGGACACAGTTCTTTGGGAGATCATGCCAGTGGGAGGACAGCAGTGCAGATGCTTTATAACCATCAGCCTCCTAAGAGCTGTACACATCGTCCTCTTGTTCTGGCAGTACAACAGAGTATGCATGGTTTGGATGTATGCAGGCTCTGTTAAGTGGCTGTTGGCTACTTGGTCAGGATGACCCAGACATGAAATGCTCATCCATGCTGTTGTAGTGCTGGATCTGATGATGCTCTTGTTGGACATGCCACTGACTGGCATTGCTGGGCTGGCGCATTGCGTCATGTTCTCATAAAAGAGTTCAGGTCATGAGCAACGTGGTCTCAGATCTTTATTTCCAGGAAACTTGTGTCAAACCTCTTCAGGCTTGGTGAGAGGCAAAGATTTCAAGTGGGTTACAGGTCTATCAGAAAACAGTCTGTCGTCTCCAGCCATAAATAATACAAGGATAAACTGCTGATCAAAACATTTTGAAGTGAAATTGGTCACCACATCCTAGGACACTACTGAACAAAAAGCCCACACTTCACTTTAATGAATGTCTAATGCTTCAGATAATGTGCTTTTAACATAACGGAGAGACAAGCTCAGGTTGGTTTGTTGGTTTTGTCCAAAAAAACCTCTTCACTCTTATGAGTTTGAGTCACTATCCTGAATTGTTTCAAAGACAATAATTTAATCTTTAAAAAATGCTATTAATATAATAACTAGAACTGCAACATTAAAATTGAAATGTAGATCTTCGTGTATTTATATTTTGTATTTGTTAACAGGAATAATTCCTGAATACTTATTTATCTGGTGAATTTTTTCCACCTGTCTATATTTTCGTTGCTAACCAGAATAAGGAGCCAAGAATTTTTCATAAGACTAAAAGAAATTCAGTTGATCATGTTTTATGACAATCATGCTCTTGCTAGAAGGATAAAGCTTAGATTTTTTTGGTGCAAATTAATTATGTATGATTTACCCTGATTTTTATTATTTTAAAATTGCTTTCCTTGACTGTGATATTCAACAGTGAACAGTGTTTCTGTCCAAGCCCCCAAGCAGGGCTCAGACATATTGCAGTTCTTCAGTGATGCTACAGTTCAGGTGAGTTCAGGTGAGTTCAGGTGAATATACTTATCTCTGTGAAATATGTCCACAAGAGATTTCCACCAGGAAAGGAAAAAGAAACTGGAAAAGTCTGGAATTGGCTGTTCCTCGATGGAGTTGGTGACCAGAGCAGCATGACTGATGTCTTGGGCACCTCCTGCCTTGTCAGGGCAGCAGCAAACACAGATCCTTCCAGACTGTGCTCTGGAGTGTGGAGTGGCCAGATTTCATGCTACACTCCTTTTTTGGCATTTCTAACATAATTTGCATACAAGATTTGACCATATTTTGATTAAGGGCCAAATCCTGCTCCTTTAGAACGCTGGCAAATTGCAATTGTTCATTAAGGCTAAGTGATGTGTAGATATATATATATATGTATGTGTGTGTGTGTGTGTGTGTGTGTGTGTGTGTGAGGTCAGGAAGGAGATAATGGAGTTTTCCTTGGCACCGCTCTTTCTTCCCAGTCCATGAGAGTAGTCTTGTTGCTGGTTCTTTCCCCATCCTTTTCTTTTTCCATCTTAAGCTGAACACTGGTATATGTGTTTTTTCCAAGCCAAAATTGATTTTCATTTTTGGTTGATTTTCATTTTCATAGATGGTACAAGACATTTCAAATTAAAATACACTGGGAAAGGGTTAGAGAATTGAGAGCTTTGCAAGAGCTTTTGTTGATATTTCACAGAATTGTTAAGGCTGGAAGGGAGTTCTGCAGATATTTGATCCAGCCCCCTGCCAAGGCAGGGTCACCTCGAGCAGGTGACACAGGAACAGGTCCAGGAGGGTTTTGAGTGTCTCCTGAGAGGGACACTCCACTCCCTGCCTGGGCAGCCTGAGGGGGAACTTCTTGTGGTTAAATTCATGTCCACTGTTTCTTGTCCTGTTGCTGGGCACCCCTGAAAAAAGTTTGACACCCTCTTCTTGGCACTTACCTTTTTAAGGTATTTATATACATGAATGAGTTCCCTTCTCACTCTGTTCTTCTCCAGACTGAACAGGCCCAGCTCCTGCAGTCTCTCATCATAAGAGAAATGCTTCAGTCCCCGAATTATCCTTGCGGACATTCACTGGACCCTCTCCAGGAGTTCTTTGTTTTTTCTTGTACTGAGGAGCCTAGAACTGGACACTGCTCCAGATGAGGCCTCACTAAGGCTGAGTGGAGAGCCTTTGCACTGTCTGGCATTAAACGTTTTATTAAAAACAAAATGAAAAGAAAGATCCTCAGCTGGACTTTATTGCTAATATGAGTTTTCCTTGTTGAGCCTGCAGCAATGTGGCTAGAGTAAGATATTTCAAAAATGCCCTACTGAAGTATGGGCCACAAGCCATTTGTTGCAGTGATGTAGACATGTTGAAGCTTTGATGCTGATGGTTAAGTAAAGATGGATCTGAGGCTTCTGAATGTTTATTCTTGAAAATTTTTGCCTGATTTGGTTCATAAAATTGTAAAAAAATGCAAATAGATCCAACCTAAATCACTACCTTTGTAGGCATTCTTAAATTTGGAGGTGTTTTAAAGGCTGGCAAGGTTTTACATGCCTTATGAGAAGTTGCACAAAAACCTTGAGTGTGAATAACAGGTAGTCCAAAAGTGAGTAAGATTTTTGCAGTGTGGCTACATTGTCTCTGAAGTGGTTTACATAGTAGAATAGTAGATTTAGTGTTGCAAATAGTGTTGGCTCTTCTTTATGTCTTAGCCAGAAAACCAGAATACTAGGAAAAGTGTAGGACATTATTAACCTTGTTGTGTGCTTATCCTAGAGAAAATACTGCAGTTCATCAATGTTTGCAATTGTAAAAGTTTTGCTGGGCTTTTAGCTGTATCTGTTCTTCCCTCTCCCTGGGGACACTTATTGTTAGGATGGACTCAGGGTGTTTTCTTCCAAGTACAATACTGTTCAAGAAAACAAGCATTCAATATTCATGAGACAGACCCATAGACTAAAGAAACTGCAAAACACCCTCCTAACAATAACTCCTTGGGAAGATAGATACAGTGTAAATAGTACATGCATTATGCATTTTGCCTAATATACTGCTGAATAATGGGGCAGAGAATCCATAGGTGTTTTTGTTATACCCTTTTAGGGACAAACAGGATCGTATGTCCTAGCCAACTGCTCCAACTACTTGTCTGTGAGGCCTTACTCTGCAAGGCATATCCACTCATATCACTTCTCATAAGGCACTGAAAGCTTTAACTCTTGCAGGAGTCCCTGAAAAGATGTGAGCACCTCTAAATATGGGGCTGTGAGCCACAGGGGAGAATCTGAATTGTCCATGCTCACAGTGGCTCCAGTGCATTTTCACACAGATCTTTGCTGGAGAGCTCTTATTTTTCCGTTTCCTTTTCTAAAATTTAATATCATGCTTGTGAGTTTTTTAAAAATATTTTTCATAGTTCTTTGACGTGCTTCTTAACTTCATTAAAAGCAGGCTAATTAGAGGGAAAATGTCACTTTGATATCATTACCTACCACAGTGGAATTTACTAAGTGGAGAGAAATGGAAGGAAGGTCTTTATAGATGAGTTTGGTATTTCTTGCTAGCCCAAGGATGATGAAGCTCATTTTTTTTCATAGAAAAGTAATTAATTATTTTATTTTGATCTTGCATATTTTTTTTTTTCTGTCAATAACGAATAATCTGCTTTGTCCCTTGTACAGACTACTGAACATAATGCCAGACTGTGCTCCCTATCCTTAGCTTATTATGTCTGGAATTACTTGTTAGTCAAAGCTTAAGAAGAATGGGTATCAGTGCCACATCCAGGCTGTACACAACTTCTGCACATACAAATTAGTACAATTTCTGTCATTTGAGTTTCCATCTCCTACTCTGCCTGAAAATGTGATCTTGGCTTCTTGGCTTTGAGATGAAGTCCAAACATAGCAGCTGGGTAAGGACTGTAGATGCCAAGCTACAGAAGACATCTGTCTGCCACTTCTGAGAAGGAAAAAATGTAAAAGGCACCTTGTCTTTTTGAATGGCATTGTTCATTTGCTCAAAAGAATGCAATGTTGACTTCACGTGGTTCTCTACTCCTTCTGGTTGCTGCAGACTGCTCTCTTTGCAATCTCCATATGAAAGATAATCAACTCACTGAGAATTTTAGCTTTTTCTCTAGAAACCAGTAACTTTTTATCAAACAATATTCTGAAGCATCATTTTGAGTTAACCAAGTCAGTTGTTACTGGATCAAACACTCAGTACTAGGCTGAGGTCAACAGATGATACCAGGGTAAGTTTAAAGTTCAGCTAAAACAAGATTTGTTGCTCTCCCTTCTACACAGGCATTTTGCTCTGCTTAATTTGAAATTTGACTGGATTAGATAGTAAAATTATTATTTTTTCTGTAACAGGATATGAATGACTGGACATGATACATAATGAAATATCTTTGTAATTGTATCTACATTAATATTTCATATTCTTAGAGCTGTGAATTTATGCCATGTCCAAGAATGCTCTGAAGTATCTGACAAAACTTAATTGTTTGTGTTTGCTCCATCCTCCTCATACTGATGACACAAGTCCTTGGCTGCTGGAGATCACACCATTTTTCAAAAGTTCAGAGTGACTACAAGTGCTTGGAAAGCTGAGGAACAGGCTGTGAATCTTCACCCTTTCCTTGCAAATCCTGTAGCAGTGGAAGTGGCAGGAAGTGAGTTAAATTGGTCTTGTTTTTCACTTTGGAAGTCTGCTTTCCTCTTTTATAGTATTCATAAAGGGATTGGCTGCAACAGAGGCTAAATGTGAATCCCAGCAGGTAAGCAATGTGCCAGGAATTTCATATACTCTGAGACTGAGAGATGAGGAGCCAGTGTTAGGTATGTTTTCAACCCCAAATGGGTAAGGGCACTTTTTTCAGTAGTTACTTTTTGAGTGACTGGAAATTAATAGATAGATCAAATGTATGGATTTGATCATGAAATGCCAGTATTTCTTGTATTCAATGAAGGGATAAAGGAGAAACAGAAAAGCCCTGTTTATCTTTGGCAGTTAATGGGGTGTTTTATAAGGCTCAGATCTGAAAGAAAAACAAGATGAAGTTAGCTCACAACCCTTCGGTGGATTAATATTAAGGGTACAGTGGTAAAATAAGTGTGGAAATAAACTAACTTGGCTAAATTGTAAGTTCTTCCTTGAACTTTAACACAAGGAATAAAAGAAGTTGGAGTGCGGGTCAGAGAGCAGAGAGAAGTCTCAAAGTACAATGTGGGTAGGCAGTTGCAGAGGTAACAGAAGGGTCAGTGAACACAATGTCATGCATTTAATGAGGGGCATGAAAAGTAACTGGAAACCACTTGAAAAGTACATTAATGATAAGACAAAAGCAAGAAAAGTTTGTGCACTATTGATTCTGAGGATAAATATGTTAAAAAGTTAAAATATGTTAAAATGTTTCTTTTGTATCAGTTTTCACTTGTAGCTCAATAGCAATCTTTCACAATTAATACTAATGACAACTGAAGACAATCTAGGCCTTTAAGGGGATACACCAGGCCAGATCATCTTAGATGTGCCCTGATATTTTAAGGCTATGGCAAGATTTGCCTCTGTTGAACAACTGACTAAAGCTGTTTCAGAAATCCTGCAGGTTCATGAGTGACAGAGGACACACCAGATGACTGAAACAAAACTAAATGTAGTGCTTCTCTTACTGGAGGACAAGAAGAGTTGGGGATTTATAACTTAGCTAATTCCCAGAACAAGTACTACTTCAGATAAAGTTTTGTAAAAACCTAGACAATAATTAGGGAAATAAAAGCCTCCCCCCTCCTCTTGCCATCCCTCTGACTCCCTGCAAATGCAAGAAAAGTAAGTTGTAATTTAAAATGTAAAGACATGATCTGACTCTGTACAAGTAAACACTTGGTTATAGCAAGCCATGTAATTCTTCTTTCTAGCAGAAAAGCAGAATTACAATTCCATAAGCATCAGGAAAAGTTTCTGTAGCTTCAGATGTGGAAATTACTGGCATCTTATCCAACATGAATACCCATCTGGCACTTCAAACAAGCTTCCTGGACTGTCTTGTGTAAGATCATGGTAGTAGTTTCTTGGTGGAGGATGTCTTCCTTTCTTTGATTTTTATGTCTATTTCATACTAAGTATTGCCAGCTTGGTTTTAAATGCAGAAAGAGTTCCACACTCAGGAGCATGTGTTCAGGTTTCTCTCTCTTTCTCTCTCTCTGTGCGTGTGTGTGCGTGTGCAAAGAATACTGAAGCATACATAAAGAGGAAATCTGCATTCAGGTATTATCTGCTATCAAACAGAGGATGTGCCACCAAGCCTATAATCGATGTTTATTGAAGGAAGGAATAAATATTGCATGATGTTCCAGTCATTGATAGAGCTGTCTCATGCTATTTAATAAGCAGAGGAGTCTGATAGTGTTTGCCCAGCCATTTCCCAAGATACCTTTTTTTACTGGGCTTTGTCACAGCATTACTTTATTGCCCCTTGATGTGTTAAGGTCCTACCTTGTCTTGTCTATTCTCTGACTGGAATACATTCATCAGAAGATCAACTGCTATGAATCAATGGACCTGCAGGGAAACTGCTGCAGGAACATTGATTTACAACAGCTGAATATTGGCTCTTATTCCTCACAAATTGCCGACATCATAAACTATTAGGAAATCAAGTTAAAAAAAAGATATCTGCAACAGATTGGAAAACTACACAAATTTTATTTAATAGAAAATGTGAAAAGAAGGTTTAGCATGAAATGAAGGCAGGACATATACAAGGAGACAAGGTGATTATTTTAGGAGAGTGAGTATTCTAGGAGAATGAGTATTCCAAATGATAAGAATAGTGAAAAATGCCATGATTTGGTCATTTACATGAGATTTGAGAAACCTCTGGGTTTTGGTTTGTGTTTCAAATCAAATACAATGGGTTTGGAACTTTCTATCTATTCTCACTGAATGACCTGGCTGCAGAGTTATTTTGTTACTTTGTCCTTCTCCAGATTCCACTCTGGATATCAAGCATTTTAATTCAAAGCAATGTTTCCGTAAGGGTAATTTTTGACTGAACAGCATTTTTCAGTGGAAAGCAACTAACTTGGAAAGTGGGAAGTAATTATCTCTACAGCGTAGTCATTATTTTTTGTGAGCTGTAATTGTATCCAAATTAGAGCTCATGTAAATCTGGTTTGAAGTAGTGTATTTTTGCTCCAAAAGCAAGGGAAAATTTGCACAAATCACTACAACCCCTCATTAGACTTCAGTCTCTTACCCAAATATCAAAATTAATTGCAAATGGATTGATTAGATCTTTGTGGGCTGAACTCTTTTTTCTACTGCTGAAAAATAAAGCAGGATTTGTATCTTTCCTGTGTTGATACAAATACAGATCTTCCCCTAGCATGGTTTAATAAATATAGCTGAGAAAGGAATTCTTAAGGACATCTTTCCAGTTTGTGTCTCAACTCAGTAATTTTCTTCCTCTCTTTTTTTTTGCAAGTAAAACTAAAGGTAAGTTGAAAAATTTTATGTTGCATTTCATTAGTAGGTGAGAAGATGCTGAGTACCAGATAAGTGAAGGACAACAAGAGGGGGACATCTGGTGTTCTCTAAGGGCTGCAGCTTGTGGAAACTTTTCACTGGACTGATGTAGTGCAGAAATGGGAATGTATTCCCACTCACCTGCAATGAGAGGTGAGTGGAACTTGCTTTCTCACTCTCTTATTGAAAGAAGCTGCTTAGCTTATCAATCCTGGTCTAAAGTACCAGGCTTTGCCTGTTGGTTTCATTTCTCATTTACTTTTCAATTCATTCACAATCAAGATGAAAGTCAGGATTAAACAAAATGCAGTCCTGCCCTTTTCACAGGCTTCTCACTGTTTTAAATCTGTTGCCACACACTTTTAGTCTTTTTTTCCTGAAGAAGTTAGAATTTGGTTCCTATCTAGTCAAATAAAAAAGAAAAGCATCTCTGTTTTGGGGGGTTTTTAGGACTTTATAAATTGGGGTATTTATCAGAAAAAACAATGTCGTACAGAAGAGGCCTCCCTTTCTTAGTTAATACATTTTTTAGGGTTGACTGTGAACCCAATATGTTTGCAAGCAAAAACAAAAACACATACATGCCCACACAGAACTTCCTTTGAAATAAAATGAGATTATGAAGGTGGAGAATTTGGGAATCAAATAGATTAGGGGTTCATAGCTAGACCTTTTTGATAGGTGGAATGAATTCTGATTTTGTTTGAATAGTTTATTTGTCCAATAAAATGGTGATGATATTAGGTGGGTAATTTAGAGATCCCTTGCTGAGATTAGAGTGCTTTTTTGTTAAATTCTGGTAAAACACATGCAAGAGAGAAGATAAATGTCCTAGAGACCTGAAAACAAGGCTATGAAGAAAATCTATGTTACTTCAGGGGTTCAGGAATTGAACAGATCTGAATAATATGTGAAGTTCATATGCTGAATGAGATAGGTTCTATGGGATTAAACAAAAAACAGTCAGTGAACAGAAAATTGCTTTTAAAAGATTTAAAATAAATCAGAAAGTGAAAACAAATCTACCATCAGTAAAAACAAATCTCTTAAGATCACGAAGCTGAAGAAAAAACCCACCTTATCAGCATAAACTCTGCCTTTAGCCATAACTGCAAATACCTGAGCCTCTGCCCTTGTGGTGGTAGTGATCATGTTAGTCTAAAGACCTCAGCTGAAAACCAGATTTTGGCAAGAAAGATAAAGTGTTTTTTCAGTCCCTTGAGATGAAACTAACTAGAAACAGAGAGTTCCTGACAAAACTACCACTGGGGCAATTTCTGTTCTCATCGTTGTTTATTGTATTTTTTCACCTTGTAGAAGTGACTAGGGAAATGAAAAAAAGAGATTTGGTGCCATTGAAAGGGATGACTGCACACCTTAAAGTGAGGCCTATCCTCACATGCTGTTTGGTATATATTGGTATTTTGCCTCATAAATACTCTACTGTGCTGTAGATTGCAGACCACAATGGGACAGTGTGTGAGTAATTTTGAAAGTCAGATGTTTTCCTGAAGAAGTGGGAATCTACCTCACACGTATCTGCATATACTGATCTTTCAGTAATTGTAAGCCAAAGCACAAATCTTGTGATGACTTTAGTTCTGTATCATGACATTCCTTTACAGGATTTACAGGATTATCCCAGTTTACTGTCTGAGAGTGCAAGTATTGCAGTACTAATCCTGCTATAACCATTTCTGGAACACTGGAGTAATTCTGCTCTTGAAATCGTTGAGCATATAATTAATTCCATCATGTGGTAAGTATGCTTTAGTTACTGTGTACCATACTGCACCCAAGAAAAAGACAAGTGTTTTGAAATGTAGCATGTGTAGAGAATGAAAAATTGTTATTAATCATGTTTTCTTCATATGCTAAGCTGTATATTTGATATACTTAATTCTATACTCTAGGTATAAAGGCATGCAAGCAAAACAGATGCTGATTTTTATGTCTACAGCCTGATCCATCACCTAATGGCATGAAGAAAAGGTTAGTTTCAGTGCTTCTTTGCTGTTGCGCTGGTCTGAGTTTTACATTCTGCCCATCTGAAAGGAGAAAGGCTGGATGCCACAGTGGGGGGTGCACACTCTTGATTACCTGCTCCCTTACCATTTTTCACTACCTTTGTCTCCATGACTGCCAGTGCAATACCAGAACACAAGGCCAGATCTCAGTTCTGCTCATGCTGCATGTTATCATCCACTTTTTATCACTCTAAACTTACTGTTTTCTGAGTCAAAAACTTCATAATGTTTAGCTCCAACTATCTTTTTATTTCACTTAGTATTTTGCCTTTTAGTATTCTACACATTATACTTTATAGACATGACCTGTTTCAGGGTTGTTGTCTTAACACCAGCTTGACCTAGCTGCTTCTGTTGCCCAAGGAATTCTGAGTGCCATACTGGTACTATTTCTTTTTCTTTCTCTTTGTTATTTTGGAATATCCTACGAAAAGAAACACTTTTGTATTTTCCAGTCTTATCACACCAGTACAGTGTTGCAGCTGAAGTGCAGCTGCATCTTCTGAGTGGCAGCAGCACCATGCTGGTGTGCGGACTACTGGAAAACCAAGTCCCTTGTTAGGAATGTTATTCTTTGTGGTGGCTCCAGGAGACAATACCCTCGTATTGCCTTGGGTCCTTGTTACACATCTCTGCTGGCCCAGGTGGCTGCAAAATTACTTCCAAGGACACCAGGGTTTTATGATGATGAAAAGCTGCTCCTGGACTTCCCCTCTCATAAATTCACTGGGCCTCGTCCTGGAGAATCTTTACTAATTGAAGATTTTGATTATTTTGATTAGTGGTCTGTAGTATTGCAAGGCTTGTTTGTCTCCCATTGAGATGGATTCTTTCTTTTGGGTCTTATGTCTGAGTTAAGGACAAAGATTTGGAAGGTTCCTTCTTTGGGGTTATTGCTGATCCTCTACAAGTGAAATTGTCCCAGGTGACCTCCCCCACCACCATCCTGTCCTCCCTTTTATTTTTGTATAGGCCCTCAAAGGAGAAAAGAATTCTTTATGAATATTCTCAGTGAGGAATAAACAGGAAGAGACAGTAACCTCTAAATGTTTATGAAGTCTTATATGAGAAAAGCATTAAAGAACAGTGAAAGAGGTGTCTGCCTTTACAGGAAATTACATAGTGACAGAGTTTTCCATTAGTTAACAGCTTCTAGCACTAAATGCCTTAAACCAGCTTTTAAAGTAGCAAACAGTTGAGTGCTTTTTAAAATTTAACTTTAATCACTAGATCTTGGCTCTATTCCCAGCAAAGAAACAAACAAAATAACTTGTTTGTGGGCTCTAAAAAAATTCAGATTTGCTTTCTGATGCTTGATTTCTACTTGGGGAAAAATAATAATTTCTCAAGTAATCAGCTTCATTCTGAGATTAAATGGAATAAAGACTGAATCCTCTCTGGGCCTAATGGGATGCTTCTCTGCCCTTACTCTTCTTTGTTTTCTGCAGGATGTGTGGATATTGAACATGTGGGCTGGAACCCTCACAGTGATGTTTCTAAGCATGAAACAGGATTTGTTTTATGTGCCTGCAAGGCAGCACAAAGGCTGAGGATGGTGAATAGTGTGACAGTCTGGGAGGACTGGGGAGGGCACAAGGCCAGCCTGGTGCAATCTTGTTCCTCATGTCTACTGGCTGGACTAAGGAATGAAGTAATTTTCATGCTACATCTCCATTTACCAGTACCTGGTGGCCTTTCAGATGGATTCCAGCTGTGGGCTCTCCAGTACAAGATGGATGTACTGGAGATAGTCCACTGAAGGACAATTAAGAGGATTAGGGGACCAGAGCATTTCTCCTAAGAAGAAAGTCTGAGAGACCTGGGATTGTTTAGGCTGAAGAGATGGCTTGAGGGGATTTTAATGATCTATGAGTACCTGAAAGAAAAGCACACAGAGAACAGAGACAGGCTCTTTTCAGTGGTGCCCAGGGGCAGGACTAGTGTCAGTGGGCACAAACTGAAAGACTCTTTTTGCTGCTGGGGTGACTGGGCACAGCTTGCC
Source organism: Ammospiza caudacuta (assembly GCF_027887145.1). NCBI lineage: Eukaryota > Metazoa > Chordata > Aves > Passeriformes > Passerellidae > Ammospiza > Ammospiza caudacuta. The sequence goes on along the minus strand of NC_080593.1, from coordinate 45,461,696 downwards.
TGGAGATCCTGTGGACTGTTCAGTCTTGAACATAATCAAAAGTCCTTAGACATGGACCTGGGCAGCTGGCTCTAGGCAGCCTTGCTTGAACAGGGAGATTGCACCAAATTGCCTCCACAGGTCCTTTCCAACATCAACTATTCTGTAAGTCTGGGATTTGCACTAGTTAATAAAATATCCATGTCAGTTCTTTGGCTCTTAGGCAAGTGGTATGCCACAGGCCATGCCCATACCAGCTGAATTCTCTTTCCCATGCTGAACGCAGTGCCTTCATCTGTGCTGTGTCCTGGGGCAATGTGGACCTCCTGAGAGTCAGAGGGGCTGATACGTGGCCAGAGCCAAAACTTTGCCTAGCAGAGTGCTAATGAGCTGTATTCATGACTAAGGGACTGTATTGAGCCTAAGGCTCAACAGGTATGTTCTGTTTGCTAATAGAAACACAGCCTATCAGACCCATTCTCCATAGTCCAACCACATTAAAGGAAATCCTCATAATCAACAACAGATTTCATGTACAGGTTTCTTCCCTCTGCATTTGTTCCTCATCCAAAGACATTGAAAGCATCCTGCACTCTTACAACTCTCCTCTGACTCCCACTGCACCCTGTCCTTCCTGGAGCTGTCCTGATCCTGATCCTGTCCAGGGGTTTTTCCTGTGCTTTCACAAATCATCATTTGGTCCAAGGGATTTTACTGGAAATTTGGTGCTGAGGCACCTGTTTTCCTAAACAAGTACCTGAGGCTGTGTAGCTCTGCCCCGGGACTTAGTACCTGGTTTGTGCTGTGTGGGGAATTGATTGCAAAGGTGTGAAGCAAGTCAATTACATTCCTAATGGATGCTCACTGTGGAGGCTAATGCTGGCACAGCTTCCCAGCTGCTGCTCCCACTGCAGGGAGAGGGAAGTGGAGGAATCCAGGAAGAAAAAGGCAATGAAGAGAAACCGTGAAAAAAAAAAAGCAACAAATACAAAAGCAGGAGGAGCACAACAAAGAATAAAAAAAAAAGAAGGAAATATTATAAAAAAGAAAGTAGTTCTTGTAGTTCTAGTAGTCTAGTTTCTTTCTAGAAAGAAACCTCTGCCTAGCAGAACAGAGAAAGCAAACAGAGCAATGTGATGGAATAAATAGAAAAATAGAAGGAAAAGGGAAAAAGAAAAATGTGTTCTTTCTTGACATTTTTTCTCCTATTAGCACTGCTCTAAGAACTGTATAAATAGCCACATCCCTATATTTGTGTTTTGCAGTAGTTCTACTACAAATTTTATAGCTTTCAACAGTATTCTAGATGAAGCAGAAGGAGCTTGTGGCATTTTTCTTCCTTTGTGTCCCCCAGAGTCCTCTCAACATTTCCTATGTTCTGCTGACAGAAGGCAGTAGGGTTACTTGGCACCCTTCACCCACTAGATTAAGTACAAATACATTTTGGCAGTGATTCTTGGTAAACTGCATATGTTTTGCACATGTCCCCTTCCCTGTAAAGTTTTGGGTAATATTCTGCTGGTTTTCTCACTCATTTATGTTTCCTTTCCCTGTGCAGCTGGAATGTGTGAGCATGAGCATTGATATAGTACTTATCTTTTGTTAGTTTACTGTATGTTTAAAGCTCATCCACGCTGGTATTTTTGCCTTCCTCTTCTTTGCCTTATCTGAAGAATCTTTTTTTCCTGTGTTGCACAGGAAAAAAGTTCTGCCCAAGGCAACATGTTTTGCCAGGCACCAGCCAGGCACTGAGAAAATGTTTATTTTGTTATGTTTATTGAGTGCACAAATTCTGTATTATTTGCACCCAGGCTGTGCGCCCTTGTCCTCATTTTTGAAGAGTGTGTGAGGTTTTGTTTCTTTGAAGAAAGGGGAAAACAAAGAGATTATGTATTTGCTTACGATTCCAAGCCTCTCATGCAGCTTGTGTTGTGCACAAGCTCTTCTTTCAGTGTTGATCCAGTCTGTTTCTGGAGCTTGGTTTTCAGTCTTTGTGGTATTTCAGTTTTTGTGGTATCTTCTTCTCTCTCCATTTTTCACTGCTTGCTTGGCCAAAGAAAAATTAACTTAACACCTTTGTGCAGATAGTTCAAATCCAGAGGATCTGTAGAATAAGGAAGGCCTTCAGAGAATGTCTTGTACCATTTCAAACACTGCTACTGTGGTAAAAAAATGTTACGAGTTACAAAGTGATGTCTTTTAGTCCTGAGAGATGTAGGCAAGGCATTCTTTCTGTCCCTGATACTTCCTGTCCCTTAAACAAAGAGTTCTTCTCTCTATATCTCACTTTTAACACAAAGATTTTAGGAATCCATGCTTTGATAAGCATTTCACTCTTATCATCTTTATTGTTCATTTGAACTTTGAGTGGTACAGCAACAGAAAAAATAATTAAAGCTTTCCACTTCCCAAGCTATTCTTTATGTAACTTTTAAGAGTACTAAATGGATGTCAGGTAGCTCATCATATCTGAGCTTGTATTGAAGGTAGGGGACTATTTCATTAACTGCCTAGCTCTAAGATTTTTTTGCTAGCATTGTTAGACCACAACCGTTGCATGGTTACACTAAATCTTCCATAGACTATGTTGTTCTTCCTGAAGAATCTTTGAGTGCCTAATTGGATTATTTTCTTATGTGCATGCTTCTTTGAAAGGATTGCCAGCTGTCCTGGAAATGCAGTCACCTCCAGTGTGGTGATTAGCAATGCACAGGCTTCTGCTGTTTTCCTGTCCTGGTTGTGTTAATTGGAAAATGCAACACCAGCATGGGGATACAGGAAATCTGTCACACCAGCAGGGATGCGAAGGTGCTTACACTGGCATGGCCTGAGAATTTGGGTGGGATGGAATGCATGTGTGGGACAGCTCTTCCTGCCCAAGTAGTGGGAAGGGAAGGAGCTGGCCAGGACACCTCTGGTCGTACTTGTGTAGTTGTGGACACTGCGACCCATTCTGTGGATGTGGCCAAAGACAATGTGGGAGTGACTTGGCAGGTGAGAACACACTCCAGACCTGCTCCAAGAGCTGCTGAGCTGTAGTTAGAGGCCCACAAAGAACCTTTGAGAATTTGGGGTTTATTTGCCTTTGGACCATATTATATTTATTAGTTTTATTAAATAAATAATAGCCCAGTGGAAAAATTAGATATTTGGCTAAGAAACGGTTGTCAAAAGCATACGAGCACTTTAACCTCACTCCCTTCGGGGCAAAAATGGACCCCCAACTCCTGCTTTTTTTAACTCTGCAACTCAAAACCTGACAAAGTGTTTGTTCCTGCTGTATTTAAATATAAGGAATGAGAATTCATACAGAATATAGTTGCTGCTGTAAATAATTTCCCTTGAATCTTTCCACCATTCTTAGTGGGAATTAAACCAAACCTTTTTCAGGCACATAGCAGATTGTGGGACCTATCACTCTTGATATTTTAATTGATATTTTAATTTATTTTGTTTTGTTTTGATATTTTAATGTATTTTGTTTATTTTGTTTGTTTAATTTATTTTGTTTGATATTTTAATTTATTTTGCCAAACATACCAAGTATGTATGTTGCTATGAAAAAAGATGTTAATTGTGTCCTTCCCAGAAAATGCAGTTCTGATGAGGCCTGTACATAGTTCTTGATTGTATTACTTTCTGAGTTTTAACACCTTTATGGAAATTACACTTTGAAGACTTGAAGTAAACAGATGTACTGGACAAGAGTTGAAGGCAGTTAGAAATGTGGTAGTGTGACCAGCCATGAATGTATTGTAGATCTCTGGGTAAATTTGATGCTACAGGCTGATTGCAGTAGCTGTATCACTTTGTTTTCAAATGAGAGTCCTCTTCTATACTGTTGGGGTTTTTACTTAATTCTCTTTTGTTTGTTAGCTGGTGTTTTGTTGTTTTTTTTTTTTTTTTTTTTTTTTACTGAAACAATTTACATTGCTAGTGTATTGAAAATGACTTGAAGCCAAGTAACAAGCATTTTATGGCTTCTTTTATTTTTGTATTTACTTTCACAGCATTAAAACATAAGGACATGACTGAATAATTCATATTTATTTTACTGAGGCATTCTCACAAGCAATCAAAAGCTTTCTTAATGGTTTGCTTAGACAGTGATTGGATTGCCTAGACAGTCTCTGCTTGGAACCTTTGATTTGCAGTGCCCTACCAATGTGCTAATGTAGTTTTCTAGCTGTCTCTGTCATACAAAATCATTTCCCTTCCTATAAACTCATAAATACTTTTTCTTCTTTGGCTGTGTCAATTCATATGAATATTTCTTGCTGCTTCAAGTTGATCCACATGGTTGTATTTGAGAGCGTCCTTTTCTCTTTGACTTTGCCACTGATTTGCAATCATCTAAAGAAAATCTCTACTTAATTTGCATGTGTTTCTCTGCTGGAGACAAGCAATATCATTATGATATTATGCATCTTATTCTAGCTGTTTCTTCCTACCTGCACTGTCTGACCACACTGGATTTATGAGGGAAGATTTTGGTATCAGAGTGGCTACAGGGTTGAATTGCGTGAGAAGGGACCAGGGGCTGCCCCTGTATGGGACAGAGACAGTTCCAGCTAGCCCTTAAATAGACTCACTGCTGCCCAAAGGTGAGCCCATCACTGGTACCACTGGTGTGATACATGTTCAAAAAAGGGTAAAAAACATTGTGCAGCAGCTGTGAGAGAGGAGTGAGTTAAATGGAAGAGGAACAGTCCTGCAGCATCAAGGTCAAGTAAGGAGAGGGAGGAGGTGTTCCAGCCACTGGAGCAGAAGTTTTCTCTGCTCTCTGTGGCAAGACCGTAGCGAAGAAGGTCATGTCCCTGCAGCCCCCGAAGCAGAGGGACGTGTCCTGAAGAAAGCTGCAGCCCATGCAGAGCCCGCACTCTCCTGGCAGGAGGTGAAACCCACACAGAGGAGCACACATAGGGCCTGTGACCCATGGGGGGCCCACACTGGAACACTCTGCTCCTGAAGTGCTGTACCCATGGAAAGGACGCATGATGAAGCAATTCCTGAAGAGCTGCAGGTCATGAGAGAGACCCACACTGGAGCACTTAGTGAAGGACTGTATCCTTTTGGAGGGATCCCATGCTGGAGTAGGGAGCAGTGTGAGGAGGAAAAGGCAACAGAAATGAAGTGTTATCAACTCACTGTAACCCCCATTCTTCATCCCCTGGCATCTCTTGGCACAGGGCAAGTGGTAGAAGAGCTAGGATTGAAGCTGAGCCTGGGAGTGGAAGGAAAATGGGTTTTATTTTGTTTTAGTTTATTTTTTGGAGGGAGAGTGGGGTGATATTCTTTTCACCATCCCATTCTATTTTTAATTGTCAATGAAGTAAATTAATCTTCCCAAGCCAAATCTGTTTTGACTGTAATGGTAATTGTCGAGTGATCTCCCTGTTCTTAACACATAAGATTTTTCATCTTGTTTTCTCCTGGTCAGGCTACAGAGGGGGCATGAGAGAGTGGTTTGGTGGACACCTGTCATTCAAGAAAGGTTAACCAATCATCTTTACCTGAAATTTTCCCTTGTGGCCTTTTGGGCAGACCCTAATTAGGGTTTTACTTTACTGAGTATTTGCAAAGAAATGTAACCGGATGTCAAGAGAATATGAATTCTTCCTCACTCCCCTAGTTTGCACTTTGTATTTGAATACACAGAGAAGATGAACAAAACCTAGTGGGTTCTGGCATCTGATTTAGGCTTGTGTAAAATCTGACAACCCTCTCCTAACTTCCAGCTGTTTTCTTGAGCAAGAAGCAGAACAATGTGGCTACGAAAGGGATTCTTCCTAAAGCATTTATATCTTTTTCAGCCAGAAGTCTACCTTTGTCTATCTACTGGAACTAATTATCTGGGCTGAAATCTCAACTTATTCTGATGCATTTCTTAGATTCTCCATCTCAGTGAATGTCTCATGTCTCAATGAATGACATTCTTTTCACATTGACATTCTCATACAGGGCAATGAGCAGTGGTGGTGCAATGTTTGTTGACACGTTACCTTCTAATAGTAACATTTACTTACAGCTGAAACAGGCATGTAATTTCTTAGATAAGATGAAATGAAAACTCTCTTTTAAAAGAGGTCTCTGTTCCCAATAAGCTATATTTCTTGCAAAAAAGGCAGTGTGCCAAAATACTGTCTGAAACAAAAATATTCTGGTATTGCTTGGTGGGGGAAGAATTTCTATTCCAGGCAAACAAATTGCTAATGTTGAGTATCTGAATCACAGCCTTTTTCTGCTGAAAAATAAGCTTTATATATGTACTTAATTAATGAAACCTGAAAAGTCTGCTTCTTCCCTTGCAAGTCTTGGAATGGAATGAGAGGATATCCACTGCCTTTCTTCTATTCCCACTAGCTCAACCTAGACTGATGGCTTGTAAAGCCAAACATCTCCATTTGCTGCTCAAATTGCAGAGCAAGGTATTCCATTCAGTGGACAGTCTGAGCAGCAGAGACAAAAAACACCTAAATGCCTCTGTCTCTAATTTGGTGTGAGTTCTTGTGTTCCTAGTAAAGGCTGAGCCAAAAGTTTTCAATAGGAAGAGCTAAAAGTCAAGCTCAAATGAGTCTGCAGAACAGGTCTGCACCTGGCTTATTTTCCCCTCAGTGAAAGCCAGTCCCTCAATGACATGTCCATGGTCTTTCCACAGTATCAAGGTAGAATGAAGTGCTTTAGGTGGGATAATTTCTTGCTGTGCTGCAATGTAGTCTAGCTGGCTGTTGCCTACTGTTGGATGCTGAAAACAGAGGCTCCTTTTTGGAATGGAAGTACCTTATTTGTGTACTAGCAAGTATTTCCATGTCTGAAAGCTACCAGCAGGAAATTACTGCTGCTGCTGAATGGAGGGAGATTGAACATATGGCAGGTGAAGCAGCTTGTTCCAGGGTTCTGCCTAATTTAATTGCACAACTACATGCAAGAATGAGGCATTAAATCTGAGGCTCTAACATCATCAGAGAACTTCCACTTGTGATGTTGGTGTGAGATAATGGCTTCAGTTGCTTGAAACTGAGCAAATTTTGATAAAAAGTGAAAGAAGGAGGGGAAGGTAAAGTGGGCTGTTTTGTGTGAAAGCACTAATATGCTCCAGAAGTCATGGTGGAGACTTTTAAATCTCCAGTTCACTCCCAAGTGACTTGATTTTAATGGCCTGTCCAAACCAAATTGATATTCCTTTCAAGTCCTTCAGAGTATTCAGATTCCACAAGCATTTGTTATGCAACTTAATTAATATGGCTGTACTTAATCCAAAGAATAAATTGATGAAGTTTTACAAAGGTTGATACTTGATAGCAAAGCCATTGGTTTTTCAAATAAAGCAAGTATAGAAAGCCACAAACAAACTAGTTTTCCAAGAGAATCATTGTAAAAGACATGAGCAGTGCTCAGTGACCTTTTATATTGTGTCAGACCATTGTTTAGAGTAGAAACTGTTTGAGTTTATTCGTTCTGAGTCTGGTGCAGCCACTGGCCTCCCATCTAACTTTCTCAGGCAGATGTTCCAGAGGAGCAAGGGAGCTTAATTCCCTTTCCCAGTTGGTACTACCCTATGCAGCATGGGAAAGATCCCCACACAACTTTCTGTCTCAGCCAGCAGGTATGGAGTGATTACATCAGTGGATGAGGAAGAGTTAAGAGTGTCATCTATCTGGATGACATCCTGCTGGATGAGGAGATTGAGAGCAGCCCTGGGGAGAAGGACTTAGGGGTGCTGGTGGATGAGAGGCTGGACATAAGCTGGCAGTGTGAACTTGCAGCCAGAAAGCCAAACGTGTCCTGGGCTGCATCCAGAGCAGCATGGCCAGCAGGGTGAGGGAGAGGATTCTGCCCCTCTGCTCTGCTCTGCTCTGCTCTGCTCTGGTGAGACCTCACCTGGAGTGCTGTGTCCAGCTCTTGGGTACTCAGCACAGGAAAGAGATGGACTAGTTAAAGCAGATCTAAAGGAGACAACAAATATTATCAGAGGGATAGAATACCTCTCCTATGATGAAAGACTGAGAGCATTGGGGTTGTTCAGCCTGGAGAAGAGATGGTTCTGGGGAACCATTACTAGAGCCTTTCAGTACTTAAATGGGGACAAACTTCTTTGTTGGGCCTGTTGCCATACAAGGGGTAATGGTTTGAAAGTATCAGAGGGTAGATTTATAGTAGATATAAGAATTCATTCATGATGAGGGTGGTGAAAATGCAACAGGTTGCCCAGAGACAGTAGATGCTCCATTCCTGAGACGATTTAAAATCCAATTGGGTGAAACTGAGCAACCTGATCTAGTTGAAGATGTCCCTGTTCATAGCAGAGAAGCTGGACTAAATGCCATCCCAAGTGATTCTGTGACTAGTCTATATTTTATCTTTGACTATGTCTGGAGTATTTTCTCTAAAAAGTTATTTGAACATTTTACTATGTGTTTACTGTGACTTGTCTCAGTGGTCCTACATCAGCTATGGAGCATTATATTTTGTGGGGTGCTGCTCTGCTTGCCACAGAGGTGAGAGACATGGTGGAGTGCACCACACAGCTTCCTTCTGCTGTCTGCCTCTTTAAATCATGAATGCAGAAAGGGAAGGGGATATGGTCTCCACTTGGGTCTCACCCCACATAAGATCAAGGCCTACTTAAATCTTGAAGATGGGAAGCATGGCCATGCTCTGCAATTTAACCATAATCTGTGAGAGCTGTATATTTTCCAGTGAAACACTCTTCAGATTCCATGACACTGGACAAGCAGTAAGTGCCATAGACACTGGCAACCATGACAACCAAGAATTAAGTTGGCCTTGAGTCTCCCAGGACATATTCATGTGTCATTGTTTGACGCTGGCACAATGTTTGTGTTTTTATGAAAATGTATTTTTTTTAGTGTCTACTGTGAGATATGACTAGAAAGAGAGCAAAGCAGGCTTTAGCTTAAGAATAAATGAAAAAAAAACTTTATTAACTTACAATATGTAAAAGAAACACACAGAACTCAGAATGAAAACAACTTTCTAAAAACATTCTTCTTCCCCCCCACCAAATTTTTAACACATCACAGTAAGAAAAAACTTTGGATTTTCAATTCAGTTACTACCATTCATATAACTAACTTTTAGTTCATTAAGATTTTTCAGATAATTAACTCTCAGTTTATCAAGAAGAGAGGAGTCTTTCTTGTATTATAGGCTTCCTTAGGAAACACAGTTGAAACATTTTGTGTTTTTATGTTACACGTGGCACTGCTTGGAGAACATTTGCTATCGTGACTACTTCTTTCTATGTCTAGTGGTCTTACAACTGCACATGGACCAGGGCTGCTTCTAGGGTTCTTTTTTTAAGGATGCTTTGCTTAGTTCTAAACAAGCTACAGTCTCTTATTTTCGGGATATCAGTCTCTTTTAACTTCACTTTCTGGGGCTGAGGGGTCTTGAGAACGGAGATCTTCTTCACTGAAGATCGAGGGCTTTACTACCCTCCTCACCCATCATCTCTGTCTGTTCACGTTATTCTTTTCCGTAACATCACTGCACTCTCTTGGCTTTAAGCCATTGCCTTTCTCTAAATGCAGTCTCTGTGTCACAGGGAAAAAAAAAGGTTCTGTCCATGGCTATACAAGAAAAGTCTAGCCAAAGGCCACTCCATCATCTCCTCTTAGGTTTCTTCTCAGCTTCTTTGGACATCTTTCACTTGCACAGACTTTCATCACACTTGCTTATTTCCTCTTATTTCATCTCTATCTCTTTTCCTATTCAGATCTAGGAGGATTAGTATTTGTAAGGTTTTTATCATCTAAGAAAAGGGTTAAAATCTCAGGCTTTGCTTGCTTAGAACTCTCCCAAGGCTACTGGGCACTTCCTCACTGGGCAGAGGAGGTCTGACCTTTTCAACCCATGGGAAACAAGAGACCTTCCCCCTGAGATTTCTCTGCTTTTAACCCCCTGTGTTCTCAGAGCCATATCCATGTCCTCAGGGGTCACATCAGGTGCCAATATTCAAATCTGAGCACCTATTGGTTTGACTACTAAACTCTTAAAAAACATACATCCTTTTCAAAGTAGGACATCATGGTAGACTGGGGTTTCTGCTGGTGAGCAGAAATAAGCTCCTGGAGCAGCAGGAGCTTATGCTTTTCCATAAAGGACAAAAAGATGGGAGCAAGCACAACTGTAGCACAGGTAGGGGCAGGAGCCTTGAGATAAACCTCAGCAGAGCTTCTACTCAAACCCCTTGCAGCTGAGCTCCAAGGCTGACCGAGGTTCTCAAACAGCTCTGTTGTCTCAAGATGATGGAGTTCAGTGCAGGCAGCTCAGTTCCCAGCATGAGTAATGTGGTGTGCTTCAGACACTGGACTTTGCAAGCAGAGGCTCACAACTTCAGCCTGGGGTAACAGTGCTCTTCAAGGGACTAGCATGTACCCAAACTGCTTTGAAATATTTTCTGAGACTGTATGTTGTTGCATGATTGAAGTTGTTGGGGAAGAAGCTGAGTATTAACACCAGTGATAATCTGGCATTGAGCCATGGCTGGGACATGGGGGCACTACCAGCCCTTAGTGTCCCTGACCAGCCTCACCTGGGGCCTCCATCCGTGCCTCCTGCCTGTAACCCCAGGAGCTCTATTTAAGCTGGGGCTTGGCACTCACTCCTACTCTGAGCTACCTAACAGGTGTGCCTAGCTCTAGTCTTGTCTCTGGTCCTGCTTCTCAGAGCATTTCTGGGTCAGTGTTTTAGGTGCCTTTGTCCCTAGTCTTTTTTTTTTTTTTTTTTTTTTTTGATGGATATTGGGCCCATTCTGCAGCATTATCTCTAGCCCTGTTTGGCCTGATCTGCTGTATGGGGTCCCAAGTCATACCCTGGACTGGTTCATTACCTTCCTTTGTCTGAGACTATAAATAGATATTATCACCATGCCTGCCTGCTGTGTTCAAACCCTCTGGGAACATGCCCTGATGAGTGAGGGCACTTCCAGTGTTATGGTCACCTTTGGTTTCTGGCTTATTATGCCTTGTGGAGCTGCTCTCACTGCTCTCATACAAATAAAATGAAATTGCAGGGCTGTCAGTTTTATTGTTCTTTTTTTTTTTTTTCCTGTGAGTACACAGTCCAAATAATTCAGGATGTCCTTTTATATAAAAAGAACAAGAAAATCTACAGTGACTCTAAGTGAAGAATAAAGGATAATATTAAAGGAGAGTAACAAACAGTTCCAATTGTTATGTACTTACCACTCTGAATATAGTCTGATATTCATATCTGAATGTGATATATGCTTTTATATATTTGTCAAAATTCTTTGGCAGTAGGTTTTTGACAGTACTGTGTACTCCAACAGTCCCTTTCAAGCAATTTTTTCTATTATTCTATTCAGCTGTGAAGATTCCCTGCAGGGAGCCTCTCTGAACTATGGTAGCTATGGTCCAGAAGGAAAAAGAGCCCTTCAGGAATAAAATAAGGGATGAGATACTTCATTCTACTTCTGTAAAAGGTAATGATAATTATTATGGAAAGAACTTGTACTATAATGAAGGAGATGAGTTTTTTTAATTAAAAAAAAAAGGCTAAAGCTGTCAGATCCTGGATCCTGCAAGGTAAGGAGGATAAGAAGGATGAGTCTGTGGTGTAGGCTCACAGGGGAGGCTGACCATACAGCAGATCACACTGTGAACACACAGTACACTCCTTTAATTTTTGGCTGTTGTGTTTGTTTGTGCTTTATATTTCTTAATGCTGAAAATTTTTCAATGATTTTTAAAAAATGGTTTCCTACTGTGTAAAACTTGCTCATTTCTCAGTCATTCAAAGCAGTAACCCAATTTTTGCCTTCAGTTTTGGGCTTTGACTGTAAGCTGTGATGGACAGAATAATGGTGGTAAAGCTTGCTTCTGAAGTAACCTGTAGTCTTCAAGTGCTAAAAGAAAAACAAGAAGATATACCAAAGATTTTTAAATGCTGTTTCCATGACATTAAGCTCAAGTAGAATTAACTGAAAAATAAAAAATGACCATGTGCTGCATGAGAATGTGCTCAGAAGGGCAGTTGCTCTGTACCAAAAATTGCCCTGAGAGGTTTGCAAAGATAATTAGCATTAGCTTAATTGCCTTGCTGAAGTTGAGGGGTAAAGCAAAGTTGGGCTCTGTGCTGCTTATCATACATAAGAACCTGCAGTGATACAGGAATGTTGTTGTTTTCCACTGCAAAAGGTTTTTACTGGATTTTGAGATCCTGACAATGACTCAGTATAGAACAGTATATATATTTATATATATCAGTATATATACCAATATATATTATTGATATAATATCAACATATATTAAGCTCTACAACCAAGTCCCTGTGATTTTTTTGCCAGTAAAACTGACACTGTGTGAGGAAGTTGTGCAGCTCATCATGTCTCTAGGCTAATGTCTATATTAGCTTCTCTACTGCAAATTTTCAGGGAGAGATTGTTGTCCAACAAATTTGCTTTGCAGAAAAAAGTGGGAAATTCTGGTGATGGTGAAGGACCCAGGTGTCTTCTAAACATTTGCTTTAGCAACCTCAAATACACTTTAATGCTCCAGAGAAGCAAAGGCCAGGAGTACTGCAGAAATTCAGAACCTTAGTACGTGACAGGAAATCCTTGGTGAGTATGGACCCCTCACAGGGCCTTCCTTTGGGCAGGAGAAGGAGATAACAAGGAGATAACTTGTATGGAATGCAAGGGGAAAGGGCACTTATGGAAAGGACATAAAGAAGGGCAGAGCAAAGATGGATTTGGGGAATACTGAGGAACTTTGAAGTCAGACGTTCCTAAAGTTCTGGGAATGTGAGCTTTATGTGGGAAAGATTTAGAGAGTTTCTGAGAGACTTAGGGGTATAACTGGTGAAGGGGAGAAGTTGGTATATAGGAAATGGGCTTCCACAGGAGCATCCCTCCACAAGAGGCAGGAGGGGAAGATAAGGGAATCTTGTTGGGGAGAGGTAGAAAAAGGTTTGTTACAGGAGAGGACTGGGGCACAAACAAGGCTTTTTCTGGGAAAGTTAGTGGGAGCAATTTCTCCCTCTAACTTGAGGGACAAAATATTATTTTGGTGTGAAGTGCATTAGCACAGGGAACCTTGATTTCAGAAACTGGATTTTGAAACAGGAGTCTCGTCTGGTCATGCCTCTCCACTGCTGAGGCCACATCTGGAGTGCTGTACCACAGTCCTGGGTTCCATGGCCCAAGAGACAAAAAGCCACATTGGAACAAGTCTAGTGAAGGACCAGGGGTATGAATCAGGGCTAGGAGCACCTGTCATCCAAGGAGAGGCTGGGAGTTGGAACTGTTTAGCCTAAGGAAAAGAAGGCTCAAGGGTAACTTATCAAGCTTTTTATAAACAACTGATGGGAGAAGGAAATATGGAGGCAGACTCTTTCCAGTGCTTTAAAGGACAAGAAAAGAGGACAAGGGGAAATGGCTGAAAAATGAAATAGAGGAAATTGCATTTGAATGGAAGAAAAGTCTCATTTGCTTTTAATTTGTAATCAAACACTGAAATAAGTTCCTCAGAGATTGTGGAGTCTCTGTCCTTCGAGATCCTCAGAGCCTGAGCAACCAGCTGCAGTCCACCCTGCTTTGTGTAGGGTGTTTGGGGCTTCTAAACTCAGCTGTGCTCTGACTCTGCAAGTGTGTTGTGCATATCTGTTTTCTACACTTGAGCATTTTAAAGCCTCTTGGGAAGGACCTAGACAAAATACAGTGAGCAAGAAGACAAACTCAAACCTTATCAATATGAATGGGAGCTTTCCCCCTGAATGAATAAATTTATTTCCTTCATTAATAAAATCATACTTAAATTATAGATAAACAAATGGTAACATCCAGCCCTGATAGGGAATGGAAAATGGTTTGGGAAATGGATATTAGTGTGTTCTTATGAATCCTTTATTCACCTAAGTGAATTTGTGAGTGTTACTCCCAGTAAATTGCTTATGAGCAAATTTGATATAGTTTAGTCAATGTCTGCAGAATCTGGGAATTGGAAGATACATTCCTGTCTCTGATTTACTCATCAACCTCTCTTGGGCTTAGCAAGAGTGGCATTTCAGTCATGATTTTTCTGACTAAAAGCACACTTTAAGGAACACACTGAACAAATTAATAACATGATACAAAAGAAATTCGGAGTTCAGTTTACCTTCGTGGTCAGGTAAGGCATCACATCTGGACTTGGATAAATAAGGGAAATTCACTATATTTGTTGGAGGAGGATGAGAATTTTTCTCTTAAGGAGCTAATCTACTCTATATTTATGAATATCAAAGAACTGCTGAAAATACAGGAATTAAGAATGGTGCAATTGTGGATTAGAATGTAGGTGAAGCCTTTCAGTGGGACAAGTCAGATGATAGTATCATCACCCATGAAAATTTTAAATGAGTCCAGTGTACTCTGGGCCCTAAATCTTATGTGATTGATTTGAACAGAGCCTGATTGTTTGAGGGGTTTTTGAGTTTCTTCTTTATCTGTTCACCTGCCTAAAAGTCCTGCTTTAATATTATGCAATTAGAAGTACAGCATGAATAAAATTAGTTCTGATTTACAAAATCCCTGTGTTTGTTATTGCTTAAGAATCCTGATGAGCTGTAGCATGCCAGCTTTTAGATGGATAGCAGTTATACTGAAAAAGAACTAATTGGCAAGAGAGAGAAATTCTTTAGCAAAATTAGTGACAAGTAGAGTTCTCCTCCAGGGATTTTAGCTTTGTTTCTTTATTGGAAAACATCAATATTAATTTTCTTCAATAAAGAAATATTTCAGTGAATTTTTTTCTTATACATTCCAGAGTCATTTAATGGGAAAGATGTTCATAACAGCTGGGTCACTTGAAAAAAAAAAAAAAAAGTAAAAGCATGTGAAAAAAAATGTGTCTGTATTGATCCATGTGGTTCATATCATTCATGGTTTATATACCTACTTATTGCTCATACGAACCTTTAAAACAGTGCATTGCTTGTTCCATACCCATTGTATAACATCCTTTCCACAGAATTCTTAAATTCTCAGTTTCCATTTATATCACCCAAAGATAAGAATGTGAGATTTGATGTCCAGCCATTATTTCCAGAGATGAGTCTCTCCTAAAGCTCTAAAGCTGTTTTTTTTTCCCATTAAAACTCATTTAAATTTGGTGAATCAGTAATTCCATGCTTTCCAGATGTGCAGCTCTTCATAAAAGCACTGTTCAGCCCTTGTGTCAGTGACAGTTTCTGGCTGGATGTGAGAGTTGCTGAATTTTCAGGATTTTGTGATCACCACCATGCATGGAGGACAGATCTATCAGAGGGGATGGTGAACACAACTCTGAGCACATAGTGCAAAGGCCTGGACTAAGAGGAATTTTCTTTCCAAACATCCATCTCGACAAATATTTCAATTCAATAAGGGCCGTTGTCTTTCTTAACTCTCCTGGATTATTTTGCTCAAGCAATTTTAAGGAGGAAAGGCTGATTTTCCTGGCCTTGAGATATAATGCCTTCACACAAAGTTAAAAGCATGGCAAACTCTCTGTAGGGTGTTCAAACTGCTCTGCAAGCTTTAGTGACAGTGTTTGGCCTAATTTTAAACTATGAGTTTTGTAAGAGCGGGTCTATCAGCTCTTACAGGATTTCAGTCTTAAAACATTTTAGTGTTACTTTAACATCTATTTAATTTTGCTACTGTGTTAATGAGAGTTGCAGGAACTGGGCTACAGGAAGACTGAAGCATTTTTTAAAAATAATTAGGCTCCATTACTATATTAGTTTAACCTGTTTGCTGTGGTTGATTTCCTGTCCCAATTACTTGTGTTCTACTTAAAGATTGATGTGAGCACGAAGCTGACATCCACATGTATTCCAACCTACAAATCTCACAAAGATCAAGAAATTTTTAAAGTCATGCATTAAAAACTGAAGACTGGAAATAACAGTTGTTTAATCAAAACTGGAATTCCATAAGAATAATCATAGAAAACAATCCACAGACATTTAAAGCAGTTGAACAAGAACTTAAATATATTTTTCAATTGATTTTCAATAGAAATATCAAATTTTAATTTTTTTAAATATTGCTATTTTCTCCTTGCCATCTCTCCTTGGTTTTTGTGGGTTTTGTTCTTGGTACTGTTGAGTTTGTTTTAATCAGTGAAAGAGACAGAAAATATTATTTAAATAATTTTGACAGTATTTTTGTGGGTTTTTTCCCCTTCAATTTTTTTTTTTTTTTACCTAGGAGGTGGAAAATGGAGATAAATTACAACCTTTGGAAATTAAACTGTGGCTCAATAGGGGAGCACTAGCCTAAGTGCATGTCTAAGCCATTAGACATAAGTGTATAAAGAAATGAAAGACTATAAAGACTAATACTATAAAGACTAGTATTAGTGTATAAAGAAATGCCTTTGGTATCCTGTCTTGTTTATTTGACACCTGGGAGGGAATATTTGTTTATTTTCTGTAATTATAAGTGCCAGGAAAACATTCTGATAATCTAATGTGGTGGCTTCAGTCATTAGTGTGCTCTAAATGGTGAGAAATCTCAAAATTACTCATAAGACTCTTACAGGATCCATGAGTATCCATGTATCTTCAACTCAGCTTCAGGCACTTCAGAAATGCATCTCTTGGAACCTTTGCCGAGCACTGTTGCTGAAATTTAAATACCTAGGCTGAGTCCATTTGTTCCAGGGCTGTGCAGAGTGTTCAGCAGCTCATAGCAAGGAGCTCTAGGAGTGTAGGGTCATTGTACATAACCCTCTGGAGCACCTGAAACGGTCTGTTTGGTTTGTGACAGCACAATCCTTAGAAGAGAAAATGCATCCGAGTCACTGGTGGAGTGCTGCCTCCTTGAAGGGTGTTTTCCTGCCTTGAGCCCAAATTCCTCTTCCATTAATGGAGAGAAGCCTTACAGCTTCCTGTGACTTCATCCAGCCTTGCACAGGTGGGGAAAGCAGCCGGAACATTTTTCTCTTTTCATTATAGCAAGAGAGAGGCAGTTTATTCCTCTACCAGATTAAGACTTACTGCAGCTATGAGGAGTGAGAGATGGGGCTATATATCCTTGTACAAATACATAAGGCCTGTGACAGTCTTACCCACTGGCATTTTAATCTTTGAAACCATTCTTCTTGCTGTAAAAAAGAATGTGAAGGATTCAAGGTGAGATGGAACCATTAGACTATTTATTCAACCCTCCTCAGTATATTAGTCCATAAATCATCACCAATTGAACTGAGTTGCTTACCAATAGTGTATCATCTGAAGCAACATCTACTTTTAGTCAAAATGACTTCTGAAATATAGAGTCTGAGTCTTTTAGTTTATTCCATGTGTTAATACTCTTCACAGAGAGAGATTTGGCCTTAAGCTTCATTTTGTATTCATTTCTGTCAGAGCCATGAAACTCTCCCTCCTGGTCCTAGGAATGTAGGAGTTGGTAGATTGAAACATCCTTCACTGCACAGAAAGGAGCAGCAGGAGTGAGGAGGCACCTTTGCCCTGACAGGTGACCAGGGCCAGCCTTCTTTAACAGGTGTGACTGTGTGCAGATTGGGTTAGCAATGAAATTACCTAAAGGGAAATGCTGTGCATAGTGCTGAGAATTTTCTCAGTCAAAAGAGACAACTTCCCAGTGTGAGATTTTGTAGAATCCCTTTATAAAACTGCATGTGAATGAACACTATTGAATGTACTTAACATTCCTTATGTTTTGTGTGAATTTGAACAAAATGAGACTAAAATCTCTCCTATTAAAAGATTAGAAAACAACTCCAGGAAGCCATTTGCTGCTGGTGTAGTAAATTGCCATTATTACACCACTTTGTGAACTAAGAACAAAGTTCTTTTGCTGGTAGGACAACCCTGCTGTGTGTAGCTCTGAAGAACATTAGTGATATGCTGCAGCAAGTAATGATATTCATCAAGACAGTCTTTGCTACTCCTTCCAATTAACACTTGGGAATACAAATAATTGCTTTTTATATTATTTGTTTGAAGATGCTGAGTGAGTCACTGAGCCTAATAAGAGCACTACAAACGATGCTTTATTCCTTGTCTAGTTCAGACCACCTTATGATCACAAGCAGGTTTCTTTAACATTGCTGCAGCCCAGTGAGAAATCTGATATATTTCATAGAACTGCTCGATGGCAGCATTTGGGTAGCAAGAGCAAAATGAAAAATAAAGTCTACTTAAGAAGGACTTCACATATTTATGTGGGTCTTTTTACTGCTACATGAGTTTGCATTAGTCCTCAGTGAGCCTTTCCTGAGGCCTGGAATGTTCATTTGATGATGGAGACTCAGGAGGTGAGACCACATTCTCTGAGTCTCTGTTGGCAGTTAACGCTGGGTTCTTCTGTAATTTGCCTGGAAAATGTGAACAAAATAGACCTCTGTCTCACAGTGATACTGACTCTGTAATGGATAAAACAAAGGTTTAATCACCAAATCAGACAATTTTATGAACAGGTGATTGAAAGAAACCTGGTTTCTTGTGGGTGTATCTGTGCAGTGGCTCATGAAGTGATGAACTTTTGAGGTTTGTGCTACACTGTGGGTTTTGATCAGAACTACACAATTTGTCCAGGCAGAGAAATGGACACACCCAGATATATATAAATGTAAATAAGCCCTGAGTATTAGTTACCTGTGAATTCATTTGTCTCTAAGATAATCTCTGTTTCATTCAGCTAAAAAAGTTTGTGTTGACATGCGAGAATGAAGGGAGCTGGTCAAGGGATCAGTCTATCAGAATTAAAACTTATTGGATGTTGTCTGTCCATTTGAACCACCGACACTCACATCCTTTATTGAAGCTGGAATTTTTATCTTAGAAGGTACCTCTCCTGCTTTTAGTACCTGAGAGGCCTCATGTACCTTCCTCTTATTCTGAGAAATAGAGAAGCATTGGTAGCTGTGTCCTTTTAAATCTACACTGACAAGAACCATTCTTGTTTTTATATAGAATGTTCTTTTTCGTGCAGGATTTTGCTTTCTTGGTTCTAGTTATTAGGTATAAAACATCACAGAATCTCATGAGGTATTATGGATTCCTATTCTCTTCATGCCTAACATTTCTTGATTTAAGTATTTAAATTATTCTGCCAGTCCTGGCTTGTGTCTGGCTTCACAGTCATTGTCAGACCTTGCAGTAAGCTTTAGAACAACATGTCTGTTAAATAACAGACAGGCACAATCTCACCTTCATTTCTCTGAGTGACACATAGTGACACTGTGGCATATGTGAGCATGACAAAACACAGATTTTTGGTTGGGATGCCTTAAATCTACCTCACAACTTCTTATATCAAGAGGAATCCCTTTTGCTGTTTCCCTGACCTGAAATACAGTTCCCTCCTCAATATTTGTATCAACACAACAAACATTTTTTCTCATAACACTTTTGCCAACAGATTGGGGCAGAACATTATTGTGACAGGATAATAACAATGTTGATCTGAATCAGCTTTTTCTCCCAAATAATTCTAGAAATTATTAGAGGAAAAAAAAGCACTTATCTTTTATGAACCAGCCTTTGACTTGTCTTGGAAATTGAAAAGTAAAACACAAGGCTCGTTATGTGAAAAAGATTTAGGGTATATTAAAAGCAGCCTCAGTTTAGTGGCACATAGTGACAATCATTTGAATTATTTGAAAATAAAAATACTTATAATACATTGTTTATATTGTTCAAAGTTATTAAGATAATGTGTGTCAGTTTAGTGGAAAATGAAGCAGGATATCTTAAGACCCTGTAATAAGTAGGAAAAAAGCATATGATCCCTTTTAAAGGGTATATGATGAATTATTATGACTAAAAGATGAAGGTGCATCATACATGGGTATATAAGGACATCAGGAAGCTTGTCTGGAGGATCAGCTTGTGTGGTCAGAAAATGTGCTGAGACAGAGGCCTATGCAATGAACTTCCTGGGCTTCACGCATGCCTTTAGGAAACCTCTGGAGAGGAGATGGGAATGAGACACAGCTCAAATCTCATGGCTGTTTGCAGGTGGTGTTTAGAGACAAGCATTGTGGACCCATGAAACATAATAATAACTTTTCCATTGGTTTCTTTGGTACGTCAGTTCTTCGTAAAATACGGCTTTGATCTGGGTTCTGAAGTCCAATTTGCCTTGGCTTCACTGTCAGAAGGTTCTAAAAAAGTGTTAATTTGAAAGGTTCTGCTGGATTTGCCTTTTTAATGTTCTTTCTAGGAGATGACATTGCCATTGCTAATGATGTATTTAATTGTGATTTTTTCATGTCTACCTCATCATTATAAGTTGGGAGCTGCACAACCTGGGTGCTCTGGAGTTTTAGTAGTTTCTAGCTGACAACTCAAGAAAAAAGGCCTGTGATATTCTTTTGACACAGAAATTTATTCATTCTGTCACATAAATTGTGTTCTGAATAGGTTAAAATGGCATTATTTTACTTCAATGTGGGATTGTTTCTATAATGAGAAGACTGGGTGTGTTTTGGTTTGAAATAGGACTACTGGTTGGTGAAAAGGCACTCCTGGTCTTAATCTTCTAGCAGAACACTGTTCTGGTCATTACCTTGAACAACCTTTCAGCAAGGCATTTTACCTCCATATGAGGGCTAACAGACTCCTTAGATGTTGGTGGAAGTGAATCAGAATGCAATCTCAGGAAAATTATGCCCAGATTACCAGAAGAGCATCACACAGATATGTAAGTTTTCCTGTACTGTCCTGCTCATCTCTGCCTACTATGGGCAGTTCTGTGTAGCCTCAGTCCTCTCAGAAAAGCATGTGTGTATTTTTCAGGTGTAAGTAGATGGATGGCACTTAGATGAGCTGCTCTGTTTCTGGCTATCTTTCCAACCTCAACAATTCTGCAAGTCTGTATGCACCAAAATTGGCCACTCACCTTTCAAGTAAGGCAATGCCTTCCTTCCTGCCAGTTGCTTCTTTCATGTACCAGTTTTATACTTGGAGATGTCAGCACCTTTTGCTTACATAGTTTTTGGACACTTCCCATATCTTCAGTTTCTCTAGGTTTGCTAAAACTTACCTTGTAGCTGCTGCCCTACTCTATAGAAAGACTAGTAGATGTCTGAATACAAGTTTAATATTGCTTCTTGGTCTTATGGAGTTCTTCAGACTCTCCAGTGAGATCTTGGTTGGAGAATGAGACTGTGTCTATCCTCTCCTCTGTTAAAAATGAGTAACAACATGATTTCAAAAGGCCATGGGAGAAAATGCCATTGTTTGTTTGGTTTGTTTGTTTTGTTTTGTTTTAAGAAAGACACTGGCCTGTGAAGGGGGTGTGGTCCTTTAGATTCTCCCAGTCTTTCGTTTACCTCTGCTCTGGACTCTTATTCATGGCAGAGTTGTTGTGGATGGCCCATCCCTGGAAGTGTTATGGAATGGGTTGGATGGAGCTCTGAGTCACCTGGTCTAGTGAAAAGTATTCCTGCCTGTGGCAGGGAGATTGGAGCTAGATAATCTTTAAGGCTGCTTCCAACCTCCATTCTGTGGTTCTATGACTTCATCCTTCTTCCCTCTTTTATTTTTCTACCAGACACACAGCATTCTTGACTGATAAATAAAAGAAAACTGCCTACAACGCTTGGGAAGAGCTTGCAAGTGAGAAGGCTTAAATATGACCAAAATGGTAAAACCACAATATATTCTGTTAATTTATATTTTTATTCCATACACTGTGAATCATAATATCTATTTGAGCAACCTGTTTAATTATTTAGTACTTTACTACGTACATTAT
The DNA here is from genome assembly GCF_027887145.1 of Ammospiza caudacuta. NCBI lineage: Eukaryota > Metazoa > Chordata > Aves > Passeriformes > Passerellidae > Ammospiza > Ammospiza caudacuta. Next base: position 45,439,977 of record NC_080593.1, on the reverse strand, counting down.
GACCAGACTTGTTCCAGTGGCTAGCACATTGCCTGAAGAACCAGGCTACATGGAAGGAACTTGACTGACAGTTCTCTGTAATTGTTTCAGTGGTGTTCTAAAGAATCACACACTGTTACCTTTGAAATAGTTCTAATGAAATCAAACAAGCTTGCATTTCACTTGGTGTCTGCCTGGGCTCAAAGGCAGAGTAAGGCACCCTATAGCTGAATGTGCTGTAGACTGTGCAGGCTGGAATGTGATTTACTCTTGCTGTGCTCCAATAAGCAGTCCTTTAAACTAGTACAAGGACAACGCTGGTGCTCTCAAAAGACCTGTCTCATAACTAGCACTGTAACTGGCTTCTACAACCTAAAGTGCAAAATGCCATAAAAGTGTCTTTTCCCTTTAATTAAAGTTTGAACAGAAGGCTAAGCTGTCTGGCAGGGCTTGTTCTTGCCCCAGTTTAACTAAAGTATTGCATTAGCAGGTACTGTTGGAGAGTTTGGTAACTTAAACTTTGGAATTTTTCTAACTTTCTGAAGAAATGTTCTAAAAATAAGAATGTATTCACTATCTGCCTATTTCATTTGAAATGCATCAAAGAGCCGGGAGTTCATATCTGCATCTGTTGGCTTCAAAGGCAAGGTTTTGGTACAGCTGAACCAATTTAAAAACTGTTTTCTCCTTGAAAGAGCACAGAACCTACCAGTCCATCTTTCAACTAGGATTAACTCTCCCTGTCTTTACAAAACATTTGTTATTGTGGAAATATTTGTTCAAGAACGGGGCAGAAGAAGGCAACCTCATTACGTGACCACCATGAGACATTAGATAAATCTTTTCTGCCTTTATCTGTGTTGATCAATATAGCAAAAAATTCTTCCAGATAGAGTTTTCTCATGAAAGACTCTTTATTTTGATTAGCCAGAGAACTGAGTAAATCTGTAACTATGTGTAGGTGTTTGAGAAAAGCACAGTTTGCATGTCTGGCAGACTGTCTCACTGGGGTGCAGTGAGAGCAATTGGCTTTGCTTTTTATTGATCAAAGCGAGATTCTTGCTCAAAATGCCAAGGGCCAATTTTTCCCCAGGAACAGCCTTTATGTTGAAGTCTCATTGCTGGAAGCAATGAGAGAGCAGCTACTGAAAGTGCGGTCCCAGTACTACAATGCCCCATTCTGAAGAGAGAAACCACAGCTTACCAAGGCAAAGTCACATTTACTTGGCAGATGGTTCTGGTGGCTAAAGATGTAATCCTCATTAAAAAAAAAAAATTAATTTGCAGCTGTCCTTTTACTGAAATTTTTTTGCCTCTTTTGGCCTATCAACAGAAGAGAATTTCCAAGTCTTCCTTGTGTGATTCAGTGCAGACTTAACCAGTTTATTTTAGATGGTTGTGAGCTCTGATACTTGCATGGCTTAAGTTGCTGCGAATATTTGCTGACCAAATATCTGCCTGCATCCAACTTAGTGAGGCTTAAGAATATGAGTGGTGTCAATCACAACCTCTTCTAAGGCACTCTGTGTCTAAATAACAAAGATAACCCTGAATGTTCCTGGAAATGTATTTAGCCCGCAAGAAACTTCAATTTGAACTCTTTGTTCAAATATAGAATTATCTTTCAGAATATTAAACAACTGCTCTCTTGAAGGCTGCTCAGGTGAGAGCAAAGTGTCATGTAGGAAACAGACTGAGTCAAGAAAGGCAGTTGACTTATACCAAATGGTCCCTTGAAGATAGAATTTTGTTAAAAAGAGGTTGTTGAGGATGTTTGGAGGTATTTGGTGCTTCAGGGACTATAACTAGGGAAAGAATGATGATATATCATTGAAAGTATTCTTTCCTCTCTCTAGACAAATTTCTACACATTATTATTATTGAGATATTGAAGGAAAAATCTCTCTAAATTAAGCTATTATAGGAAAGTGCTCACCCCAGCTGAATTTCTGTTGTAAACAAGAATTGTCCAAAATAGGAGTCTAGTAGTTGGATAAATTCTTTGTGTTGAGCATCTAGTAGAATCCTTTGAAGAAAATAGAAGCAGACTCTCATAGCTTTAGAAAACACTTATGCGTATGTCTGTGTTGGGAGCCACCATTTCATAAAAATGTCACACTTCTCAGAGTTTTGATCTAAATTCTGAAGCCCTGCTTGTGACCCTTATTTTGTGGATGCCTCCATAAACTATTTCTGGCTTTTCCCAGAAAATCTCTGCAAAAAAGACACTTTTATGGCATTTTGCACTATGTCAAAGATGTAATCTGTATTGGTTTTATATACTCACTAGTGACCCCTGTGAATGTGTGCATAAAAGTCCAACTGAAGCATAATAAACCCCATCTGTATTTTAAATGTGAGTGTACATGACAGAAGGAAACCAACACAAGAACATATTGCTGGCTGTTGATTCTGACACTCTTCCCACACAGTGATTTAGTGAGAAGAGCAACCTTGTAAGACTGTGTCACTGTCAGTTGCTCTCATCATGGAAAGACAAGTAACCAATCATAAAGGGTCTAAGAGACATTTATCATCTCCAAAGCAAGTAAATGTCATGACAAAAGGACTTTCAAGTAAGCTAAAAAAAATCAAACATGCATCTTAGTATACAATGTAGTAGAAACCACAAGAGAGGGAAGAATCATTCTCACTGTGCTAACCCAGCTTGCAAAGATAAACAAGGACAATCCTGAAACTTTGGCTTGTAGGCATCTTTATCCAAGTTTATTGATCAACTGTGCAAGAAAGGGGTGAGGGTCCCTGTGTTTTAAATGTTGTCTGACCACCAGCCTTATCAGATGTTAACTGAAACTGTTTTGCCTATTTCAAGCACAAAGTTTTCATAGAATCTAAGAGCATGAAGTCCAGCCACTAACCTAACACTGCTAAGTCCACCCCTAATGCATGGATAAGTGCCACATCTAGATGTCTTTTGAATATCTCCAGGGATGATGTCTCAACCACTTCCTTGGGAAGCCTGTTCCAATGCTGGACAACCCTTTTGGTGAACAGTTTTTTTCCTTGTATCACATCCAAACCTTCCCTGGCACAACTTGAGCCATTTGTCTTGTCCTGCTGATTGTTACCTGGGAGAGGACACTGGCTCCCACCTCACTGCACCCTCCTTTCAGGTAATGGATAAGGTCTCCCCTCAGCCTCCTTCTCTCCAGGCTAAACACACTCAGCTCCCTCAAATGCTCATCAGACTTGTGCTCCAGAACCTTCCCCAGCTCTGTTGCCCTTCTCTGGACATTCTCCAGCACCTCAATCTCTTACTTGTCGGGAGGGGCCCAAAACTGAACACAGCACTCACCAGTGCTGAGTATAGGGGGACAATCACTGTGCTGGCCCTGCTGGCCACGCTGTTGCTGATCCAGGCCAGGATGCCCTTGGCTGCCTTGGCCTCCTGGGCACACCCTGGCCCATGTTCAGTGGCTGTTGAGCAGCACCCCCAGCTCCTCTTCTGCCAGGCAGCTTTCCAGCCACTCTGCCCCCAGCCTGTAGTACGGCATGGGGTTGTTGTGACCCCAGTGCCAGACCCAGCACTTCAACTTGTTGAAGTTCATGTAATTGGCCTCAGCCCATTGAACCTGTTCTGATCCCTCTGTAGAGCCTTCCTCCTCTCCAGCCAATCAACACTCCCATCAAACTTTACGTGTTGCCGGCAAACTGACTCACAGTGCGCTTGATCACCTTGTCCAGATCATGGATGAAGCCCAGGGGACAGGCCACCAACAGGCTCCATGCACCATCAGCTCTAGGCTTGGTCATTCAGCTGGTGGTTTTTTTACCCAGCAAAAAGTGGAACTGACCAAGCCATAAACAGCCAATTCCCCCAGGAGAATTCTGTAGGAAAATTAAAGGCTTTTCTGAAGTCTAGGTAAACAACATCCCCAATCTGTCCCTTGTCCACTAAGCTGGTCATCCCAACATAGACGGAGATCAGGATGGCCAAACAGAATCTGCACTTTATAAACCCCTCCTGGCTGGGTTTGATCCCCTGCTTGTCCCATACAAGCTGCATGATGGCACTCAGGATGATATGCTCCATGACTTTCCCTGCCACTGAGGTCAGACTGACTGATCTATTCTTATTGATGGGTGTCACATTTGCTAGCTGCCAGTCAGCTGGGAGCTCCCTGGTCAGCCAGGACTGATGATCTGATTGTTTGCTGAGCACTTCTACCAGCAACCTCACGTGGATCCAGCCCCATCTGATTTGCAATCTTTGGAAAATAAAAATAGCGAGAAATAGAAATTCAATGCCATGGAAACAGAGAAATCAACATATTTTGTTTCATCCTATTATAGAGTGAAATTAATTTTTAAAAAACCTTTTCCCTCTCCTTCTGTGTATTTCTGAGACTCACATACGCAGTAGTCACAGTGATTTGGGTTGATATCTGTGGTGGAAGGTTCAAGCTCCCCTGGGTTCAGTAAGTTCTCAAAACGTTACCTAAGCTATCCTTTGGCAAAGTAGAATGAGAACTGAGGCTGCTTAGTGTGACAGCTATAGCTGGTCTATAGCTGCACAAATAATTTGGCTGTGACAGACACTTACTGGACCAGCCTAGTTTCTCATGTAGCAGTAGTAAACCAGTCCCGGGGTGTGTCACGGAGAGGTTCCAACAAAGGGGCCCCAGCCAATGCCTTTAAGCCAAGGATGCGCCCACATCATTGGCCACAGAGCTCGGTGGAGTCGGGACCTCTGTCCAATCTTGTGTGTGAACCTGGGAATTCAAAGCCCCTATTAAAGGGGGAGCCTGACAATAAAATCTGGTTGTTGCTGATGGACTTGGTGTGTTTGGCTGTTGCATTCCTGTCTCTGTCAACAGTGACAGCGTAGCTGTCACTTGGCCAAATTGCTTAAGCCTGCAGTATGGAGTGTGTGGCACAGTGGTTGAAGGTCTAGCATTGTGAGGAGAAGGCTGCTGTTGACCAGAAATCTTGCCATGTACCACAGAAACCATCCTAACAACCCTGTCAGTAGCTCTGAAACATTTCTGCAAAAGGTAAATGTGTCAGGAGCATTTTTTAAATTTTGTTTTGACTTGATGGAAAGTTATGCTGTAGCTCAATTTTTTTATCACTTTTATGTCTTAGTAATCCTGAATGCTAAAAACTTGAAACTAAAAGTAGCACTCTGTACTTTCCTCTGCCTTCCATATGCTGAAGTTACAATTGCTTCTAATCTTGTGTTTAAAAACAGCTCCCAAATGCAAATTTGGCTAAGTGCAGACACATCGTTAAAGTGTTTTTGAAGTTTGAGGTCAGTGCTGTTTAGGAAAAAACCAGAATTAGACTAATCATCACCTCTGCTAACGACTTAATTTATTCTAGTGCTATAATGTGTTCCTGTCCATCATTTGTCATAGCCATTGCCAGCTTCAAAAGCAAGGTGCAGTGAAACTGCCTGTGTTATTGGATGCAACTTTCCCTCATAAAGAAAAAGCCTATATAAAGCAGACAAACCACTAAAGGCAAAATGTAGGTCTGTGGAGTAACAATCACTGTGTTCTCAATGAAACCAGCATTAGATAACAGGTTTCACTACATGATGGTTTTGCCAGCTCTTTTGGTATGGGTCAGTTTATCTTTCTCTGTCTAAGACACAGTCTGCAATTTATAATAGTGATAATGTCATGAGTTCTTCTGCAAGGAATAGCCATATTTTCAATGTTATGACTGTACAAATTGATGAAAACTGCTTTTATTTCCTTTACTGTGCCTGTTTCATACTCCTTTAACAATCAGCATAACCTCACATTTTGAATGGCCTGGATATAGTGTCATAAAAAGTTGTGTAGAGATGTCAGAGGAAGCAGATGTTAAAAGGGGTTGTTGGTGGTTAATCCATTTCTTACGGTGATTAAACTGGTGGTGACACTGAAACCAAGACTGAAGGGTGTGATACTGAAAAGTGGCATATCCATCACTATCTCTGTTAATGAGCTAAAACCTGAGCTGATATCACACGTCATTAAGGAAATGTTCACTGGAAATGTCAGGCTATATTTCCCTAAATCACGAATGGTTGAGGATGAAAGGGACCTCTAGAGGTCATCTCTAGATGAGCATCTCTAGGAGCCACCTCCCTGCTCAAGTAAAGTTGCTGGGAACCAGTTGCTAATGTTCATGTTTAGACTGGCTTATGAATGTTTCTGGGGAGAGAGATTCCACCATTTCTATGGGCAACCTGTGTCAGTACTCAGGTACCCCTGCAGTGAAAAAAGTACTTCCTGCTGTTCCGGGGAAACTTTCTTTGTTTCAGTTTGTGCCCATCACCAGGGCACCTCTGGTCACCCTGTCCCAATGAGTACTCCACTGACAGAGCCTGCCTTGTGTATTCCTTGCACATCCCATCATGTATTAGTACGTGATAAGATGGCCTTGAGTCTCCTCCAGGCTGAGCAGTGCCATCTGTCTCAGCCTTTCTTCATAGGAAAGATGCTCCAATGTCCATTAATCTCCCTTAGTAACCGTAGCCCTCTGCTGTTCAATATGTTCATCTCTCTCTTGTCCTGAGGGGCCCAGAACTGGACACAGCACACCAAGTGGGGCCTCACCAATGCTGTGTAGAGAGGATCTGCTGGGAATACTTTATCTAATGTAACCTGGGATATTTGTAGCAAGGGCACACTGCAGGGCCCCCAAGTCCTTTTCTGCAAAGCTGACTCTGAAAGAAGAAAAACACTAACTCTACATGAGTTGTATTTTGGTCTTACTTTGATGTGAGGCTGTCAGGTGTAATTTTTGGAGCCTTGTTTTGGTTAGTAAAAAGAAAAAATGTTTTCCTTTTTTACCCTTAGACATTAGATCAGTTAGCCCAAAAGAGAAAAGCCAGCACTTTCATTCTGTGGCAGATGACAGAAGACTTACATAGTGGAAAATATTAGGTGCTTTGACTTCTCTGTGTTTACCTTGTGTTCTTTGGTTATCCTGTGATTAGAGTGTGGTCTCTTGCCATGGACAAAGACCTGGCCTTAGTATCGACCCCTCTTTAAGTGATGACCTTAAAGGCAAAAAGGCCTGTTTGTAGCCATTGGCCTGCATGCCCACAGTCAGGCTGGAATAAATGTTTTTCTCCAGTGATTGGTACGGCACAAGGTTAGTAGCACTTTGTGTCATGGTAACATCCTAGAGATACTGGAATTTTTAAATATTCCATATCATAATTGGTTTCATAAATGGTTCAGGTTGTCTTACACATAAAAATCAAAACCTACTCTAAAATTATAAGTGAAAGCTATATGACAGTAATTTTACATTTTGGTTTTTCTATGTCACAGTGCATGGTTCATTAGCATTTGTATTCCCTTTCAGTCAGGATGATAAAAGATCTATAAAGCATTGTAAAACAAAAAGCAAAATTAAGCCAAAATGCCCTTATTCAGAGTAGCTACTGTATATTTTGAAATGCTTCAAGAGGGATAAGGTCTTACCAGGGCAAAAACAAGTATGTGAATTAATGATGAGAAATCCTCAGGTAATTTTCTAGCCTAAGGGAATCTTTACAGAGAATGAAACTGAAATGTGGAGCAGAAGCATAGCTGCCACATTGTTTGATATCATCAGCTCTCACCTGATTTTTTGTAGTAATGCTTTCTATTATACAAAAAGTTATCTCTGTCTCCTATTACTCTGGTGACTCTGGGAAAAAAAAAAAGGTGCCATAGCTCAGGGAATCACCTCAGTTTAAAGATCCAATCTCAGACAAAAAGGAAAGAATTAAGATGTGGGGAATGACAAATTTCTATCTTCTAACTTTGGCAAAAAAGATGTAAATAATGCTTATGAAGCACTGAAGAAATATCTGAATTTAGTTTCTTTTTAGAGCAAGTTCTACAGGACTACATAGTGATTAAGCAGAAGTGGGGAAACTAGTAAAAACTGGTTTTGGTTGAATGATGGAAAATGTGTCTATCATAGACATCTAATGAGCTAGTAACAAGGGAATGCATTACGTGCCGGACTTGGGAGACAGTGCAGAGGAAATGGAGATAAAGCCCACTGGATTTAAGGTCGTAGATAAAGTACTAATTTAAATCTACATGGATTTTTGAGCATGTTCAGGTATAATATAGCTTCTGCAGGAGTTCAGGAGGTCCTGACATGCAGAAAATCGATATATTCTTACTGTGGAATGGGGAGATCAATTACCCACAGAGGAAAAGCTCAACTCTGAGTGAAGATAAGCTGAAAAAGTGCTATTCATAACTTGACATAGTCTGTGTGGTGTTGCATGTGAAAGGGTCTATTGTAATCCAATTTGCTGAGGTTATTTGTGTCAAAGGTAATTGCTTCATTTGTGTCAGTGAAGCATTTAGAGAACCAGCTGCTTGGATTATGTTCTAACGCTAAGATGAGATATATTTAGGGAAGTATGAAGACAGTACTATTTACAGACTCAATGTTTGCATTCAATTAAGGTCAATGCATGTTGCAATGACCTCAGTTGTTCTCAAGATTGGGTCCTTACCCATTAGAATCAACCAGCATATTGCTTAAATTCTGCCTCAGTGCTGGCACTTTTTCTACATCCTGCTTAAAGGTTGTTCCAGTGCAACATTTCTGTAAAAACTATTAATCCCTAAAGGAATGAATTGGATAAAGGATAAAAGAGACAGGCTGAGTCACATCCTTTCATAGAATGTCCTCTTCTAAAATTTGCAGAGATGGAAAAAAAAAAAAAAAAAAAAGGAGGAGAGTATTTTATTTTAGATTTTATTTTAGTATGTCCTAGGGGACATACTAAAAATGTTATAGTCACTTCTGGTGTAAGCACAGTAAATAAATTGTGGCTTGTTGCCAGTGTTTCTTCTCCCTGAAATTAAATCAGAGCAACTGTGAACTTATTCTGATATGAACATGCAGTCAGAAACCATTCCTTTTAATTTTTTATATATATAATTTCAGTGTACAATAAAATGTAGTTCCAACTAAACACTTCTACTTCCCTATTTTTTGCAAAGCAGCAAATGTGTCAGGCAGAGTTCAAAGTGTCTAAATTATTTTCTGGATCATTTGTAGAGAAGTAGATGCAACATATTTCCTTGCAGTTTTACACTGAATCATAATGAAAAGAACTTGGCCTAAAGATGCAGCACTGTGGTTCTGAAGATTCCACTGGGTTGTGACCCAGCAACAGTGAAAATAAATTCAAAGATTTTGTCTTGTGGTGAAGTAGCCATGGCACACACCTGTAAAGAAAATGTAGCAATGAAAAGATTTTCACCAATAATTTTATAATGTAAAATGTATTTATTTATCATGTCACTTACCAACTGAAATGCCTCTGTGCTGTTCAGGGCGAGGTAATGTCCTTCAAGTGGTAGGCAGAAAGCAGATGTGAGCCTTAGAGATGGCACTGCTTGTTTCATGGGTGGTGTCTGAGCAGAGGATAGTCCACAGATAACCTGTGAATGTCCAGTTTGGAAGAATGGACACCCACATCCTCTTGTAATCCCTGTAACTTTGTTCCAGTATCCAGAACTGTAGTTGAGGTCTGCTCTTTAGTGTTTGTTTTTATTTTTTAAATAGTATTTGTCTAATGAATTCTAAAGTCATGACTGCAAAAAAGAAAAAGAAAAATCTCATAAAAAATGCACAGCTGAGCAGTAAATCAAATTAGCTTATTCCTGGAGTTACTTGTCCAGCAACTTTTCTGGGATCCTGTTTCCTAGCAAGTATTTACCTCTAAAGTTCTATGTAATTTCCTTTAGTGTTCAAAATATTCAAACCTTATATGAAGTTTGTAAGATTAAAAGTCAGGCTCTGTGAGTATGAAGAAGTAAAAGATGGAATGGGCCCAATTCTCATTTACGGCAATGAAAAAAACCTCAGTGTAGAAATAAAGTTAATTTACATCAGCTTTACATCCCTTTAAGCCATCGGAGTGGAGTAAAGGGATAATGGTGAGCAGTATGAAGCTGACTGATAGAGTAAATGAAGCCATGACAGCAGGAGATTTGGTCTTGTAAAAGGACACTCTTTTAGCTAAAAGAAGTTAAATGTTTGTCTGTCTCTATAAACACATGCGTGGTAAATTGGTTTCTTTTAGAAAATCAGTTTCTTTTAGAAGCCATATGGCATACTCTATTGACCTATATTACATATATTGAAATAGGGTTATGCTGTCCCAGTGCATTACTAGAAAGACATTATTGCCTTTGTATTAAACTGCATGATAGTCAGATTAGGAGAGCCTTAAAGAACACTTTCTGAGAGGAGTGTTGGGTGGTGGCAGAGTCTGTGCAAACTTCATGCTCCCTAGCATTACACACCACTCAGTGAGGAGCCTTGCTGAAGTCCTTATGGAAAGAAGCACTGCCCACGGCAGTAGAAAACTGTTCCACAGTGTCACCATCTGTCTGTACACATCAGAAGATAAAACACACAGTAAAGAAATTTGTGTACAGTAAAGAAAAAATCAGCTCAGTTTGTAACCCCAGGAGTCAGAATTTGGGAGTGTTCTGCACAGAATTTCTACCTTATATATTGTCTTGGGATTCTTGCACGTAGATGAATGTTGTTTGATGGGTCCCTGACGCTTGTGACAGACAAAATATGATCAGAGAGGTATTGAAATTTACTCTGGGTAATAGCTTTTGGCTGATTTTCATTTGAGATTTCAAGTGGCCTGATGCTTTTCTATCTTTTGGAGCATAAGTATCAGAGCAATCAATTTCCTAATCTTTCTCCAGAAAAAACTGTAATGTACTGCACATAGAAATAAAAAGAGGGTTTTCATATCTTTTCAATAAGATTACTGTCTTGCTGATAATGTTCATATTCCTTGCTGAGAAATATTCATCTTAGAAACTATGTGCTACCGCAGAGAGATTGTTGTGCTACAGTTAGAGCATGCATTTGTGAGTAGTACTTCAGCTTCCTGTAAATTAATGTCATTTCCTAGGAATGTGAAGTACAACTGCTAATCTGATGTAATGCCAAAAGAGGCAACTGCAATGTTATGATGTGACCTTTAATGAATGTAAAAGGTTCCTAGCACTAACAGTGTTTCTGGACAAATCCAGGTTAAACTATTTGAGGAGAGATACTAATCTAAAGTTATATTCATTTCTGTCTATAAGCCAGGCTGTTACCTTCGAAGGTTTGCTCCTCTGCTGCCCTCAGACAACCCCATCCTATTGAAATCAACAGGAGTTTGCAATTAACTTGGACAGAGCCAGAGGACAGGCAGCACTCTGAATATTTTTACCTATTTTTCTTCGGTTTCAAGCCATGATCAAGAGATATTTCAGTATGTCCTGCTGTAGTACATCTGCTTTTCATTTCTCTTTAGCTATAAAATCTAAAACTACTTTAACACTGTTCGTGGTGTGGATATCTACTGAGCAGAGCAGATGGTTCATTCCCGTGTAGCCTATTTTTTTCTAGAAAGTCTCAGCCTGCAGGGCTTTTCCTGCCCTAATATCATGCTTTTCTAGTAACAGCCCATCACATATAATAATGTAACATTGAAAATTTCTTAAACCTGTATGAGGTGGATGTACTGGGATTCATTAATCCTCTCTCACTGCAGCATGGATTTGCCTGAACACAGTACAAACTATAACTGGCTTCAGATACGTCTTTCACATACACATACAAAATTGCTCTTTGGCCAGAGTCATCTTTGTCTCAATCATTTTGAAAACTGAGACAGAGGAATAGTTCTGTCACAGTTGTGTTGGTGAGGGTCTGTCTCAGCTCTTCTGGTAAAAGTGAGCTTTCAAAGGAAAACTACAGTGAAGAAATTCAGCTTACGGCTTTTGGCTTTATCACGAGAGGATTAAAGACTGTTTGGTAATGATGTAATGATGAGCTTAAGAAGGAAAGAGATGAAGTAGTTCTGGTAGCTGATCAATATATTGACTGAAAAAAAACTAATTGAACTGCATGAAGCAGGCATATCATGGATAACTGGCATCATCATAGATAAATTTGTTTTTGGAATTTAAAAATCATGAGTAACTTAAGATGCCTTTGCTTTGATGTGAAGTGAGAGTACTTTTGACCTATTTATCTGCTGGCGATGCAGAAGAACTGAAAAATTTTCATCTCAGTCTGAAAAAGGCTTTGTTTGAAACACATTCAAAAGCTAATGCTATGTTCAGTGCAAAGAGGAGAAGAAAGGGCTACACTTCCTTTCCAACCTTTCTCCTGGTAAGGACCAAAACTGTCCAGAAGTTTTGATAATGTTATAATTCCTTTACTTGTGAATCTGAATGGGAAAGTAACAAAAATCCTTGCCTAAGGCAGTCCCTATACAATCCTCTTTAGATGTAGCATGTCTCAAACCACATCCCTAGGATCCAAGTAACTTGTTGGATTTAGGGTGAATATCTTTACCCTGTAAGGGTGATTAGGATCACCTCTACATGAACATTAAATGTAAAGAAGACAAATAAAGACACTGTTATTTTCACGCCACAATGTCTTTTTGTTACATCTGTGTGCATGAATGGACAGTCTCAATTGAAGCATTTTTCTCTTAAATGTTTTAAATAAATACCTCAAGCTGATTTTGTAAGACTAGCACATGTTTACCAATAAACAGCATGAGCAAATGGAATTATAATTTCATTTTTTCCCTAGGGAACAATATTTAAATTATTAATCAGAGAGAAAGTGATGAGTTAAAGGACAAAGGCACTGTGTGGCAGATCAAATTTAAACACAAGACTAACCATATCTAGGAAGTTACTTCTATGTTACTTTAGATAGCAGGGATAGCACTAGTGAATTTGTGCACTTCAAAGCATTTGAACATTGAAAGAAAAGTAGATTGATCCTTGCTAGTGTTGAGAAATTTGAGTTTCCATGTGTTTATCTTATTGGTCAGAGCCTTTTCTTGATTTCAGATCAAGAGACATAATTTTTGCAACATTTGCCCTGTGTTTATGTTAATGTGACTAATGACTATGAAGAAATTTAACTTTCTTACTGTTGGGTAAATTCACAAGACAAAATTCATGGTGCATACCAGAACCTGGTAAGAATAATTTTTTAGATCACTCCCTTGCCTTGAACCAAATTAGGAATTTCTCCGTGTTTTATCAGAAATACACAACCATTCAGTAGTAGCCTCTACATTTACATCCACGCCTGGAGTTACCTGGTAAAAAAGTTTGTCAGCTCTAGCACAGGATGAAATTTACATTTCCTTTATACAGGAGAGGACTACTCACACTGAGGAATCTTGTATCCAGTTCTAACTACCTGAGGAATCTGTGCCCTTATGGCTTTAAACTTTGTTCTATGGCTGTACCTGGATCTTCTACACTCCTGTATTTCCTAGCGTGGTCTGCCTCCTTCTTCTTGTCCCAGCTCTTTGCTTACATAGGTTAGACTCAGTTTCTTAGAATTCCAATGTCAGGTTGATTTTTATAGTCTAGTTGTATAACATTTTCCTCTCAGAGGACTTCTGAGGTTGATTCCTATCCACCTATTTTCAGTTCACTCATCCAGCTCATTGTAGTCTGCTTCTCAAATTTTGTTTCTCATCCCATTTTTTGCTTGCTTTGATCCCATAATCTCTTGAAAGGACTCCCAGAGCAGTTCTCTTTGAGTTCTTATTTGTTCACAAATGCATCTCATCTGAAGCCTGATGAGGAGGGCCTTTACACTACATAGTCTAGGATTAATATACCCTCTATTTCTTGTATCTTCTGTCTCCTTGTTTTTTCTGTTCTCTCTTTTTCCACAGGTCTATTTTTAGGCATCCCTCTTCATCAGTTTCTTCCCTGTTTCCCTCCTGCCCGGTTTTCTCAGATAACTGAAAATTGGAAGTTGTATATTAGAACAAAAAAGTCCTCAGGATGGTGAAGATGGAGTGGAAGAAGGAAGAGAAATTCAACAAGATGGACCAACACTGGATTCAGTTGTTTGATGTAATAGAGGCCTGAAAACTTACCCTTCTTTTGGGTTTTCACAGTGCAAATTCAGTACCAATCAGAAGCTCATGGCTGCAGGCTAATCATTACCATGCCTACATCTTTCCAGAACAATGCTTCCATTGGCAACTGCTCCTTCTTCTCTTCCTTTGGGGTTGCTTCCTCTGCACTATTTCCTCTGCTCCTTGCAGTTTTGACTTACTGCAACCTTTCCTTTGTCCTTGCAATCTGTAAGAGTGTCAAATGATTTGGGATGAAATCTAGGATGGAAAGAATAAGGGAGATAGTAGTGACAGGAGGAACTCTGAGCTTATGGTACTGTTCGTTCATATAATGCAGGGAATGCCTATCACAAGTGTAAGAGGATCTGTGAGACTTTCTTGTCAAACTTTCATCCTTCCCAACACACAAGAGCTTGGGAAATCATAAAAGAAAATGCTACAGAGAATAGTATTGTATACCATGATCATAATGGTATACAATGTGGCTTGAATCATGACTTCTACCCCAAATTTTCTTGAGTACTTTTATTTGATACTTTGGAAAATGTTAGAGAGCAGCATGAAGAGTTTTATTCTCCACTGCACAGGACAGAAAGATTCCAGTATTCGCTTATCTTTGATAGTCTCCAATGGTCTGTGCATGAGTGATCAAATAAGTAAATGGAAAGATTTTTTTCTTTGTAAAGCCAGAAACCAAAATTAATGTAGTCTCTATGGAAGTTCTGACCTTTCCTCATTACCACTGGTGTCCTCTGCATTCTGTGTACAATCTCCTTATAGTGTTGTATGTGTCTGTAGAATAGCAATCATCTTTGAATGATCTTTTTGCAACCTCTTTTAAAAAGAAGTCCTTTCATGGTTGACAGGTTGCAAATTTTAATTATGTGAGGAATAATAGTCTTTAAAGTTGAGTAAAAATGAGGAGTTCACTACAGGGACAGTATTTATTGAATTATGTTTAATTTGTTTTCCTGATATAAGTAGTTTTTGTTTTCTGATTTAAACACTTTTTTTTAAATAAACTTCCAAGGTTGGTATGCTTGCTGGGGATTGAATTCTCCATTAACTCACTCATTCTTATGCCAGAGGCTAGGATTGAGAGAAAAAGCAGCAAATGACAATGCTACTTACTCTGTGAAAGCACCTAGAAAATGTGTTCTCAAATTCAGTGTCACAAAAACAGAATTGTAAATGATATAATGAAACCATGCATTAGGGGAGGAGAGCCCTTCTCTCAGTATTGCAAGGTTTTTAAGCTAATTAAAATTACAGTGGTAGACCAATGCAGAAACTGCTGGGAATGGTGTCTCATGCTTGCCTGGTTTTTGTATTTCTCCCTTGATGCTTAAAGTTAGTCAGTGTTGGAGACCATATATTAGGCTCAGACTCTGAACAAATATGAAGTGGCTGTTCCTGTATTCTTTTCTTTTGGACAGTTCCTTTGTCGTATGGTCAATCATTTGGGTTACTTACAAAGCTGCCTTTGGCCTTTGAGTCTCTGAGTTCTGCTGTGCTGACACACACGTCATCCCTAGTGAGGAGAGCAATTCTACCAACTGTCATGTTACTGTTTGGCTCTTTATACATAAGAATTTGAATTTAGAAAGTGAAGAAGAGCTGAAGGCAGCTGAGTAAGGTGTCAGAGAGACAGTGTTCAATGTGAAACAGATAAAAATGTAAATTAGTATTCCAAATATAAATGAGGGATTTTGTCATAGGAAGTGTTCATGAAGGAGGCTGAGGGCCGATGCCAGAACTTGAGCAGAGTTTGCAAATATGGCAGCAGAAGACTGTAACCCTTGTCACTAGGTTAGAAAACAGTACAGAATATCAGGCACAAGGTAACAACGATGATCAAGAGATATGAACATAGACTGAACTGATTTAAGTAGAAATTTTTCTGTGAATTGCAAAAGATAGAAAAGACAGAAGGATATATTTTGCGGTTTCATTTGATATCTCTTTTAAAAGACAATTGATGTCTCATAAAATTGTATTCTGTGACTGTGAAGAAACTTATGTAGGAGAGTTTTTTAAGTAGAGATATAGAAATGATCCAAAAGGTTGCATAGTGAAGAAGTTAGCTTTATGGCTAGTAAATGACAGAAATGAGCCATAGAAAAGGTGATGATTCTTTTAAACTCCTGGATCAGACACTAATGTCTGACAAGCTACAGGCTTCACTCTCTCCGCTTTCAAGCCAGCAGAATTGTCTAAGCTCCAATCCTCTGTCAGTCTTCCATCAGGGCAGTGTGAAATTTTGGTAGAGTCTAGTCCTGTGCTGTCCGGCTAATGCTGTGGATCAGCCTTGTGGCAACATCATTTGGAAAGAGCCCTTAGGTTTGAAGGATGGGAGGCACAAACTAGAAGAGACCTGAGGCTGGGAGGATGCCTTAACTTTGTAATAGTACATTACACTTGAGTTTAAGGGAGACCCTCAGGAGGTACTGTCACAAGCATGCAATGAATTTCGTTCATTATGTCCCTTGCTGCTTTTTCTCTGATCAGGATGCCAGCTTCCCTATGAGATCACAGCACTGTCACCTGGAGTAATAATGCCTTGAGTTATTTTCTGCTTAAAATTACTTGGTTGTTCATTTATCTGCTCCTTTTCAGAGTTGCCCTGATTGTTTTTATTTGTTTTAAATTCCTGTCTTTAAACAGGAATTATTAATTTTGGTTTCTATGATGCTCAGGTCATTCCTTTAGAAAAATCGTTTGCTCTCCTCTTTAGCTGACTTACTTTGTTAATATGAATCATTCATTTAGTTTTATAATCTACTATCTGGAGGATGCCATTAAACTGAAAGGTTATTCTCTCAGATAGTAATGATTTAATTGGCCTTTTAATGTTGTATTAAAGATAGTGTAAGTGATTATTCCAATTGATTAACAGAGCAGGGATCTGCTCTGTTACCAGAGGGACCACTTTTATTTTTCCTAAGGGGTCACAGAGGGGCAAAACAGGCAGAACAAAGTGACAAGGAAAACTTAAAAGAAATAGATAACATGAAGATGGGACTATCCTGTCTGAATTAAATTCATTTCTAAGTAAGATTTTTTTTTGTACACAGTGACAATTAATACCAATGACTTATTGCTTGCCTTGATGTTCAGTACAATATGGTAATTTAATTGTGACTTGGATGGTAACAGCAAGAGAGGAGGGAATGGGATGGGAAAACACAGCAATATTTTGCAGCTATTGACACAAAGGCTAAAAAGCAAGGAGTTGAGCTTCCTTTGGAACCATAAGTTAGAGGAGTTGCTGAAAAACAGATCAAATTATACCACATGTGAAATTTAGAAGAAAAAGCCAAATGGGAAAGTGATATAAGGGAGTGAAGAGACCCTATTTTTAAAGTTGCTGTTCATTTTATAAAATGAAACCCCACCACAGATTTTAGGCTGTTCTTTGTTCTTGCTTTGGGTAATACCTTGTATCCGCAAGTGTTTTACACCTCAGTCAAGAGGAAAGAATCCTAGAATGCCCTTATTTTGTGGGATTACAGGCTGTGAGCAGTCTGAGTGCAGGTGGACTCTGAGTTAACAAATTGGGAAAATACTTTATAAAAGTTACAGGCAAGTGGTAAGATAAAAGGCTGTATTTTTTAAGCTATATTGAACACATTTGATAGGAACCAGTCAAATACTAAAAAGTCTGTGTATTTTTTTTTCCCCCTGAATTTCTCCTAGATTTTACACAATCTACAAAATAGTACAAAATAGTTGTATTATCGTTACTGGGAACTCTAGGGAAGGTTTTGGACATAAAAACTTGCCTTCTGGAGATGTCTGGGAGGTGTCTGTTGCTGTTTAGAGAAGCCTGAGCTGATAACTATTAATACACTTAGTTGAAATTTATTGTCATTCAAGCAAGTCATATATTGTTCAAGCTGGTGTTTTTTGATGAAGCAGATGTAGAATATACATTTTCACCACCTCTAAATGTTACTACAGCTCTGTAACAACAAACAGATATGGGAGCACATCCACTGATTTTACTAAGAGCTAAATCATGCCTTGCAGCAAGGCTGCTGAATTTAGCATAGCCTCAGAGGGAAGAGGCAATAACAAACACCAAACTTTTGGAAGAGGAAGAAAAACTTGTTTGTAACCAGACAAGATTATAATTAAAATAGTAAGAAACAGAGTTGTGGCTTTAGCAAGCATTTTTAGAGAGACAAGATGTTAAGCTCTCTGTCACAGTGCTGTCACTATGGAATGCAAACCAAAATTAAATGCCCTTATATAGAGAGTGTGCCCTGACAAACAGCTAGGCTGGAATTCAATTTTCAGTGAGGTGTTGTCAAAGGAAAAAAAAAAAAAAGAAATACTATTTCATGTAGGAGTTTAGCCAGTATATTTAAGTTACCGGTATCAAGGCTTACAAAAATAATCTTAGACTGGTGAAAGATGGCCTAAAAAATTGCTAATGTGGTTAACCAAGCTGTGTTAAATGCAATATGACCTGCAAAGAAAATTTTTAACTGCAAAAGATATCAAGTAGTATAACTTCCTCCAGAATTTTAATATGTTATGAAAACAAATTGGGCTTTCCTGTGCTGGCAATCTCTGTTCCTAGCCAAGGAAGCCACAAATGTCCTAGGCTGCATGGAGATGAGTGAAGAGCAGCATGTCAAGGGAGATAATTCTGCCCCTCTGCTCCGTTTTTGTGAGACCTCACATGTAACACTACACCCAATTCTGGGGAAACCAGCATAGGAAGAATGCAGACCAGCTGGAATGAGTAGAGAGGAGAGTGATGGCTTTCCTCAGGAAACTGAACCACCACTGCTATGAAGACAGGGAGGACCGAGAATGTGTTACAATCTACTGAGGATGAGATGCCTCTGCTTAAATTAAGGAGCAACTAATATCATATGATGACAAAATACAGCTAATATTTATTAAGAAATGTTAGGTAGAGAGATGGAAAGAAATAGGAAAGCGATCACGGAGAGCAAGAGAGCAGAAGGTAATCAGGTAAAACACTAGATGATCCTTAAGGTCCTTGCCAAGCAAAACCATTCCATGATACTAGATGATGTGGGAATGTGTATTTTAACTTGATATGACCATTATTATTACTATTATCATAATTATCATTATTTTATTTATTCAATATTCCTATTAAAGAAATTTCTTCATTTTCTTCTTCTTGTCGTATTCTTCAACTGCTTCCTAGACTTTCTATGACTACATTTTAAAACAACTAGTACAATTTCTTCTTTTAATTCTTCTAATTCTTTGAAATTCTTCTAATTCTTCTTCTTCTTCTAATTCATCATTCTTTATTCTTTATTCTTATTCTTATTCTTATTCTTATTCTTATTCTTATTCTTATTGGTATTCTTATTCTTATTCTTATTCTTATTCTTATTCTTATTCTTATTCTTCTTGTTTCCTACAGCTACTACTATTTTTTCTTTCTCTTTACTAGAACTAATCCTAATTTTCTTCCAATTATTATTTTATATTTTTCTTTAAATTTTCTTTTGATTTTTGGTGGCTTTTCTGGGATTATTTTGGGGAATTTTTTTGGTTTTCTTTCGATTTGTGTTTGCTCCTACTACTCTTCCTTAAAGCCAATAATATTTTTGTTTTGGAAGAGTGGGTGTGTCAGAGTTGGGCAGTGATCTCGTGCGTCTAGGGAGCAGTACCTCCTGTCTGCTGCCATTCTTCATGGATAAAATGCCAGAGGATCAGCATGCAGTGTCCTTTCCGGGTTAGAGGAAATGGCCGTAGATTCCAGCAGGGCAGGTTCTGATAAAAGATCAGAAACACTTTTTCACTGCTGAGGGGTCAGGCATTGGAAGAAGTTGGCCCCAAGTTCTGCCCGTGGCTGCTGGTTTGGGGCTTGCCCCGTAGATAAAACTTGGTCATGGGGAGATGCGCTGGGGATGCTCCAAATCAGCCGGGGATGTCTGAGGCTGCAGGGCCATGTTAAGGGAAAGACAGCCCGTGTGGCTCCCTCAGGCCACTGGCCAGGCCTCCAGGCTATGAGATGCCTCATAGCTAGCGGCATCTCCTTGCAGCAGCTCTGTCACTTCCTCATTGTTGCATTGGAAGCGCTTCAGCTCCCCAGCCAATACTCCCTCCTCAGGCACCTGCTGTGCTGTGACTGAGCCCCTGACTGCCTCCTCCACATGCTCCGTGCATGCCACGGCTGGAGGCAGTCTGGCTAATAGGCTGGGGGGGCAGCCATTGCTGTGTGGGGCAGAAATGGAAACCAGTTCCCTTTCTCCTGGAGCCGCTGGTTCTTTTTCTGAATCCATGCTTTGCTCCAGGCCTTCTTCCTATTTGGTCAGGCCCTGGCTGCTGCCACGCTCATCCCCTTGGGCCAGCTTTTCTCTCCACAAGTCTTTTTCCCCTTGGGGCAATTCTGGGAACAGTAGCTCTTCCCACAGACCGAGCTCTTGGCCAATAACAGCTCCCAGTTTGGAAAGCTCTTGATCCAGCTGGTATTGGTCCATGTTGATAAAGGACCGCTCCTCTTCCTCAGTCTCCACCACGGCTGGGACTGAGCCGCCCCCTGCTGCCAGCCACGGCCCGCTGAGGGCCTGGACTTCAGCCAGCTAGGCAAGGGACTGCGTGCCTGGGACTTGGGGTTCACCTTATCCTCCTGTGTCCCAGACGTTGTCAAGCGCACCGAGATCCCAGGAGCTGCTTTGTTCTGGCACAGCGGCTCTCCCGGGACTGGGCACCCAGGGCTCTGCGGCCCTTACACAGTCCTGTGGCGGGGCGTGGCTCTGCCGTGTCACAAGGGCCTCTGGGCACCGCAATGTCCCGCATCACTGAGGGCCCTGACACAAGGTGCCTGTGTCACAAAGGGCCACAGCCGGCACCCCTGCAGCAGCCAAAGCCACTGGAAGGGTCACGGAGCAGCCTCTGGATTTTGGCCTCCAGCCTCTTTTTTTCATGCCTTTATTAAAAGGATCTGACATGCCTCTGCCCAAATTAAGATGCCAAGGGCATCAGACACCCAAGTCAATATTGTAGCATTTCATGAAGAGGAAATGACAGAGAAAGAGAGAGAGAGAAAGAGAAAATAAGTGGGAGAGACAGATGAAGTAGAAAACCTCAGTGCTCTGTGGATCCCAGTGGCATCTCATTGATGCTGTCCATGAGGCCCTCTTGGTGGCCAGGGATTCCCAAAAACCTAGAGTTGAGTGGATGGATAGTCATTTGTGGGCCAGGTTTGAACAGCCAGGTACCTCCCAGGGCAGGGGCCATGTTTGAGTGAGTTTCTTGCAGCAGACTTGGGATCTGTTGCATCACTTTGCATCACGTGCAAAGAAATGTGAGGTAGAGGGATGGAAAGAAATAGGAAAGTGGTCTCAGAGAGAGAGCAAGAGAGCAGGAGGTATTCAGGTTAAACAGCTAGATGATCCTTAAGGCCCTTGTCAGGCAAAACCATTCCATAACTCTAGATGATATATGAATGTGTAATTTTTTTGATATGACCGTTATTACAATTATCATTATCATTATTTTATTTATTCAATACTCCTTCTATTGAAACTTCTTGTTTTCTTCATCTTCTGTTCTTCTTCTTCTGCTTTACGTAGACTTACTCTGACTATTTTTTACTGCAACGATTAATATTTCTTCTACTAATTCTTTTAATTCTAATTCCTCTAATTCTTCTACTTTGTATTCTTATTCTTATTCTTATTCTTATTCTTATTCTTATTCTTATTCTTATTCTTATTCTTATTCTTATTCTTCTTATTTCCTACAGCTACTTCTATTTCTTCTTCCTCAATGCAACTACTATTTCTCCATCTTCTTATAATTGCAGAAATGGCCGTGAATTCCAGCAGGGGAGCTTCCGATAAAAGATCAGAAACACTTTTCCCCTGCCTGAGGGGTCAGGCATTGCAAGAAGTTGACTTGGGTTGTGTCAGAGTCACTATTCGTAGAAGTGTCTGGGGCTTGTCTGGAGGGGCAGCGGAAGAGGCTGCGCAGCGCCCGCAGTGCCCGCCTGAAGTGGGAGGGACGTTTCTTGCGGGGGCCCAGCTGCTGGCTGAGGGCCTGGGCTGGCACACGGGGAGACGAGGCACAGGGCGGCACTTGAGGGCACGGCTCACATTCCTGGGGCTCCAGCCAAGGCTCCTGAGGAAAGGGCACTGGGAGCCTGTCTCCTGCAAAACCACCCAGTACTGGCTCTCTGGGTTCTTCAAGCAGCTCCAGGACGCTCACCTCATCCCATTTGTCCTCCTCCTGCAGCAGGGGCTTGACCCCGATGCTGTGGGTGGTGTCCCTTTCCCTGTTGTCCTGCTTGAGCTCTTGGTCGCTGTCATCTTTCCAGCTGGACTGCACGGAGGGTGGGTTCCCATTGCCTTTGGGCATCTCCTGGCCAATGGAGTCTTGGTCTTGGGAAAGCTCTTGGAGAATGAATTGTTCCCAGTCTGACATATCTTGGGAGCTACCGACATCTCTGAGTGACAGCTCTCGCTTGCTGTATTCTTCCCAGTAGGAGTGTGCTGGGGAGCTAACGAGTGCTGCCTGGGAAAGCCATGGCTCCAAGCATTCTTGCCAATCAGCATGTTCTTCGTAGCTCCTGGCTTCTCCTAGGGACAGCCCTTGATCAATGCATTCCTCCCAGTCAAAGAGGTCAGGATTGCTACAGGCTTCTACTTGGGCCAGCTCTTGCACACTGCAGGCTTCCCCTTGGGACATGTCCTCATAGCTAGCGGCATCTCCTTGCAGCAGCTCTGTCACTTCCTCATTGTTGCATTGGAAGCGCTTCAGCTCCCCAGCCAATACTCCCTCCTCAGGCACTTGCTGTGCTGTGACTGAACCTCTGACTGCCTCCTCCAGCTGCTCAGTGAGGCCCAGGGCTGGAGATGGGCCGGCTAATAGGCTGGGAGGGCAGCCAGGGCTGTGTGGGGCAGAGTTGGGGACCAGTTGCTCTTCTAGAGCAGCTGGTTCTCTTCTGGAAGCCACACTTAGCTCCAAGTCTTCTTCCCATTGAGACAGGCCCTGGCTGCTGCCACGCTTTTCCCCTTGGGCCAGCTTTTCTTTGCTGATGTCTTTTTCCCCTTGGGGAAACTCTAGCATCGGTAGCTCTTCCCACAGACCGAGCTCTTGGCCAATAACAGCTCCCAGTTTGGAAAGCTCTTGATCCAGCTGGTATTGGTCCATGTTGATAAAGGACCGCTCCTCTTCCTCAGTCTCCACCAGGGCTAGGACTGAGCCGCCCGCTGCTGCCAGCCACGGCCCGCTGAGGGCCTGGACTTCAGCCAGCTAGGCAAGGGACTGCGTGCCTGGGACTTGGGGTTCACCTTATCCTCCTGTGTCCCAGACGTTGTCAAGCGCACCGAGATCCCAGGAGCTGCTTTGTTCTGGCACAGCGGCTCTCCCGGGACTGGGCACCCAGGGCTCTGCGGCCCTTACACAGTCCTGTGGCGGGGCGTGGCTCTGCCGTGTCACAAGGGCCTCTGGGCACCGCAATGTCCCGCATCACTGAGGGCCCTGACACAAGGCGCCTGTGTCACAAAGGGCCACAGCCGGCACCCCTGCAGCAGCCAAAGCCACTGGAAGGGTCACGGAGCAGCCTCTGGATTTTGGCCTCCAGCCTCTTTTTTTCATGCCTTTATTAAAAGGATCTGACATGCCTCTGCCCAAATTAAGATGCCAAGGGCATCAGACACCCAAGTCAATATTGTAGCATTTCATGAAGAGGAAATGACAGAGAAAGAGAGAGAGAGAAAGAGAAAATGAGTGGGAGAGACAGATGAAGTAGAAAACCTGAGTGCTCTGTGGATCCCAGTGGCATCTCATTGATGCTGTCCATGAGGCCCTCTTGGTGGCCAGGGATTCCCAAAAACCTAGAGTTGAGTGGATGGATAGTCATTTGTGGGCCAGGTTTGAACAGCCAGGTACCTCCCAGGGCAGGGGCCAAGTTTGAGTGAGTTTCTTGCAGCAGACTTGGGATCTGTTGCATCACTTTGCATCACGTGCAAAGAAATGTGAGGTAGAGGGATGGAAAGAAATAGGAAAGTGGTCTCAGAGAGAGAGCAAGAGAGCAGGAGGTATTCAGGTTAAACAGCTAGATGATCCTTAAGGCCCTTGTCAGGCAAAACCATTCCATAACTCTAGATGATATATGAATGTGTAATTTTTTTGATATGACCGTTATTACAATTATCATTATCATTATTTTATTTATTCAATACTCCTTCTATTGAAACTTCTTGTTTTCTTCATCTTCTGTTCTTCTTCTTCTTCTGCTTTACGTAGACTTACTCTATTTTTTACTGCAACGATTAATATTTCTTCTACTAATTCTTTTAATTCTAATTCCTCTAATTCTTCTACTTTGTATTCTTATTCTTATTCTTATTTTTATTCTTATTCTTATTCTTATTCTTATTCTTATTCTTATTCTTATTCTTCTTATTTCCTACAGCTACTTCTATTTCTTCTTCCTCATTGCAACTACTATTTCTCAATCTTCTTATAATTGCAGAAATGGCCGTGGATTCCAGCAGGGGAGCTTCCGATAAAAGATCAGAAACACTTTTCCCCTGCCTGAGGGGTCAGGCATTGCAAGAAGTTGACTTGGGTTGTGTCAGAGTCACTATTTGTAGAAGTGTTTGGGGCTTGTCTGGAGGGTGCACTTGGGGACATGCTGTAGGGCGGATGCTGGTGGTGCCAGGATGCCAGTTGAAGTGAATGACTTCCAAGGTGTCCTCCCACCTGGATGATTGTTTGTGATCCAGTGCTGAGTCACCTGGTCCCAAGTGCTGCCCATGGTGGCTGGTTTGTGGCTGGCGCAGTGGGTAAAACTTGGTCGTGGGGAGATGTGCTGGGGATGCTCCAAATCAGCCGGGGATGTCTGAGGCTGCAGGGCCATGTTAAGGCAAAGACAGCCCGTGTGGCTCCCTCAGGCTGCTGGCCAGGCCGCGGGCCGGCCGCCATCTGCGGGGCCGGTGCTGGTGCCGGCAGCGGGCACTAATCCTGGGGCTGCGGTGCCAGGCAGGGGCAGCGGAAGAGGCTGCGCAGCGCCCGCAGTGCCCGCCTGAAGTGGGAGGGACGTTTCTTGCGGGGGCCCAGCTGCTGGCTGAGGGCCTGGGCTGGCACACGGGGAGACGAGGCACAGGGCGGCACTTGAGGGCACGGCTCACATTCCTGGGGCTCCAGCCAAGGCTCCTGAGGAAAGGGCACTGGGAGCCTGTCTCCTGCAAAACCACCCAGTACTGGCTCTCTGGGTTCTTCAAGCAGCTCCAGGACGCTCACCTCATCCCATTTGTCCTCCTCCTGCAGCAGGGGCTTGACCCCGATGCTGTGGGTGGTGTCCCTTTCCCTGTTGTCCTGCTTGAGCTCTTGGTCGCTGTCATCTTTCCAGCTGGACTGCACGGAGGGTGGGTTCCCATTGCCTTTGGGCATCTCCTGGCCAATGGAGTCTTGGTCTTGGGAAAGCTCTTGGAGAATGAATTGTTCCCAGTCTGACATATCTTGGGAGCTACCGACATCTCTGGGTGACAGCTCTCGCTTGCTGTATTCTTCCCAGTAGGAGTGTGCTGGGGAGCTAACGAGTGCTGCCTGGGAAAGCCATGGCTCCAAGCATTCTTGCCAATCAGCATGTTCTTCGTAGCTCCTGGCTTCTCCTAGGGACAGCTCTTGATCAATGCATTCCTCCCAGTCAAAGAGGTCAGGATTGCTACAGGCTTCTACTTGGGCCAGCTCTTGCTCACTGCAGGCTTCCCCTTGGGACATGTCCTCATAGCTAGCGGCATCTCCTTGCAGCAGCTCTGTCACTTCCTCATTGTTGCATTGGAAGTGCTTCAGCTCCCCAGCCAATACTCCCTCCTCAGGCACTTGCTGTGCTGTGACTGAACCTCTGACTGCCTCCTCCAGCTGCTCAGTGAGGCCCAGGGCTGGAGATGGGCCGGCTAATGGGCTGGGAGGGCAGCCATTGCTGTGTGGGGCAGAGTTGGGGACCAGTTCCTCTTCTAGAGCAGCTGGTTCACTTCTGGAAGCCACACTTAGCTCCAAGTCTTCTTCCCATTGAGACAGGCCCTGGCTGCTGCCACGCTTTTCCCCTTGGGCCAGCTTTTCTTTGCTGATGTCTTTTTCCCCTTGGGGAAACTCTAGCATCGGTAGCTCTTCCCACAGACCGAGCTCTTGGCCAATAACAGCTCCCAGTTTGGAAAGCTCTTGATCCAGCTGGTATTGGTCCATGTTGATAAAGGACCGCTCCTCTTCCTCAGTCTCCACCAGGGCTAGGACTGAGCCGCCCGCTGCTGCCAGCCACGGCCCGCTGAGGGCCTGGACTTCAGCCAGCTAGGCAAGGGACTGCGTGCCTGGGACTTGGGGTTCACCTTATCCTCCTGTGTCCCAGACGTTGTCAAGCGCACCGAGATCCCAGGAGCTGCTTTGTTCTGGCACAGCGGCTCTCCCGGGACTGGGCACCCAGGGCTCTGCGGCCCTTACACAGTCCTGTGGCGGGGCGTGGCTCTGCCGTGTCACAAGGGCCTCTGGGCACCGCAATGTCCCGCATCACTGAGGGCCCTGACACAAGGCGCCTGTGTCACAAAGGGCCACAGCCGGCACCCCTGCAGCAGCCAAAGCCACTGGAAGGGTCATGGAGCAGCCTCTGGATTTTGGCCTCCAGCCTCTTTTTTTCATGCCTTTATTAAAAGGATCTGACATGCCTCTGCCCAAATTAAGATGCCAAGGGCATCAGACACCCAAGTCAATATTGTAGCATTTCATGAAGAGGAAATGACAGAGAAAGAGAGAGAGAAAGAGAAAATGAGTGGGAGAGACAGATGAAGTAGAAAACCTGAGTGCTCTGTGGATCCCAGTGGCATCTCATTGATGCTGTCCATGAGGCCCTCTTGGTGGCCAGGGATTCCCAAAAACCTAGAGTTGAGTGGATGGATAGACATTTGTGGGCCAGGTTTGAACAGCCAGGTACCTCCCAGGGCAGGGGCCAAGTTTGAGTGAGTTTCTTGCAGCAGACTTGGGATCTGTTGCATCACTTTGCATCACGTGCAAAGAAATGTGAGGTAGAGGGATGGAAAGAAATAGGAAAGTGGTCTCAGAGAGAGAGCAAGAGAGCAGGAGGTATTCAGGTTAAACAGCTAGATGATCCTTAAGGCCCTTGTCAGGCAAAACCATTCCATGACTCTAGATGATATATGAATGTGTAATTTTTTTGATATGACCGTTATTACAATTATCATTATCATTATTTTATTTATTCAATACTCCTTCTATTGAAACTTCTTGTTTTCTTCATCTTCTGTTCTTCTTCTTCTTCTGCTTTACCTAGACTTACTCTGACTATTTTTTACTGCAACGATTAATATTTCTTCTACTAATTCTTTTAATTCTAATTCCTCTAATTCTTCTACTTTGTATTCTTATTCTTATTCTTATTCTTATCCTTATTCTTATTCTTATTCTTATTCTTATTTTCTTATTTCCTACAGCTACTTCTATTTCTTCTTCCTCATTGCAACTACTATTTCTCAATCTTCTTATAATTGCAGAAATGGCCGTGGATTCCAGCAGGGGAGCTTCCGATAAAAGATCAGAAACACTTTTCCCCTGCCTGAGGGGTCAGGCATTGCAAGAAGTTGACTTGAGTTGTGTCAGAGTCACTATTTGTAGAAGTGTTTGGGGCTTGTCTGGAGGGTGCACTTGGGGACATGCTGTAGGGCAGATGCTGGTGGTGCCAGGATGCCAGTTGAAGTGAATGACTTCCAAGGTGTCCTCCCACCTGGATGATTGTTTGTGATCCAGTGCTGAGTCACCTGGTCCCAAGTGCTGCCCGTGGTGGCTGGTTTGTGGCCGGCGCAGTGGGTAAAACTTGGTCGTGGGGAGATGTGCTGGGGATGCTCCAAATCAGCCGGGGATGTCTGAGGCTGCAGGGCCATGTTAAGGCAAAGACAGCCCGTGTGGCTCCCTCAGGCTGCTGGCCAGGCCGCGGGCCGGCCGCCATCTGCGGGGCCGGTGCTGGTGCCGGCAGCGGGCACTAATCCTGGGGCTGCGGTGCCAGGCAGGGGCAGCGGAAGAGGCTGCGCAGCGCCCGCAGTGCCCGCCTGAAGTGGGAGGGACGTTTCTTGCGGGGGCCCAGCTGCTGGCTGAGGGCCTGGGCTGGCACACGGGGAGACGAGGCACAGGGCGGCACTTGAGGGCACGGCTCACATTCCTGGGGCTCCAGCCAAGGCTCCTGAGGAAAGGGCACTGGGAGCCTGTCTCCTGCAAAACCACCCAGTACTGGCTCTCTGGGTTCTTCAAGCAGCTCCAGGACGCTCACCTCATCCCATTTGTCCTCCTCCTGCAGCAGGGGCTTGACCCCGATGCTGTGGGTGGTGTCCCTTTCCCTGTTGTCCTGCTTGAGCTCTTGGTCGCTGTCATCTTTCCAGCTGGACTGCACGGAGGGTGGGTTCCCATTGCCTTTGGGCATCTCCTGGCCAATGGAGTCTTGGTCTTGGGAAAGCTCTTGGAGAATGAATTGTTCCCAGTCTGACATATCTTGGGAGCTACCGACATCTCTGAGTGACAGCTCTCGCTTGCTGTATTCTTCCCAGTAGGAGTGTGCTGGGGAGCTAACGAGTGCTGCCTGGGAAAGCCATGGCTCCAAGCATTCTTGCCAATCAGCATGTTCTTCGTAGCTCCTGGCTTCTCCTAGGGACAGCTCTTGATCAATGCATTCCTCCCAGTCAAAGAGGTCAGGATTGCTACAGGCTTCTACTTGGGCCAGCTCTTGCTCACTGCAGGCTTCCCCTTGGGACATGTCCTCATAGCTAGCGGCATCTCCTTGCAGCAGCTCTGTCACTTCCTCATTGTTGCATTGGAAGCGCTTCAGCTCCCCAGCCAATACTCCCTCCTCAGGCACTTGCTGTGCTGTGACTGAACCTCTGACTGCCTCCTCCAGCTGCTCAGTGAGGCCCAGGGCTGGAGACGGGCCGGCTAATGGGCTGGGAGGGCAGCCATTGCTGTGTGGGGCAGAGTTGGGGACCAGTTCCTCTTCTAGAGCAGCTGGTTCACTTCTGGAAGCCACACTTAGCTCCAAGTCTTCTTCCCACTGAGACAGGCCCTGGCTGCTGCCACGCTCTTCCCCTTGGGCCAGCTTTTCTTTGCTGATGTCTTTTTCCCCTTGGGGCAACTCTAGCATTGGTAGCTCTTCCCACAGACCGAGCTCTTGGCCAATAACAGCTCCCAGTCTGGAAAGCTCTTGATCCAGCTGGTATTGGTCCATGTTGATAAAGGACTGCTCCTCTTCCTCAGTCTCCACCAGGGCTAGGACTGAGCCGCCCGCTGCTGCCAGCCACGGCCCGCTGAGGGCCTGGACTTCAGCCAGCTAGGCAAGGGACTGCGTGCCTGGGACTTGGGGTTCACCTTATCCTCCTGTGTCCCAGACTTCGTCGAGCGCACAGAGATCCCAGGAGCTGCTTTGTTCTGGCACAGCGGCTCTCCCGGGACTGGGCACCCAGGGCTCTGCGGCCCTTACACAGTCCTGTGGCGGGGCGTGGCTCTGCCGTGTCACAAGGGCCTCTGGGCACCGCAATGTCCCGCATCACTGAGGGCCCTGACACAAGGTGCCTGTGTCACAAAGGGCCACAGCCGGCACCCCTGCAGCAGCCAAAGCCACTGGAAGGGTCATGGAGCAGCCTCTGGATTTTGGCCTCCAGCCTCTTTTTTTCATGCCTTTATTAAAAGGATCATGCCTCTGCCCAAATTAAGATGCCAAGGGCATCAGACACCCAAGTCAATATTGTAGCATTTCATGAAGAGGAAATGACAGAGAAAGAGAGAGAGAGAAAGAGAAAATGAGTGGGAGAGACAGAGGAAGTAGAAAACCTCAGTGCTCTGTGGATCCCAGTGGCATCTCATTGATGCTGTCCATGAGGCCCTCTTGGTGGCCAGGGATTCCCAAAAACCTAGAGTTGAGTGGATGGATAGACATTTGTGGGCCAGGTTTGAACAGCCAGGTACCTCCCACAGCAGGGGCCATGTTTGAGTTTCTTGCAGCAGACTTGGGATCTGTTGCATCACTTCCCATTTCATGGAGTATTCTCCTGGAAGTCCTCAGGAATCAATCTCGGGAGCCATTTGGGTGTCTTTGGTGGGTCATGGCCCTTCTGCACCTGGCGCTTCTGTGATTTTTCTTTGGATTAGGCCGTGCCAGTGTGGGAAGTTACATAGGTGATCTTCTTTGTTTAAGGGACAATGAGTGCTCGGCACCTCTGACTGTATTTCATGCCACATCCCCAGATCCTCCTTCTTGATTTTTGGTCAAGGGAGTGTGTGCAAAGCTGGCCTCAGCAGCTGAGCCTATGGCTTGTGCCTTCCCTTAGCCTAATACCAGACCTTGCCCTTTTTTACGACATTTCCTGGGTTTGGCTTTGGCTTTCTTGTGCATGCATTGCCTCTTAGTCTTGTTATCTTCTTAGGCCTGAACAATAGTGTCAGCTTTAATTTATGTGGTAACACCTCCTTTGTCCAGTTTTGCCATAAGGGGCAAACTTTGTTGTAACAATGATTAAGCCGTCAACCCTAACATTTCAGCCTCTTACTGCCTTGATGTGCCCAGATCCCTTATGAGGCTTTGGATACAGTCCCACCAAGGCACGACTGCCCGATCTCCAACCTGCAGAGGCCTGGCTTTGGAGAGTGGGCTTTTTGGGGCATGAGGAATTGGCCAGATACATGCAGGGAGTTGTGGTCACTGGCTGCTGGTCCAGGTGGAGGCTGAGGATGTGTCCTCCTCAGGGCTCTGCCTTGGTGCCAGGGCTCTTGAATGTCTTCCCCAATGACATAGACAGCACATGAATCTCCCTCTCACCATGTTTGCTAAGGAGAAGAAGATGAGCAGAGCAGGTCTGAGCAGGAGGACTTGGGCTCTCTGTCCTGGCCTCTGGCATGTGCTCCTCGAAGACCAGAGAAGCCTTGTATCCTCTGAGGGCCTGGGCTTGCACAGGGGGAGACGAGGCACAGCATGGTGCTTGAGGGCACGGCTCACATTCCTGGGGCTCAAGCCAAGCCTGTCTCCTGCAAAACCACCCAGTACTGGCTCTCTGGGTTCTTCAAGCAGCTCAATGATGCTCACCTCATCCCATTCGTCCTCCTCCTGCAGGAGGAGTTTGACCCTGATGCTGTGGGTGGTCACACTTTCCCTGTTGTCCTGCTCGAGCTCTTGGTCGCTGTCATTTTTGCATCTTGGCTGCAAAAATGGGTCGTTTCCAATTGCCTTTGGGAGGGTCGGTTCCCATTCCCTTTGCCTCCTGGCCAACGGTGTCTTCCTCTTGGGAAAGCTGTTAGCTGGTGAACTCTTTCCAGTCTGACACTTCTTGGTGACTCTCTGGGGAAGGGAAGTAAGCTCACTTTGTACAAATCTATTATTGGATCATCCCAACCTGTACTCATACATTTAATATTTCATGTTTTTTTCATTATAAGTCACAGCTACTGAAGAGGGAAACTCGTTCTAACAAAGCCTTTCTGATCTCTTGCTCCTCTGTAGAGCTAAAAATTAAATAAGTGACTGTACTTTCACTTTACAATTTCCCAAAAAACAGCCAAGAGGCAACATCTCTAGTCACATGGAGTGAGTCTGTGGCTCACCTTAGATAAAATCCCACAGCATCTAATCCTGGTGTTGTTGGCCTGTATTGAATCTTATAATTTCACAGCTTAGTTTTTCATGTCTGTGAGGCATCCTAATCTGTTTGAAATATAAATTAAATGGGTTTATAATTTTAATTTTTATTTACCTTACTACCTCACTTAAAAGCATCATCCTGAGTAAATACGTATTATTCTTAGGGGCTGGACAAGTCATTGATGGAAAAGCAGTTTTTCTTTAGAGCTTGCAAGTCAGCAGTTTCTCACCCTATATCAGGTAAAATGCTCTTTCATAAAGAACACAGAGTCAAAAAGCTCAGTGAAACTTGTCTTGTGTTTTGCATATAAACCCAAAACTCAGCTTCACAGAACAGCTGTTCCCAAAGCTCTTTACAGAGCTTTATGAGAATGCAAATTCCTGTAAAATCTACTGTTATTTTCACTCCACAAATACAAAACACTGACCTCCATGCACACAGCATTTTGCAAGTAGTTCAGTCACATAATTCAAAAGCCACCTAATTTTAAAAAACTAAAAAGTCATAACCAAAATTTCTTGATTTACCATTAAGTTCTGTATAATTGAAGCATATTAACACATGTTGAAAATGCTAATACATGTGAAAATATTACTTCTATAATCCAAACTGTTTGCTCTAGGGACTTATTCCACTGGCAGTGCTGATGCACCCATCCAGTGAGTTTCTCCTAAATGTTTCCCAGTTAAGACCTGTTCACTTAGGTCTCTGCACTGCTATATTCTCTATGCTGGTTTTGTAAGGCAGCTTTGGACTGGTTTGCCTAGGTATAAAAATAAAAATTGTCTGGTTTTGCCATTCTTAAGTCTCATCTTCACCATTTAGCTGAAAAAACTGTATAAAAATGCTACATTTCTCAGTGAAGTGATGCCTCAGAGAGGTAGACAGGTCAGTCATTCAGGGAAATGTTACGGCTGAAGCTACTGCTGCAGAGCTAAGTAAAATGTTGACAGTGCTTTTGCTTTCATTCATAACCCTTGTTTCTGTAGTATTTTTGGCTCATCTAATTTCTATATTTAGATGTGTTTATGAAAATGGAGATTTAATGTGATAAACCTCAGAAACTCTACTGTCATCTGCCTGGTAAAAATAGGTTTCTATGGAGTATCAAATCTGTTACTGACCTTCAGTCTAATTGCATCTGTCAGGCTTCCAATCCATGGAAACTTGCTTGGAGCAAGATTTTAACTCTATTATATTTTTTCCTTGTCTGTGCTGAGTTTTGTCTTTCCTCGGAGCTCCCCAAAAAGGCTTTGAAGAAAGGAGATGGGAACCTGATGGGAATGGTGCTGGATGTCCTGAAAGCTGATACTGATGAAGAAAACCAGTATCTTAAATCTGTGGTGCTTAAGCTTTTTGAGTAAGCAAAAAAACTTCAGTGCTCTTAAAGAGATGCCTGAAGGCCAAACTATGCAGATTTGGGAAGTGAGCAGAGTGTGACCTGCTGGTTAGGTTGGAGACTTTTGTTCCTGTATATCTATAGAGAGAGACTGGGCAACCCCCTCCCACCTGTTCCTAGATTTAAGGATCCCATTAAAAACTAGGACTAGTGACTTATAAGTTTTAACTTGTGCAGATGAAGAATGTCAGCAATACTTTCTACACTCAGCCACCAGCTCTTCTTCAGTCTGTAGTACATATCTGCAAAGACAGCTGGACACAGCTTAAGGTAATCCCTAGATCCCCAAGTAAATGAATCCAATGGATAATTACCATCGTAGTCCAAAATTACCAATTCGCTTTGGCTCGAATGCAACCAGTAGATCTTACATATTTTTTTTTCTGACACCTATCAATACTCAAAAATCTCTTCTATACGTAAGTAGTTTAGACCACTGTTTCATGTTGCAGTTGAGATTTTAAAACTTTTCCTGGTTTTCTGCACTTTTAAATTTCCAGTCAATTAATTTTCTACCACCTGCACAGCTGCTGTTGAACCCTTGGAAATGTTAAAATGAATGTTATTTCCCACTTTTTAATTCAAAAATTCAAGTGCAGAAAACTCACTTAGACTTTACTTTATCTGAATGCTTTTCAACTGCCTCTAAACCAGCTACATGCAAGAAGATTGAGAAATAACAATATTTACTGCATCTGGTTTTGTTCCCAGATATTTCAAGTAAGAGCAAGGTTCTTGTGAAGGTGATTTACTAAAAATTTTAAAGGCTATCCTTCATGCTATGCTGTCTACTTCTGCTGCTTACATTTTGCTTCTTCTTTTCTTGACACCCTATTTGTATGGTGCCTCTGTGAAATAGAAATTTGGTTTATTTGCTTCAGACTTTTTTGGATTGCAGTGAATTCCAGACAAGCTGGGGAATTTGACCCATGAATGAAATTGTAATCTGATTACTCTTGCTTTTCCCCCCTTTAATTTTACATTTGTTTCAAAGTCATTCACTGTATAGATGCAAAAGAATCCTGCTCCTTATTTATACTACAGTACAAGTTACTTCAGTTAATGCATCAAGTTGGGAAAACTTTATTTTATTTAGTTTGAAGTATGAAGCACTCCTTAGACCCATGCAGGTGCACCCTGCAGTGATCACTGAACAAAGTAACAATGGGAGATTCACAGATGAAGAATCTAAGAAGCAACAGGATGGAACCAGGAAAAGAGATGGTACTCTGACATGGCAGGAAATTGTGTCTGGAAAAAGATTGGCTGTGTGGCTATGGTTCAAATGGCTTTATTCACTTATCTTAGCTTCACATGTTTTCTGGAGTGAAGGATATAATTTCTCTGCTTGTGTCAGCTCTTTCCTGTGATCAATATGTTGGTGTTGGCTGGAAATGGCTGTCTGGCACAGGGCAACCCTGGTCTTTTTCAGAGAAGCCACCCCTACAGCCCTCCCACTGCCAGCACCTGGTCACCTGCACCCAATGCCTAGGCAAATCAAAGCAAAAAAAAGTTGTCATCAGGACTTCAAAGCTCAGTGCCTAAACAGAATCAGGAAATCATAAAATGGCTTGGGTTAGAAGGGATCTTAAAGATATCCAGTTCCTAACCCCTGACCTGGGCAGGGACACCTTCCATCAGCTCCAGTTGCTCAGAGCCCCATCCAGCGTGGCCTTGAACACTGCCAGGATTGAGGCATCCACACCTTTTCTGGGTAATCTGTTCCAGTGCCTCACCACTCTTACAGTGAAGAATTTTTTCCTAATATCTTAATCTAAACCTGCTCCTTGTCCTGTCACTACATGATCTTGCGAATAAACACTCTTCATTTTCCCTGTAGACTCGCTTTGGTTGCTGGAAGGCTGAAATTAGGTCATGCCTAAGTCTTCTCTTTTCCAGGTTAAACAAAAGTTTCTCAGCCTTTCCCCGTAGGAGAGGTAATCCATCCCTCTGACCACCTTGGTGGCTTCCTCTAGACTCACTCTGACAGGATGATGTTCCTCATGTGCCAGGGACTGAAGAGCTGGATACAGCACTGCAGGTGGGTCTCAGAAACTATGGGTACTGTCCTCAAGCTGTGTGAGCTAGAGACGCTTCTTTTTGGCATTTTGTTGATTTAGTGGAAGAGGGCATGGGGAGGAGGGAAAGATCAGTTGTGATGTATCAGGCTACTTTGCCAGAGTGTTTGGCAGAATATTTGTCTTATAAATATTTACAACCTGTTAAGCTTTGAAAGGAAGATGGAAAAAAAATAACCTCCTGAAGGTTTTGCCCCTGTAAATATTTTAAAGTGCCCTTCAGAAAGTCTTTACTGAACATATACCAAGTGTCTAGCTGATATCAGCTACCCAGTAGTACCCAGGAGAGATGGCAAGCACCTTGCACCCTCTCAGCTCTTGTAGCAGCTTGAACACTCTGTCATGCTTACCATATATGCCCTTCTCAGGTGTCATTCTTGATGGGAACAGGGTTGATGTCTTTGGTTCACAATCTGAACTGCTTTGCCAAATGGTCTGCCTTTGGGGTCAAGTCGTATACAAGAGAACTCGCAGTGGTTACTATCTTGTTCAGTCTCTTCTAAGGGATTCACTTTCTCTGAGTTTTGAAACTTCTTGTTTTTCAAATTTTTTTCCAATTCCAGTTCTGTATGCACTGTTAAAATGCAGAACCTTTCTAATATCTTTCACAGTTATTGCTGAGTTACTTAACTAAGTATTCCAAATCTAGCTATAGTTATAAATGTGGCTAAATTACAATTTTCTTCCTTTTGACATTTTCTCCTTGACTACAAGTAGAAAGTAAATGCAGTAGATGCCTTTGCAGTTGGATTTAATTTGGGGAATTTTAAACTGACCCATCTGTCACCTTCCATTTTACTGGTGTTACTGTTTGGTGCTCAGCAATCAATCAGCTGTCAGCAAGAAACCTGCTTCAGTCTCTCTTTTTTCCCCTAGAGCCATGCACAACAACAAGACCTTCTCAGTGTCAAACCTGGGCAGCTTGAGAATTCATCTCAGCTATATTTATCCACAGATTAGCTAGGAGTAGTACCATTGTCCAGAAGACAATCCATTGGATGTCTTTTTAATGATAGGAGAAATCAGTCATTAGAAGTGCTCATTTCTCTTCTATGGATAACAAATGGGTTTCTAAAAGGGTCAACAGCTTCAGGCTCAGCCCTTTAATACCTGAAGTTGGGTGAAATGAACTCACACATGGGAATTTCTCTCTTCTCATCTTTGAGAAGGTGAATCCAAAATGTCACAAGCTACAATGGCACAGCAGGTTGGGTAGCAGAATCTGAAGAGAGAAACAGTGAAGGCAGGATTGATGAAGGAGAGGCAGACTGGGGAAAAGAAATGAAAAGTCATAATGAGAACATGGGGAGAAAAAAAATGGAAATGGAAGTGAATTTTGAACTATATTTAGGAAAGTAGAAAGGAGCAAAAAATTTATAAGAACAGAATTGAATAGTTCATTTGCTTTAGCAGCTTTTGAGATGCAGTAATTACTTCCAAAATACTTTTTCCTCCTAGAGGAGGAAAAAATGAAAACTGTAGTGCCTGTAGCTTGAAGACTGGCTGCTTTACAGGAACCTGTTCCTTAATATAATTCAACCTAATGAGATAGCACCAAATGTAGCTTCAAGTAGAATTTGGTTTATTATTTCCCTAGTTATTGTCTAAGAAAATTGAATGCGGGGAAAGAATCCCATTTCTCACCATTCTTTTGGCTTGTATCACAAATTGACAATTAAAGTGCGGCAGGTGAGCAAAGCACTTTTCCATGCTTTCCAAAGAATGTTCATTCTACTTATGTTCAGTGACTCAAATTCAGCAAAACAACTTATTCATCTTATTCACGTTGGTGGCACTGCAAAAGATGCAAATCAACATGGAATTTGACTTTTACTAATCTTCAGCTGCTGTGACAGGCTATAGCAAGGGTGCCTATACCAAGCATGGCTTAAAAGCAGCTGGTTTGGTACAGCTTGGAGTTGTACCGGCATGAAGTACTTTGCCTGACCACAGAAGTATTTGCTTATCTCATCTGGTGAGCTGAGCAGTCTGTGAGCTCTCTGCTGCTGCTATTGCACTGCTAGTGAAGCTGCAAGTGAAAATTAACTTGTGTGAGAGATCCAGACAGAGAAGGGACAAGTCTCTGGTGACATCAGCTGAGGGCAAGGCAGGAAAAGGATCTGTTTAAGTGGACAGTGGAGAAACAAACACTAATTTCATTTTAAAGCCTTCCTTGCAAAGTTTAGTAACACTGTTGTATCCAAAATGTAGTGTAATCTTTAACAAGCTAAAATACAAACTCATAGTATCAGACCTCTCACAGTCATGAAATAAGTTTTTCCTCCTGTATCTCCCAGTAAATTAGTTTAGTACTAGTGTTCCTCTACTAAATATGGGAAAGAGAGCAGAGAAAGGGCACATGAGGAAGCGGAATACGTAATTAAGTTCAGCTTTCCCCAAAGAGTGACATAAGTCCAGATTCCTGTGGGTTTGTTAGAAATGTGAAAGACAGGATGGAACTCCTTAAGAAGAATGCAAGTCAGAAAACATAATTTTTACCACCCAAATTCTAACTAACTGAGTATCTTCATCTTGAACAGATAAATATAAACCTTAATGACTCAAATCATCACACAATTTTTCTGTATTAAAAAGAATAGCTTGAGTTTAGAATCTTCTTATTTGAACATAATTTTCCCTTTATAATGAGAAGCCACTTTTCCTTTTTTATTCAAACCACTCCTTCAGTTTAGAAGAGTTTAAAAGAGGCAATAGCTGTTTAGTTACAATTGTCCCACTCATTCCATACAGCTGGTAGGACCCAGTTCCTACAGGTCAAAGGATATCCCCTGTTCCAGAGGAAATTTTCTGTTTATTAATGTAAATCTTAATTTTCCAGAGATCCCCTCTTCTCATAACCGCTTGATAAGACAGGGGAAGTAGTAGATAACGTATATGTGACCCTTCTTTTCTGTCAGGACTATCCCATTTGCTAATAGTCAGATTACACATTGCAGCACTAACACTGAAAATTTGAAAGTATTTTTTTTGTGTGTGTGTATCCCAGGAGACACACAAGGTGAAAACTATAAGGTTCAGCCTCAGTTTACAACAGATACACTCACACCACTATCCCACAACAAAAATATTTTCTTCTACCAAATGCCTGCAGAAGACATCAACAAAATGGGATCCGTATCTGTCAGTTCTTTCTTTTTACCCAAGCCTAAGCAACAGCGAAACCTGCCAAATATTCTGCATTGTACTGTATCTGTACTGCTAGTCTTCAAAAGCTGTGTTTTGGATTTTAGTCCACTACCTTAAGGATCAGCATCCTGTATCTGTTCCATTCACAGGTAAGAATGCATTTTCTAATTTCTAATCAAGTCTCTTCCTCTTAAAAAACTATATCTATATATCTCATTATCCAGAGAGAGATGAGTCCCACAGCTGAAGAGGCAGAAGAGGATTGCTTATACTCTTGAGTTTGTGAAATAAATTATGTTCAGTAAATGATTTCTCATCCATCTGTTACAGAGACTAATACGGTGCAGCAGGAATTTGTTCAAAATTGTACTCTCCTGCTCAAACCATTCTTTTTGCTATAGTGCTGTTGTTATCCTTGCAGAAAAGATAGGGATAAGGGAATCTTGCTTTTCAGAAACTGTGGCTGGAGTAGTTTATAATCCCTTTACATAAAGGGATATTCTATAGCCCTTTATGAAATAGAATATTACAAGTCATTTTACATCGGCAACTGAGAACAAAGATAAGGCTGACCAAGCTGAAGATCATTCAAAGAATGTGTATATGCTCTGTTCCTAATGCTTCTGAATTTGAATTGTGAAAGAGTGATTTGCTCAAGAGGTTTCTTCAGGGAATCTGCCAGGTGTTGTCTTTTTCCTTGTTTTTCAGAGCCACCCTCATAAATTTTAGTAAAGTCTGGTTGGGTAAATCAGCAGGTTTTTTTCTCATTTAAGCCATTATACCATTGTACATTCTGGTGAGCTGCTTTTCTGAACAGATTTTACTGTTTCATGCCATGAAAACAGAAATACTTGATTTTGCATGTGTGTGGTAGTGACTTCATTAGGTTTGCTGTAGATGGATGCTGGGACAAGGAACAGCAGAACAACCTCACCAAGATTTTGAATAGACTTGTCTCTGCACTCATCATCTGGTAATTCCAAGTTTTTGTCCAGAAAATCAGATGACTTGTGAGCTCCTGACACTTGGGTTGTTTCCCTCTCCAGTGCTTTGTAATTTGCAGGCTCCAAGAATAATGTGAAAGGAGCAAATTCTTTGCTGCATTCAGACTTAACTGAATGTAGCTGAGAAAGTCACTCTCTGGAAACTGGTTACCTCTTCCCAATTCTGGTCCTGAGCCTGTTATTGTTTCTTCTCTTTTTTAAGCTCAAGATAGAGAAGGATACATCCATAAACTGAGTGCCAATTTCTATATTGCAACTTTCTGAAGGAATTGTTTGGTCCCTACATCTTACTAAGGCAGTAGCTTGTATTTTGAAAAGCCTTTCTTGAATACCAAAAAAATCTTGCTTAATATGTCCAGGAGAGGCAGGTTGTGGAAAGCAGACTTTGAGGGAAAGCTCAAGAAGAAAATTATTTTAGTCTAAATCTAACTGAAGTAAAAAATTTCTTGATTTCCAAACTAGGAAAGAGAAACCAATGACCAACCAGCCCCCACGGGAATTTCCCAAATTTTTTTGTTTGAGCATCCTGCCTTTGTGTCTGTATTACACAGCTCATTTGCCAGGAGTGAAAGTGATTTTCTAGTGTTATTAACAACTTAGCAGGAAACTGAGGAGCTCAGTGTCAGGTTAAGCCCTGAAAAACTGTCATGTCTCTTCAAAGAAGAAGCAAAAACCAGTCAGTGATTTCATCAATATTCTAGCCACTTCAAGGCTATCAAAGTTCTAGTGAAGTTTTTGATTAATTTACCATGAAACACACACTCTCTTTCTATTTATTAGTTACACCCAGTCAGTTATTTTTTCTAGAATGTTTTTTACACTGGAATATTTATGATGGTAGCAGCTCCTGTTTCTTGCATTATCCTCAGGGAATTTAGATGTCCTAAGGAGAAGGAGGAGCTCACTATTGTTCATTGGCAGAGATATTTCATGTCTTTGGTGGAGAAACTTCTGAAAGCACATATGCACTTAATGTTTTATTCCAGCTTGAGTGAGAAAGCAAGGAAAAAGTAGTCATGAATAGATGTAAAGTTAAGGATTTGCAGGTAAAAAAAGAGCCTCAAACCCTAAGTCTGAAGCAAAGAAGAACATCTGAATAGCATCTGTGGATGAGGGTTTTCTTTGTGTATAGGTGTCAAGTGTGGTACTTTCTACAGCTATCTATCTCCCTTAAAACACTTTTTCAAATGATGAGGAGAAACCTTATCACTGGTCACTGCTTACCTTAATACAATCCCAAAGCTTCCAGCTCCTTAATGCTCAGTTTTATTTTTTGTGTAATTAATCTTTGGCAGCATTTCTTGGAAGTGGGCACTGCAATAGCTGTGCAACATATGCAAGTTATTTTTATTTAATTTTCATTTTTTGACATGTGCATTCATATTTAGTTACATTAATTATACGTTAATATTCACTTCCTTTGATGACAGGGAATGAGTTTAACTGCTTTAAATTAGCACAACCTCTCAGAGTTCAGTGACACTGCCCCTCAATTTTTAGGATTGCCCTCTGTGATGTTAATCGATGCAATCTCATTTAATCCAGGCCCCTGGATTAAACTCATTCATTAGATCTGATGCTGTCCCGTCATGCATGATCTTTCTATGCTGTTAGTAAAATATGATTTCTAGGGCACTTTCTTCAGAACAAACTGGAGAAGCTTAATCCTTTGCAAGGAAAATGGAAATAGAGAAGGAAGTTGGGATATAAGTGGGGGTTTTGTTTGTTTGTTTTTTGAATTTTTTAGGCTTTTTTTCTTTTACTTTTTTCCCCCTGAAAAAACTTTGATTTTTTTTTTTTTTTTGAAAGTAAATGGAAAGATTTTGTCCTATTGAGAATGCATTAATTATCTTTCTCCATGAAATATACCTTCCAAAACAGAGCTCTTATTCTTTCAGGATGACATACAATGACTATCAAACATCCTATGTAATATCCATCTACTCTGGAATCAGTGCTTTGTTCTTTGCTAAATTCAATTAATATCTAATTATTGTTAACAGATGTGGCGTTGCTAGCTTTGGGAGTTGTGTAATAGTTTCTACACATAAACACGGGCACAGTTTATTTACAGGCAGTGGCTGATTTTTAAGTCAATACATTACCAGTGCTGAGGAATGTGATGTATTTTGCAGGTGAAGGATGTTATTAGCCAGGTATACAGTGTAAGGTGTTTTTCATCAGCTCAAAGGCCGGGACATACTGATAGCCAGGTGTCTGGAAGATAGATTACTTGTTGGTAGAATTGCCTGGCTAATGTTTAGAGCTTGATGTCCCCCAATATCTAATGATCTTGGAGCTGGGGAGAGGCTGACAAAAGCTGGGGAGAAGGGTGTACCACTGCTGGTGGACACAAAGAATGCAGAATTTAGGGGACACAAGGACGTTGGCAGAACCCTCTAGATAAGGGAGAAACTACTAAAGTCAACTCAGCAACTGTGCTGAAATCAACTCAAGCTGAAAAGGCAGGGGGAGATCACAACCACCACCTCGCAGACGCCAGACTCAAGAAACCCACTGGCCCATGAGAAACACTGAACTTGTTATAAGTAAAAGTTATGTTAAATTAGAGTATAGCTCAATTATGTTGTATTAATTATGTTATATTAATTGTATTATGTTAAGAGTGGGGAGGAGGTTATTAGAATGTTCTAGGAGAAGGGTCCAGGGTTTGGTGGAAGGGCGCTGTAGCGAAGCAAGGCGAAATTGAAGAGGGATTGGATGGAAGATCTGACCAATCATTCAAAGCCCTGCAGAAACGATTGGTCCAGAATGAACGGCATTAAAGACCAATGAGAAGCTTGAAAATGGACCAATCATCCTATGGATCCAAAATGGACCGATCCTGGACTCGAAGGAGGCTATAAATGGGAGGAGTTTGGGTAAGGGTTTTTTGCTGGGAAATTTGTTTTCTGGGGAGAGTCCAGTGCACTTGGGGGTAGCGCACTGTTTTGTTTCTAGCTCATTGTGTGGGTGCTTGGGCTTATCCTGGGTACTCTGTTCTTTGCAGCTATTTTAATAAATGAGACCCTCTTTCCCCAGAGAGAGTTTGACCTTATTCATATTCATAACAAACATGTGGCTTAATTAGCATAAGAAGAGAGGGAATCATTTAACCAATAGAAGATAGAATACTACTTATTAAGAGAACTGCGTAACTTGTAGCCAAGGAAACATTAGTGCCTTTGTTTGCTAAAATACATAAGTAGTGAAAGTTTTGATAATCATGGTGCTGGCTTTGTGAATGTGGCCCACAGCACCCTTTTCTGTGCAGAACTGTAAATAAATACCTTGATGCTGCATGGGGATTGGCCTCTTGCACACTGGATAAAAGAACTTCTTTGGGACAACAATATTTGTGATACTCTGAGTTTATTTTTTTTCTATAAATTAAATAGCCTACTTATGCCAGGCCATGGAAACTGCTTATGTGACTTTTCAATGTACGCTGTTAGAGCAATGGCTACTGTTTCTTATGTATGGCCTCTAGAGTCTTCCGGGTATGTTCTAAATTGTAACTCTTATTCCTTTAAATTTTGGACCCGCCCACACTGAGTTGAAAAATTTTTTCTGACCCAGTATAGCCCATTTAGAGTCCATCATGGTGTATGTATCATTTGTGTTTCTTTTAAAAAGATTTTGTTTTACCAAGAGGTCACCAGTCTCTCAGTATCATGAGTTTCCGCAGTCATTTTCAGTATCCTGGATCTTTTTGTTCAGTACTAAATGATCCTACATCACTGTTTACTCTAGGACTGCTTAATCTGCTGATCATCACAGATCAAAGCATTGGTGCCATTGACAAACCTCTTCAATTTTTAAAATTGATCATATGTTTCTATCCTTGCCTAAAAGTTATGATGGCCTTTTCATAGACTCTTATCTAACAATCTAAATCCCTCATCTAAATTCTTAGTCGAGTTTACTTAATTACATGAAAACAGGGTGTTGTAAAGCACTCAGGGGCCTTCTCAAGGCATTATAAGCCATACTAACAAAAACATCTTTGGTCATAGGACTCAAGTTATTTCTGATTTAAAGCTGTATTTTGTAAAGGATTTTGCTTTACTTTGCATATTGCTCTTGTGTCTACTGAACTGATTCTTTATTATAATTTTCACCAGCTTGCCTAATGTGGAAGCCAGATTCCTGACTGGACTGGTTTTCCAGATCATACAGCAAGCTTTTTTTTGGAGATGGTTGTCCCTCTATGAATGGCTTCTTCCCTTTTAGTTAATTAAACTTGTTCATGGCTAACATGTTGTGATTAATCTTATCCACACATCAGTTTATTTTGTCTGCTCTTGAGCAGTGTACAGGAAAACAACAGCTCATCAGGCTGATAATCATTGGAGGAGAAACTTAAAACTACAATATATTCTGATTTAGTTTTTTGGGTTTCTCATATTTCCTCTTGGAATAAATCAGAAATTTATGCAGTCACTTTTCTCCAGATGCTGCCCTTTGTTATTAATTTATTTTGCAATCTGTTTTTCTTGATTTTGGCAGAAAAAACATGTTACTTTCATCTGTCTATTTAGGAATCCTTCTCTAACAAGTCTTTGATACATTTTTCTCTTTCTCTTCCTCCCTCCATGCTTATAGACCCCTTCAGTTCTTATCTGTTTCATTGGGTCATGTGTTTTTGTGTCTGTATTCCCAGAAATGGAAAAATGCAGGTAATGCC
Organism: Ammospiza caudacuta; assembly: GCF_027887145.1. Classification (NCBI taxonomy): domain Eukaryota; kingdom Metazoa; phylum Chordata; class Aves; order Passeriformes; family Passerellidae; genus Ammospiza; species Ammospiza caudacuta. Next base: position 45,396,153 of record NC_080593.1, on the reverse strand, counting down.
TGAAGATATGAGTACCATTTCCTTTGATCTGTTCTCTGCTTTGTTTAGACCAAGGAACAGCTTGAAAATTAATGCATTTGAGTGTTATTACCAGCCTCTAGGACTCAAATCTTCCTTTTAAAATGGACCCAAACCAAGAATTCGGGGTACTACTTCAAAGCTGATATGTCATTGGGCACAAACACAGCAGCAATTTAAATATATGAGGAAGTTGGAGTAGACATTTTCATGTTTAGGGTTTGTGCCTGCCTGTTCAAAGCAAGGTGCAGCATCTTGCTGCGCTCCTCCAGGTGCCTGGCACATCACAGCCACTGCTTTCCTCCCGGCTGCCTTATACCTGAGGAAGGAAACTTTGTACCTGGCACATTCCATCCCACATTCCGTCCCTTCCAGCCCTGGAAGTGAAGATGCTCAGCTGAGCGTGTTGAGTGGGGCTGGGCACTGGCTAAAGGTGCTCCTGGCACCCTCTGAAGTGAGGCTGTGTCCAGCTGTACCCCCAGACATGGTCTGAGAGTTGGTGGCTGGGCTCTGCTCTCCCTCATGCCAGTAGGAGCTGGCAGGGTGCTCTGGAGCCAGTGCAGCCCTGGGGCATCTGTAGGAGAGCCAGGCCCTGAGAAAGCATGAGCTGTACACAGCAGCTGCCAAGGAGAGCAAGTCCTCTCCAGTCTGCTTCAGTCCAACAACAGCAAGTTTAATAAAGAGACAAAAATCAGTCTCTTTTCTAGTCTTCTATGTGTCCTGACTATCCTACATAAAGCATTTAGAGATACATAAACTAGGAAAAATGCCCCACAAACTTTTCTGCAGAGCGTATCTTATTGCAAATTGTCACATGGATAAAGAGGCTGACTATAAATCTGGGCACTGATTATGTTGTAGGGTGTCTGTCTGTGTATTGGTGTGCAAGTGTGCATAAAAAAATCAGTGTGAAATGTTGACAGGAGAAATAACTGTTGTTGCAAAGCATGAAGTTTTTTATGCTACTTTAAAATAGCATTCACAGGTGTAAACCCCAATTTTTTCCCTATGCATTAGTGCTATTTTCTGCATGTAGCAGTATACCTTCCATGACTACAGCAATAAACTGCCCTCCTAAAGTGATGCAATCAGAACCAATTATTTTTCTATGGGATACAATCAGTATTTGCAAGTCAGTACTACTAATTCATTCCTTCCGCAAATGGTAATGGGGAAGCAGATCATAAAACACATCTGAAAATCCTTCCTCAAAAGAAGATAAGGCATTGTGAAAACAGAACGTTTTCTTCTGGCCTGTGGTGAATGACAATTGTAAGGTAAGCTTCAGGCTGAGACCCTTTAGCCTTTAGATACTATGTTCCTGGTGAATTGATGCATTTCAAGTAACATCCTGCTTCCTTAAGCCTAGACATGATAAACTATTTAAAACAGGCCAGCACCTTTGAAAATCACATTTTGCTTTTGGAAACATACAGCCTTGTTTTCAAACTTTGGGAAAAAGCCCAAGAACTGAGGAATCTGCTGAGTTATTGCAGAGTGTCTGCAGAAGTATTGTTCAATGACTAATGCACACAGGAAATCACTGATTGCTGGATAGACTTTCCCAGGAGCACCTAAAAGCTGCTAAGACCCCCAAGAATGGCCAGAATCTCCCTACTGTGCTCCAGCAAGTTTCCCCTTGAGCCTCTCCTGCACCCCTGCAAGTACATTCATGTACAGAAAACAGACCACAATGAAAAATTTCTTTCCTACTATTTATCTTCTCAGGAAACAATTTGAGGTGTACTAATGGGAGAAGACTTTACAAACACTGATTTTGAATGGGGTCTTCAAAGAAAAATGGAAGCCTGTGATAGAGCTCCTGAGAGATGTAAGGCAGGTATCACTGTATGTAGTTTGAGAGACAGAAGCTGGCTTCAGCGTGGGCAAGCACATTATGCTCTCTACCTTCTTTCTCATGGAGAAGGAGGCCTTATTCTGTAGCAACTAGGACAGACTGTCCTCTGGGTTCAGGGAACAGGTGCTATTGTCACCTAACACCCTAAGCTCTGTTGCCAGTGAAATATTGAATGGAATCAACAAAGAGTCCTTAGCTCTTTCTAACGTCTATAAAGAGCTAAAGCAAGTTTATGAGGCATTACTAGAGACAGCAAACTTTATTCAAAGATACATCTTATCTTCATTTCCCTTTCAAAAAAAAAAAAAAAAAGAAGCTTTTCTATAAAAACCTTTCAGTTCAATCTTAAATTGTTTCTAATGGCATATCTTAATCCTGCAGTAGATATAATTGATCAGAAAGTATAGAGAAAGCAAAGCTGTGCCAGCCTGTTAAAAAAAAATGCCAGTCACAATATTGAAGAAAGTATTATGTTGAATCCTGAGCTTCCCATATCAATAGGGCAGCCAGAATGCAGTGCCATGGATCAACTTGTAATCCAGAATGAAAATTAAATTTACAACATGGCCTTCTCTTCCCGGCCCATTAATTCCACAATCATCAACTGTTTATGGCAGCCTAATGTCAACATGCATCTTGTGCAAGACAGCAAAGCAAATGGTCGAATGTCAATGAAGATTAGGGCAAGGACATGCACTGCTTGGTGTGTACAAACATCTCATCAAGACATCTTTAAAAAAACAAAGCCAAACCCCACATTTTCAAATATAGATGGACACAGAATTATGGCTCTTGACGTCAGTGATCCATTCACGAGATAAAAATTCAGCTTTAAACTGCTCATTAAAAGCAAACAGTGTCATTCAGGGGTGTTGAAGGGAGTTGAGCCAAACTGCCCAAAGCCTTTAAAAGTAAATGCTGGCATACATTGTCTTTCCTTCTCAAATGCTAAGATCTACAAATTAAATTATTTCGTTTTGCTACTAGTCTTTAGCTTTAATATCTTTAAGTCTACCTGTGTAAAACACAGCTGAATTTTCTATGGATTTTCTAGTCTTCTGTGTGTCCTGACTATCCTAGATAAAGCATTTAGAGAAAAACCAGGAAAAAAAAACCCAACAAAGTTCTCTGCAGAGCAGATCTTCATGCAAATTGTCACATGGACAAGGAGGCTGACTATAAATGTGGGCACTGACTGTGTTGGAGGGTGTCTGTCTGTGTGTTGGTGTGCAAGTGTGCACAAGATTGCATTATTACACAGAACATACTGTTAAACTGAGGCCAAAATGTCCAAGATCTCCTGTCTGATATGTCATACCTTTGTATTCAATTAGTGAGCACATGTAGGAATAAATGAGGATAGAAGTCAGGCCGGAATTATCATTAAAATGAAGAATTTAAAAAGAGAGAGTAGTTCTTTCAGTTCTTTCAATACTTTCAGAGAAAAGTATTAGAAATCTAAAGTAGTACCAGGCTAGTAGCAGTACTCAGTACCAGGCTATCCCAAAATCCATTAGCAGTTCCTTTTTAAGGTCTGCAACTTGAGGTTCTCTAAACACTTTGTAGAAGTGGTGTGGGGTTTTTACATTTCCCATGTGTAACATACCTTAGAAAATGTGTTTTCTAAAAAAACCTGAGTTTGCTTTTCTCTTCATGACTTATCTTTAGTCAACCTTTTTTGCTATATATATAATTTTTTTTTTCTACTGGATCTTTTTGGGAAATTGAAAAACTACATAATGTATTAAAATATGGAGAAAGTATTTATGCTTGTAATGCAACATGGGGTATGTAACACTGTCTTCTTCTTGTTTCCTTTCACAGAACTCTTCATACTCTACTTGCTTTTTGAACACCTCAGACAGTTTTTAAGATTAGTGTTTTCTACCACTTCTTCAAAAGAGCTAATGCTTGCCCAGCAGAATTATAAAGGCAACAAATTTAAAACAACTTAGAGAAATAAGTTTAAGCTAGGATAATTTGCACCTCTTTGATTGGGTCCTTATTCAGAGTGAAAAAGAAAACGCATGCCAGGATAAGAAATTTTTTCAATGAAGAAAAAGGGGGGGAGAGGGGGAGGAAGGAATAACAAGCATGAATGTTACAATAAAATTTTTCCCAGAGGAGAAATTTCCCCAGAGTAACAGCTCCCTATAACTTCTTATGTGCTATTGAATAAGATCCCTCTATTTCTGACATCCAGAGTTCCTGGAATTAAGGGGTATCTTTGTGTCAGCAGAGATGTCATTGGAAGTGAAGTGATGTAGAAGAACTAAGTGTGAATGCTGACAATTTTCAATTTTGAAATTTTCCATTTCATTCCCTTTCAGTAGAGGAACACCCATGAAATCTGGAGGTCAAGTACAAAATAACAAGAAGTTTCTGAATGGAGCACCAGGGGATATTTGCAGCAAACCATTCCAGTCTATAATCTATAATCTAATAATCTAATATGCTATAATCTAATTTATCATGGACAAGTAGTGTAGATAATAAAGAGGTAAAATTCAGTACAGACAGTACAATATAGAGGCTTTGTACAGAAACACTGCAGTCATTATATAGCACTTTTTTTTTTTTTTTTTAATGTCTGTGTTATGTACAAAAAGATCCTTCTCAAGGCCAAGGCTTTCTGTGGTCTCGAGGCTTATTTCGTGTGGAGTGAATGAATAACAATCTGCACCCATAAGGAAGTTGCATTTTCTCCCACAAGGAGTCCGAGTACCATTCTCAGTCAGTGAGAGGTTTTTGATGGTCTTGGTCACATCCTGCAGTGACCATCTTGCTTTCTGCCCATGGAGTGCCCAACAAGTTATTCTCCTGTTGTCTCAGGTGCCTCAGTCGTGTGCTGCTCTGTAGATAAGATGAATGTAGCTGTAGACAGCTGTGCTTTCAGGAAGCTTGCAGATAATGGACAATCAAAATCAGTATATGGGTTGTAGTAGAAGCACAAAATAATCCAATATAAATGGATTGTAGTAGAAGCACATAGGCATTGCTGAAATCTCATTGCAGTTTTTTCAGAATTTGCTTCCCTTTCAAACCAGGCTCCCAACCCATTCATTTTTATTATATTTCCTGCTTGTCTGTTCAGCTCAAAGAAACTTTTAAAAGTATAAGAAAGAATTAGTGTTAGCAACATTATAGATCTTTTTGCTAGATAAGTCTAATAAGAATTTTACTTGCAATTTTCCCCAAAGCCAGAGAAATCTGTTTGACAGCGGTATTGTCAGCAGTTAGGGAGAGTGATACCTCTGTCAAATGCTTGTGGTTTATATTTAATATTTAAACAGACTGTGGATTCCAAAAGAATTGAAATTAACTACATCTGCACCCAGGGTGCATAGACAGGAACTGGGACTGGCACTCTGCCTATACAGAGTGTCTGCACTTTCAGAAGGATTTGTACTTGGTCATGAGTATTGCTTGACAGGCACATGAGTATAAATGAAAAATAAATAAGTCCTTTCTCTGTGGGGCCAACACTGGATTTGCCACCTGAAAGCATTTTTTTTCTCAAGGTGATTGTTTTGGTGGAGGTTTGGAAACCTAGAGTGTTTCAGCAGTGTTGCTTCCTCTCAAGAGACTGCTAACAAATGATCCAAAGCAGAAACTTTTAGAATTCCTGAGTTCTTTCTGTTTTCCTGGACAGATACTGAAGTGGGTCTAATCCCACATGTGTTGTTTGTACAGGCAGTGCCATTTATGCAAACAGAGTATGTGCAAGAGGTGAGCAGAGGACCAGAGGAATGTGTCTGTCCTGCTAGATCACAGGCAAGTGGCTGAGGCTCTGGAGTTACACTTTGATTTCTTATTCAGTTTGTTTGACAGAAGAATAAACAGAAGGACTTTCTGGCAGCAGTCCAAGAACATGAGACAGGATGCAGAGGGAGTTGTTGTTCTTCCAAAATGTCTCCTGAATGTATGGACAATTCCTTAGTAAGATGATTTAATAATGAGTTGATCACTGTTATTAATCTCCATTAAGGTAATAATTTCCAAAGGGGTCAGTTGGTGATAAATCTCCATTGACTGCAAAGACAGCAGAGTGATCATTCTCTTGAAAATCTAACCTAGGAGATTAAAAATGGTCAAATTAGCAATTTGATGCTGTCTTTTGTGGAAAACCAATTTCAGATTAACCTGATTTCAATAAGATCAAGCTCTTCCTCCAGAAAGACCTCCATTATGACAGGACATACAGTCACATTCAGATAGACATACCCACAGGTGTGTGCTCTACATTCCAAAGCTGCAGTTGCCTATAAAACAGGAATGGTTCCAGTGAGACAGTGAGGTCCAAGCAGTAAGTCTAGGAGGGAAAGTGTCCTCACATAGAGAAGGCCACCCAGGATGCAGGATAAGAAAACCTAATGGAGGAGAAACATGGAAAATAGACGTGGAAGAAAAGCTTTTTGGAGAGGACACAAAGGCAGTAAGGAACAGGTGGTGAATGTGAGGTTGCAAAGCTGCAAGCCAAGGCAGAAATCGCCCTGGATTCTCCTGTTGGCTTTTTTTGTTCTGGTTCGTTTGTTTGTTGGTTGTTGGGGTGTTTTTTGAGGAAAAAAATATCTTGTAAGTTTTTTATTAAAGAATGTCCCAAAGCTCAGTCTGTAGGTTCTGAAGTGTACTCTAGAGAGGAATGAGTCCTTCCCTGTGTCATCCCAGCTGATCATGGAGGCACTGCAAGCCCTGATTACTGCTGGGTTCTTATCAGGGTCCCCTGTGCATAGTGGTGTGTGGGGGCAGGAGGGAAAGGGCCTTCTCCTCCTGGTGCCAAACATGAGCTAGAAACTGTTCACAGACTCACAGCATGTCTGAGATCCCTGAGACCTCTGGAAATCAGCTGGTGCAACACACCTGCTCAGAACAGGGTCAGCCAGAGCAGGTTTCTCAGGGCCATAGCCACTCAGGTTTTGAGTATCTCCAAGAATGGAGACTCTACAGCTTCTGTGGGTAACCTGTGACAGGGTTTGATGACTCTCACAGTCAAAATGGTTACTTTTCCCTCATGTTTAAGCTTATTTTCCTGTCTGTTTTGATGAGATGGGGGCCCCACTCGACTGATTTGTTGCTAAACAGGTCCCTGGCCAGTGTAAAAGGCCAAGGTAATAATACCTGCCTATCAGATGACAAATTCTGTCTGAGATGGTATAGCAGAGGCAAAAGCAATTTTTCCTCAAGTGTGCATGCTCTCATGACAGGCTTGACAAATACAAATATTTTAAAATAAATGAGCTGTCCATGCCCATTCAATTGAACGCTGTGTGACACTTGTGAATGAAATAATTTTCACATGGTATTTAATGATTTTCACCTTGTGGAAGATCTAATTTTGCTGTGCTGTTCCTGAAATCATGGTGTAGACAAAGCAAATTCATCACTGTGCAATAACTCTTCCGCTCCAAGATGGACATGGATCCCTAATTGGCATATGGATTGAAAGATTTACAGCCATGCTCATTTTCAATGGTTTGTACAAAGACAGAACTGAGTCAGTTCTCTGAGCCGATGAATACAATTTTTGTGAATTACTTATTCTATCCTTATTACAAATTTATCAACATTTGATTCCTCATTGATCAGTTTCACTTGACATCTTTCAAAGTAGTACTGCTTTACACAGAAAGAAATGAAAGTAATTTCTGGTAGCAGATGTAAAGAAAGATTTAAAATATCATTAATAACTGTTTTTTTTTGAATCTTTATTCATCATTTCTCCTTTAAGCTTCCAGCTTTACTGCTTGTGATTTCGGCTTGAAGATTTTTCCCATTTTCTTCTCTGCTTGTAAAATCTAACTGCCTAAATTACATTTCCGTATTTTCTGTGGTCTGGAGCTGAGCTGATGCAAGTGTAATAATTTGACCTTTTCTGACTTTATTTCTTTTCATATTGGATAGAGAAAACACTAGCTTAAGATGACCCAGCTGGTCAAATATGTTTGTTGAACCACTAAGACTGAATTAATTGTCTGAACAGCTACTTTCTCTTAATAGGTGGCAAATTTCACAGTTTCTATCTGAGAAAAGAGCATGTGTGTCTTTCCATGGAATGATAAATCTGGGAATTTCTACAAAATAGAAGTTGATATAAATCTTGTCCAAAGTTCCCAGAGTCTTTGAAGTGGGACCTGAAATGGGGCTGGGGATCAGTTTCCAGTGCTGCCACTTCTTGACACAAGCCTCACAAGAGACCACAAGAGGTCTGATACTCATTATTTTAATGACTGCATTGTCAATAGCACTATTTATTGCACTATTTCTAGCATTTTTCCATATCAGAGTAGTCCAGCTTTGGGGTTGTGTCCCATTCCCTTTTTAGACTTCCTGTGGATTTCAGTGGGCATTAAATCAAATACTTTCCATCAAAATGCATAAAGGCGATGAGGAAAACAGTCTGAGTCTGTAAGGCATTTAATAGATACTCCCCAATTAGTATCAATAAGAGCTGGATGCAGACATATCACAATTTGTAGCAATAGACAGATCATTGAAGGAAGAATATTTGTCTCAGTCTCATTTTGTCTTGCTGAGCAATTCAGGGTACACATTAATTTACTCAAACTATTTTTCTAGTTTTTACAGTTCAGAGTTTAGAATTGGCCTTGCCATGAAAAAATGATGGAGTTGCACTGCCAAATGGAAACAGGAGCAGCTGTGCTACCTCTGGTCTCCTGAGCATACAGAGAAGGCAAACAGCATTCCTTTATTGTCCTGGCCTAAGGCTGCAATACAAGAAAGACAAAACTCTTCTATCTTAAGATTTTCTTAAGGTATGCTTAAGAATGCCTTTTTAAAAGTCTCAAGCAGAGCTGGTGCACATTGCTTAAAGGAAGACTGCACGTGCCTGCTTAATGTGTACACATAAGACCTTCCTGCAATCTTTAATCCCTAATATCTTTGAACAACTCAGCTGCCTCAAGTAAAATATGCTAATTGCATTTTACATACCTACCTCGAGGTCTTTTGCTGGGTAATTAAGCTAAATAACTCTGAGCTAAAATAAAATCTACTCAGTTCTCTTTGGTAATAATAACCAGGGATTGTGTCCAATTAAAAGATCAGCAAGTGTAGCTAGAAACAGATGGAATGGTCTGGCCCTTTTCTTTCTACAGCCTTTGCTGCTATGCTTAAACTGATTCCAGGTCACTCCTGGAAATGCAGTAGCTCTTAACCTTAAATGTTCCCCTTTAATTGTGGTTGATTCAGTCCAGGGATAGGTCTGTTCAAGTGGTGAGAAATACATAAAGATGCTTATATATTTCCAGCAAGATAAGGGGTGTAATAAACAGCACTGTGCCAGAGAGAAAAAAGGTGATAGTTTGAGTGGTGATGAAGGTCAGCAGGCTGAGTGTTGTTGGAAAGCTTATGTGCAGAAGTGTCCTGTGTCAAACCTGTCACAAAGCTGGAGCAGATGCTGTTGTAAACCTTAATGGATATATGGAGCTGAGAGATCTTCTTGGGGCTTGTTGGTTATCCTTCACTCTTCAGGGAGAGGAGAGGGTTCTGCCTCTTGTGCACACAATCTAAGCAGGCCAAAATTCATCTCCATGAGTCTTGCTATGTGCTGTAGGCCCACTGTTTCTATGGTAACACTGCAAATATTTTGCCTAGCCCGGGGCTTGGTGGCCCTGGGGTTTGATGGTGAAGGAGAGCAACTTCAGGTTGTCTGGCCAGGGCTGTACCCCTTCCCTTGCTTATGGGCAGTCACAGTATGTGCTGCTTTGTCTGTGTCCTACACCAGTGGGAATGGATGTAACCATTAAAATAGATTAACAACTCCCTTTGTGGCAGGAAGTACTCAGAATGCCCATAAAGAAATCTATAGATGCAAACATTTATAGCAAACAGGTAACCTAGGGGAAACTGATATGCTGTGAAGCAGATATATTGATTTATCTCAGGAGTAGCATAGCTAAAGGCAGGGATCTGTTCTTCTGTGAACTGAGATGGCTTCTTTTGTCTCAGGTGAAATCAAGAAAACCAGCAAGGATGGCGTGGACAGACAAGTCCAAAAGTTACTGAATGCCTAAGGGCAGAAAAAGGAGATGAAGCACAAGGTATGTATGTTTCCTGGGAGAGGGTGCCAAACAATTGTGTCTTTCTCACCTGGAAAAACCTTCCAAATCAATATTTCAAAAGTCCCCTTGAAACACAACTGAATATTTCAGCAAGTGAGGTGATTCTCTTTTATATTTTCCTGGTAAATATTTTACTTTGCTCACATGGATACATCAAGTGAGAAAGGTTACTGTATTTTTTGCACCTGTCTTCCTGCTTGTATAAGCTGCCCCAGCTTTAATGTTTTGTCAACACTGTGAAGGGGTAAATTCTCCTGGGCTTCTCTTCACCTCCCCATTGAAGAGCTAGGAAACTCCACCAGACTGCTAAGCCTTGTTCCTCCAAATATCAGCTTTAGGAACATCTCTGTTCATGGGACTTTAGCCACTGCCCATGGAATATTGCCCCAGCATGGCCTACTCCTTTCTCCTGACATTATGAGGAGAGAAAGTCCTCCTGAAAAAATTCCACCATGTCTTTTCAGGTGAAATCTGACATTTATCTCCCAGGAAGTTTCAATTAACATCTCTAAGTTCTCCTTAATCTAAGATATTTATTCTGGATCTCCAGCGAACAGATCTTGATGCAAACTGAAGAGACAATGCTGGTGATGTCTTCTGGCCATGTTCTCCAGTGCCTGCCTGCCCCTTCTCCCTTTGGGAGAGCTTTGATGTAATTACTGGTTGCCATGTGGAGGTTGCTCTGCCATGCACATCCTTAGAGCACTTTGTCTTTGTATCTTTCCTTTCTTAATGTTGGTTGTTTTCCCCCAGTAACAGCCAGCCCTATGAAAAGGTGGAAGTTTTGCCATGCTCATTCTCCAAGTATTAGGCAACTGCTGCTTACAGGAATCCACAGATGCAAATTGGTCCCTTGAGTGCTTTTATTTCATGTAGGGAAGACTAGGTACCAAAAACGAGTCTGCCTGAGCTGCTAAAGGTGCCGTCTGACCTTAGCACTGGTGAGAGGAACATGGCTTAAAGTTTACCTTTTTCAGCAAAGTAGTCACTAATTTGAGCAAAATTCCTGGATGTGGCAGAATTAAGAAACCATAGAGAGGTTCCCAAGGGCTTCTGTCTGGGTTACACTACAGAATGGGAATCTAAAAAGGAAGCTGAGGACCAAATGAGGAGCAAAACTAAGCATAAGCATCCTTTCCCTTTCCTCTAAACATGTTCTGCCTCTACCTGCACATAGTATGTTCTACAAAGGTCTCTGCCTCTTCTGCCTCATCAGGATATTTAGGCAGGGAAATACCCAGTTTCTTTCCCTGAGTGACCTAGGTTTGGGAATGCTCAGGGACTGGGGGTTGTCCACACCTGAGCAGGAGCAGATCACACTGCTGCCCATGACAGGAAACGCCAGTGGAGCTCTTGTAACAAGGCGGGAGAGGAGATCTCAGTTACACTCTAGAAGCAAAGTCAAGTGCCCAGGCAGGATTTGGGGCTGTCTTCTACTGGTGTCAGGACAGCAGACAATTTAAAAGTTTTACTTACCTGTATGTTTTGTGCATGTGTAAACGTCAAGCTGAAGGAAAACAAAGGGAAAATGTGTTAATATTTTAGCACATTCCTCTGTCTAATACCCCTTCACATTTTCAGTGTACACAGAGGGCTGTTAATAAAGAATTTAGATGCAATAATTTATTAGTTTATCCAAGTGCAATGCCCAGTTTAATTGTGTGAACTGTGTTGCTTTCTCAGGCTGAGAAAACCCGAAAGAGGAATAAAAATTGTTTTAGAGTTTATGGATTGTTTAAAAAAATTGAAAATAACAATAAATGCCACTTTAGACAATTTTTAATAGCTTTTTAAAGTCAGAACTACAGAAAAAAATTAAATTTTGTTGTTTATATTTTCCCCCCAAGTCCCTAGAGGAAACTAATTTTATATAAAAATATCAAGTTTCCTCTATAATGTTACATTGTAGTGTTAAACGTCATCCAGCAGAAGAAAAACACTTCTGGTATTTGCTACTTATCTGTATGAAAAGTTTCACTTCATTCATTTATTATTTAGACTGCATTTTTGCAGAAAATTCAAACATAATTAAATAAAATTTCAAAATAGTTATGTACAGAACATATGAGAAATGAGCCCAGCTATACTGTAAAAGAAAGACTTTTTACCTTTTTACAGCAGGAAGAATCAGTAGAAATTATTCCAATTTCTGCTTGACTGGCTGAGCTTTGCACAATACAGGCTGCCAAGCAAAAGAGGCAGCTAGTTCCTCCAAGTTCTGATAGGAATGATGCTAGCAGCTTTCTTTCTTCTTTCTGTTTTTCAAAGAGGGAGCAAAGCAAACAATTGGTGTGTCATCATAGGCTCCTAGGCATTTTCTCCTTTGCTTTCCTTACCTCACACCTACTGACAGTCTCTGGTGGATAAATGTGTTTCAGATATGGTTTTTTTACCAGCTTTCCTAGCAGTATGTTTCAAATCTTCCTGTGTTTTTTTAGAAACCATATGCCATATCATGAATGGAGTTTGTGAGAAAGAAACCATCTAATCCAGCAACGTGTATTTTTTTATGGTGGTGATTTGCTAAGGGATCATTTTAATGCCACTAAAAAGGTTCCTTTCTCCATGCTTCCACCTCCAAATACTGTGCCTGTAAATTTATAGTGCCAGTGAAGGTTTAGTGATAATGATTCAAAAGCAGAGTATGGCAAGAAAGAGCTTAGGAACATTCATATCCTCTATTTAGGATATAACATTATTGCAATCATTAAGTAAAAATGAAAGCTTTTGTGTAAAAAGATGTCAAAACCCAGCAAAGGTAAAATGTTCTGTGTTTCTGAAGTTATAATGAAGTGCTGAATTATTCCACACCCTTGACAGCTCAGATTTGTTGCCCAAAACTATACAAAAGAGAGTTAATGGAGCCAGAGCATTACATACAGAGTTACTGTTTTAAAAATTGCTTTTAAAATGTGAGTGAATGCAAGTCCTTTATCTATATGAAAATAAATGGAAATATATTCAGTGCATTTATGGCGTATGAAAGGTTGTATTTAATGTTAACTGGTCTTGACCTTTAGACTGAAATTTGCATTTGATTTTCGATGCCTCTGAGAACATTTTACTTCCTTCACTAATTCCCTTTCTAAACTGTGAGGACTGCAGGCTCTGTTGCAATATTGATCATTTTACACTGCTGCTGGTAACTTGTCAAGGCTTTATAGAGTTAACTATTGTTTTGAAGTCAAATTGTGAAGTTTGGATCCAATGGGATTATATAGGCAATAGACCTGTTCAAAATGAACACATTCCTTGTGCCCTAAATAGTCTGTGAGACTGTGACTGCTCCTTGAGAAGGTTTATTATTATGTCATGGCTGAGCTTGGGTTCACACCAAGACATAGCCTAAAAAATAAAGTCTTACCAGATGACATAGCTTTAGACTACAATAAGATGCTTGAAGTGTCATTTTATAATCCCTTCTAAAAAATCAGTCACTTAGACTTTGTAGTCACACTGCATTTATGTCACACACATTTTATGTCAAACTGCATTTCCTGTGTCTCTGTGCCCAATTTCATGTTTCATAAGCAGTCATTCGTTCATTCATTCATTCATGTATTCATTCTTTTTTAAATACTTTGTGTCTCAGTCCTGTCTCTTGTGTAGAGTATAGTAAACTTATTGCCTCCTTCATCTTAACACCACCACCTCACTCAACCAGTCTGACATACTCAAATTCAGAATGATCATTCTCCACCCTCATTTAGCATTAAATCCAGTAAAGTCCACTTCAGATTTGAAGACAGGCTTTTACTTCCTAAAGCTTGCCTGCTTTTTTCCCCTCACTCATGTCAGTACCAATATCTTTTCACAGAAGGTATCGTCTCTCTGATTAATTCTTGGCATTAAAAAGTGACACTCAAAGATCAGGACCTCAGAGTGAGACAAGGCACTATATTTGCTCCCACACATAATTAACATGCTGTGTAACTTGATATGTCTATAGCTCTTGATCCTGTGCTCACTTTCAAATTACCAAACTGATGGCTGGTGTCATTAGCACAGTGAGATTTGTGGGCTGCTGCATTAGACAATAGACTGCATCACCCACATTACACTTGGGTTCACTTGCACCTCATGAAAGGAACAGGGATGCTCTCAGAGGCTTGTTACTTCAGATCAGATCTCAGTTCAGGATGCATCAGAAATTAAAATAATGTATAAGAAAATAACTCGAAATGAGGTACTGTGCTGATAAGCTCAACAGAGTAGTGCCCAGACAATTGCATTATGAATAATGCAGGTTAAGCAACAAGGGGAAATGACCTGTATTTAATAAATTTAATTTGTGATTACACAATACTGATAGCCCTAATTGAATAACTTATTCAATACATATTCCTACTACTCATCAGATGTATTCTCACAGGAACAGTAGCAGTATTGAGCTTATATACTAAATCCAGAAAAGCTATTTACAATATGTATTTCTGGTCATATTTGCTGAGTAGTGTAACTATAATACAACATAATAATAATATAACTATTCCAAGCAGGAAAAAGCAATCTTGCTGGAAAAATTACACCACCTTTATTTAGCAGCACAGTAACATGCAGACTTGTCATTAATATTATCAACAGGAACTTGGCTGAGAAGTCAGATTTAAATCACAATGTTTAGTGCTCCACCCACCCCCTTGGCACTGGGCAATTCCAAGACTGCTCCACAGAAGCATGATGTAATGCAGTGCAAGCCACAAAACCAAGATCTAGGATTTTTTTCTTATTTTGGAAATTGTTTCTTTCTCTTTTTTACTTAAAATAACTACATGGGACCTGCCCATGAGAGATGTTATGGTGATCAGCATGGCAGTAGCCAGTAGTTTGTGTAAGGGGGTAGGATTTACAAAGCTGTGCTAGAAATTCTCTGCCTGCTGAGGATGCAGATGTCAGGATGTTTTTTATATGAATAAAGTGCATAAATATGGCCACACAAACGCATCAGAAAATAAGAAGGAGGAGGTGTGGCATATGGTGGGACCCCTACTTTTTACACTACCCCACCCAAGGTCAGAGCACTCTCCCAGGGGGTGAAAGAAGGTGGGTTTCCATCCTGCTTTGGCCACAGAGGTTTTGGCTGCACACACTCCTACCCAAAGAAATGCCCAGCCTAGCTGGCCATAGGTACTGAGCTGGAACTGGGCAAACAGGGCCAAAATGGAAGGGGTGGCAGTGTCAGGCTGTAGAGAGGAGATCTGGGGAGTTTTCCTTCTGTAGACTGTCAATCTTATAGTAAGTGAAATCACAATGAACTCCCTAAAAATTTTATGCATTACACCAGTCTGAAAGGAGCTCCTGCCTTCCTCATCTCAAGTTTTTGATTTTCTTTTGGAAAAGACCTACAACCCAATTCCCTGCCAAAGCCACAAACAGTGCTGCTTTTCCTCTGAGCCTTTCAGCACTTCACTTTTTATTGTTCCAGTGCAGCATCTTTCTCTTCCCAGATGGGAGATTTTCAGGCACTATTTTCCCTTCTCCCTTGTGTTTTGCATCCTTCTCCTGGCTAGCAGAGATATATTCTTGGCCTCACATTCTCTGGCAATTGACCTGTAAGTTCCTCCTTTTCTGTTATGAACTGTCTCGTGTCTGTTCTGCCTTCTGCTCTCTATCACAAATGTTGCCTTCTGTTCTCAGTCACAGTTGAGTTTTTTGTTTAGTTTTGTTGGGGGTTTTGGTTTGTTTTTCTTTTTCTTTTTTTTTTTTTTTTAATTTTTTAGTTCCTTATCCCTGTTTCTGCTTAGCATTGTTTCTGTGTTGCTTTTGTGCTACAGAAAAATGAAACAAAAATAAAAATACTAAAAAAAGAAATCCAAACCAATAAAAAGCCTCCAAGTAAGCTCCCATGAAAATTTGTACTTGCCCTGCTTTCCTTTCACTGAGTTTTGACATATAGACACCATTGGCTTGATACAGGCCCTGCAACACCACACATAAATTATCAGAGAGAAAGTGTTGCTGCATCAATAAGTACTGTTCCCTTTTCTACTGATCAGTATATAGCAAAAAACCCCCACCTCCTAAAGCAGAGCATTCTACTGGTGTTGGTTACTGGCCTGGGAAAGTAATAATTTTCATTATTTATCTTCTGCTGTTTGAAAAGCAGCAGTGTTACTGTTGGGTGAGACTACTCTGTGGTTTATGGAGGCTTGACTGTGTTAGAACCAGCCCTGCTTGTAGCTCAAAGCTGTGGGGCAAAAATTGCTTCATATGAGTGAACAATCCAAAAAATCCCCTCTCCCCACACTGGTACATTTTTCCCTGTTAAAGCTCAGAAAAGCTCTGCTAGTCATGGCACTACCTCACAAAATAGGGTGGCATTCCTAATGAAAAACCTGACTGCTTAACTGGAATAAACCGATGTTTGCAAGCCAGTACAAATATTCCAAATTCCCTGGTGACAAGTTAACCCTGCCTGGATGCCAGGTGTCCACGAAGTTGCTCTATCATTCCTCTCCTCAGCTAGACAGGGGAAGGAAAATATAATGAAAGGCAAACCAGACACAACTTGGGGAAATAGGTTTTATTTATTACCAATCAAATCTGAATAGGATAATGAGAAATAAACCCAAACCTTAAAAGTGCCTTCCCCCCCTCCAATTCCTCCTCCTCCTCCTCTTCTTACCGGGCTGAAAAGTTTTTGCAAGAAAAAGAGCTAAAAAATGTCAGTATGTGTTAAAATATGATATAGAATACTATTAAACAGTTCTACCTCATTCACTCTGCATGCAGTTTTCCCTTATTTAGAGTCACTGCAGAAGAGACAACTGGATAATGACTCATTTGCAGGGGAAAACGTGGTTAGTTTATTTGATATTATATTCAGAAAAAAGACGAGTGAGTCAATCAAATAAATTATTTTCATTTACTCCTTTGATTTCTTCCCAACCTTCCTCTCCCTCAGGAATCTGATTGCTACAAATACTTAAAATCATATGGATGTTTTTCTAATGGCAGCACAGTATGGACTTTGCCATTTGCTGATCCATGCATTGGAGTTATAGCAGAACATCACTTGCAGAGAGGAAAACAGCAGCAAGTAATAAAAGGCCAGTTAACCTGGCTTCACTCTTCCTGACTATTAGGTTTTTTCCCCTCTTCCTCTGTTTCATTCCTTCTAAATTTATTTTTGCATCAATGTAGTGTGTTGATAAAGAAGCCCATCACAGCCAAAATGAATCCAAAGATGAATCAAACTTCATTATCAAAAATGGGTTTTTCTACAGTCCCTCAGTTTTTCATCCTAAAGAGGTTAGGACTGCCTGGCTCTTTTTCTCTGTTACATCTCCAAAAGCACACAACATCTTGAAACTGATTTTTTACCTTTCCTTTGTGCTACTTCTTTCTCCCTTTATCACACTTCAGGTATCTTTCTTGCTCCCTACACTCTTGGTGGGCTTTTTCCTGAAAGCACGTTCTGGAGCCTTTATTAGACAGAAGCTTTGTGAGATCTTTTTTTATGGTTTGCAGTCCTTTGTGAGGACTGCAAACCATGAAAAGCAGTGAGAGGTACTGGGCCTGCATTCAGTACCTCAGATGGAGCAAGAGGTGACCAAGGGAGACCTACAGAAGGAGATGGTCATTATCTGCCACACTGACCCTTAAAGAAAATGCAGAAAACATATTTTTTCTAGATCCTGAAGTCCATTGTCTGAGATAAGAGGGGAGCTATCCAGGGTGATAGATGGAGAAGAATGGTGAATGTCCTCCAGAAGACCCGGGGTTCCATAATGACCTCACAGTCTGGAGAGACCAGACTGTGTCTGTACTTGTTTTGCCAACCAGGATGGCTGTTAATAAAGAAACCCATCCTCCTTTTACTGGCACTGACATTGAGATGAATTCCTGCTTCCTCACATGCTCTGCTGTTTTCACAATTTTGGAAGAAATATGTTGTAAAAATGCATTTACCAGTGTACACGGAAATTCACATGAAAAAGACACTTCTGCGTTGCTGGGATATAGAAATAGTGTCCGGGATTTCAGATTTTTACCTTGCACTGGAATCTGAATGCTGCTATACTTTTGA
Organism: Ammospiza caudacuta; assembly: GCF_027887145.1. Lineage (NCBI taxonomy): Eukaryota > Metazoa > Chordata > Aves > Passeriformes > Passerellidae > Ammospiza > Ammospiza caudacuta. The sequence continues at coordinate 45,378,167 of NC_080593.1, read as the reverse complement.
GTATCTGCATTAATCAGGACATAAAACCCAAAGAAAATGATGAATCTCTATGAGAAAATTCAATTTCTGCTGTAACTTGTTAGCACCTGCGGTACAGCAGTGTTGCTGCATTTCATTTCAAGAGGTGAATTTATACAGGCAGTTTGTTGTGTACTGGTGGGCTTGTTTTCTAAGCTCTGTAAAGCAAAGCAAGTGCTGCATATCAACAAATTTACCTCCCTTCACCTCACCACCCCTCTGAACTCATATCCCCACTTTTGGGGAAAGCATGAAGAGCCTCCTTTTTCCAACCATAGCAAAGTTGGTGGCAATATCTGGGTCTTGCTCACAGGCAGATGGCAGCTCACGCCTGGCTGGAAGGGAGCCAGGGAGTGGAGGCTGCTGGTGGCATGACCAGAGCCATGTTTGTGCTGGCAGCAGTCATGGTGTCATTTGCTGGTGCCTAGAGTTTCTGGCTGATTCCCAGCACAAATGTGGCAGCGCTTGGATGCCCTGTGTGAGCGTAGCCTGTTTGAACAGGGCTTCCCTGCTCTCACCTGCCTTTCCCTGCTGTAGATTTGCTTTGAAGAACCCATGTGATTGCTGTGATCAAAACAGTACACTTCAAAAGGCTTTCTTGAAAGCGCGTGGCCTGTAAGAGCCACATTATTGTCCTGGAGACATATTAAAAATGGAGTTATATATCAAAGGGCAATTGTTTAGGTCAGTTGAAGTAGGCACAGCCATTCCCTTCTTTCTTTACCCTGGGCTGTTTGGTTCTTCTCCAAAATGTTGCTGAAGTCTCTCTGTCCACATAGGTTTATAAATTCTCCTTTCATCATGTCTTGTAAACATACAGCAGTAGTGGGGAATTTTGATCTTGTGGTTTGAATTTTGTATCTTGTATTTCCATGATTTCACCTGTGGGCTCAGACAGCTGCAATGGCCATAGGCTGCCCCTGAATGTCTGAATGTCCCAGTGTTGGTGTATTTCTGCTTCTTCTTGCAGAATATGGAAGATTGCCTTCTTCCTGGTCCTGGTGGGGACTGAGACCTAAAGTACATGAAGTATGATGCTAAGGATTTCCTCTTATTAACCAAACCACAAACCATCTGTCAGGCCTTTTCAATCACTGATTTAAAGGACAGATGGATCACCATGAAAATAGTTCCAGCTAATTGAACTTGTCAAATACAGCTGTCTAAACCCTATCAGACCTTGCTGGAAAATATGCTCTAAACAATTCCTGAAAAAATAGTCTTTAGATTTGCTAGGATGTTCAAAAACAAATTAAAGCTATCCCATGTGAAATCACAGGATGTAAGATTGTTCCTTAAATTCTCAGGTAGAACTATTTTGTTGGCCTTGGAGCCTTAAAATCTGTTAAAAATGATCTTTTCTGAATCTTAGTTGATGATGCCTTGCTCATGTCCTGGCATCCAGGAACTAATGGTTCTCTTATATCCAAATGAGATATTTCCTGCAGTTCAAGCACACCGTGAAGGAAATGACAATTAGGTATTGAATCCCACAGCAGCAATAGCTGCCTGTAGAAGTTAGTCATGCTGTTGCTGTGAAAATTGTTTACTTATTAATTTTTAAAATATGAGTCTTTCCACAATTGTGTAAATATTTATCAAGACTTCATTTCCTGTAAATTGCTTGATGTAGGACAACAGTGATTTATACATGTGTAGGTATGCATATATCATTTTCTGTGAGTGAGTTCATGGCTACTGAATCAAAAGTGTTATGGGAATCAATTACTCCTGAGAGTATATGTACTTCAAATGCTGCAGTCTTAAACAGATCCCTTCCTACTTTTTCATCTTTAACCACTAATTGCAGAGGGCAGTTCTGAGTTTGAATAACCTGCAGGACAAGAATTATTTATAACAGATTACACACATAGCACTTGGGTACATTTTTCAGTGCTGTGGATGACAACATTAAACCCTAGAGCAGACGGCTGCATCTGTAATCACAGCTTGATATGCACTTGCTGTAACAGGTGACACCACGTATCCCAAATATCAAATGTGCAATATTCTTTTTGTACTTGGCTGAGAGTAATGAGATCTTTGGAAATGCTGGGAGGCACATCTGTGCAGAAATGCGTTTGCCCTGGAACTGCAGGTCTGTGGAGCTTTCCTGCTCACGTCTCGTGTGAGTGAGCTCCTTCTGTTAGGAAGGCGAGTCCCGGCGTCTGTGCGTAAGCACGGGCGGGTGTCTGTGTGCATGTGCCGGAGGAAAACGTCAGCTCAGACTTCTTCTGACTTTTTGCATTGGCTGAGATAAACTCCTGTGATCTCCCGCTGTTTCCTGTTAGTAGATTGTCAGAAGAAAGATATTTTTTCAATGCCAAACATAATTTCATTTTTAAGTCTTAAGGATGCGTTTCTATTTAAATTTAAGGAGGGGTTTTATCATCTAGCAGTGCTAGAATTTTAACTAGTGTAAATTAGCTTAGAGCTGTGCAATAGATTCTCATCTCTTTTGTGTGTGGATGCAATGAGGGAAAGCTTACATTACACCATATAAAAAGAGAAAGGGCAAGAGAGGGGAAGAGAGAAGTGAGAAAGAGGAAGCTTTTTTCCTAGGAGGCAAAAATTCATTTCTCCAGTGTTCAAGATTTTGGGGAATAATGGAATATTTGCATAATACTGACTATCTGATTGAAAAAAATATAGTTGAGGGAGCTCATCCTCATTAGGTAACTGGCTGAGAACAACAGAGGCACAGCATGTGGAGCTGAAGGGAAGTTTCCCTTCAGATCAGTCAGAGCAAAAACAAAGCTCATTCTCCATCATTTGCTCGAATCCCTCTCGATACTGAGTAACCTGTCACTCAGAAACCACAAACAGCCAAGTTTTGTTACAGGGTGCAGCAGCAGGCACCACCAGTCAGCTTCTCTGGAGTTCAGTATTCCCATCACTTACCTGAAATCAAATTTTCGGGTGTATCTAAACAAATGTAGGTGTTTTAGAAGAGTTATACAAAACTCAGTTTAATGTTGCTTCCTCCTAAAACTAGGCACTTGTGATGAATTCTGTTTTGATATTTATGTAGAGATGAGAAAAGTTTTTTATGATATTTTGTTTGGAAGGGCCAATCTGTAGTAACCAAAACCTACTATAAGGAGGCATCAACTGAAATAAATTTCCTGTTAAAGCTTTAAAACCCAATGAGATTCAACACCCTTGTATGTTTCACTACATCATTGCTAAAAGGTAAAAAAATTATGTTTTCCAAAGCAAAAAGTTTTCATCTTGAAAAGTAGGGTATTTCAAAAAGTGTCTGGGACTTGAAATTAGCAAAATTGAAATTTTTATCTGTCTCCCTATACTGTAATTATCTTTGGGTTTTAAGTTCATTAGAAACTTGTAAGTGTTTAAGTTTCACCTGATTTTTGTCAAGAACATTTTTGTTCATTTTTGTTCCCCTAGAAGCTTGTGGTTTTGTTCACCTAGAAGCCCATTTCTACAATAGGCTTAATTCTTCCCCAGTTGCTGTAATGATTACAGACAATGAACTCATCTGCTCAAGTGAAGCTCAGGACTTGCTTCATCATCTGGAAATTGATGACTTGAGGAAGCTCTCCTAAAACTTTTTATGCATCTATCTTCCCTTCCAGTGGATTAGAGAAAAGTGAGAAGGCTCCATTATAGCTACAACCAACACATATCTTAAACATTAAAGAAAAGGAGAAAGATTTGGAGTTGTTGGGCTGGTTTCACTCTTAGCTTGCCCCTTTAGGTCTGCCAATGGTCAGGTCCTCTGAGTAGCAGGTGGCACTGGTAATATGTGCTCTACATAGGCTTTCCTGTAAACTGGACCCAGCAGAGCAATAGCTACATTTCTGAGCATTTGGCCTTGATTTGTCCCACATCTGTTCCCAGTTAATAATTACATAAATAATTGCAAGGGGATGGTATTTAGCCTTGAGTTCATTTTAGAAGAAGCAGTCTCCCTGTGATGATGTGGCCAGTATTTGTACCCTTGGTTTGAAGCAATTGTATTGTTACCATGTCCTGATGAGCCTTTCCTGTTGCCACTGTAGCCTTGAAAGCTGGAAATTGCTGCAGGTGGTGAGCAGCAGGGTTTGATTAGTCCAGATTCCATTTTCGCATTTTTTGAAAAAGAATGCAGGAAAAGGGATGCTCTGCAGCTAAGTGTCAAACCCAGCCAGAAATACTGTAGTTATTGAGGGTGATGATATGGGTCACACAGTAGTATTTTGGGCCAGGAATATAAAGTGAGACCATGCCAGAAAATTGGCAGAGAGCATTGCTTTCACTTGTGGTTATGTAAGAGCTCAGTGAGAAGGCCGGACTGCAAGACAAGTTCCTTTTCTTCCATTGTTACATAAAAATGTGATTTTCACCAATGCTAGGCTGAGCTACAGGCTGATAACATGAGACATAGGAATGGTATGAATTTGGTACACAGATCTGTATCAGAGATCATGCAGTCTTCATGCAATCAGGAAAACACTCCACTGCTCTCCGTGAAGTACAGCCTTGTAGCAATAATAATAATACCCAGAAATTGTGATGATTTTCATAAATAACAGTGGCAGCTTCATCATTTTCCTAATTTCCATTTGCTACAGATTCACTGGTGTTTAGGTTTTTTGTTTGTGTTTTTTTGCATCAATTCATCATGTTCCTCTAGATCCTTCTCTATTGCCAGTACTGTAGCATCATACTTCTTTCCCATGCTCATGAAAAATTAGGAGACTTTTTGATGCCATGTGGCATCATGCTAAGCATATAAAGTGAGGGGAGAAGATAGAAAGGGTCATGTTTGGAATGATGACTTTTGTCTTCCCAAGTAACTCTTACTTTTGATGGAGCCCTGCTTCCTTGGAGGTGGCTGAACACCATTTTCTGCCATGGGAAGGGGTGAATTAATTTCTTGTTCTGCTTTGCTTGTGCATGCAGCTATTACTTTACCTGTTAAACTGACTTTAATTCAACCCAAAAGTTTTCTCATTTTTTTTCTTCTGATTCCCACCCCCATCCCAACAGAGGTATGGTATTTAGCTGCCAGCTGCGGTTAAACCACAACAGCCCTTCTTGGTGTCGAGTGTGGGGCTCAAAGGGTTCAAGATAATCACAGATTGGATTGGCATGTGCTAGATTGAATTCATAGCTGTTATTACTGTGTTGCTATTAATCTGCAGGCTCTGTGCTTGCCATAGCACTTGCTTGCCTTATTGCTACATCTGTGTTGACTGGGGTACGGAATGGCGCTGGCTGACTGCAGTAATTTCCTGTAGGGACTGTGTTCAGTTAAAGATGCCCTAAGTCAGGCATCATCTTGTGTACTTGTGTGTAATCACAGCACAGACCCAGCTTGTGTCTCTTTAACAGCAGGATTTTTAAGCAGCTTATTTTCATGCTGTTGGTAGCTCCTTCTACCGTTAATTTGTTTTAGAGGCACATGCTTTGCTTGGATCTGTACTGCAAGAAGGGGAATGAAGAAGCTTTTAATAGGCACTCCTATGCTTACTGTGTATTATATTTTATGCACTTGCAATCCCTTCCTCTTATTCTTCAGCCTGGGTCCAGTATTAAAGCAGCTGCTTATGTAGGGCAGGAATGCTGCAGAGCGATCACTGGCAAGCAGAACATTCAAGCTCACATTGTTGTGCAGGTGCTCAGAAGGATCCTGTCACACTCCTGCAGAGTAACATAGCATCACTGTTTCTAGGTGTTTGCATGTAGACCTCTCAGCAACCCTAATGTTCCTCTAACAGGATTCCCTTGCTGCCTTTTTTTTCTCCTCAGATGCAATTCTTCAGGTCCTTAAAATCAAACCCAGTGTCAGCTCTGTGGGGACAGCAAGCACACACCTGCATCCATGAGTGCTCTCAACCTCCCTGTGGCTGGGCCAGCAGGACATTGTGCCTATCCATCCCGACTGATATCTGCTCTGCATCTCCATCACTGCATCTCCATCCCTTCCTTGGTCATTTGCTAAGTCTGAGCTGCTCCCTTTCCATCCGAAGAGCTCACTTTTACCTGTCAGGGTTTGGTGGCTTGCAGTGACTCCTGGGAGTTAAGGTGAAATCACATGAATTGTTACTGGCAGGAAGGAAAAGATGAGTAGGCTAAGGAGGGTGGGGAGTAATCTCTTAGAGTTGTAACTGAGAGAGGAAGATAAATCAGACTTTGGACTGTAGATGTCAGGGAGCAAACCAGGGCTCTTAGTTCCTACACATGGGCATGCATCAAATAGGAGTCCTGCCCATCTTCACATGTGGCTATCCCACTGAATCTGGAAGGAGGGAAGGAATCAGTGAAAGATGAATGCTCTTGGCAAACTACTTCATTAAAAGTGAATACCTCCACTCCCCTGTCTTTCAGAAACTGGTGTAAGCCTGGAAGGATACTATGAAAGCTCCCATTCAGTGGAATTTTCCACTTGGCTAATATACATATGCATGCTGTGTGCTGCTGGGATGCTGGCAGGGTGGATGCAGGGACTACAGAATGAGTGGCTTCTTGGTGCTTCAAGTACAGGAAAAATATAAGTGGATAATAATAAGAAATGGCTTATAAAAGCCAGCTCTTGAAAGTACTATAAAATAGCAGTTATTTGGGAAGTGAATGACAGGGTTTCACAAAAGACTACTTATCAGAGACCCCACACATCAAGCTGAAATGGTGATTTTTGTATTTCTATTTATTTCAGGGTTTGCATTCATTGGATTCATAGGATTGATATAAGGTTAATAAAAAGCTCCAACATTTCTGACAGTGCCAGAAAAGAGTGTCACTTGCACCTTCCAATTTTCTCTGTGCTGAATCTCTGCAGATCTGTAACCTAGGGGAAGAGAAGGCACCTGTAGATATCTGAATATATTGAAACACAATGTGCGCTGTGGAAGGGGCTGATCCCAGGTTCCCCACTAACCTAGCTGTACTGTGTCACTTGAAATGCTGAGCTCCTGGAGGAAAAAAAAGGCCAGTGTGCCTTCCTCTTAATGGTTTGGTTGTTTTATGAATCAGAATTGGCTGTGGGTTGCTGCCACCGTGGAGGTGTAAAGGGTTGTGAAACCCAGGTGGTCGAGCATCTCCTTGATGCAGATGCACACCAGGTGGGGTAGGACAGTACAACCCCTGTCCTTGGTTTTTGTCTGAATAAAATTGCTTCCTGATTACAGGCTGGCTCTGATAATCACCACTGCCTTTTTTTCTTAGGCATTGTGTGGCAAATCTGGAACATAAATTTCAGTGAGAAAATAGGCCTATCTTGGAATACTGCAGAAGCTATATTGTTTCTCCAGGCCCAGGGCTTTCAGAATAAGAAGATCAATTGGAATGAATGAATGAATGAATGAATGAAGAAATTATTTTTATTAATTTAAGGTGCATGTACATCTTTGTACTTTTTTCCCCAGGTCCATGCAAGGTTCTCCACATATTTGTTGTATCATTGGGGCCCCACATACAGGCCCTCACTTGTGCAATGATGCATCTGCTTTCTTGAATCTAAAATTTGGCACAGGAAGGCGATTTAAAACTTGAGTTTCTTAAGAGAAGTATCTAAAGCTACCTGGCACACAGGAAAGAAAGATGACAAAAGGGAGCTCAACCCTCCTATCCCCTACTGAGATCAAGGTCATCTCTGAAGAAATTTTCACCTTCCTTCCAAAGGTCAGATTAACTAGGAAAAGTGAACTTTCAGTTTCTTAAAGGAAGTTTCCAAGCAGGGCACTTCAAATAGTGTATTTTTCTGTTCTAGTCTTGGTCTCTGAGCATCAGCACCCCTTCTACTTTGCTCTAGATAAAAAAACATGTTGTGCTTCTTCCTGTTACAGTTATCAGCATTATAATGCTTACTTTGAGCTTGTTCCTTGCTAAAAGCTGAAGAGATGACACATTGTAAACAACAACATCTCTGCTGTGGAGACCAGTTTTGCATACTGAGTTTTGTATTTACAAAGACTTTAACAAAAATGAGATCAATTTACAGATCATGAAATATCAAAAGGAAAAGAAAAGAAATTTTATTTTTTTATTTGTATTCTACTTTCCCATTATTATTTTTTTGCAGGGAAAAAAAGGGGGAAGTGAAAATGGAAGAGTAAGAACATGTCCTTTTCCTGATCTCAGGGGCCATGAATACCTTTGATATGAAAACTGAGATGTTCATACAAATCTCAGATGCCAAAGTAGGGCTTTGAGTAAAATGTGTAACTACTATCTACACACATTTTTGTGAAATTTCTATGCAATCTACATAGGAATCTCAAAAAAACCCCAAATAGATATAAATTTTGTTATACATCCATCTATCTGTCTATCTATCTATCTATCTATCTATCTATCTATCTATCTATCTATCTATCTACCTATCATCTGTCTCACAAGACAGACTGTGAAAATGTTACTAATTGGCAATGCTTGTTATTTATGCAGTGCTTAGAAATGTTAAAAAACCAAACCCAAAACTCTACAGATATTGTTCTGGTCTACCACAATCAGTCTTTTGCTAATGCAGGACTCTCTATATTTAATTATTTTGAAGATGCTCTTTAACCAGTTCTTTCAGCAGTTCTTTAATTAATCTCTTTGTAAAATGAATGACAATAGAGCCTTCATCCCCGCTACAAAGGGCCTGTAATTCTAATGCCACTTTCAATGTTTATAGCCTGCATAGATAATATGTGTTAGACCAGAATAATACATAATATTACAGAAATGCAAGTAATACTGCAGGTATTTTAGGAGCACAGATGAACCAAAGGAAGATTAAGGGGATTTGACAACATGACAAAAATGCCACTGCACAAGGACATCCATCTCCAGAGTCTTAGTTCTGTATTACTGTGAGGGCAACAATCAATGGATTAAAATACCCCTTTGATGAGTGTAATTTGGCAACAATTTGCAAACATGATAATGTGCCTTGTTAATTCAAGGGCATTCAACATAGCTATCTTGACATTTTCATTGCAGGAGCTGTCAAGAATAATCTGGAAGAGTAAAAGAGTCTTATTGGAAAGTGTCTCCTTTCCTTCAGTAATCTAATAATCTATGGTGGTAAGGTCAAGTAATTTTTAATGATATAGCCTTAATCCTCTATCAATTACTACTTTTAATTACAGCTGAGCTGCTGAAATGTATAGAGATCTTCCTGGAGTTAAAATGAACGGCTATAACTCTGCTCTGAAGAGTCCATTATTGCCAAAGAGGCAGCAGTTCCCTTGCTCTATCACCACCTCCCTGGAAATCAAAACCAAAAGGTGCTGAGTCCATTACACATCATGCCAAAGATCTGGTTGTGTCACATCTCATATCCATGAAAAACCAAGCCAAGATTACTGAAGAAGATTTTTTGTGGCTTTTTCTAATCTACACCTACTTAACTTCGACTTTTTCCATGTTTCTAACTAGCTAGCTACACTGACAGCTGTGGATATATTTTCTAGGTAATTGTGAATATCTCTATGGGCCATGACTTTTTAAAATACCAGTCAGTCTGACACTAGGTACCTTCCCCAGGGAGAAGGGAACACCTTGCCTGGGAACTGTGAAGGCCTGCTCAGAGCAGGGTGATCCCAGTACTGAGCAGCACAGTCCAGGCTGTAATGTGCATACTGATCACTTGAAGTCTTTTGGGTGGAATAGCAAAAGTACAAACATTACTAAAGCCAAAGTATAAATTTCTAAGCCCACCAGCCACCCTGAAAAGTTGCAGTTCCCCCTTGATTTCATATAATTTTGCTGAGTTACCTGAAGAACTCATGACTCCACTTTCCGATGGCTTCAGAGGGTTTGTTTGCTAATGGCACAGTGATGGCTTTACTGATTCTGCAGGGTAGTACTGCAAGACTCCAGCTCCTTATAAAAAAACAAGTAAATCAAAACTCAGTGTACTTCACATCAAATGAAGACTGTATTTTACTCCTCTCTCTATGTGTAGGACTCTCCAGAAGTCTAAAACAAAGATGCATATAATGACCTTGCAAATAAGATCAGTATAATTCAGAGAACGTAATTCTTCAAGCCCTGACTTTGTTTGTCACTTACCATCACTGTAGTTTCTTTTCATCCTTAATTTTTGCTCCTCTCCAGTATTTACTATAAAGAGTTTTATTTAGAGGAAAAAATAAAAAGAGGGGTTTATGCATCCATTATTTAATGATGGACTTCTATCCTGGGGGAAAATAGGCAAGAAGGATTCTGATGGCAGAGTGAAGTGAATTAAAAATAAAAAAAATTCCTAAATTTGGCTGAGAGTTTATGACTGAATTTGCATAACTCTGGTTTTAATGTCAGTGACTTCTTTCCTGATTCATTGTTGGGATTTTTTTTGTTTTCAAATTTAATTGCTTGTGTATTAATTTTCACAATTCTGGAGCCAGCATCCCTGTGAGATCTAATTTAAGGACTGTATTTCCTCTTTGGAAAATAAGAGACAATTTCACAAAGAGAAGGAAAAATCAAGAACAATGCCATTTTTTATATAACATACTTTTATTTCTTTTCAGAACAACATTTCTTTTCTAGGACTTCTTAGGAGGGGTTATTGTATTTATATACTTGCCTACATGCAGTTTTTGGACTCTCACCATCACAAAAGTCCAGAAGAGGCACCACAGGCTGCTCAGACTTGCCTAAGTGGACCTGATACACAAAAGGTACCCTTGGACTAGGCAGAGGGAATTCTAGCTCCACTCCTCACTGGTTGATGTTTCCTGGAAAGAGCAAAGTAGTCTGCACATCACTCTGCTGAAGGGGCAACTAAATTGTACCTCATCAGAGGTGTCTTAACACAGTGCATGTGCAGAACAAGGTATGTGCAGAACTATGTTTTCCAAACAGGAATCATTATAGGAATAAGAATCACGTGCCAAAATTTGTCTAACCTGCTTTCTGTGTTTTATTTTGTGCTCTGTTTCTCAGTGCTGATGGTGCGGCCCCACAAAATCTGCGCAGTGGCAAAGCTGCTGAGCACCACGTGAGAGAGAGCCTGAGGGGACACAGGGTCACATCCCACAGGAGGGAGCTGTTTTAATTCCCCTCTGGAGCAACATGGTCATGCACAACTGGGGAGCAGCAGGGCAGACCATGGGACTGGGGTATTTGTTGCCAAGCCTTTGCCTCCTCAGTGCAGGATGAACAAGCTGGGGGGCTCAGCTGAAGGATAAACATCCTCCTGCTTTCACCACAGGACAAGATTTTGTACACCACAGTTAGCACCACATCCAAAATATGTCTCAGCAAAGCCTTCCCTATCTTCCTCCTTACTTCTCACCATTTTTACAGATAAAGCTATGCTAAGCATCCCTGCTGAGCAGAATCTCTGCCTTTATTTTCCCTACCTTCCTTCCCTCTTCTGGAAAAAAAAAAAAAAAAGGCAAAAAAACCCAAAGCCTCCAAAATAGAGTATTTAAAAAGCCATATTACTATAAAATGAAGCATAGAGTAGGACAAAGATTTATAGGAAATGCAAATTGAAGATATAATGAATGTTTAATGAAATTATGAGAAGCTTATGGATGCTCAAGTGCTGGAGCTTTGTGGTTGCCTAGGACATCCCAGAAAACACACAGAGGTGTCTGTAAAGGCAGTCAGAGTTTTGTGTGATGAAGATCCTCCCCAAGGAGTAGCAAACATTGTGTAGATCTGATCTATAGAATATGGAGTCTTCTGATTTCCAGTTAAACTGGTAAGAGCAGAGTGCCCCCACATAAAGAGAGCTCTAAATCTGACTGTGTTATTGGTGAAACAGGAATGATTATCTCCCATATGTCTTTTCCTAAGGCTGCTTTGTTCTTGGTTCCTAATTTCTTTACTGGTGTAAAACAGCCTGGCTCCATCACAGGTAACAAAGTGAGGCCCATTTTTACTGCAGCTGGAAGTTTCCTTTAGCCCAAAACTAGTATTTTTTTTGAGGGCACACTTGTCTCCTTCCATGGCCCTGATGGGTAGCCATGAAGTGCTGCTCACCTTGGGCACAAGGTGTTCACATCCTGGGAAAGCCTGCAAGTGCAGGCCATAAGACTGAAAGCCTAAAATATTTTGTACCTGAGCCAGAGAAGCAAAAAAATCATGATTCACAGTTCTAACTTTGATTAGTGATTCCTATTCTGCTCTGCAGAGAAGAAGCCTCAAAGAAATCACTTCTCTGTGCTGTTTGAAATTAAATTAAAGAACTAATGTATGCTTCTGAAAAGAGAAGGCAATGCATCTCTGGAAAGAGAATGAAGGCAAATACGCTTTCAGTCATGGCCTCTGTCAGACTTACAGGAGCTCCTGTTCTACCCTCTAAAAACCTGACTGTGTGATGCTGGATTAAGGCTCCCCCTAAATCAAGACAGGAAACCATTCTGTCAAAATACTCAGGAAACTCATTGCGGAGTCATATTCTTACAAGGTCCTTTCTGGCAAGTGAGAAAGCCACTAACAAAGACTTTCCTGACCTCCATGGTCACATTAGGCTTTGGATGCTCCTGCTTCCATTTCTACCTCTGTCTGTCCTGCTGATCAGACTAAAAGCCCTGAGGGTTTTGGCTCTGCTCTGTCACAGCTCCCCTTGCTGTATTGTAAACCCCAGCAAGATGTGGGAGACTGCAGACCATATGTGTGCGTGGGGATAGGTTGAGAGATGATTTATTTTAAGGCCAATGCATTATTTCCTGACAGTAACTAACTAACAGGAGAGTGACACTCAAAAGATATTCTGGAAAGACTGACTTTTGCAGAGTTGGGAACACTGACTCACTCCTGCCGTCCTCCTAATTTCCAGTGCATGATGCAGAGGTGAAGGAGAAGGATGGGAGTGATGTCTTCCCTTTGCTGTGATAGAAATAAGGGCTGGTTTCTGACTTGGCTCCCTTCCTGAAAATTGCCAGCATGAGATGGGAGACTGCAAATAACAAGTCACAAATAGGTGGCTTCTGGTGCATAGAATGGATAGACAAATTTTTCAGTTGTCTCACTTTCAGACAGCTGCCTAAAATACACCAAGACCATACATTCCCCAAGAAAGAGAAAGAAAGACAAGATTAACTGGCTTTCATATGATCTTCTCACACTAAATCTAGAGTAGGTAGAATTACAAATGTCACCAGAGATAAGTTTAGTTAAGATGCACATACAGAGATACACCTTTTCCAAAGAAGAGGTCTGTTTAAATTTCCTGTAAATGCCACACTTCACGTCTGCTGCTAAATTAGTGCATTTGCTGATGGAAATGCTCCCATTTTTTCTTCATGTCTCTCAGTGCAAGTGCTATCCTATCATTGGGTTGCATCACATCAGAGTAATGCAGCTGAAATGAATGCAGTAACATTGGATTGCAGCTGTGTTTACAGCAGTGAAAATCTGAGGAATTGCACTATTTGGGTAATAGAAGGAAAGTCGATTTAAAAGAGCTATTTGGAATGGCTGGTGCTTTAGTTTTGCTTAGATAAATTATTGTTTTTGTATCTGCGTAAAAAAAGCCAATTTTACTCTCTCTATAACTACAAGAATACAATTTGATGGCAGTATTTGGAAATACTTTAGATAACATTGGATGCAAAGAAGCAGCATTCTAACACAAATGAATAAGGTGCCAAGTCTGTAACAGTAGTGAATTCCTCACAAATACCTTCACTGATGCCTTATGAATGAAAACTTGTCTCCTGGAAAAATTTCATTGAAAAAGTTGTTTAAAGTACAATCAAATTATTCACAAAGGTTATTATGTAGTGCAAAGTTTTCATAAGATGTATTCTGTAAAAAGTTATGATCTCTTCATTGAAAAACAAAATCTAACTGGGACATACTTTTGTTTATTTGTCTGAAAACTAAGTTATTGCATTTGGAAGCATCATCCCAAATAGCTGTACATCTAAGGGTGAAAATTCCATTTAAGCACCTGAGCTGGGTCACATCACCAGGCTAATTCTTATATTTAGAGTTTCCCAAGACATAAGCTGGGAATGCAGGGAAACTTTGCAAACCTGCCCCAGAAAAGAAGCAAGTCAGTGTGGTCGGGATGTTTTTATTTTCCTTAGACATTAAATGAGTCATAAGCATGCAAACAGTTAAGTAAATGAAGAATAAAAGCAACACAAGAAATGTTACACAAAGAGAAGTGATTGACAAGTGATTCCAATACTTCACATTACAGACTCAAGAAAAGACAACCTCAGCCCTTACCACAGAGTCACCAGCCTAGGCAGGATTCTCCTAAGTTTCAAAAGGCAAACTTCAAAGAGAATTTGGATACATCTCCAGATGGGAACCTCAGCATAAACAAGTACTTGTTCTCTGATGATGGGAGCAAAGGCAACACAGAGGGGGGTTGTTATAGCAGTGTTACATCTAGGTACTAAAATATTGCTCAGTGTAGAAAAATATATGTTAATCTGTTTCCAGGGGAAAAATGCCAGCTATATCCCAGTGGAAGGCAAAAACACAACAGCAAGTGGTATTAGAAATAAATCAGATGTAAACTGTCTGGCAGCAGACTTCAGGAGAAGAAAATAATACACATTATGAGTTTACTTTTTCTGCTGCTGCAAGGCCCTAGTAGGACAACCTCTAGGATTTTAGGACATTTTATTAGTTTCAGCTGTCAAAACTAAGGTTAGAATGGCTAACAGATTTCAAAAGACTGATGATGATGATGATGATGATGATGATGATGATGATGATGATGAGTAAAAAGCTAGAAGAAATGAAGGTTGACTACTTATTTCAGAAATTGTAAAAAGCTAATAAAATAAAGCCCCCAGAATTGATGGCAGACCTATGCAGAAAATTATTATATTCTCAGGAATTCCCCTTCACTAGCAAATGCCTGCAAAAAAGGCAAGTCTCCATCTTCTTGATGGTGTTAGTAAATCATCTCAGCCCTGCAGCTGCAGGCATCCTGGGTGCAAGGGTCACTCTGGCTTTAGCAGCCAGGCTGTTTCACTGGGTGCTAGATCAGACCTTTGCTGCCTCTGTTGCCTCCTGAAAAAATACTTTTTTTAATGGTAACACAACACCTTTGCCTTCACATTATACTTCTTGAGCTCAACCATGCTCGGACTACGTCTAATTTGTCCAAAGACTGTTTAAAGAGAGGTTTCAAAATGCAAACGGAATCTAATAAAATCTAATAACCACTATTCAGTGGTGTGACCCAAAAATTTTGAACAAGAGAGAGAGACCCCGTGATCACTGGAGAAATACTGTGAAAAGTACAATCTGCATTGTGCATTTAAAATCAGATGTTGATAATGTATTGTATGACATGGTCCTAGGTGGAAAAAGAAAGAAAATCCTTCCCTCTCACAGTGTCAAGCTGACTACTCGCAAAAATAGGAAACTAGGCAAAAAAAAAAAAAAAAAGTGGAGAAAGAAAACATTCAGTCTGTTTTCCTATTGAAAATACACAGTCTTTCCAAAAAGTCTGAGCAAGTGGCCAGAATTAAATGAATAATCAGTTTTGATCAGAGGACTTTGCTGTATTATATATGTATTTATTTATGTACCTGAGCACACTCACAACCAGCAACCAGATGAGAGTCTATGTCTTTATTCTTAATGTGGCATATTTTTTCCAGGTCATGAAATGTAGGTTAATATTTGATCTTCTATCAATAAATCTCTCTATACTAAATATACAAAGGTTATTCTTGGAAAACACAACCTGGCACAGCCATAAACTTCTGTGATCATTTGTAGGAGGAAAAGCTCACTGATTGGAGGATTTCATGGCAATCATGTGAATATACTGATGCCAATCCCTATTACAGTTATTGTCACAGGTGATGTTACAGATCAGTATTTGAAATATTTGACTTAAGAATTTAATATGATCTCCTATGGACTCTGTTTCACCACCATAGTAGCTGAATTGCATTGATTTCTTCTGCATCCCCCTGCTTATCTCAAGCTACTTCATTTTGCTTGCCTTATTGATTTTCATGTTCACTTCATGCATTATCTTACTTTATCTTACTGGAAGCTGGTAATGAATCAATGTGGCCACCTAAATTCATGTTCTGTTGTAAACCCTGGGAAATAGCCACTTACAGCCATCTACATCGAAATGCACCTAGTAGTTACTGCGCACATCCAAACAAGGGATGACATATTTGTCTCAACACAACCCACAGACAGAAGGCCTCTGCAGTCTTCCTGTTCTGTGCATGTGTTTTTAAATGCTTGCCATTATAATATGGATTTAAAAGGAAAACACTGGAGCAAGCCAAAGAGACCTCAGTGCAAGCCCTTCATCCTAAGTAGTTCAGTTATTTGTGGCTCCTTTCACAACCTCCTGCCTGTAAGTTGTGTGCCCTTCTCAGAACCCCTTCTTTTCCTACCTTCAGCCCAGGATCTAACTCATATTCTCTGCTTGCATTGCCCCCAGTGTGCTGCTGTTATCAGAAGGGTCCCATTTGCAGGAAAGGGACCAAAGTACTGATAAAAGTAATACTAACTTTGAAAAACAATACCAGGACAGCTATGATAACAAATTGTCATTATTTTTGCTTCCTGCTGTTCTTACATCTTTTGGTAACATTAAAATTTAATTGTTGCTTCATTCCCATAGATGCACTCATTTATCCAGCTGGCCTGCTGCAGTACATAAGGATATTGATGCAGCTTTCTGCTGCACAGAGACAGGTCTGGATGAGAAAAGAAGATTTGTAGTTAAAACTGCTGCTTGAAACTATTAACACAGAAAACTAATTTCTACTTAAAGATGCTTTAAATTCACACTTGAGGGGAAAAAAATACATCACCTTAACACCTTAAATTGACCATCAACTCAGTGACAAAAAACAGTATGTTAAATTTAAGGATTTCTCCTAAGAGATTTCATGTGAGCTAATAGTTGGCTTAGGTGAATAAAATTAGAAGACACATTTTAGAGCTCTCCAACATGAGAACCAACCAATACATAATGCTGAGTGATTTCTGGCAGTAATTGCCTGCCTCATTAATATGTAGACTCACACAAACCTCACCGTGACCCTCACTGAAATAAGGTTCAGGCAGCCAATTTTCACAGTGGCCTCCAGGGCCCCACAGCACAGGGCAGTGGAGCCTGCAGGTTCCTGTATTGTGTCACCCACCTGTGCTTCCCATGGGATATTGCACCAACTGTGTCACATATGTTTCACTCCTGGTTGTTCTGGCTACCCACTACAGGACTCCTCAGATGGAATAAAAATGAGTTTCCATGACTGCATTGTCAGAGCAGCCTCCTGTGAAAAGGTGAAAAGCCAGGCTCAGAGTGTTTGGAAAGACTTCAAGGTTTGATTTCAAGAGATTGAGAGTTCTCTCATTTCCATCTAATTCACTAAGGGGCAGACAGCTAAAGGTTTTTCTCAGCCCTGAACAGAGCACGAGTACACTGCTCACAAACTGCCAGGGATTACTTTGCTAGAAAACAGCAGCACCTCAGTGTCCACTGCCCCTCTACTTGTGCTGTTTGCCAGCAAATGCTCTCCTAAACATGGACAGACAGATCGAAACTCATGCTGAAGAATTACAGAAAGCAAACTGCCAGAGATGAATGAATGCACAAAACCAGTATGCAACTCCTTTGTACACGAAGAGCAGTGTGACCCATCTGCCAGGGGTTCCTCGTGAGAGTGAAAAGGGTTCAGCCATATGACATGCCTTTCAACATTCCATCCCCAACAAGAATCCTTAAATTAGCCTGCCCTGAGATCCTCATCAGGCACCTCAGAGAGTAGATTACATTGGCTGGGCTGAGCAAAACCTTGTCCAACTCCACCTTTCAAATGCTGTCAGGTTCTGGGGCAAAGATTTTACATTCATTCAAGAATTCATTCATTCAAGCAGAAGGAGTAAACCACTTATGTAAAAGCAAACCAGGTGAACAAAAGAATCAAAACCTCCTATACTTGGTTACCTTTACAAGCTGTTTTGACTTTAAAATAGACCAAAGAAACCAAACCCTAAGAGCTATCACGATGCTTACCAGCATTGCAATTAAACTGTGAGTTGATAACATTTGGTTTTGTTAGCTCTGACATGGCTAAGTGAAGAAAAGATTTATCTGGCCAGAAGACCTTCCCCATTTACAAGAAAAAGCATGCAATAAATATACCCTCTTCTTGGTTGAATATTTCTATTTTCAAACTCTTAGTTAAGCTTCAATCAGTGGGCCATAAAATAATGATGTCTCTGGACCAGCTACCATTATGATTCACAACTGTGAGAGCAATTCAATAAGCA
Organism: Ammospiza caudacuta; assembly: GCF_027887145.1. Classification (NCBI taxonomy): domain Eukaryota; kingdom Metazoa; phylum Chordata; class Aves; order Passeriformes; family Passerellidae; genus Ammospiza; species Ammospiza caudacuta. The sequence goes on along the minus strand of NC_080593.1, from coordinate 45,359,978 downwards.
TCTCTTTTATCTAGTGCCACAGGGACATTTCAAAACCCCCTACAGTTCCAGAGGTGCCTGCACCAGGAGCCCTGCCCTGTAAAGTCTAAGGACATTCACAAGCTACACCTCACATCTGCAGCAATGTACCACCCGTGATTAGTAACCCCTTGAAAATACTTTCATAGTTCTTCTGGATAGTTTTACTAGAGGCCAAATGAAAATGAATTTGTTTGAGCAAATAGTCTGTGAAGATGTCTTAGGTAATTGTTTTTTAGGCTGTGGTTATAATTTTCAGTTCTACAGGCTGCTTCCCAGTGACCTGAAAGCAGTGGCAGGTCTTAATCCTATTTTGCTTGAATGAGCTCCTGAAATGTGCAGTTTTTAGTGCCATCTAATGTCTGCCCAGACTGCATAACCTCCTGCTGGTACAGTGTATCAGACTAATTCCATTTGAGCATGGATTCTCCTGAACCTGCTGACCCACATCAGGACTCCTGGTTCATTACCAGTTGCCTGCCCCATTGCAGGAACTTCCCAGCTAAATCCTTCCCAGCTCAGCTCATCTCAGCATTACCCTGCAGCCTGAGGGTCCCACAAACACCAGTGTCCCCTGTGACTGCTGGCAAGGGGTGCAGGGGCAAAAAGTCAAACAACCGTGTTTTCTCAGACACGGGGGCTGGCAGTCAGCTCTAATCCTTTCTGGATCCAGCAGCTGACACTTGCCATGGCACCTGGGAGCTTCCAGGAGAGGGGCTGGCAGAGGCTCAGCTCTAGGCTGAGTGGGTGTGAGTGACTGTTTTGGGGTCCAGCTGGTAGTGGCAAACAAACTCTGCTGCCCTGTCCCAGGCCCTGGGGGAGGTCTCAGACCAAAGATCCCACAGGAGAAGGCTGAGGGGTATTGCCATGGCTGTGTGTTACCTTGATGGCTTCTGGGTTACATAATCTATGGGGAAACATAAAGGAGTGATCCTGGCCTCCTCTCACCAGCCAGATTTGGAGTGACAGGAGAAAAGTCCACCTGGTAAAGTATTCAAAGACAGTGGCCATAAATCCCTGGTCTTTGGCAAAAGGGAGAAAGGTACTTAGGTATCCCCATCCTGGCAAATGGCAGGGAAGGCTGATGTCTGTATTTTAGATATGCTGAATTCAAACTGCCTGGAGGGGGCTGCACAGGCACAGCAGTGTCCTTTCACTTGAGATTCCAAGTTCTTATTTCAGCATTCCTTTCTGCCATAATGGATTTTTACAGCACTTAACTGCATTCTAATTGACCAGAACTCGTAATTGTGTTATAAGTAAATTGCAGTTTAATTTTACATAGCTGTAACTGATAGAACAAAAAGCCACAGAAATTAAACTTCATCAAAAGGAAACTGCACTAAACACTGGTGTGAATATTAGACTGAACAAATGGGGCAACAGACCACTACCACAGCCAACACTATTTATAGAAATTAATATTTAGGGCCCAAGAGAATCTAAAATAGTTTTTTAATTTGTGCTTTTGCCACATCCACCACTCTAAAATAGAATTTGGATTTCATTTAAATGGACGAAAGCTGAGGCTTTCAGATGACACTCATTGCATGTATGGTGACTGAATATTTACTGTTGGTTTACTCGTGGAGCTGAGGCACATACTTCTAATGGCCATTTTTCTAACATAATATTTCTTCCCTCTTGCCAGATCAACTATTTTATTTAGTGTGTTGTAGAAAAGCCAGCTTATTGTGCAGATAAAAGACCAAGGGTGTTCATTGTGAAGGCCTAGAACTAGGTCATTCAGTTCCCCTTCCAGATTTAATCTTCTCTCTCTTTTGCACTAATGAATCTGCAATGGAGGTGGCTTTTTACATTCTTTGGGCATTGAAATGAAAGCTGCCAACACTTCAGCCCAAGTGAAAATGTGAGAAAAAGCTCTATTTAATACTGGAAAGAAAACATCTGGAGGTCCCCATTTTCATGCCGGCTTCTTTGTAGAGATTTTGCCTTTCTAAAGCAATTGTTCACTCACACTTTTCCAAGAGCTACATTTCAGGAGGGGAGCTGAAAATTATATCAACCTCTCTCAATGCATAACAAGGACCACATACTGCACCAGCGGCATTAATATCAGGGAGTACTCCTCCCTTTGTGTCCATCCCTTCTGCAATCTCCCCCATTAGTCAGTAAATCCAAAATCATCTGAGGGTGTAAACTTTTACACTCACCAATGCCTAATATAATTCTCTTTGTGGCACAGCAGTGGTGACGGGGCACTATGGCTTTTACCTGGAATTAACCCATAATGGTAACTTCATCAGCTGCAGCCACTGCTGAGTTTATCCCATGGTAAAATGCCTCTGGTCTCCTCTAGGATTTTGCTTTTAAGGGCAGGGTAACCTCACAAGCACTTGTTTTCCCTGTGATTAAACATACCATTTTCAACAATGAAGCTAAAATCCCAGGTATGCAGTAACTTCCATGGCTAGGCATTCTCAGGAGAGCTAAAAAGTAGAGAAATTATTTAATATTCAGATAGAGAACCCACTGAGAAGGAACCTGGTTTTGTCATTAGCTGTCAGACCTAAGCAATATTTCTCTGCAAGCCTGGCTTGGCTATGGTAGGAGTGACTTCAGCCCAGGGGCTGAAGACTGAAAGCTGCAGATCCATCCCATAACATATTTTCATTTCTCACTAACCAGCTCATGAGGTTAATATGCAGAGAGCTACTACTCCTCCTACATGCAGATAATTTCTCAGTTCATTAAACATTATTGCATAACTACCAGTAGCTCTTCAATTACTCACCTCTGGTTTACAACTAAGTAAGAGTAGAAATAGACATTAAACATTTTATTCCAAGGAAATTTCATGCTCTGCAGGATTATTTCAGTTATTTGGTTTTTTTTGGTGGGGGTGGACAGAGAAGAGAGACTGGGCTTGTCTAGAATGAAGTATTTTGTTAATGCTGAAGAGAGATGCATTTATTGACTCAGCAGGCATTCATTTTGTTTCCAGAGTTCGTATAATGGACAGCGCTGACCAGCCCCTTCCCTCCCACCTCTTCCATCACTTTGCCTGATGCTCTCCCTCCAGCAATATGGAAGTGTCAACCCTGCATCTTTTCCCCCAGCTCCTTAGGAGAGCTCCTTAGGAGAGGTCTCCTGCAGACACATGGGGCAATCCCTTTCCCTGAATCCATAAGTCTGAATTTCAAATCTTGGCACAGCACCAAGGAACTATCAGGAAGTCACTTTTGCTCTCTGTCTTTCCTGCTGAAAAGGGGCTGGAGGGACAAGATCAAGGTTTGTAAAAGATAGTAAGGAGTCAGAGGAGATTAAAAAGGTGACCAGATGAACACTATTTCAGCAGGAAAAATCCCAAATAACACTGCTGATTTTGGTAAGAAGAGAGGACATTGACAACATGCTAGGGAGGGATACTTGCTGCTGGTAAAGAAAGGAGCAAAATCTTGGAAATTTGATAAAATGCAAAGGTGCCTTTAAAATCACTCTAGGCCCTGCTTATCTGGGTTATTAAATGTATCCAGTTTTATTTATAAAATATTTTTTCTCAAAAATATGAACAATTTGTGATTTTTGGATCTAACCTCCAGCATAACTCCATTCCATGCCTTCCAGAACAGTTACCAGTCCCATGAAACCTCAATTTGTCATCTAAACGACAGCCAGACCTAATTTCTTTTCTTACAAAAAAGCTGATCAAGGAATCAGTTTCCAGCTGGGTCTCAATCATCAACATTTTTTTAAAGCAATGCCACAAGTCCTCTGAACAACCCCTCTATTTTGCAATACAAGTCAGTCCAGTTCTTCAGTTGGGAGAAAACAACTTTAGTGCTACCTTTTGCCCAGTTGTCAAAATTGTTGCATGACTGCCAATTTGGGGGCAGAAATAACATTGATTTAGATCTGTGTTCCCAGCTGTGAATCCAAATCTGAAACCTTTACTCTCTATTTTGCATTCAAAAGAAATTACTGTAAAATGACTTATGAATGGTGTCTTCCAGAATTCAATGGATAGACTCCAAAAGACCAGTTGAGCCTGGTATCCATGTTCTCCAGTATTACAGCTTCTCCTAAAGACAGATTTCTTTTCAGGATACCTGTTCACCAGGTCTACTGGTCTGAAAGTCAGCCATGGGCTGGGTTCCATCGTGCAGCTCCTGACCTCAGGAGAGCTGCAGAGCTCAGGTTACAGCTCTCTGGTCTCTGTGGTGGGAATCTCTGTAACAAAGTTGAAACCAGCCAGACCTTACCCAGCAGGTAAGAGAATCACACTTTCAGTGCATGACCAAGCTCACCCCCACTGAAGTATCTTTCTGGCTTTAGCAAGGTGAGAGAAAGCCTACACAAAAATGTTATATTGAAAAAGCAACTGGCACTGAGCCCAAACAACATTTAAAAGGGCACTACTTCAATAAACTGATCCAATTCAATCTGTTTAAATGTAATTCCAAATGGTTTTCTGATATCTAGACTGATGGGATTGGTCTCTAAGTTTTATGAGGAGTTGCTTGCAGCAGTTGAAATGCTCAAGTTATATTTACAGTTTTAATCTGTAAAGACCAGGAATGAAATCATTAAGGATTATTCTCTAATCCATCTGACCTGCAAATTATTTGGTTTGGGATTCTGTATCTTGTAATGAATATGTTCCAGAATTGAATAACACATCTGCATGTCCTTTCTTCCTAGGGAACCTCTCTGCTTCCCAAACAAACAAGCCAGTTCCACTCGTTCAATTTCCTGAAAGGGATGGCAGTGAGAGGATTAGGGAAACTTTGGGTCAAATAGAGAAATATATTTAGGTGCCTACAGTCCTACAGGAATTAATGGGCATTCAGGCACCTAAGAGACTCACTGGAGCCTGTTCTTGAGTAATATTGGTAGTTTCCAAAGGTGGTGCAGCAGCAGCTGGGCTGCATCCATGCCTGGCTGTGCACAACCACCAGTGAAGTCAATGGGAGGGGACTGACTCCAGAATCAGGATTTTGTCTGTGCTTACTTTGTCATCTCTCAATTCACATTTGGAGGGAGCTGGGAATCATGTAAGGCCTATACCATCAAACCTGGTGGTTCTGAAGTTCTGTTCCTACACCCACAAACGATGCTGACTGTTCAAGTCATTTGGAGAGAAGCAGGCACTATCTTGTAATGTCACACAGTGTCTATTACCGTGGGCTCCTGGTCTGAGAGCAACTCCTAGTATTGTAACTAGTTGCAATTGTTTACTCTTAGTAGAAGCAACTCATAATTTAATTTCAGTGGCATGATCATTAGTAGATCTTTGTCAGTCACAAAATCATAGCCTCTTTCCTGGCGTTGCTGATAGACCACCTTTTTTCTCTCTGAAGTAGCTCAGCCAGATCCTTCCTCACATGTAAATCTTGGTGGGGAACAGGTAAGCCTAAAGCTTTCTCTTCATGTTTCTTTTCATACAGAAAATTAGAAAACCCCTTTAGGCTTCATCTGAGCTCTGCACAGTGAGAGGAGCCTCAGCTGCAGATAGCTTTGTAGAATTTGGTTACATTTACATGTCTGAGTTAGCTTGCCATGCCTATCCAGTAAGGTATGGGGACTGGACCCCCGTGGATCACATAAGGCCCTCTGACTCTTAAATCTCTACCATGTGTGACATACTTCAATTAATGTGCATGAAGGTTAAATACTGCTGTGAAGCCACTCACCTGAAATGACCACTGCTCCTCAAGACCATCCTGAATGCAGCTGGGACAAGTTTCTGTCTCAGGGGTGTGAGCTCAGTGCCAGTTTTCTGCTTTTGGCTGCTTTGCTCTCCTTTTTTTTCCATTCAAGTCATGGGTCTTAGCACTTTGCTCTAGAGAGATCACCGCTCCTGCCCCAGGAACAATGAGGTGGCTGCGGCAGCTGTCATTATTTCACAGAACTAAGTGTCCATGGGATCACAGCATGCAGTAGGCTACAGTTGCCAGATCTGAGAGTTACAATGCAGAATGACCTGGCCTACTCTACAAGCCTCAAAAGAAAGAGGCAATAAGGCATCTCAAAAAGTCCCCTTACTTCAGGGCTAATATTTCCATTGGCAGCTAGAACTTTCCACATATCTGTCCTTAACAGAACCAGTATACCACAGTATCAGGGGAAAAAAAATCATTCAGTACCTTCTTATGTTGCAGGAAATGCTATGTATGTATTTTTATTTATTTATGTGGAAGATTCCCCACAGAGTATTGGCAAGTCCCTCCACATGTGAGCTGAAGATGTTAGGCTACATTTTGGATTAGAGCTTGTTCGGTACTACAGCTGCAAGGATGGCAGCAGGGAGGCTGCTGGACCCGAGCTATTTATGTGTGCTACTTGTGGTTTGAGGTCTTACAAAGGTGAGATCAGGCAGGGCCTTGGGCAGGAACCAGCCCTTACAGCTGCATGGTAGGACATTGCTCTCATGGAATGTACCCTCAGTTCTGTGGGGGTGGAACCAACCGAGTTACTCCAGCAGGTGCTGGTGAAAAGCCAATTTGTTTCCTTCCATCCCTCAGCCTGGCTTATACTCCTGTACACCTCTGCAAAGATACATCCGTTCTCTAATCAGAAGGAGAGACATTATTTTAGGAAAACAGGTTCCAATTACCAAGATGTTTCTCTGGAGCTGTGTCTTGGCACTGACTGCAATCACACACCCGTGAACCAGGTTCTCACTCCATGCAAGTCAACTCCAATTATACATAACTGGCTCCAGAGTTTCAGAAACTCCAGCCTTGTGGGCACAGCATACTTTCTAATCACATAATGTTGCTAGTCATTGTACTGTAGCTGATTCTTCGCTCTTAATAATAATAATAATAAAAAAGGTTAAAGTACAAAAGGAAGGTTCAGTTTTACAAAGCTCCCTTTATCTACCTGAATCCTGCTAAGGTCAAGAGAAAGTCTGCTTCTGACTCACAACGACATTTGAATCAAGTGCTGAATACTCTTCACAATTTCAGCTCAGGAAGGAATTGACTTCCTTAAAGATCATGTGGTAACAACTTTTATCCTTTCTTAGCAAAAGTCCTAGGAGTATTCACCAAATCAGAGCATTTTTCTCTTCTATGAGAGTTTTAATGAAAGTCAGTTATAGTTTTGATCCTATAGATGTTAAAAAACTGGTTTCAACCTCCTTTCAAGAAAAAATTTCCACTGAAATTCAAATGGCTGAGAGCATTTGCAGAGCCCATATCCAATGGTCTGCTTCAAACTCTTGCAGCTGTAAGGAAAGGGAGCAGATTCCCAGACATTGTCCATACTCGGATCCACTCGAACACCCTCATGGGACCAGCCAGCCTGGAGTGGCACTGGAGAGGCCCATCATGTACAAATTTCTGATTCTTAAAGGTTCTTCCTTTGAATTCTTCCATGTTTTTGAATGGCTGTGAATGGCTGGATCATCACAACTCTTTCCTGTACACGGCTGGGTCTGGCATGCAGTCACTCTCATTGCCTCCATGCACACGAGCACTGAGCTCTTCTCCACCTCATTCCACCAGACCCAAGGCCGTCCCTTCTCTCAGCCAGCAGAGAACTAAGTGGAGAAGGAGTGACTGTTTAAGCCCTAAAAGCAGATAATTTACTGATGATTCATGCCCCAGAGCAGGCTTGCTGTCTGAGGAAGGGCAGCACTTGTTGGTGGAAACTCTGGAGATGCACTAAGGCAGGTCTGCCTCTTTCTGGGACACTTTGCCATGAGCTGACTTTCACCTGTTATGAAGCCATAGCTGTTGTTTCCTGCCTCTCCCAGTAGATTCCTTTCTTCTCGCTGATGTGGTGCACAGGACCCTTCCTCACACGTCTTGCACAGGGCTCTGTGGTGCTCCTGCACTGAGCTAGGAGTCATCCATGATGTGCAGCTGCTGTGGAAGGGGTAGATCAAAGAACAGATTTCCAGATCCTCTACCTCTCAAGCAGAGGTAATTTGGGGAACGGTTGCACATGGGTCATGCATGCAACCACCTGGGAATTCTACCAAATCTTTACTTCCACATTCCCCTATCTAAGCTCTACAGTAATTTCCCCTGCCTTCAGTGTCACTATTTTCAGCATATGCTGTGTTCCAGTGACATCTAGGGATAGAAACTGAAAACTGCAAGCTGGATGCTTACATAAGCATAGTTTAAAACATATTTCAAACTGATAAGCCAAAAGGCTTAAGGAAAAATTGTAATTAAGATCAGGTGAAAAGAATCTTGCATGTTTTGCAGGATTGAATTGATGCCCCTAGGTCCATTCCTCAACTCATGTTCTATAGCATTCATTTCAAAAGTGCCTACAGAGACATGGCATTAATTGACATAACATTTTGCTCTGGTACAAAGAATGCAAGCAAGATAAATGTACATCAGTACTAATGAAAAAACACATAAAAGGGCAAATGTCTTCAGGGGGAAAAAAACACTTTGAGGTCAAAAGATCAAACGAGTTTCTTTAGTAGCTGGATCCATTACTTACTCATTTCTACCACTACTAAATTACTCATTACATTTATATATCAGTCCCCTGATCACAGAGGGTCACTGTGCTTGGTGATTCAGTCCTACACAGGACTAAGATATGGGCCCTGCTCTGGAGATCTTACCTGCAGGACAAGGCAGAACCAAAGGATGGAAGCAGTAGAGCAGAGGGAACGGTGGCTCAATCTACACTGCTTTGCAGCCTGGCTTTGTGTTAGACTTCAGTTCGCAGAGTTCAACAGCTTATCTCTGCAGGATCAAAGCAGAAGCAGCAGCAAATCTTCCCACTGTGCTTTCATTTCTTTAGAGGGCACAGGCAGGCTTCCTCCAGAACATAACAAGGGACTGGCAAGCAGGATTAGACAGAAACCCACCATGTGCCTGCATAATGCATCACATGAAAGATGCAGAAATGTGTAAGCCTACTCTTTCAAAACAGACTTTGTGTGACTGTACAATCTACACCTGCTCTGGGTTTCCTCAGTAAATCTAGACTTCCTAAGTATTCACAGCCCAACCACAGAAAGAATTCTGTGCTAATTCATGCCTGGACCTTTGTAGGACCTAAAAAAGATCCATTTCTTTGACTGCAGAAGGAAATGTAGAACATATTATCTGAAGAAGGCATCAAGAGAAGTGTTTATGCATGTATCAGAGGCCTGCATGTCCAAAACTAAATTTATATATTTAAATATGCTCACATGGACAAAAATGTGTGGAGATAATGGGTAGAGGCAGCTGCTGGTTTTCTGAGAATTTTTGGTCTGAGCAAATGAAGCTGTGCCACCTGTGGTCCAAATTCAAGTGAACAGAAAAAAAATCAGCTCAAAAGTAGAGGTCAAGTAAAATTTTGAAAAATAAAAGTCAGTGGATGCTTTGCCAGCCTCAGCACTGCAAGACACAATCCTGAGAAAATGGTCTATTGAATGCTATTAAATCCAGGGATATTTCTCTTGATAGGTGTATGTGAAGTATCTGGAAAAAAAATCCATCACTTTGCTCCCAGCAGCCACTTTGTCAGGTCACTAAACCACCAGAGAAATCACCAACCCTCTTGTTTCTGGTTTTGCCACTGCTGTTGTTTCTATCCGACAGCAGTGCTGCTCAGCAGCCAGAGGTGGTGGCCTGTCCTGGGGCAGTCAAAGGCAACTGCCAATCTCCTGGTGCCCATCAGAGCAGCACCAGTTGCAGCAGGCTCTCCAAAAGATTCAACGTGGGGACCTGGGAAAAAGCACTGCTTCAGGGCTGATTTAGGGAACTGAAATAAATGCAGCAGGAACTCTTCTGGGCGGGAAATGTCTCTAGGTGAATATGAGACAGGGATCAATTTTAAAAGCCTCATTACAAAAATATAACAACTAACTCACGCACTTGGAAGGTCCCAACATTGTCTCTTTATGCTCAGTTGTTTAAGCTAAGCTTTCCTTTAAAGCACTCCTGAGGCCTTCCTCCTGAAAACATACCACAATGTGAATCTTAGTAGCCTAAAATCAAATTGCAATAGTTAAGAAGATACTAGAAACTAATAGGAAACTAAAGATCACCTCCTGTGATTTAGGTGAATGTTGGCCTTGATGATTTGTAGTTTTATTCCTGTAATCTCCATAGCCAACAAATGGCAATTTTCCCTCCTCAGAGGGTACTGCCCTGAAGTCAGAATGCTTATCAGACAGACCAAAAGGAATTAAATGACTGGAGGGACACAGACAGTAGTGTCCATTTCTGTGTGGCCAGGCCACATCCCATGACCAGAGTGCTCTGGTACTTTGAATTTACCACCGGAGACCCAGCTGTGAATCAGTCTGAACCACTAGGAAAAGTAGCCAAGACTTGGAAATAGCACAGGTCCTTTTGCACAGTGTAAACACAAGGCAGCAGATGCTGCCACGTCCAGGCTTGGCTTCAGGTGGCAGCAGCTTGAAGGGCTCTCTGTTGCTCTGCTTGGAAGCAGGATGCAAACACCTCCATCCCACAACCTCTCCAGAACAAATTTTTATCTTCCATAGAGTTACCAATGGATGATCTAGTTTCAGGGTGATTTAAATCAGTACTGGAACTGACTTCTACTACCGGGACAAATGAAACAATTTGACAAGAAGAGGTCTCTCCCCTCAGTGTCCCTATAAACATCACAAATGACAGAGATGGGTGAAGATTCCAGGTACAGCTACTTTCAAACAGAACAAAGTTCACAGTATTTTTAATGAAGTAAGACCACTGCTGGACAATCAGAAAGTTTCTCCATATCACTGCAACAATCTTACTGAAAGGAAAGGCACTTAAGCACAGAAAATACTCTCTGCTCAATATTGCATGTAAGGAAGTCATATGGAATACTCACATAATTTAACTAATGTGTGGATTAATTTATGGGTTACTATTTACTAAAAGAACCTGGACAGTGTTTTTGTTCTGTACCTTGAAATTCATCTCCAGCTGTGCACTCAGTTGCAGGTGTAGGTCACACACTGTCAGATGGTGACATGTACCAGTCTGCAGGGCCGTCTTTCCCCGCTGTTACCGAGTACAGGTGTGCTCACTCCGGTGTCTGTTCAGGCTGTTCCCTGGGTGCAGCCAGGAGCCATCCCATCACAGAAGTTTCCCTGATAGAGAGTAGCTAAAGGCTGCTTCCTCTGTGATGGAGGCTGCTCTTCAATAGATCTTCCCAGCAGGATCCTTGGGAATAGACCATTTTAACCCTTCTTACCCCAGAATTACTGTCCAATTACACATCAATGCATTTCTATAATTTGCTGGGTCTACCTAAAAGGGCAACATTTCATTTGTGAGAGAACCATTTAAACAACCCTGGTACCACCCCTTCCCTGGGGTCAGCTGTCCTGTGACACCCAAGGCTTGTCTGAGTGTACAGCAGGAGCAGAGCTGTGCCCCTGTCTGATGGTGAGAAGGACCACAAACACCACTGAGAGCTAAATCCTCTCAGTGAGGAGCAGGACCATTCCACTTGGAACCACATCTGCTGAATTCAGCTACTTGGAGAGCTGAGCCTGGATCATACATTGTGTGGGTTTTCTAATTTGAGGTTTGATCTTTTTTTCTTTTTTTGCATAATCACAGCAAAAATGGGCTGTAAATAAAAATAAAGAAAATAATAAAAATAACCCCATTTATTGTATACACAAGTCCTTTTAATCAGGCCCCAAATTAATTTCAGAAATGTGCTGTCAAATTTCACAGATGCAAGATATTCTAAAAGAGCTGAAACCCAATTTGAGCACATTTCTGGCTCTGTTCTAAAATACTATGCATTTTGCTTATTCAAGAAATTAGACCAACCAGGGATCCTCTTCTACCCAAAGTTTTAGACCTCAAGCCAATCATTTTGTTTTAGAGCCATAATATTACAGGACAAGTCACAGTATTTTCAAGTCACAGATTATGTTAGAAATTTAAGGGAGAAAATGTAACATTTCTGTATGAAATCAAAGCTGATTTTACAAGAGGATCACACACATCTCTATTAAATTATGTTTATCTTCACCAAAAAATATAATCCTCCTTAAAAACAGCATAAAATTCCATTTGTTTTAGAAAAGCATACATCAAATAACACTGGAACACTTTATTTTTTTTGTAAAAGACTTTGTTGTCTCAGCTCTGTAGCAATACTGCAATACAGGTTAAGACTTTTTCATTACAAGATCAATAACAGGCACATAGCAAACATAAAAAAAAAGGCAAGCCAAGTACAAATCCTCTTTTGAGATTATTTTTGTATTTTTAATCTAAATGGGAAACAGTAGGCATGAAACATCTATACAGCAAATATAAAACAACTATGCCATTTTTCTCTTAATGATCTCAAGAGCTTTTGATCTGGCAACTGGAAAACAACCTTCATGTTGCCATGCTCAGGGGACAGATTCCTGACTGAGTATGGATGCAGAAAGTCATAGTGCTTAAATACACACAACGCTCTAAGCCCACTTCCATCTCCCCAGTGGCAGCAGCACATTACTTAGAGGAATGCTCAGTGACACTGAGCAACACTGAACAGATACAAGGGACAGTAACTCTTACTGTGTCTCACAGTCAGCTGTAGAAAACACCTCCCCCTCCTTTAACAGGCTAAATATTGATCTCGTATACATTTTCACATAGTGTGAGGAATTACTGACCACTTAAAGATGTAACACATGGACCCTGTACACTAGAGCCTTGCAGAAGGATGAAGGAATTAATTGCTGACTGGAACTCTGTCAGTACAGGTACAGGTACATCTGTCCTATACTGCAAAATTAGAGTGGTACAGCCTGTAAGAGTGCAGCACATCAGATAAAATTTAAAAAAACCTACAAACAGGGTATGCCATTACAGCAGGGATATCTGATTACTGCCTGGCTGTAAATAACACATGCATCTTCAGGGCAACTACATACCAAGTATAAGCAGAATGGCAGTATAGGAAAAAATGAGTTCTGCCTAATTGTTATTTCAAATATTTGAAACTTAAGCTTCAATGACTTTGCATTTTAGAGTTTTATAATGGCTTTAGATTTATTTAGAGCCTTAAAAGTCAGACTTCCAAGGACATTTAACTAGGATTTTTAAAGATACAGAGAAACAACAATGTTACAGAGCTCTTGCAGTCCAGGAATCTAAGTTAATGAAAACAAACTTCGGATATAAACATATTTCCTAAGACAGCTTTTTATACTAGCTCCCTCCTCCTCCTCCTCCAAAGAAGCTCTCCAAAACAAAACATTACTCATTTAGGCTGTGCAAAAATGGAATTCAGGAATAAAGGTTCAAGCAAAGCCACTGAAGCAATGAATAGCATGCACACACAGCCCAGGCCCTCCTCTTTTCAGAGGTTACTCCACTCAAGAATTATCTGCCCATATTTGTACTCCTCATGCTAATCTCTGAGACACAGTCAGATTTAGAAGTCCATAGGTGACAGTCAAGGGCCTGATAGCTCACACAGGGAGAGGAAGTAGGCATCTTACAAACTTAAATTACTAAATCTAGTATTCTACAAACAAGAACTGCCAGTGGCATTTGGGCTCATAGCTGCATTAAGTAGATGCAGACTCAGAACAGACAAATTAGTGAATTTATTTATGCAACACCTTACTCCAAGGTATCAGCTCAGAGTCAGCTAGAACAGCCTAATAAAACTATGCACAAGGCTGTGAATTCAAAACATGCTTCTACATCCAGTAACACCTTGAGATGAAGCCTAAGTATCGCTAAGAAGGCAATCTTGGTTGGTAGGTCTGAAGAATGCACACTTCACAACATTCCAACAAAAAGCCTTCATTTTTTGCAGTCTGAGCTTGGCCAGCCTCAAGTCCTACTAGTGGACTTCAAAAGAGTTTTCTATCATAAGCTCATTTTTACTGCCTTGGCAATTATGGGCCACATCCTTCAACATTTTTTAACCTATTTTCAAATAGATGAAAAGATTGAAACGTGCCTTCATTCAGAAAACAGATTTCTGTGGCAGCATTTTAACAAGTCCTTTTCCAAAGCCTTCATTTTCAGCATTTTTAAAACATAGATATGTATTCCAAATAAGTTTAGCTTTGACAAAGAAGTTTCAGAGTAAGGTGACAAAACATTATATTGTCGAAGCTTTTCAACTAGAACATACAAAGAGGTTTGGGCTTGTACCAAGGCTAATTGCAGTCTTAGAAACATTGCTTCAGTTTAAAACACCCCTGGACAAAAATTTCTGCTTTCCTTCTACAAAGATCAACTGGTTTGTTGCCACAACAAATCTCACCTCTTTAAAACTTCAAATGTGTTACGTCTTATTCCATCTCCTTATAATTTGGCCCTTCAAAGGTCAAAACATGAGCATCTCCACCCAACCCACCTATCAACTGCAAGGTTCCTTCCATAGAAAGGATTTTTAAATGAGGAGGAAGAAAATCAAAGATTTTTCTTATTTGTTTCAAGTAGAATGACTGTGGAGAAATGACTCAAGCTTAGGTAGTAAAAGTTAATGGAATGCCATCTGAAATGAAGACTGACTCAGTAACACGAGACCTGCGAGTCATTTGTTAATCTTCAGTTCTGAGCCCACTAGAAGTACTTGTATAATACCAGTGAAACAGAAGATACTGTTGTTTTGCCTCTTGAGCAGGAGAACAAGCTTTAAATGAGAACATCAGTTTTTCTGGCATGTAATAAAATGAAAAACACTAATTGCTATGTACCCCCAAAAGATTGATTACTTCAGCAGTTAAGAATCAATACTAGGTAAACTTGCACTAGAATGACTTTATTCTGCTCATCTACAAGACTTGCATAAGATTTATTTTTGGATTTCCATTTGGTATGTGGGTATTTTATGCTTTGCATGAGGCATTTCCTCCTCCTGAATGTATTGCACCTTAACAGTATACCATCTTCTGGAGCATCCTTTCTCTGGAACAGTTAAGATCTGTAACATCAGGCAGTATTTCTGGAGATTGAGAGACTAGATTTTTACAAGTGCAATTGTCTAGACCAGACGGAGAAAGAAATCATCCCATAATGCTCCCCTAATTGTTGCTAGTGCCTTAAGGATTCATTTCTGAACTCAAAAATCTAAAAAAAGAAAAAAAAAGTTCAAATGAGTTAAAATTGAAACATTTCTGTTTAGAAAGGCAAATATGAATAGGAAATAAAGTACAGGTACATGTGATATTAATTAATACAGTTTTCCCTAATTCTTTACTACTTAGGTAGTAAACAATTATTTTATCAATTTAGTATTTTTTTCTGGCGAAGTTATTAGAGACATATCTCTACTGCTAAGTCTTTCTTTCTTTCTTTCTTTCCAAAAAATGCATGATATCACATCAAGTTTTTTAAGCATTTCCCACTATTGTTATGGTTTTGGAGCTCAGTGTGTTCTGAATTGTTTCAGAAAAAATTTCCATGTCTACCTCCAAAGGAAGACAACATCTGCTTGTTTCACCAAATGAATTCATGTCATTCTTCACAAGACATATCCTACAAGTTGAATAGCAAATGACTACAGCTAACTAAAACTAGCTTACAAGCATGGTGAAACAAACCTATTGTAACCTCCAGTAAAGCCGAAAGAATTGCCTTCTAGAAAAGTAAACCAAATCAGCTTTCTGTAGTAATACTCAAACATGAATACAAAACTCCCCGTGTCAACCCCCAATCCTAGGAAAACTTTTCAAAGCAGGGAGAAGGTTAGTGCAGACCCTGTTCCCTTCCCTGCTCCTGCAGCTAACACTACCAGCTCAGTCAAGCACTCTGCTTGCCAACTTTCAATGCACACTCATGGCAGAAGCCAACACAATGTCTTTTTCCTCTACTCAGCGACAGAGGAGATACAATATCCCATCCACTTCCTTCAAATGTTTTGGGACTTCTGCCCAAATGTTTGCCTTGAGGAGCTCAGCTTGCCTTACCCCTACTTTGCTTCATACTAATACCTCATAGTCACTGCAATACATTTTAGAGAGGATCCAGTTACTTAGACAGCAAACAACTGATGTCTTATTATGATGCTACTAAGGTACACCTACACTACAGGCTTTAAAGCTCTAGTCTTACAGCTACAGGGTAAGATCACATCAAGCTTATCTACTGATTAATCAGCTAGTACTTAATCATGTAGATTTTCCAATTTCTCCAAACAGCAGTGAGCTACACTTGCCATAAAGCAGTTCAGCCATTCTTCAGCAAGGCTGCAGTGCTAGTTCAAAACTTAGGCTAAAGCATTTCAAATATCCCAGAAATTATATTAATAAACTTTTATTTTTAAGCAACAACACACACTATTTGAATAAAACTCACACATTTAACTCAGGTGGAGAGTACTAAACTGAACAATCATCACTAATACATTTCCATTGGAAATGTGTTAAAGTTCACAAGGGTCTTTATTACCATCTTACTGAAGTTTTCTTATGTGTTTCTAGTCTACACACCACCTGTTTCATGAAGTCATGCAAATCAAATTGTAAATGTTCAGGTAATGGGGAAGTCCATTCACTGCAAAGATTCATTTTTCACAGAAGAGCCAGGATAGGTAAGACCAATACTGCAGGGTTCTTCATAAGAGTACAGGTATATTAGAAACCATGAACTTTCAGTTGTTCTTCCTTGACAATGCCAATCTAAAGGAGAGAAACAATGTATTTTAGTAAAGATTACATACTGAGGCAATTACAGCAACATCAAGTTATCACAATCTTACATGTTGATTAAAGAAACTGCTATACAGTGTATACATTCAATGAAATATTTTTGTAGTTTACAGAATGTTTCTGGGCCAAGCAGAACAACTGACTAAACAAAATCTTATCAGAAATCTAATTTGTTCTGTAGTCCTAGGACTTATCTTTTGACAGTGTAACAACTCTGCATTATCATTTGCATCAGAGTAGTTGCCTCTTTCCTCTACAGTGTTTTCAGTCTCACGATTATGGTTTGCATGGAACACTTGATTTTACAAGCACAGAGCTCAAGTTGCACTGCCAGAGAACAAGTGGTGTGTTGTAACAGTGCAAAGGCACTCTACAGTGCTTTGATTCCTACTACAGCTTACTCTCATACTGCAAGTGTCATTTTACTTTCTGGCTGAAAACACAAAAGAACTACAGTGGCCATCTTTGGCTGGGTAATTAGCATCAGTACCACCTGTCACCCTCCTGCTTCCACAGAGGTTTAGATATTTATCTGCAGTCCCTCACCTCCAAGAGGAATTGGCAAATGTTCTTCCTCTGGTCACCTTGCAGCTGGATAACTTCACCGTATTCAGGATGCTCAATCACAGTACCATTACAAGCAAATTTCTAAGAGAAAAACATCCATATTATAAGACATCTGATGTACATTGTGATTGTGCTTAGTCAGTCTTTTCAGAAGAACTTTGTCTCAGAAGCTGCTTACTATTTTGATGCCAAGCCAGGCAAAGGTTAAATCAATTTTACTGGCTCTGAGAGCAAATGGAATATATCTGCTGACACATACATACACAAACTAAACTGCTGATGGTAAATTCAGGCAATGACAAGATTAGCTACTGTGCAGAAGGAAATGGCCAACAGTC
The DNA here is from genome assembly GCF_027887145.1 of Ammospiza caudacuta. NCBI lineage: Eukaryota > Metazoa > Chordata > Aves > Passeriformes > Passerellidae > Ammospiza > Ammospiza caudacuta. Next base: position 45,342,485 of record NC_080593.1, on the reverse strand, counting down.
ATTGCAAGAGTGAAAAACAAAGTCATAAGATACAGCCTTTCAACTCCACACTATTTTAAAATAAGTATTTTTATCCTGGCAAAACTAAAGGCCTCTATTTTGAGCAATGACCCAGCTGTAACAGAGGCAGGAATAAAAATCAGCTCTACTTTAAACTGATTTTATTCTTCATATCAACAAAGCCATAGATCTGTGAAATTTAAAAGAAACATTCAAAATATTTTTTTTTTACTTCTTGTTAAGATAGAAATGTTTAACCTTTTAGCAAAATCAGTGTCACTGGACACTGATAGGTGTTTTGAGAAAGAGAAGGGACTTGAATATAACAGTGGCGTGCACTGGAAAGAATGAAGTGAAATAAATATTTTGTTACTTAGTATTAAAAGCTATCTTATGCCTTTACATATAAGCATTATCAAATCAAATCAGCAACTTTACCTTTTTGAAAGCTTTCACAAGTTTCTTCTTGTCATAATCATCTGCGATGCCCTGAACAGTTGTCAGTGTCTTTCTTCCGTTCCGTTGCTGGATCCTTATATGAATGTAATCCTCAGTCGCCGCCGGGAGTAAGTCGTCGCCCTTTGTTGCATCAGCAAAGGGGTCTGCAGGAGGAAAGAGACTCATGAAATTCCCACAAAGGAAAACACCCAAGTTCAAAACTAAGGAGGAAGGTTTTCACTTCACAGAATATTATTATTGTACTCAGGGTATCATCTTGATGTTTAATCCCTGTTTAAAAACACACTGTTACAACCAAAGTGCTTTTTCTACAGCCATATAAAATGTCATTACAGTACACACTCAGGACAGCCCTCTCAACTACCACACAGTTTCTTCCATGCCTTCCCAGGTATGAATGATTTGCTGCTACAGTATCAGTTTGCTTCACTGTTTCTTGCAAACTGTAAATCCTGAACCTGAAAACATGGTCCTGAGAGAACATCAAATGCACATAAGTTCTAGACAGCCACAAACATTTAAAGTGAAATAAAGCAACTGTATCTCTTATCAGACCAACTGATAAGAACAGAGAAATAGAAAAGCTCTAGAACAGACACTTCCTTACAGGTCCAGAACAAAAGACTGTGGTAACTACCACACTTGCAGTATGTTAAGGCATGGATATAACTCTTGGCTACTAACAGAAATAAAAGAGAGATACACTCTAACAGATATCAGAGGTTTCCTGTAAACCAGAATTCCTCCAGTCAGCAGCTTTAGTCAAGAAATGTAACAAAATGAATTTAGGCTTAGACTAAAGAAAGGTCAGTTCTCAAATTCTTCCAAGCTTAGCATTTATTGAAGAGACAAAACAGAAAAACATTTAGAAAGAAGGGGGCTTCTGGGTTAACACTTCTTATACTCTGTACTTCACAAAAAAATACTTAACACTCAATCAAGAAATTTTACAGCTCTACAAATGTCCTAATCAGTAGCTCCAAAAAAACCTTAAAGCATGAAGTACTTTATTACTTTTCAAGAATAATCACAAGGAATTTTTTGTACTGATCAGAACAATATTTAAGAGCCCATGTAGGTTCAATAGCCATGCAAGCTACAATTTCCCAAACTTCCATTCAAAACTCAGCTCTAAAAACACTGGTCAAGTTTTGCCATCCACTAGAAAGAAATGCCCCAAATGGATAAAACTGCAACAGAAAGCACAAAAAGTAGTTCAGCTGCAGATCCCTGTAGAAACAAGAATGTCATGAGCATTAAAGACACTGAAAACATAATGAGGACTCAAGCACCACAGGAAACAAGTACAGCATTGGGAACCTTGACTAGATCAAGTTTACTATGGAATTTGTTAAACCATGCTGAATTTTACTATTGCCCACAAGCTTTCCCTGTGAGCTTGTGGCTCAAACACTAATAGAAAATCTTAGTGAAAGAAAAAGTGAAAGAAAAAGAGGACTTGGACGTGAGGATCACTTGGCAGAGTTCAGGACTCTAGGTTACAGATAAGCCAAGATAGCCTGGCAGAGTTTAGGGCTCTAGGCTGGAAATAAGCTAGCACTGTAGGTGTCAACATTGGATCCCTTTAAACAAATCCTCTGGGGCGGCACCTTCCTTAAGCACAGAGTGGACTCCCAAATCATGACTGAACGTAACCTTCTCTCATGGCTTATACGTGCAGAAGATTAGAGTCCAAACTGTGACCAAAAGCATGAGACTATTGTATGAAGTGCTAACTTGCTCACTTCTGCTACTTATAGATAAGGCAGGAGGAGAACGCTGGCTCGGCACGGTTAAACTTCCCCGCTGATAGGAGACAAACGATCTGCCATCTGCGTAGCTCGCTCTATAGAAACAATAACCTTTGCAGGGCTTGTATAGCGCTTTGGGACATTGCTGGGGAGAAGATGCGGCAGCAAACGAACTGTAACTGATGAAATTATTTCCTCAGCAGAGGATACGAGCCCCTGATAAGGGGTGTCAGAGCTGAGAACATGGCAGCACCTCCTTCGGGAGCAGCGAGGGGCTGAGCCTCCCGCCCGGGGTGCCCTCGCCGCACACACTGAGCACGTCCCGAGGCCGGCAGAGCGGGAGGACAAGGACGAGCGGCCGGCGCTGCCTCACGGAGCTCCGCGGCGACACCGCTCAATGTCACCGCGGCGGGGCGGGGGACCCGCGGCCCTCGGGAGGCGGAGGCAGGACGGCGGGGCCGGGGGCAGGACGAGGGGGCCGGGGGCGATGAGTGGGTTTGCCGAGGGAGCGGCTGCGGGGGTGGCGGAGTGCCGGCGGCTCTTACCAAAGGATTGGAGGTTCTGGATCGAGGACATGCGACTCTGCGGCGAGAGGCTGGAGCTGCGGGGAAGCGAGTCCGCTCGGGTCACGTCTCCGGCTCCGCAGTGCCACGCGGGGGCGGGGAGCGGCAGGGAGCGAGGGAGGGGTAACAAAAGCGGAGGGACGCGGGGAGCGAGCCCGAACCGGAGGGCGAGAGCGAAAGGAAGGAGTAAGAAAAAAAAGGAAGCGCAAAGGGAAATAAAACGTGAAGGGAGGGACGGACCCCCGCCCCTCGGCCGCACCGCCCCTCAGCACCGCCAACGGGCGCCGCCCGCCGCTCTCCGCACAAAATGGCGTCCCGCACGTGACGGCCCCGCAGCCGCCCGGTGCGCGGAATCACGGAGTCGGTTCGTTCGGAAAAGACCTCTGAGGTCACCGAGTGCACCCGTGACCAAGTATCAGCATGGCAGCCAGACCGTGTCATTGACTGCCACATCCAGACGGTGATTCCACCACCTCCCCGGGTAGCCCATTCCAATGTATAATCACTATTTCTATGAAGAAATTCCTTCTGATGTCCAGCCTGAACCTCCCCTGCTGCAGGCTGAGGCTACATCCTCTTGTCCTGTAGCTGGTTCCCTGGGAGAAGAGACTGAGCCCTGCCTGGCTACACCTCCTTTCAGGCAGCTGCAGGGGGCAATAAGGTCACCCGAGCCTTCTCTTCCCAGGCTAAACACCCCCAGCTCCCTCAGCTGCTCCCCATTTGATTTGTGTGCAAAACCTTTCACCAGCTTCATTGGCCTTCTCTGGACCTGCTCCAGCACCCCAGTGTCCTTTCTCGTAACAACGTTCTTCTCCTCAGTGGATCCCCAACAGCAGTGGTGCCATGTTGCTGGAGCCCCGTGTTCTCCATGCTGCTGGCCCTCAGGGAATCTTATGTCCCAGTAAGGGTGACCCCCCATGGAGGCCCTTCCATACTCACATCCCTTTGGCTTGGGTACTTTTCCAGCTGATCTGACATTGAGAGAGTGCTTCACCCTTCCTCATTAAAATATGTTGGAAACCCCACTCCCCACTCAGGCCCCCCTCACTGGACAAAATGCTGCTTTAAATGCTGAATGTGGTGAGGGGGGCAGTCAGCACCCCACAAACCGCCCGTGTCTCCACTTTGGGCATGACTTGGAGACACAAGAAGTTCCAGCTTAGCATTACATTGAAGGAGGCAGAGCACTGGAACAGGCTGCCTAGGGTGGTTATGGAGTCTCCACCTCTGGAGACATTCCAAACCCACATGGAAATGTTCTTATGTCACCTGCTTGAGGTTAGGATGCTGTGGCAGGGGGGTTGGACCAGGTGATCTCGAGAATCCAGTCCAACCTATCCTGTGATTCTGAGAACTTTGCACCCTTTCAGGTGGGTGCAGCTGCTGTTCCCCAGTCCCTCGGGGCCACCATGGATGGCTGGCATGTGGCCTCACAGGACTCCTGTGTGACAGTCACTCACTGTCCATCCCTGTTTTGGGAGGATATCAGCAGTGTAGGGGCTGCAGTGGGAAAAGTCTGCCTTTAAAATGGTGTGCAGATGTTACAAAGCTTGCAGATCCTTGTGAGGTGATTAATGGCTTTGCAGATGTACAATAAGCTAATTCCACTGGCAGAAGTGGCAGAACCTGTATTTCTTTTTTTTTTTTTTTTTTCCAGTTTTGGCTTTTATGCTAAACTTCAGTCCTCTTATGTCAACAGGATATTTCTTTTCTGTGATCCAAGGTCTGGATCAGCACTGCAGTAGTTTTATGAATGCTAGTATGCAATGAGTTTCTAGTCCTGGCACTTTGCAAGGAAGCTTTTCTTTCTCCCATGGGGAAAGCAAGCCCACTGCCACATGGCACAAAACCTCTGCTTACCTTTTGCTACCATCATTGATTAAATCTTTCACAGCCCTATGGGCTGTAGAGGGGACTTGCTTAACTCATTCCCCAGCAGCTGCAAAAGGCACTATTGGGGCAGTAATGGGAGGATTGGGCAAGAGCTTGAGGCTACAGTTTGGACAATGTCTGTGGATTAAGGATGCAGAGCTAAACACTGAGAAACCTTTTGGGAAGGTTGAGGAGGCTCAGGACACCGATCCTCAGGAACATGACACCAGGATATCAATAGAACCTTTCTCAGAAAACTTATATTACTACTAATGTAAAGGAATTTTGGCTCTGATATATTTTTGTAAATCCCGTGTCTCTCTGCAAGATTTTGTTGAATCTTTTGCTCTCCCATCATCATCCCATGAAACTTTTTCCTGGTGGCAAAGCAGGTCCATCATCCTTTTTTTTCTCCCAGACACTATTTTTTGTTACCTTGGCTGCGCCAGTACCGGTGTCAGTGGGGCACTGGGATGAACCAGATCAGCAAACTGATTTGAGTTAAAAAATAAATGTTAAAGCCTCAGATCTGCTCCACTTGCATAATCCTGCAACAGTTGTGCCGAGAGAACTGAGGAGAACAAGGCTGGCCATGGATGAGAAGAACAGCGGATCTTCAGACACAAACCCCCAAGTCTGAGCCTGCAGGTTTATACACCAGTCATTGTTTCAGTTCTTCTGCTTACTCTGAATCTTCATGCATTTAAAATAGTTTTACACTTCTAATTCTCACTGCACAGTTAATCCAGTCCTATGGGCTCACTGAGCATCTATGGAATTCATCCTACAGTTTACAGACAAATGAGATTGGGTGTCTGGGAAGCAACAAAGCTCCTTTTATAAGCCAAGAAGAGATGTGACTTTGTTATCCTTAAATTGAAACAACAATGAATAGTTCTGGCAACTGTAGAGGGAATGGAAACAACCCCCAACTGCACAGCTTGGCCTGCACTGTGCAGCAATTAAAATAAAGGTGGTGGCCAACACCATCATTGTTCTCTTGGCAGTCTTCCTCAATGTCCATGTGAATTGGCGGGTTCTCTGTGGGGCTGTGTCAGTGCAAAGAACTCTCCCTTTGCTGTCCTCCTCAGAGGGAGCTGCTGGTCTCGATGTCACATCCATCACTGAGGTCTGACACAAATCCTGTCTGTGCCAGCACATTGCACCAAACTTTGGTATCTGAGCACAGAGGCAGGTGGCATCCTGCTGGAGATGTGCTGCTCCTGCTATTGCCCCTCAGCAGGAGAGTTGTCCTGAGGTCCTTTGACCTGACTGAGTCCTTCCCATTGCTCTTGAGCAGTCACTTGTGGCAATAGACTGTGAAAGTCCTGGTTGTGGGGGGCTTCCAGTCACGCCAGACTGAAGAAAGGGGACAAAGAGACATGGACCTGCAGCAAGCAAAAGAGGTAGAAGCAATTAAAATAGGTTTAAAACCTAAGTAAAGATAAGAGGTGTTACTTAACTGTTAAATTTCACATTTTGAAAACTGTTAAATTTCAGATCGTCCTAGAGCTGAGGCTGGAGTTAATCTCATTCACTAATATTAGACATCAGGGTTTAAGCAGTATTTTAGGAATGAGACTCTAGTCTTTCCATGACTAACGTATAACCTGCCAACTACAGTGCCAGAAAAGAACTTCATCTCTAATTAACTTGATCACAGCTTCAAGCTATTTAAATGTAATAGTTGCAAGACTTGGTTATGAATAGCAATTAGAGATCCCCTTGCTTGCCTTTTACTGTATTTTAGTTCATCTGTCAAGCTGTATGTGAATCATTACAGGTTATTTATGACTGGATAAGCCTCAGGGATTAAAACCAGGGGCTTACTGACATACAGAGGATAAATATGACATACTAAAGCCATAAAGTACACTTTAGTAAAAAATGTCACTCTAGTGCAGAACCTTACCTTCACTGGGTATTCTCAGAAACACTTGAGGTGCTCTTGAGTATGGGTAACCCAGACCAGTGGAAGAAACTTTGTTTTTCCAGAGGATTGCTGTGTTGGAAAAATAGGCTGGAAATGGCATGAGAAAGCCTTGCATCAGGCAAAAAAAGTCAGCCATGCAGTAGGGCTAAACCTGTGCTTTAGTTTAGGACTCTGTATGGCATCTGTCTTTGGTTGTGTGCATGTAAAAGGCCACCCTTGTCTGCACCTGCCCCTCTGTAATAACCAGAATGAACAACATTGTTTTTTACTTTCTACAGACACTGTTTCAATATATAGTGCTATTTTTTTCAGGTGCAGCACTCCAATATTTTGAGTTTTATACCTTAGGAGCTTTTACAAAGCCAAAATTGAATTTAATTAGGGCTTGCTCTGGTAGGCAGATCTCCTGTTCCTGGCCCTGCAGCCTGCCTTACCAGAAATGTCAGACTTGCATGCTGACCTGTCCTTGCAATGGCCTGGAAACCCAATTACTGCTTGAAGCACATGGTGTTCAAAGAGCAGTTTGAGTTGCCTGACAAAGTGACTGTGCACAAAATGTGCAAATGGCATGAAATGGTATGTAGCAGCAATAATTTCCATCCTGCATGCCAGCAGTGCAACTGCTCTATGCACAAATGCTGCTCCACTCCAGCGCCAGAAGCCAGCATATGCTGGCCTAACGTTGGCATTCTGAAAATAATGTCAAAGCGCCGGATCCCTGAGAGATATGCAAAAATATTTCCAACCTTGATTCTTCTTCTTGAACTTTAATCTTCCCTGCTCTCACTACATGACTACCTACAATATCCCACTGCATTTGGAATCTGCACATCCCAAACCTCTGTGCAGAAGGCTGCCTAGTAGCTTTCTGTCAGGGAAGAAGAATAGCAAAAGTGCCAGAAGAAATCCTCCCTCTTCCATCAACAGAATAGTTTTGAAAGTGGCTGTAACCATGCCAAGCTTGACTTGTATTTTTCCATCCAAGCTCCAACTCTGGTGCAAAGCCTCTATAGTGAGCTAAGGAAGGGCTTGTGGCTGAAGTCCTGAGCTGCAGCCTGTGCTTGAGCTGCCCAGCTGCTAACAAGTTGTCCCATTAAGCATACCTAGGCTAACTGGAAATTGTGCTGATGATAAACACCTGGATATCCAGCCTGGCTCAAGAGAGCCAGAGTTACGTGAGATACACATGTTTTCATTTGAAACGTGGGGGGTTCATTCCCTGCTCAATAATGATTGCAAAGAAGATGATAAGTTTGGCATTAACCACTAGATGGTCCTCTTTCTCAAATTAGAAAAAAAAGTAGCTCCAAAATAAAGCCAGTCCTGGCTTTTCTCTGAACCTGAATATTAGTAGAGAACAGTTTCTTTGATGTTATTAGATATTATTCATGTAGTTGACTGAACTGACACGGTTTTCTAATAGGTTTGAATACAACTTTTCATAAGCCCTCCAAACTCATTTAGTGCAACTGGACCTCCACCCCACTACAGAAGGCTGGGCAGATTCATAGGTCAGGCAGTAGTTCAAGGCATTTGCAAACTTCTCCCAGACTGGTATGTGAAACAATAAGAATGGTGAGCTGGAGGAGAAAAAAGTTGCTGTTTCTCCATCCAACTGCATCAAATGTCTTTGCTTTTGTGGTTTTTCACCTTCTGTTTTTAGAAGGCTCTGACCAGCAAAAGAATTACAGAAAAAAGGAGATTTGGATTAGTTCTTTGAGAAAACTAAATGGGAGGTTTTGTCATCAAAACTGTAGTTCACTGTTGGCTTCTGGTCTGGTATTGTCTTGTCAAATAATATTTCTCTGCATCAGGGTACCTGGACCCTCTTGGGTCACTCTAGCCTCCAGGCAATACCTTCCTATCATCTCCATTCATCCCCCTCAGCATTCCCTGCCCAGAAGCCTGACCTCTCCTTACCTTGGGAAGTTGCTTTCCTCCTCACAGCCCTTGACACCTGTGTATCTACTACTGCCTTTTGATTTAGTTGCATCCCGGGGCATCCCTGGTCAGCCTTCCCACTGAGACACTCCAGCTATCACCTGGCTCAGCCCTGTTCCTGCTCGTAACTTATGCAGGAATTCTATATGCAGGCGTCTTTAATTGTGCATGAGGCAGGACTTGAATTCTTCTCCAGGATCTTCTATAAAGAAGAGAGCATGTGCCCAGCCTCTCCCTCAGAAGCAGGAAAAGAATGGAAGCTTTAACACACAAACCTCTGCACCTTCACTACAGACCAAGCTGTCCTCTAGATAATCTTTCTGGTTTGGTCTTTCACAACCCTGGTTCCCCTGACAGCTCTTTCCCAGTTCCTCCCAAGTTGAGTGGCTTTCACATTGCTGTGCTGCATGAGCTGTCTTGCTTTTTTCAGCCAAAGCATCTGCCCTGCTATAGATGGGGTAACAAAATCAAATAAAATCACAGCTGCCTGAAAAGACCCTGAGAAGCCAGGATGATTTCTGTGAAAGCCTGTGGGTACTGTACCTAGCACTGTGGTGGTTCACTTGTGGTCTGGTAGATAGAAATGATGATGTCCAGTGAATGAGAATGAAGTAAAGTTTACTTCGGTAAGAGAAATGCCTGATGAGGCTCATTTAAACAGGCTGTCACATAATTTGTCTTAATTGCTGAGAACATTTTACAGTACCCTTTCATGAAGTCAGAATGATTAAAAGTGAAAATGAAAATACTTGAATGAAAGAGAAAATTAAAGCTCTTGAAAGTGGCAAGTAGTGTGTCCAGAACCGATGCACAGCCATGATCCTTCTTGTAGCAGAGAAAGAGCTGTGAAATCCTTGGCATAGAATTTTGTGATGTTGAGTTTTTACATGGGTTCAGGAAGCAACAGTGAAAGAGAAGAAAGCCCATCAAGGGCTATGTACCACACATAAAGATTTGGTTTGGGAAGTTTCTGGACCACAGGCCTTGAGGGTCTGTGAGAAGAGTATAGTGAGGAATGTAAAAATAATCTACTCTGTTTCTACACTTTTCCATAAATGTCCTTTGTTGTCCACTGTCAAAACCAAGATACTGCACTGGATCAGCTTCAGGCCAGAATGAAGGTAGATGATAATATTAAAGCATTTTAAATGCTGGCTCTCCTAATAATGATGTTTTTTGGTATTTTTATATGGTGTATTATTTTGCAAGCAATCTTTACCAACAGGCAAACATTCTTAATATGAAGACATTGCATAATTTTGTTTTATATGGCAACTTCCATGCATGTGACAATCAGTGAAAATTATCTGTGCTGTGGAAAGGCTCATATTGCAATGTCAGCAGGACTAGAAAAAGTAAATGGGATGAAAAAAACTTTTGCTTCTATTTTAAGATGATAGGATCACTAGCAAAACAACAAAGCAAGAAAAGCCCATATCCTGTATATCCTGGAGAAAAGAAACCTTTAGTCCAGCAATTGCCCACTAGGGACCATGAAAAGATACTCACATTTTCTGATCAAAATGAATGTGAAAAGCAGTAAGGGAAAAGATCTACAATGAGAAGCCATGAAGAGTTTTATTTACTAAGAAGATACCCTCTGCACACATGCACACAAAATTAGCACGGCAGAAGCACAGCCACTGCCTGGTTCTTGGACGCTGATTGATTTTTAGGTAGGGAGTGTTTTCAAGGTTCAAAGGGAACACGCTAAAAGGAGATTTCTGAGAAAAGCATGTATATCTATTATTGATTCTAATAGCTGTAGGAAGACCTTTTGTGCTACCATGGACTTGAAGTGCTCTTCATATTTTGAAGTTATGATCCTGAGTAGTCTGAGTAAACTCTTGAAAACTTGGATGAGGAAGACACTTCTTTTAGCTGCTGTTGGGGGCAAATTGGAGAATGGAAGAGTTTTTCTCAGGTTTCTTTACAGTTTTCGTTCATACATGTACTCATAAACCAAACTATTATACAGAAATGAAAAACCCCTGCAATTAGTGACTGTACTCTCCCAGTGGTACTTGGTGCTTGGATGGTGAGTAAGGGCAGGGCCAGGCAACATTTCATCATGCTTCCTCATAGAAGTACCTTACACATTACCCACAGCAAATAAAATAATTTCATTTCTTTTGAGAGGTGCCTACAATGAAATAGCATTATTTGTGCTTTGATGTTTTCCCAACTTGAAGTGTCTTTATAGAAAAATGCAACATATTTGCTACTGAACTTCATCCTAGTGGGATTGCAGGATTTCCTATGCAATCTCAGTTTACAGGTGGGGTCAGGCCTCAGAGCCCCCTTTCAAAGCACAGCCTTAAAAGTGTTCCTTTGGGTACCTCACCAGGAGCAGAACATGAACATGGGTCTGTGAAGAGAGGGCCTGTGGCTCCCAGTAAGCCCAGTTACGCTTCACATCTCAGCCTCTCTGCAGGATGGTGCCCAAGAAGTGCAGCACTTGCCAGTTCAGCTGCTCTCCCCTGCAAAGCTCCAGAGTAAACAAGGGCTTAGCTTCCAGAGCAGCAAGATCCCTGACAGCAAGGCCGTGGTGACACATTAGTCAAGAGACAGGGTTAAAAATAACCACTCAGAAGAGACACCTATTGTGGAAATACAATATTGTTTGAGATGCTGGCCTCATGCACATGAAATTTTCTCTGCCACAAAACTAGTAAAGGCCTGCTTAAGCACTGAATCACTACTTATTTAATCAGCTAATTGTGTGCTGTGTTGCAGTGTGACTTAAACCATATGCATGGATGGGTTGATCCCAGCTGTGGGTTGGGGCTGAATGAAATAAGAGCTGCCATCAAGATCCTAAGGAAAAAGCAAAGATCGGACAACAGCAAGAGGAACAAGGGCTGGGAAAGGAGTGTGTGGACTGCCTGTCCCAGCTTGCTGGCTCTGATGGCTCCCCACTGTCCATCTGTTCTTTCGCCTCACAACTCATCCTCAGCCACGAGTGTTTCCCCCTGCAGACATGCTCTTCAGACAGAGATCTCGGCTGGGCAGCACAGAGAGCTTGGCTGTCCTTTGCAGATGTAGCTGCTCCCCTCTGTCCATGCCCCCCCCGCCCCCCCCCATAGGGACATGGCAGCAGCCCCCTTCCCTCTGCTGCCTTCCTGGTGGGCCTGGGGACTCAGTCATCTATCCTGCCATGCCACCCCCCTCCAAAATCCCCTGGCCCTGCCTTCAACCCCTGCTCCCTGCCCTGATCAGTGGCTTTTTAACAGAGCCTCCGTTCTCCCTACCCCTCCTTTTGTAAATTTAAATCCTGCTCGCCGGTACTGCTGACGTCCTGCTGGCCCACCTCTTGACTCCCCCTCCCTGCTTCAAGTCCACTTCCCTCCAGTATAAAAGGCACATGCCCCCATCAGCTGCCCTGCTTCTGCTTGGAGCAGCGACTACCTGACAGCAGCTTCTGTGCACGCAGGTGAGTGCCTTCCCCTGTCTGCTTCAGCGCTTGTCCAGGCTCTTTCTTGCTGAATTTCCTTTTTTTCCTTTTGGGCTGTAGCTTACCCGGGTTCACATTCACAGCTGTGCCCTGTGCTCAGTAACTTTTGCCCAGTTTTTGTTAGCGCAGCGGCCCGTTCCGAGGCGGGGTGGCTGACCCCGCGGGCAGGCTGTGCCTGCAGGCAGAGCGCGGCCGGGACCCGCAGCACAGCCCCGCACCTCCCGGCCCTGAACCAGCCCGCCCCGGGCCTGCGCTCACACGGGCTCCGATCCCTGGGGCTGCCTCCAACAGGAAAGCTTTCCATCCGAGGGGGTGTACACAGCCGCTGATCTCAACAAAGATGCTGCTTCAGGGTGTAAAGAGTTAATAGCATCTTGTCTTCCGAGGACAGCCGTGATAGGGGTGTACCTGATGCATCTGCAGCAGAGCTTGAGTTTGGTATGATAAGAGCCCTGTGTGCCCAGAGGGAGAGCCAGGCTGATCTCCAACTCCTTGTGAAGCAGACCCATGGCAAGCTGTGATACTGCTACTTCACTGTAGCTTCATTTATGGTTTTAATTTTCCCCTCTGATGTCGATGAAAGTTCCAGACTTCTGTCACAGATGTTGCTCAGCCAAAGTTTAAAGACTCTGCTTGGGCACCAAGCAGAAGTGGCAAGTTGATCAAATGACTGTGGCACTGAATTTTGCTGAGCTTCAGGAGCAAAATTATTCCTGAAACTTTTAATTGTGTCAAGTTTGGTTGCAACTAGTCAGTTTTAAAATTTTCATGATTATTTAACAATTGAAAATGGAGGCACTCAGCTTGACTGTGTGAGGTCTTGTTCTTTTTCAATTTTCCTTTTGGAAGGAAGCTGCAGGTCTGGACCTGAGGAGATCACAGACCATCTCAGCCATACAACTCTTGAAAAGTCTGTGCATAGGTAACCAGGCTTTTTGCTTAGTGACAAGATGGAGCTGGGTGTTAGAAATGCTCTGGATCAAGTTTGTAGCAGTACCTCAGCCTCTGTTTCTTCCCATATAAACAGTGGTGGGACAATTAAGTGTAGGAAAAATTAGGGAGGATTAGACGTGCTGAGTGCCCTGATTATTTAGGGTGGCATATTACTTATTGAGGAGCAGTGAGAATGACATGCTTCACAGAAACACTAGCCAGGAGAAGGGTATGAACAAAAAGTTCAATATATATCAGTGCTGTTCAAAGTGGCTGCAGTGGCACAGGACCAGCTGGTGGGGACTGAAGCACAGCAGTGCTTAGGAAAAATTGTGTGCTAAAAGCTTTTCCCTGTATTTTTGTCTTCCATCAACAATGAGCTCAAGGCAAGCTCTTCTTTCTGTAACTCTGTTCCCAAAAAACCCCAAGACACAAAACCAGGGAGCAAGTAATCGGGAAAACCTGTCAGCAGCCCTGTAAACACACCACAGAGATGCCTCAAAACACCTTCTTTTTGCCTCCCTGAACCTAAGGTTTTGCTAAAAATGGAGCAGCAGGAGAGGTACCCCAGCTGAAGGCAGAATTCACCCCATGTGGGTGAATTCTACATGCTAAGACAATTTAATCCTGATTGTCATGAGATTATTTCAAGTCAGAAAAAGTTAATTTGCAGTTCTGAAATCATGAGTTAAAATCACTTTCCTCTAAGCTGCCTGGTAAGCCACTGTCAGTTTCACCCTTGATAAACCTTCACTGAATACTAGGGGTGAAGGAGATTTGATTGCATTTTAGTGAAAGACACAACCAACTTCTTGATGTGTTTTTTCTGTGTTGCCTGTTTGGTGTATTTGGGAGCATCTTGCATCAAAGATTTTCATTCCTGCTCTGCCTTTACTGAAAGCAGACTAAGATTTTGGCAGCAACTGGGGAAAAATTCCACCTATACACAAAGAGAAGTCACTGTGTAGGCACAGCTGAGAGGTTTTCCTACAGCCTCTCTACCTGTATGTCTACATCACTTACATGATGCTTAAGCAAATAGGCTCCTGCTCTATAGGCAGAGGTTCCAGGATGTCAAATGCAGAGGCAGACCTTGCATGTCACAAGACAGACTGTCCTGGTGTGACAGCTGGGAGAGCTGCCATGAGGAAGCTTGTACAAAATGCAAGAGACAGTGGTAACCAGAGCCTGGCTCCCTCCCCTTCCTGGATGCAACTTTCCCAGCTCAGCACCTTCTGTTCTGCTCAGCCCATCCTACAGAAGCTAGGATGGATTTCTCATTCTGTTGCATCTGCGTGCATTTATAGGACTGGGACATCTACCAGTGGAAACTGTAACTGTAAATTGTAATTTTGCATGCTGGCAAAAAAGGGGGTAATGGTACAAGAGGAGCATTGCCATTCATACTGAAATGCATTTAGTTGTAAAAAGAGTGTGTAAAACACAAATGTTAGACACATTTTACAAGCAAGGAGAAGATGCTGGTGGTAGTGGCTAAAACATACTTGGGTGGCCAATGCCTGTGGTTATACAGAGAGCCATACAGAATCAGCAGTGAGCTCAGGGACAGGACTCAAGTGTCCTGTGAAAGCTTTCACTTCTGGAGAGAAAAACTCTCCAGTTCTTACCTCAGTAGATGGCCCATTTCATAACCTTTCCCTTCAAACAGAAATGTCCAGGACATCTCCAGCATGAGTGTTCCACAAAACTTAGAGCCATGAAATGGCTTTGATGGATGGGAACATACTGTTAAAGTTGACACATTCCTTCACCTTGAGAGCTTTAACTCATATGTGTTCCCCATGTTCACTCTTCTCCTTACAGCCTTCCCAGAACTGCTCCATCATGTGGCATCCAATCTCCTGGACACCACGTGCCCAGTGGTCACCAAACCACTTAAAGCTAGTCACTGTCTATGTCCTGATGCTCTTGGTGTCGCTCAGCTTTGCCTCGGGACAGAGCAGGCCATTTAAACACCAGATAGACAACAGAAGTAAGTATGAGTCTCACCTGACATGGTGACCCCAGAGTCTGTGCTGCACTGAGGGATCAGAGCTGGGCTGTCAGGCAAAGTTCAAGAGCAAATCACGCAGGTGCTTCCATGGTGTCACCTTGGTGTGAAGCCCTGGGCTTCCATTTGCACTTGTCAGTGCATATACAGAACCTCATGTCCTTCTCACAGCCCTTAATTAGCCAAGGCAAATAGCATTATTTTTGATAAATATCAGAGAAGATACTAATGTGCAAAGGACAGACAAGAAAATGTAAAGAGGTATACATCAAATATTTAAGCACTAAATTTTCAGCTGTGTTCTGTAGACGTACACAACTACTTCTATGTACTAAAAAAAAAGTAATGGCCCAGGAGCTTAAGTTCACTTTACAGACATCTTCAGTTCTGTCTGGGACTCTGAATTTTCTGAAAGTCCAAATATAAGTGGTTGAAGTATCTCCATTCAGAGATGCTGTGAAGAACTGAGAGTATCCAGGTCGGGGATGACACCATGTATCCCAAGTTTAAACTAGCACACAATCCAAAAGATCTTTGAGAAAATCACCAAGAAATCTCATCTTCCCCACGGAGTATAGGCTGATAATGGAAGGTGGAGTGGGAGAGAGGGGTTGTGGACAGTAAATTGTGTGGGCTCAGTGCCACACCTCTCCCCATTAAAGAAAATAGAGGTGTTGGGAACTTCAGGTTTTAGGTACACAGGTGAAAGTTTCTTGGGTTTTGTTGAGCAGGAAGGCTGTTAAACATGGTGCTAAAAGACTTAAAAGATCGATTTACAGAGAAATTTAAAGGCAAGGTGATTTTTTTCCGCTATTCAAGCATCAAAATGCACAGGGGAAGTTCCTCCTCCCTTGAGTAGAGGGACAAGAAAGTCTCAGTCAAGAACCTTTCATGTGATGGGGATGATATATAATGCACTTAAATTGTAATTTATTCCTATTCCTGACAGTTGTCTGTCTCTGGAATAATTTGGGATTTCCTTTAGGGTGGCATCATCTCCAACATGTTTTAGAATTTCCTTGCTGCTCTATCTTTAAAAATATAGTCTTTAATGCTTTTTAAATATTCTTTTTAATATAGTCTTTTAATAAAACTATAAATCTTTGCAGACCTGCCCCAAAAGTGCAGTAACCACAAAAATCAGAACTTTAAAAGAAAAAAAAATTAGTCATCCATGAAAACAACTTCCTAAGTGAACAAGAATTAACTTTTCATGTTTACCTCTCATGTAGGAACCCCCTCTGCAATCCAGTGAATTTGTTGACCTGTAGAAATAGTGTACCTGGTACCTACTGCAGAAAATTTGGATGGGCCTTTGGCTCATGTTAGAAATGCAGGTTGCAGCCCAGATGGATAAAATTAATTTTGCAATGGAATCCTCTTCCTTTGGGCTCTACATATGGAAAGTAACTCTCAAAGCCACCAGTAAGCTGTGTGTCTGGCTATGGCCTTTCCTTTCTTTTTTTCTCCTGGGCGCCAAGTAAGCTGTCTAACATCCTCAAGATGGTCAGAAAGCACTGCCTCCGAGTACAGTGGTACATCCTCATGGAATGCTTTGAATTCCAGGTCCTGAGATCGACCCCTTTTGGTATGTGGGCCGCGGTGTTCGCCCCATCGGTCGCTTTGGGAAGAGGCAGCTGAGAAGCAGCAGTGGCAGCCTGAGGCCTGTGAGCAGACACCTGGATTTCATCTTGAATGCTTTGTGGGAGCAAAAATCCTTGGACACAGAGGACAGTGACTGGTGATCTCTGTTCCCCAAGGTGGCAACCCAACCTCTGTTCTTTGAATTGTGTCCTCCCCTGCACCTCAGACCTACAGTTCTGCTTTTGCCTAGCAATCACACCCTGCTCTTCTTTCTGCTCCTTGTGCAAGTACCTTCAAAAAGAAATATGTTCAGGGTGCAGGTAAAAGACAATGTATGGACACCAGCACTGAGTGCCACCACTGCTTATAAAAATGTTTCTTCATTGTGCATCCCCAGCCATCTCCCAGTCCTGTTTACTGCTAGGTTTATCCAAAACCCACATGGCTTTTGGGCTGGGATTTAAACTCTACAGTGTTAAATGTATCATGAAACCTTCCTGTCACATTTCAAAGTCAATGGCTGTTGATATATAAAAATAAAAAGCAATGGTTGGAAGAAAGACAAAAGGCTCTTACCAATTTTTAATGTACCTGCATTAATGGCATGAAATGCTGGTTCTCTGTGTGTAGCTTTTATAGAGATTGTTAACATCCACTCTTAAGAATGCCTTGCTGAAGTGCCCACTGGCCCTCCACAATTCTTCCTGTACTGCTGGAGAGATATATTAATGAACAAAGAGGAGCTCCTATTGAAGATAAGTATTTTCTCCCTGCTGAAGAAAAAAAAAAAATTGGCTAATTGAACTCCTTGGAGTAGTTTTGTGCCTTCTGCATATAATCAGAAACCATAATCCAAAAGGAGCAAGGGCCTGAATGAACTGATTCCCTTTAAAACAATGTAATTATTTCCAAGTACATTGTCTGAGTCAGTTAAAGTTGCTCTTTGAGGATCACAAGCCATGTACTATCTACTCCATTAGTCCATATCAATAAGGCTGGAGATGCAGCTCAATACCTCTATTTACTCATGTTAATATACCTTTGTTATATTACTTTTATAAAAAGTGTTACTTACAATGTGTTTCATCTTGATTAATAACTATTGGCAGGAATAATACAGTTTTATCTATAGCTCATATCCAAAAAAGATAGTTTACAACTTAGGTAATAACTGATGGTTAAATCCAGGCCATGAATCATTCTGCAAAGGATAAAGTTGAATGGACTTCCACTTCTAGTTGTGCTTTGTGAGAATTACTACTAAAACAGAATAATGGCTGGATTAACCATTGCAGACATTTTAACCCTTCTTTCTCTTTTTGCAAATGGCCTGTCAGGAAAGGATGGGTTTTTATTATAATAAGGGAGTTACTTTCATTAATAATACAACAAAGCTGCTGACCCAAACTATTACTTAAAACACACCAATTTTACTGAATGCTTTCACAGTGGAGAAGATATGCTCATAAATATTTTGATCCATATTCATTGCAAGGAACTTTGGAAGTGCGAGACCAAGATTATTGGCAGGGTTCTTGCTCAGTTTTTGTAGCAATCCCAGAGAGAGATCAAGAAATTCTGCCTGAGAAACTGCTTGAGATGGTATTTCAGCCAACAGACTCGATGGTTTGGAGAAGACTTACCAGCACATGTTCCTAGCAGGATTCCTCCCACCCCAGCCCTAGAGGAGGAGGAGGAAGAGGAGGAGGAGGAGTTGTGAACCGAGCGTGTGCCCTTGCTCTCGGCAAACCCTGGCAGCCCTGTGGAGATGCCTGTGTCCCAGCTGTGACGGTGTCACATGTGTGGCTGTGAGTTCTGCATGCTTCCAGGCCAAAGTGCACATAAATCCAAACAACAGAGAAGAAATTTTTCTTTTTCTTTATGAATCAAGTCGTTGAAAAGGCATTCTTTTCATAAATCGCTTTTACTCTTTTATAATTTCTCTTGACAATAATTCTTGGTGAGTATGCAGATAACAACAACAAGGCAAGCTTAATATTCACTCAAACTTAATCAAATAGGTCATATAGTCTTCATTTTACCCATTAAAATATTTTCATTTATAAAAATTAATCTAAATATAAATATTAACACTAAAGATTGAAATCACCTGATGACAAAATAATTCTTTGTGTGCTATAACATATGCTTTTATGATTTTTTTAAAACAGTAAATTATATCTTTGCACGTATTTGGCACAATAAACATTTGTAAAAATTCAAATGCTTAGAGCAGGTGGGATTTTTTTTTAAGTTTTTTTTTTTTTTTTTGCAATGCCTACACAGTACACATTTGTCTGTCAAAGAAGACTGAATATTTTAACATTGTAACACGATAATAGTTGCTTTTCATGCCTCTTAAGGAAAACAACCTACTCCAAACTTTGTTGGCTTGTTTAAATTACACTAACAGAACAAAAGCCAGAGAGTTATTCTATTAAAATTAGTCATTTCTGTATTGATATTACATACACAATATTAGTTATTATTTATTAGACGAATATGCAGACCAACCACCATTAATGACATTTCATAACACGCATACCTGCATAAACCAGAACCTGGGAATGTATTGTATACATACACAAGAACAGTCAATGGAAGAGGAGACTGAAAAACAAAAAAATTACTAGGCATCCTACTCTGTTTGATTTCCTTTTCTGGATTGCACATATAAATAAAATCTATTTGTTTTATATATATATTTATATATTAAACAGAGTGGGCCAAATTCTTCCCTCACATCTGTGCAAACCAATTTCAGAGAACTAGTATTGTGTGAGAGTAAAAGAAGGCCTAATTTCACCCAGAATGAAGACATTGGGTCAGATCTTGGGCAGATGAAAATTCCTCGAAGGAATGGAGTCACACTTATGTATTTTAAGTGGGAAGATGGTTGTATTTATTCCAAGGGTTCCTCACATGCAGCTGGACATCAGAGTACTGACAAGCTAGATGTCAAATGTGGATGGCAGATTTGCAACTGGCACCGTCTTTCCAATCAACCCATCCAGCCATTACTTGTTTTCCCCACTCTACGCCCTAAATCCAGCCTAGTCAGGAAATTTGCCCCGTTTTGCAGGAATTTGCCCAGCCACAGACATTTCATGGCCTGGTGTCCCAGGGAACTGCCTTCCTGCTGCATGGCAGGTAACATGTGGCACTCTGCTTGTGGGTGTTCACTGGGAGCCCAGGGAATGAAGGAACTCCTCCTTCCTGGCACCCACAGCTCTTGGGAGAGCTCAGCAGTCCTTAATGCTGAGGGGAACTTGCCAGCCCATGCTTTCCTTCATAGCACATTTCACATCAACCCCATCTGCACCTGGGTACCTGCTCTGCAACTGCTGTGGAAGGTAAGGGATT
Source organism: Ammospiza caudacuta (assembly GCF_027887145.1). Taxonomy (NCBI): domain Eukaryota; kingdom Metazoa; phylum Chordata; class Aves; order Passeriformes; family Passerellidae; genus Ammospiza; species Ammospiza caudacuta. The sequence goes on along the minus strand of NC_080593.1, from coordinate 45,322,621 downwards.
CACTGGCTTATCACCTCCTCTGACTACCTTCTTTGTATTCTTCAGAGCAAAAAAAAGCACAGATTTGCAATGTTCTCCCACAAAAGGGTGAGAGGGACACCCTGTAAACAGCATCCTCCCTCCTGGGCATCTGCCAAATGGCCTTCTAGTTTGACTCACCTGTTAAGGGTCTCAAGAAATGAAAGAGAGAATATTACTATTCACAATCCAATTCAGAGCGGTCCAGTAACAGTGGGGTCCATTGGCACCAGCAAAGGTTCCAGCTACTCTCTGGTGGCTCCAGATTAGTATAGGGGCTGATGTCTGGGCTACATTTGCCTCCTTCTCAGAAACACCAGTAAACATCAGAAAGGAATCTCTTGCAAGCTGCAGCCACCCCTCAACCGCCAGTCAGTCAGCAGAGATCCCCAACACTTTCACCTCTTTTTTCCAATCTTAAAGGTTTGGACACAATTTATTCTGAACTGCAGCACGGTTGGCCACCACCAAGTGGACAATGGTGCCAAGAACAAGACATATGAAGGTGTGGGTTTTCTTTAACAGTGTTCAGATGTTTCCAGACACTGGGATCCCAACTCAGCAGACATCTGCTCCACATGTGTAGCCACCAGTTCCTGGTTCAGCATGACACCCCTGCTGCCTAGAGCAATATCCCTAGCTATGGAGCTGGAACATTCAATCTGCAAGATGTACTCTCAGAGAACAGGGAATTCTTCCTCCTCCTACCAACCCTCCCAAGACTTCCACTGACTCCCTGGGAGCAGAGTGAGGTACACAAATTCTCCTCTCCCTCCACGCAGCTGAAAAGCAGCACACACTGCACAGAGTTGTTCTTATTGCTCAACAAGACAGATGCCCACATGAATAGTAAGAGGCCAGCAAATATGGATCACAGGTCTGCTTTGGCAGATTAATTGGCCTATAATTATGACTGATTGAGTGTACAAAAACATACTGCAGTTTAAAGACTACATACTTTAGTACAATCGATAGGGAGAAAAGTGCATCTTAAAATGTGGAGCCTTGCTTTTGAAACATAGCATCCTGTCTAGAGTCCTCTGAGAACTTTAAGGCAGAGTTTCCTGTAGCAGACCACAATGCTGAAGACTTGGACAGCTTTCTCAGTGAGGTATCCAAATGAAGCCCTATAACTGAGGCTCTGTGGGTTCTTGAGGGTCCGTTTTCAGCTGGACATACACAATGGCTGTTAAGAAAAGGCACTCTAGTGTACAGCCTTAGGCAGTGTGTTATTGGCAGTAGGGAAGAGTACATTTAGTACATCACAGCAGATCCTATAGCAGGTTCCTAGAACAGAGAGGGACAGGAAAGAAGAAAACCATGAGTGAAGAACTAAACAAACCTGCTGAAGAACATAGCTGGGTCCTGTCCCTTCTCACCTCCTCACGTATTTCCCACATGTCCTGTGGCAGACTGATTTGGGACAGTCAGCTTTTTCCCTTATCCCTCTATGGCTGCTGCAGAAGAAATGACTGACAGCTGTCCTGGGTGTCCTGAGTGAAGCCTCTTTGTTCAAATCCTGCAGAGCCAATGTGTGACCTGTCTACCCCTTAAATTCAACTTAGATAACCTCTGAACATTTCTCAGCAATTAGTGAAATTCAAGGTGACTCTCACCTGCCAAGTTACAATGCACAGCTGGTTCTGTGAGGGTCTGGTTCAGAAGTCTGAAATGCAGGGCATAACTAATTTATTTATTCTTTAAAAAATATGGGTAGCACATTCCTGGAGACCTGGCAGCCAGGCTACATTATCACAAGCTGACATTCAGGAGCTGCTATTCTATAGTATATAGTCAGATGTCTTCCAGGACACTAGTCATATTTGTTCAAGAGTTGCCTCAGCAGTCTCTACTATTTTTTTTCTCAAACTATCAAGAGAAGATTTCTGAAGGTACTGAAATACAGCTGCCTACACAGATACTGCTATCTCTCTATTTGAATGATCTTAACAGAGTTTTAAAAATATTTGTTTACCATTAAGTCCTTGGCAGTGCTTTTCCTTTCTTTAGTTCTTTGTGTTAGAGATCCTTGAAGCATGAAGTTTCTGTTAAACGTTCTAACAGTGGTAACTGGAGAGCCATCTATTTTTTCACCTGGAAAAATACAAAAGGGGAGATTTTTCACATAAGAGATTGAAGCAGATATAAAAATACTTCTGAAGAGTCACAGTTTCTAGAGAGATAAAACTTCCCCTAAGATGTATGAGAAAAGTTGGATTTAATTTAAATTAAAACCAGCAGGCTGTGGTACTCCAGATAAAGTTTGAGGCCATGTCAACCAGTGGAATTACAAAAGAATAGTGCAGTGAACAAAAACCTAGAATTTTCAGAGATAATGCACTGCAGAGTTAAACCCCCCCAAAAAACCAGCCAAAATCCACAAAAAATCATGAAAGAAAAAAGTTGCTTGATTTTATAAAGACATTTCACAGCCATCCTCTGACATATCAGGAATATTGCTGAGCCATTAATACAGACTGAAATCAGCAAATGCAGACTTTAAGGAAATGGTGTGTTGTGGAGGGTGGCAGCCACGCTGTGGGGTGCCCAGCCATGCTGCAGCAGCAGCCCCCCTCTTGCAGGGCAAGTATTCAGCATTCCTCATTTGCTTTTTCCAGCCTTCTGCCTCTGCTCTTGTTTACTTGTCACTGTCACAACTTTCACTGAAGAGAAAGTGGTGATGTTTTTAAATGTGACAAAGGGGTATTTTATAAAATGCAAGTACATGGAAAATGAGAAGGATGGGACAGTCTATTAGGCATTCTCTGCTCATTTCGTGACTTAAACTTTTCCCTACTTTGCTGACCTGTACATTCTACTGAATCTTAGAAAGAGAGTCCCTCTCATTCACAGAACACTTGAGGCGCACCTTTTATTGGTGGAGCTGGAAGTTTTCTCCTCTGCTGTCTTGATGTGTCTATTGTGTGCATCTGTAAACAACATACATGCATTACTCAATTCCATTATAGAGAAAGAGGCAAGATTTCCCCAATGTATTTTTTGAATACTACATAATGTTCTGGCACCTGGTTTGTTTGCTTTTGATCCCGTTTCCTTGTCAGGCGAACACAGGGAGCCACGTTCAAGCCTGCAACAGTGAGAGCTGATATTCTGCTCTCAATATCTGAAATCTTCAAAGAAAATAAAAGAGAGAGACAGACAGATGGGGAGGGGGGAAAAGAAGTTTTAAAATTACTGTGGATGCCACTACTGAAATAATAACCCTCCCCCAGTAAAATCCTCTTTAATAAGAAAATATAAACAGATGGCTAACTTCTTCAGCAATTCTGACACTTTCCTGCATTCTTTAGTCCTGACATTAAAAGGGACATAATTTGTTAGTAAAGATGGAGTAAAAGAACAATCCAACCTACCTTGTGACTCCAAGGAAGAGGCATTTTACTCCTTTTGAGGAAAAAAAGAAAGGAGGAGAGAAAACCTGCATCTGCTATCTCCCGATTACCTTTAGCTGCATAATCCCAAATTCATTCAATATGTGTTTTTAAAGAGCTACATTCAAACAATGACTTTGTGGGACACATTTCCTAACTCAAAATTAATTTCATACATGTGCAAAGTACATCCTCTGTCACAAAATCTAAACATTTGCTCTTAAGTATTTATAGTTCAAATGTATATGCATATTAAACACAAGCATGCATAAAGGCAGGCATACACTATATAAAAATACTGAATGGTAAACAAAATGCCAGGGAAAAGTAGTCTGATATTGGGAGTAGTGGAGACAAGTATTGACAAAGAGAAAGAAGAGTCAGAGAAGTCAGACATATAACCCAATAGCTGATTCACAATGACTCCAGAAGCCACAGTTGGCTTCACTCTGCAGAAGATCTTCCATCGGCCTCTTTGCATAGTTTAGGCCTCTCTCCTCCTCTCTCTCACCCCCATTAACAGATTTACCCTAAAATAGTGACCAAAGCCAAAAAAAACACCACTGCCAGTTTGCCAAGCACTTCTGACATCAGAGACACATCAGGCTCTCAGATCTTTGCTCAGTCCTGAGTTGAGCATACTTCCACTAAGTAAAATCACCAGGTACTTCCCATTAAACCCTGACAGAGTCATGTCAGGGCATCTTGCTGGGTACAGACTGGGCAGAGAGCTGCAAGCAGTGTCAGCCCTTTGAGGATTGGCAGCATTATCTTGTTCAGCTTTTAGCACCAGATTGCAATGCGTTCTGAGCCCCAGGCTTTCTGGAGCCTGCTAGAGTGGTGCTAGATCACCATGCACAAGAGTTCTTGCCTTTGGCTGGGATGTGTGCTGCTTAGCACCTAAATCCCATGGCAGGCATGCAAGCCCTAGGCTCTGTCCTTGGCTCAGCCTATGGCTGCTATTGGCCTTTGCTGGTAGAAAGCTGCCAACAGTGGCATCTTTTGGAAAGTGCTGATTAGACAAACTGCCTCAGACTCTATTTGCTGTCTGACCGGGGCCACGCACATGACACAGAGCGCACCATGGGAGCTGCCTGGCAGCAAGGAGCAGTCCAGCATTAGTACTGCAGTAAGAGGCTCTGCAGTGCCATGTCCAAAAGCAAGCTGAGGGAAGAAATAAAGAGATACAGTACATCTGGCTGGGCTGAGTTACACAGCTCAGTTAACACTCCGCTCAGCTTGTGATGCAGTCAGCATCCTTTGATCACCAGACTATGGCAGTACAGAAGAATATTCAAAGTGCGTACACTGAGGTGGGTGTTAGGCAAGGCAGTGTGAAACCTGCAGGTGGAGAGGAGCTGCTGTCCTCACCTGAAGCTCTGCATGATGAACCTGGGCAGCTGCTGTGGCCACCTGATCCTCCAGATCGGCCAGCTCAGATTCCTCAGTAACACTGTTGATCTTGCGTGCGGCGTCCTCCAGGTTGTTCAGCTGCCCCTCCAGCCCATACACCGTGCTGGCTGTCAGGTACACCTGCAGGGCCAAGGTGGGGACAGGTGTCAGTGATTCCTGGTTTGTGGGCATGCAGGTTTGACCAGACTGCATTTTCCATCATGCCTGCAAACTTCCCTGCTTGCTAGCCCACCACAGGGAGATTTACCTGGCAGAGGAAAGTCATGGGGAAATAATCTGAAAAACACACATCCACAAAGAGAAGGGACGAATGAGGTGGCTGCATTACAGATTTCATAGGAGCTACAATGGTATTCCAAATCAGATTTGTTCCAGATTGATTAGTGAAGAAAAAAGTTGAAAAGTTTGCTTTTTTATTATTGACATTCAATCGCATAATACCCTAAGTCCACAAAGGGAAGGCAACAGATCACACCTCATATAAAGCTGTGTTTCTTTAACCCACTTGATGCCTTCTGGCTGTAAAAACTGCATGAATAACTGTTCAGCAGCAAATAGTTATTAACTTCCTATGGAGTAAATGTGCTTATATGTATGAGGATTTTCCATCCCATCCTGCTCTCACCCAAACAGGCAGCAGGCAAAACCTTCCCATCTCCTGGGCCTTTGAGTGACTCTGTGGAGGATCAACAGGCTTATTTGGGCCACATAAGAGAGAATTATTGACTTTGTAATTCAGAGTTCTTCCCTAAAAATGAAAAACTCTTACAATTTTGGCCCACCTCTGGTATCTATAACTACAGCTAAAGGTTTCATTTCCCATTCAGCCCTTCAGAGCAGTAATTAGTCATACACTCTGTTTTATAGTTTCTTTTATTTCACAAACCCCCTAAGGTACATGGAGGTCACTGGTGTATAGAAGAGGGTAATTTTCAAGCATTAGCTTTTGACATCTGAGCTTAAAATTGTGTAGAACCACATAAAAATACTGCTCTTTCTGCCCATTTACTCCTTAGCCAAGAGACTTGTTTCCATCAGGCTGGTAACAGCACAGTGGAAATGAAATACATATTCTGATTTTCCCCATTGTAATAGTAGTAAAGACCAGGTTGTTACAAACCTAGCATGAATTAAACATGGCTGTGGCTGACTTCAGGGTACAAAGGGCAAGCAAACAGGATCTGAAGCAGATCTTTGAGCTAATACCTTCATTTCATACATCTTCTACTCCAGTCATTACATCTGCCCACAATTCCTGGATCATTCAGTCCTTTGACATAAGAGATATTCAAATAATTTATGGTAATGCTGTGACTTTATGGATCAAAATGGTAGAGAATGATCAGATTGAAATTTGTTTACTTTTTATTCCTTTTCTATTTCATTATTGTTTCTTAATTGCTTGAAATAGTTTTCTTTTTTCTTTGTATCAGTTGTAGATAGGTTTTTTTCAAGCACGTGACTTTGCTAAGAAACAAAATCACTACATCTGTACAAACCAAATCTTGTAAGAACACTTTCAAACTGCAGGCATGAAATCTTTGAAAAACATACCAAAAAGAAATAAGTGATCTAATGTAAAATTTCTGCTGAAGTACCTGGGGATACAGGTGGTCCATAAAGTCAACATGATAATTTAAACAGAAATGCTCCTGCTTTAGTGTGGTTTAATTATTCTTACTGTTCATTTAAATGATACATCTTTTAAGTATGATATACTGCAGCCAGTTCAGATTAAAAGACAGGTTTTTTTTTAGATTTCCCTGTCACATCTAAAAGCTTAAAGAAAGAAGAAATGAAACATTTTGAACAGCAGCATCTTTAGAAAGTTAAAGAAAAGATGCATTTTAAGTGCTGTGGCAAAAATCTCTGCACAGTAAGATGTTATTTTCAAGAAGGAGAAGAAAATCTAAAGAAAATGGGACTGATAGAAAAATGTGGGAAAGAAAGGTCATCAGTGTTTCTGTAACTCAATCAGCCCCTATATTTGTGAAATGTTAATGAACATTTTCCAGCTGGAGCTAAAGAAAATATTTTTCTAAGAATGTTCCCTTCACCTGGACAATTGTTGCACTCCAAACAGCAATGGTGTTCTTGCAGGTCTACTCTAAATGATGCCCTGATTCATACATTCATATTTATATTGTGGAGACTTATTTTACTGTCATTTAGGTATGCACAACTTCCACAAAACCCCAACCTTTTGCTTGTACAGATGGCCCTACATTCTCCACATTGTTGCATGCAGAGTCTTCAAAAGGCTAGAGAGAGCAAAAATGAACAAAGTGTTTATAAACACCCAGATCCTCCTGCAGAAGTTGCTGCAAAGAGGATGTGGTTCATGTAGATATGGCCCCAGCTGCAATGGGAAAATTTATGGTTTCCTGGATTTCTAAAGGCTCTTTACCATGGAGTGTAATAGTGAAACCTTCAAACTGTGAAGATTTTGTCATCTACTTCATGTCCTGTGTGGCACAGAGAAAGATGTCCTGTGGGGACACAGCAAGGCTGTGCTGGATACCTTGTGAATTCTGCAGAGAAATGGGAGAAGCTAAAGCAGAAATGCGGCAGCAAGGGCAAAGCCAAAGCAAGAAATGCTCTGCCTCTGTGTCCAGTGTCTGCTAGTCAGAAATGCTTGGCCCAAATGAATGATTTGAGGCCACAGCATCACAGATGCCAAAGCTCCACATTGCTGGGAGGGATTATCAAAGTGCAATTGTGGGAAAAAACAAAACATGCACCTTAGATAGTTTACAATACAGTTTTCCACAGAAAAAACATGTAGGACCAGATTTCCCCAAATTGCTCTTTGTCCTGCAGAATTTCTTAGTTCTTTACAAGATGTGGTCCAGCATGCACTTGGATTTTTATTCTATATTCACTCCCCTACCAGATGAATTCTGTGGTGTTTGGACCTTTAGGATACTTTACTATTTCATAAGAGAGAGTCCAGTGCCAGGACTGGCTTTTAGTGTCATAGAGTATCTTCCACCCAGTTCTTAGTCTGGGGCTGCTGTGGAAATGTGTTTCTGTGGAGAAAACTGATTTTATCCTCTAAGAGGAGATTCTGTCTGAAAATTTTCTTGGGGCTAAAGAAAACGAGGATTTATTTTCTTGAATTGATCAGGATGATATAATGGGACAGTGCAGATTCCTATGAGATTTTAAGAGCTCCTAATGAAGGGAAAGAGCACTTGAATGTGGGAAGAAGAGAAAGTTAAAAGTCTACCAACTCCATTAATTGGATTCACAAAAATTTTCAATGAGTAGTGACTTCCTTCTATGATTCAGCATTGTACTTTCCCCTGCAGATTGCAGGTATTCATGAAAAAGGATGGATGATTTGGATGTCACCAAACAAATGTTTGTTTAATTCAGATTCTCCAGCCTGCTCTTTCTAGCAGTACAGGAGGCAGCTCCAGCTTCCAGGGTGTTCAGCACGGTGTGCTGGAGATGTAGGGGGGAGGAAGAGCTTTTCCACTTCTCTGTGTGACTGGAGAAATAATGCTTTTTCCACCTGTCCTTGGAGTGATGAGGTGGTGCTGAGACTGGGAAATGTGTGGTTTCATCCAGGTGTGGCACAGCCACACTGCCATAGAGGCGTGGAGGGGATAAATGAGCTTTTGAGATAGAGCTTCTAAACCCCAAAGCATCCAATTCCTCCTCCCCTCTATATTTAGAGTACATATTAAAAACCCCCCACTGACACAGTTTTAAGCACTGTTGAAACACCATTTTTTTTTCTATTTGTGTATTTGTTTAAAAACCCCAAATTACTTTTGAACATCCACTGATGCTGCCCCGTGTGCTTTCCCTTTCCAGTTGGTGCACACAAACAGGTGCTCTCACACACACATGTGACTCTTTCACATACTGATTCACCTCCTTACATTTTCTTCCAGCGTGGTGAGCTGCTCATCGAGTCTGACAGGATCTGTGCCCAGTGGGAGGGCTCCTCTCCCTCTGTCCTGAACGTCATCTGGGAAGTCACAGGGATCAGTGGATTCTGCTATCAGCTCTTCAGTGGCATTGATGACTTTCAGGACTTCTGTAGATATGTTGCAGAGAGAGACAGCAGAGTACTTCTATTTTGTTACAAGAACAGACAGAGAAAACAACAGCATTAAATTAGCACAGAGGGGTAAGATATAAATCACCTTCTACTAGCCCCAGCTTTAGCCATGCTAAAACCATATCCATGGTTCTCTGCTGCAAACAGACACTTCAAGAACCATGTAATGGAATTGGAATTGTTTTGCCTTTTCCTCTTTCCCTTTCTCACATACCCACACTGCTACAGCATGCAAAGTAACATACACATGCAATTCTTCTACAACAGAATTCTACTGGAGGGATGATCCAAATCTTATCCCAAAGGAGCACACAAGATCCAGCTTTAAACTCTACATGAGCTACATAAAGCTGGTTTTGCAAAAGTGTTTTAAACATGTTTAAAACACAATTTTCCTTTTTGGATACTGGCAAAGAGATATGCAATCATCTATGTCTGTATCCACAAGAGCCATTTGATTGTGGATGCAAACATGGAAAAGCAATCTTCAGCAGCCCTGTAAGGATAGCATTTTACTAAAATGATTACTATGAACTAAATGATCATCCCAAATAAACAAAGATTGACTATAATTGTGCAAACACTTGTATCCTTTTACTTTTTTTTTAATTTCAATTTACCTCTTTTTTAATATGGAATAAATTATATCAAATACCAAGGAAAAGCATGCAGTTTTATAGATTTTTAAAAAACAGCTGAAAACCTTTTTATCAATGTTCCTTACTTGTAATTTGTAATTAACTGTCCTGATTCTTATGATTCTCACATATCTTTAAGCTTCAGGACCTTCTCTGATGAAGGAAAAAAATTTCACCAGATGTACCTTCAAGCACCAAGCTCAACATCCAAACTATACAGCTTGGAGACTGAGCCAAAACTTGTTGAAGCCAATAAAATTACTGTCACTGAATATATGTGCAATACCTTTACAGCTGCTTTTCCTAAAAGATAGTGTGGAAAAATTTAAATCAAAATTTAATTAATTCCTCAAACCTGCAAATATTTATGCATGTGAATTAGGGGCTCACCTGTCTTTAAATTTTCTCACAAACAAAGTATCGGCAGATCAGTACTGAGGAAATGGACAGTCTTTGGATTCTATACAGTAAATTCTATGGTACTGGAGAGTATAACTCATTAAAAATGTCTATAGGCAGGATACAGGAGAAATAATGTTCTTTTAATTCCCACAATTTCTGATGGGGTAAATTGGAAACCTACTTTCATTATTTCTTTATTTTAATCAGCAGTCCATTATTATTCTAGGTAAGACTTCTACTGAAAAGCTACGTTTTTAGCAGTACATGCTCAATTGTTGTGTATCAATACATTAAGGCATCTTTAGCACTATTACTCATCTGAATTACAAGAAATAATTAGAATGAGAGATTAAAGAGAAGAAGAACAAAGCAAGTACAGTATGCTACAGCACTCCATCTTTAGCTTGTTAGGATAGTCAACACAGCCCCAGACAAGCAGGCCTGGGACTCTTACTGAGAACACATACTTGAACCCTATGAAAAGACTACTGGTTTTACTCCATTTATTTTCACAAGTGCCAATTAGGTTAAAATCAGATCAATAATTTTATAGGAAAGAAGAGAAAAATCAATGCTACTTTCTTGTATTATTTACTTCTACAAGTACCTAGTTCTTATATTCTGTGAGTAGTGAACAAAAAAGGGTGAAGGCCAGACACTGTATATTCTTCATCATATTCAATGATGTATGTTTTCCATTTCAAGAACTGTAGCCTCACTTTAGTGTTCATTATTTCTTAAATTTTTTATTATCCTTTGTAGTTAATGATCAATTTCAAAAAAAGATTAAATTAAATTAGAAAAAGTTATTTTTATACCACAATATGATAATCCCTATTGGCATTTTTCACAGACCAATTCCTATAAAATATTTTTTCTGTTTTCCAGGTAAAGTTGTCTGTGATAGATACCTTTTTGAAATCAAGATTTTGAGTGAAAAACACCCTAGCTTCTTAATAGGTAATGGATAGGGGAAAAGTAGTTCAACAGGAAAGAATAGAATAGAATAGAATAGAATAGAATAGAATAGAATAGAATAGAATAGAATAACTTTTCTTTTGGAAGGTGATGAATGCTTACTTAGTCCAGCTACCTGACTAGTTCAGGGCTGACCAAAAGTTAAAGCATGTCCTTAAAGGATATTGTCCAAATGTTTCTTAGACACTGACAGGGTTGGGCACTAACCACCTCTCTAGGAAGCCAATGTTTGAGCAACCTCACAGTGAAAAAATGCTTCCAAATGTCCACGCTAATCCTCCATAGGTGCAGAAATGTGATTTGTAAAAAGCTGGATACTCAGTTAATGATTTTTTAAATGATTTTACCCTCCTTTTGAGCAACTATCCAAAGCTGTTAAAACAGATCATGTTCCAAAATGGTCAGTTTGCAAATAGAGTAAGGTACACTAGATAAAATTATTTAACATGTATAATGGGAAAAACCCAAAATAAATTAAAAAAAAAATGAATTGCAGGGTTTTAGTACTTCACAAATCTCTCCCTTCCCTGACCACCCATGTCAAACCGAGCATTTACAAGATCATATAAAAATCACCTGAAATTCACAGACACAGAAACATCAAGATCATCCTGGTAGGTGGATTTCAAATTGCTCCAAACATCTCTTGATTATCTGATTTATCTTGCCCTTGCAGGACAGGTCATTGCTTACACCTCTGAGTGACTCACAGGGACAGCTGTCATGCCATGACACAGAATGTTGTCTTGTCAAGCAAGTCAGAGAACTAATATGGATGCGGTAGATGTAGAAAGCAATCTCTGGTACAAATATCCAGCACAGGAAAGCTAAGTGCAACCATTCTTCTTGAAACTCTGGGATGCATTCGGATTTCAGCTGTGCTACCCTACTTCTGAATTAACCCCACCACTCTCAAATCAAATCCATGCAGCAGACCAAGTATGAATGTTTCTAAGAGTTATAAGAATCTTTATTTTTTTTATTAAATGTGAGACTAAGCATCTAATGGAATGAGGAAAACATGCATTTATCTTTTTTATGATAATTAACACCCATGGTCGCCAAATGTTAAGAACACAGTCAAAAGAATATTCTTGATTTCTCTGAGTTCTTTGTGGTTGAGTCTTAAAACCAATGAAATGCTAAAAATGTGTGTGTATGCAAGCATACATACATGTTTGCACTGAATATAACAAAAATCTTGAAAAACTGATATTTGGAAATATCAGATCAAATACTTTCCACTTTACAGATGGAAAATAATCCTGTTATGTTTCAGTGGTCTAAAGATAAAGTGGTCTTGCTGACTGTTAGCCACTTCCCTTTCCTTCTGTTGTCTCCCTTTCCCCTCCCCTTTCCTTTCCCCTTTCCTTTCTTTCCTTTCCTTTCCTTTCCTTTCCTTTCCTTTCCTTTCCTTTCCTTTCCTTTCCTTTCCTTTCCTTTCCTTTCCTTTCCTTTCCTTTCCTTTCCTTTCCTTTCCTTTCCTTTCCTTTCCTTTCCTTTCCCTTCCCTTCCCTTCCCTTCCCTTCCCTTCCCTTCCCTTCCCTTCCCTTCCCTTCCCTTCCCTTCCCTTCCCTTCCCTTCCCTTCCCTTCCCTTCCCTTCCCTTCCCTTCCCTTCCCTTCCCTTCCCTTCCCTTCCCTTCCCTTCCCTTCCCTTCCCTTCCCTTCCCTTCCCTTCCCTTCCCTGTTGATGCTGACAATATTTCCTGTGTTGTTTAACTCAAGCATCCTACACTGGGAAGTGCTTTATAGACCAGTATTTGCATTCTTGCACATGTAAGAGAAGGAAAACAGGATGATAAAACTGAAGCAATATTAAGTACCCAAACTGCTAACAGCAGGTGAGCTTTAAGTGTTTGTATGCATCTCAGCAGCCTGTGACATTTTCACATCTTTTCCTTTGCATGAACATTATGACTTTTATTTTTGATGCTCTTAAAATAGTTCAGTTCTCTATCACTAGCACTATTTTTTTCTGCCCATTGTACTCAGTCATTATTGTTTTCTTTTCTCCTGCCACTACGATGCCATCATTAGGCTTTTTTAAAGATCGTGGAAGGAGGTGACCTGCAATTCAACAGAGAACAGTGACATCAACAGCTAGATCAAGAAGTAGAGCAAGAACACCTTTCCATCACTAGCAGTCCTGGCAGTATTGACCACATCCTTGATGACTTGTGGTGCAATCATTTTTAGCTCCAGTGTCAAGGCGTTATATCATGCACTGAGTCACAGTCGATATCCCTCTTTTTATAGGGATTTATAGGGAATTAAGGGGAGCTGGGGAGAAGATAAGTTTTGCTTTGCCACTGATTAACTCATCCTTTCAGAGTAACCTGACTGAATTCAAGATGGGTGAAAACAAAATCAAACCTCAAACCTGTCTCCTTCATCTCCCCACCCTATGGGAATTCATTCTAGAGTTTTGAGAAGGCCCTGAAAAGCCCAATGAAAGTCCTTCCCAGGCTAGTGAAATCTGGGACACAAGTCACAGTGTGGGAAGAAAAGAGCCATCAATGCCCAACTATCTGTGGCAGTTGTCAACCCTGACCTTCCAAAGACCTTTGGCCCAACAGTGAGCCCTAACCACTCATTACCATGAAAATTGTGGGGAAAAAAAGGCTAAATTTTGCCTGCCTGTTTGATGGCAGACAAATATACCATGGTTATCTGTGATATCAAAGAATTACTCTTCTCTGTAAGTTTAAGATTACCTGCCTTGAACTTTATCATCAATATCTTCATTTATGGGCATTCCTTTAGAAAAAGAAAGCCAAATTATCTTACAGGCTGAGAGCTATTCTACTGATAGTCTCCAAAGTATAACACAGAGAAATAAAGTCTCTCTTTTTGACTGTGCTAGGTAATGCTGAATATTACATTTCACTAATTCAATCCACTGTCCTAATATAGTTACAGATGTTATGCTTATTAATATTTAATGCCTTATTTCTAGAGACAAGTTGCCTCTAATCATGAGAATGGAAGTGATTTTCCAAGAGGTGAAATATTATAGGCTAAGTCAGAAATTAAAATATTCCCATCTAAAAATCTACACAGGATTGTGATATACAATGGACACATACATACTGATGACATTACGCAACTGGATAAACACTTTTTCTTTAATGTTACCATTGATATTTATACTAAATAAAATCAAGATAATTAAAAGATGATTAAAACTCATAGGACAAAACTAATAGCAAGGAAAAAAGAAAAAATTGACACAAGTGTCTTGTTAAATTAAGCATCAACTTCTAACACAAAAAAGTTACTCTTATTTTATAACTGAGAGAATGATGTATGACATACTAAAAATAGCAGGTATTTTAAAATATAAGCTAAGCATATATTTGCTCAGGGAATATAATGAAAATATTTTTACTATGTGATCCTCATAAGCTGAGACTTAAATAGCACAGAATATAAAAGCCTCTTTCTGCCTAAAAGAATCATAAGCAACAGTCACTAGCAGCAAAGTGAGAAAATATCTACTTACTGTACAAATTGTACAATGAATTAAGGGTTTTAATTATTTTTTAAATTGAGAACTTAGAAAGATTTTTGAAGACCACTATGGTCAGTAAAACTTCCTTCTAAATTTCTTAATATAGGTGAGTACATGAGAATAGAAAGTTACGCCTTATCTTTTTCTTCTGTTCTTCTTTACTGACAAAACCAAATTTTCATCACAAGGCCAAACAAGGAAGTCAGTCTGCTCCACATGTTAACTGTGATTATAAAATTATTTTCTGCACTGATTATTGATTGTGGCCAAAAGGTAAGATTTTTCAGGCCTGATATTTCCAAGAAAACATTTTGAGTTTAAGAATGTTGATTGATAAATGTGGAAACCCTCAATATCACATTAATGCATCTCTTACTACATAAGAGATGTAAGAAGACACAAACAAAACAAAGCTTTCTCACCTGCTGCAATACAGTGGATAAAAACTGCAGCTTTAAATGGAGATCAAAAGCCTTTTGTTTTTCCTAGATAGTGGGAAAGCAGTTAAATAAAAAGGCAGAAAAATTATATTAACAACTACAGAGGTTAACAACTATACAGGTTCAGACTTACAGGGAAGTTTAGGATAAACAGCAAGGATAAAGAAACTACCAAGATTAAAATAGCATAAAATTTCAATTTTACATTGATTACTAAAATATTTAAAATAAAGCAATGCCTAATTTAATCTTATTTATGAGATTTAGACTAACAGACTTCATTGAGACAGAAATTGCAAATCACACACAATGGTTTATAAAATGAATCAGAGGGAAAATACTATTTCTACCACCACAAAAAGTGTCACTAGGAATGGAAAAACACTTTTGCAGCAGTGTTAAGAAGAAGAAGAAAAGCCAGCTATCTTCACTTTTGGAGTGTACATGGTAGCAATTTGGACAGTAGTTACCAAAGAGTCTGTACCTCACTTATGCCACAGTCAGATGCCCATGTGAGAAACACCTGGGCTAAGTTAAGCAAGATGTCTTGTGCCAAATCACTTCCTACTCTTTGGTGCTGGGCTCACTGTCCCAAAACAAACAAGTAAAACCCTTCATAGCACAAGTCTCCAGTGACCAGCCAGTAGGCTTATAGCAATCTCCCTAATTTCCTTAGGCCTGTTTAAACTGAACTGACTGGTTTTGCCGTGAAGTAATGACTAAACCACAGCTGCCCTGCTGGCTGTGCTGTGACAGAAGTATCTTCCAGCTGAGGAGTAGCATTTCCCTGAAACTCTTTCAGCTACATCTGAAAGACCTCAGTTTTCACTTCCCAGTCTTGAGGCAGCTTACAAAAGAAGACAAAATGGTAGTAAAAAAACTATTTTTTACTCTTTTTCCACTATTTTGTTCCAGCAGCTTACACTAATGTTCACTGCTTTTCTGCAACTGTATCTGTAGAATAGCTTGGACATTTTCTCCTTAAGTAAATAAATCTTTGGCAAGGACAGAACTGAAGGAGATTCCCCTTGCATGCACACTATAAGAGCTGGCTTGGGTGAGCGTGCAGGCAGGTGTCAGAACTGAGACTATAAGAAAAAAGCTGTTTACAAAGATACTGCATTCCCCATGTGAAGGCAGCTGAAGTGTCACCTCTTCTGCCCTTCACTAGTAGATCCAACAGGGCTTTGATTCAGTTGCTTAAACACAGGTAGACAAAGTACAATTTGAAACAGCTTGGAGTGTGTGAGGATTTTGAAACAATACTGTCTGATATGACATGGACCTGGGAGATTCACATTGCTTCTGGACTAGCAGCTTAAGATCCTGTGGGATGCTCTAAGTTATCTCAGATGGTCTATCTACATCCATATTTACACAACTGTACTGAGCCCAGGAAGTGTCAGAATTGGAGGTACACAAACAACCCTTCTTGCTTTGGAAACTTTAAAAAATAAATGTTCATGGTCTTGATGCTTGAAACAGAAGACTCACATTTTAACAAAATAAACTTAGGATCAGCTTGATATTTCATACTAAAGACTGATTAATAATAGCAAATACATTGGAGAAACACCTTGAATGGGAATTTTGTCCAGCAAACCACTTAAACCTCAGTTTAAAGCTGAACATATACTTGACTGGTTTGATAAATTGAGAACTTAAAACTTTGGATCCATTAGCCAAGTGTGAAGATTCTTGTCTCATACTGCTTTTCACCTTCTGTAACCCAATTTTTTTTCTCTGCTGTCATTGAAAATCCTGTGCATAGACTATCTGCAGTTCATAAACCTTAAAGACCACTTTTTACAATGCTGTCCACATTCAGTTTTCAATCCTGGACTTTGGGAGACTGCCCAGATAATTAACATAATTTTAAAAGCAATGATCTATGAAAACACAAGAATTAATCTGAGCATCTTGCACACAAAACTGTGAAACAACAGACACACAAATAACTTCCAAGCTCTTAACCCAGGAAGACATCATTGTACTGCAGTGTTCAGCATTACTACCATAATAGCAGCAATTTAGTAAGCTACTGTACTTACGCTGTTGTGTTTTCTGGACAACGTGATCCACTGGTTCTCCTTTAGAAACTTTTATTCAGAGAGTAAACTTTTACTTCTAAAGCTTTTAGGCATATGAAGCTGGATGGCAGTTTTCTATAAACCCCTTCCTGAACCAAGACACCAGCCAAAATACTCAGGAATTCATGTATTATCTTGCAACTGTTGCAAGATAATGATCACAAAAACTACGACACCATTTCTGTGAGGACACTGCCTGCACCAGCACAAATGCCTCAAGAAGCCCAGCCACCAGGAGACACAGGCTCTTGGTATTCCAGCACTGCTGTGTCAGCCTCCCAGACATCCCTGCCGTGATGCTTCAACAGGTCTGTGCTGTACAGGAGGGATTCACTGGCATGTGCATGTCCAATGACATTCTCCAGCTCCATCAAGGCTGTGAGCAAAGGTCTCTCCAGTGACTGTGTCCAGTGAGCCCCAAGCTTGCCTGACCTCCCTTACTGAGCCCTGGCCATCCCCTCCAAGGCCAGCCCTGGGCACAGCCACCAACACACACACCAGGGAGCTGGCCCTCTCTTCTGTAGGAACATGCACCCACATGCACGGCTACTGGCTATTCTTCTTGCTAAAAAGACAGAAGCCAGGCAGATTTTCTAATAAGTCTCAATCTCATTATGCCAGTAGTTGAGTAGTGCTAATTTACCTGGTGAAAAAAGCAAGATGTATTCTTGAAACAAAGGAAATGGGCCTCTGGCAAAAACCAACATGAAAACGTTATTCATAGTTCATGCTTTCCCCAAAATAAATCTTTTTAAAACCTAAGAAGAATAAAATTTTTCCAGAGGATGGAAGCATAAATATTTAATGAAAAGATGATTTATGCTGTTATTCATACTGTCAAGAGACTTGGGAGGTTTCACTTAGGAAACAGGATCCCACTGTGCTACTTAACAAACTCACTTAGAGGCTGTCATTCAGAGAAGAGCTATTGTGTCATGTAGTAATGGCAACAGACAACAACAGGATTTAAACAAAGTTACTAAGCCTTGGTTGTAAGATTCTCTGAGCAGAAGTAAATGCATAAAGGGATTTAAAGAAATTCCTTAAGCACACAGCACATTGCATCAAGCTAATGCAAAGAGGAGGGAAACTCCACATTACTATGGAAGTTTAACTCGCTTGCTCATTGGTATATCTTAAGAAAGTTGTAGTGCTAAGTAGAAGGTGACAAAAAACACAAGTAAGGTTTTAACAACTATTTCAATTTTCATGCTATGTTTGAAAAAATGGCAGGGGCTAATCTGTTTTTTAACATAATCTCCATAGTTTCTGGTAAAGTGGTCACAGGGATAGACTGCATTCAAACTGCAACCTGCCAAAATAGCCTTCTAGAATGTAATTCTGGGATATACCATGAAATAAAGACCCAGTCAATTTATCTTCATGAAAGCATTAAAAGAGAAGGAGAATGGATGGAGGAGACTGTGAACTAAACACATTCCATTTATCATGCTTGCCACTCTCAGGATCAGTGCCATTAAGATACTTCAAAGAGAATTTACATTTTGCTTTTTTTCTTTAGGCATTCATATAGGGTTTGGTGGAATAAAGCAAAAACTAACCAATCAATCAAAAAAAAAGAGCAAGACAGAAAGAATTGTGCAAATCTTTGCGCTACTAAAAGATGTTTCACTAAGACAACAGTTGTACAATTTTAATTTTGGTTTGTTCACACCTGAAGTTTAGAGGGGCTGAAGGCTGACTCTACCCTAAACACGACTTTTGGTGAAAACATGGCCTTTCACTGCACAAATAAGACAAGTGGACTTTTCAGGGCTCTGAATACCCCAGAAAGACCATTAATTACTTCTGTAGCTTAAGAAGCACAAAATATTTTCCATAAAAACAAGCCTGCTGCAGGATTATGCTTGTTTTAAAATGAGAGCTGTGAATCTCCACAAGACCATTTTAGGCAATCACAAACTGAGGGATAATGAAAATGAAGGTGCTGAAAATCTAAGAAGATTTAAGTCTAAGTCCCAAAATTAACTTGTGTTAATTAATACCGACCTAAATCCTCAGGTATCCCAGATGAACTAAATAATTAACTCAAAGGTCATCATATTTAAATTTGCATCTTAAAGGCAGACATATAATTCAAAACCTCCATCTGAAGCAAGAATTGAGAATCCATAAATGCCAATCAACTTCAGCTAACTCTCCATGAAGGATACCACTTCTACCACTGCTTCAGATAATAATATATAAATATCCTTTTAAAAGCATCAGCTCAATGTGTGATTACGTGAGATTCCCAGTTTCTATTTAAATTCTAATTAAAACAGAAGCCCTGGTTTTTAATGGTGCAGACAGGTGAAGGTCAGCTAAGCACCAGGTACCTAATTTCCAATGATTCAAAAACAATACATGTTTTTAAGTCTTATCCTATGGTCAGGTGTACAAGAACTAAAAATTCCCAGCAATTTAAAGCTGCTGAAGTGCTCCCGAATAAGCTTATGAGAACAGAAGATAAAAGACCAAGAAAGACAAGCAGCATGGCTAAAATAAAAGCAAGATGGCTAAAGTATAGTATTTATGTTCAGGAACAAAAAGCAGAATCTAGGCACTCCAGCTCTCATTTTAATGGTGCAGTGTTGGGGAAGATGAAACACAAAACCCTTATAAATATGATTGCCTGGCAAAAGATTTTGAGTATATGGAAACTATAAGCAAGATTGAAATGAAAGCAAGCTTTGAGATACCAAGCCTTAGTTACTGAACAACGGGAAAACAACAGTATGGCCACTGAAGGTAATCCCCTTTTGATGGAACAATACCCTCTGCTTGCAGGCAGGTCCAAGGGTCACAGCAGACCCTGCCAGCTTGGCAGAAGTGGTCCACAGAGTAGTTTTTAGGGTTTAAAATGTAACACAGTATAGTAATGTAATGATTCTTATAGGCTGTATGTAAATGCTACAGGATTTGTATCTTGTACTAGATTGGTTAGTGAGAATTATAATATTCAGCTCAGAGAAAATGTATTGTATTGTAACGGGAACTTCATCTTCTTTTACTCTTCTTCTGTCCTCTTTTCACTTTGCTGTTATTAATCTCTCGCTCTCTCTTGCTCACGCGCTCTTTTGGGCTCCTCTTTGGGGCCTGCTCCAAGCTGTGGCTGGCTCCCAGCAGGCCCCTGCACCCAGGCCCTTTGCAATAAACCCCAAGTTCCAAGACCTGGCTTTGGAGATCTCTCGTCTCCATCTGTCCCGACCGTCCTACCACCCATCGCTCCTACAATGCTGAACTAATGCTTCTGTATATTTAATTTGAAACCTGATGCCCAGCTCAGGAGGCTGCCTCTGGCCAATAGTGGTGAGTGATGGACTGAAAGATCTGTAAATCCCTACAAATGTGCATTTTCCAACAATCAGGATTTTTAAAGAGAAAGCATATTGGGACTTCTGGCTTTGAAAGCATCTAAAATCATTGGTTGCCTGAAAGTAGGTTCTCTTATGCTTGTCTTTCACATGACATCTACTCATCCTAAAGTTATTGCATCTTTTATGAGTTTGGGTATGTCTGTATTTTAGACTGCCAAAGCTCCAGCTGGTTTTATACACTGTCATCTTCAGTATTTCCTGGTAAGATGTTGGCCAGCCAACTTTCCAGAGAGAAGGCACATGTCAGATGATTTAAAAGTACCTTTAAGGACAACTCAAAGACTTGTCAAGAATAAGAATGAAAGCAGGGTGCTTGTTTCTCTACACCTGGAGAAGGTTTCCCTGCCAATTGCACTGAATTCCAGACCATGAAGAATACTGGAGTATTCTGGTTTCTTTATTATAGACAAAAAGAGTATATACTGTGACCATTAATGAAGATAACTTTTTAATCCAAATCAAATAAAGGATTAGGAACTCCAAGCATTCCTTTTTTTGCTGAACATGGTAAGCACTTTTTTAAAACTTAAAAAAATGTTACTGAGGAAAAAGATATTAATCTTTGCTGTATTTTAGATAACTGACATACTAATTTGAAAGAAATAGCAAAATTAGGAGAGGAAAAAACCTACCAATATCACTCTGTAGATGCATGCAGATGAGTAAGTACACCAAAAACATACATTCAGCATTTTCTGTGCTCAGTTCTCTATACAGGAGCATTTCAGAAAGTCCTCTTTACAGCCTTTAATTCTGGATTTCATTTGCATAATGTTATAACCCCAGCTAGCCGACATATGCTGCTGAATAATGTGATATTGCTGTTTCGTCTTGGCAAAACAAATAAAAATAAATTAAATGCTGCTAACAAGCCCTGACAATAAATCCTTTATGTGATTTCTTTGGAAAGGTTGTGTGTACATCATGGAGGTATTTGCACACGTGATAACAAAGGTATTTACACTCCTGTGTAGTCCATGGCTAAATAACTCAGAATCAAAAAGTCACATGCTCCTTATATTTGGAATGTAAGGGGATTACCTAGTCCAACTCTTCTGCTCAAACCACACGCCCAGGGCTGTTGTCCAGTCAGATTTTGATTATATCCAACAACACAGACTTTACAATCTTTCTGGGAAACCTATTCCAGTATTTAAACAGGAACACAGTGAAAAAGCTTTTCATTTGGATGGGATTTTTTTGTATTTCAGTGTGTGCCCACTGTTTCCATTCCTATCGGAGGAAAGAGTTGCATTTCCACTTTATTTCCCATAACAAACACTCCCCATTCTCTCCTATTAGATATTTAAATACATTGAAGAAATTCTCCCAGACCTTCTCTTCTTTTCTTCAAAAGACAATTCCAACTCTCTCAGCCTCTCCTCATATGATAGATGCCCCATTTTTTTAATCATCTCTGTGGCCCTTCACAGGACTCATTTCAGTGTGTCCATGTGTACCTTCTATTGGGGAGCCCCAAACAGGACACAGCATTCCAAAAATGGTCTCACCAATTTCATTGAACAGAGATGCATAAGCTAATCACTTCCCACATTCAGGACTTGCATTTCCCTTTGCATTTGACTGCTAGAAGTCTTGTTAAAGCCAAAATAAACAATACTCATAGCTCCGAATGTCTCAGATTGTCACGATCTTTCAAAGATAAACCTCACAATTATATGGGCCAGTTCCCTCAGGTCTTGGAAGTGCATCCCCATCAGACACCATGCACATGTGCGGATCCCAGTTTTTGAAATGTCTGCTAACCTGATCCTCCTCTACCAAGGACAAGCCTTCACTGCTCCAGGCTTTCCCATAGGTCTCAGGGGCCTGGGACTCTTGAGGGAAAATCTTACCCATAAAGTGAGGTGAAAACAACGTTGTGTAATAGTCTTTTCCACGTTCTGTGTCACCAGATCACTGCAGTAGTGAGCCCAGCTTTCCCTCATCTGCCTTTTGCTGCTCATGGACCTGTAGAACACTTTTTTCCCCCTTTGTGTCTCTGGACACATTCAGCTCCAGATGGGCACTGGCTTTTGTGACACCGTTCCTGTATTCTTGGACAGCACCTCTATCATCTGCCTGGATTACTCCATTCTGTTTTCAACTCCCAGTGTATAATCTCTTTATATAATGAACTAAACACCTTTCATAATATAACAAATATAACAAAATATACAAAATATATAGAAAAATATAACAAATATAACAAAACATCTTTCAAATTATGACAAATAGATTTCCTTCAGAGAGTTGTCCACATTCCTTGTCAAAGCTGAGCTGCTGTGCACACAATACCCCAAAAGGCAAGTCATGATATGCAGCAAACTAGAATAAACCTAAGTGGAACTAAGGAATTAGAGTACTTGACTGGCAAGGGGCACCACTGAGCTCCTCTAGCACTAAATTCAAGCAAACCACACAATCTGAAGAGAAATTCAGAGGTAGAGAGGGAAGAGAGGAGGTGGTAAATCCTGTGAGTGACACTGAAATCTGGTATCTAAATTGTAAGGGTGAAATGGCACAAATGAAGGATCTCAGGCACTATTAGAACTGACACCAAATTTCAGTTTCATTAGAAAATGTTACTACTCTCAGAAGCCTATTAGCTGACAGGGCAACAGGGTTGGAAAGCTTTAAAGAAACACTAAATATTTTTATAGAAATGCAAAAGAAGAATCTATGTCATCAGCATGAACTAGATAATACTACAAAGAGAGGAGCAACTAAAAGGATGGAAAAAAAACCACTGGTTAGCAAGGACACAAAAAAAGAAAAACTGGATATGCTTTTAAAATCCAAAAGTGTAAGTCCATTTTCAGTTAATATAAGTTGACATAATTCCATTAATATCACCCAGTTAACAGTTTTGTTGCACAGGCTAAGTTCCCTGCTTGGAACTGATGCTGTAGGCTTTCTGTTCCTCACAGAGAGGAAAACATTAACTTTTATCTGAACAAGAGGTTCAGGCTTAGACCAGTATAAAGGACTTCACGTTTTTTAAGCAACTGTGTTCAGTTTTCTAGCCAGAATTTTCGTTTTTGCATTCTAACTCTTACAGTACTATTCCTACTCCTTTCTAACTACCACTTACCTTCTTTAACTCTTCCTGGATACTTCTGCCATTTTCCTCTGAGGACAAACTCTCCTTCTGGTTTTCCAGATCTATTCCAGGTTCTGACTCTTGTTCTTCACCAGATGATGTTTCCTTGTCACTCATTTTAGCAGCAAGCTGAAATAACCTGGATTTAAGCTCATCCTCCGTAAGTTCAGGCTTAACATCATGGTGCTGATCCTCATTGCTTACATCTGTTTCTGATAAATCATCAAAATCCTACAAAGACATTAGAAAAACCATATAAAATCCTGTGTAGGCATAGAGAGAAAAAGTTCTAGCTATATTTTAGTTCTAGCTATATTTTTCTAGCTTTCTAGAAAATATAGGTATGATCACTCTGCAGGAAAGCCAGAAAGAAAGCACACTAAGTGTTCTGATAAAAGAGGAATGCCAGTAAACCAACACTTGCTGGATTATATTCATCATTCCTTCTTACTTTCATGTTATCTAAAAAGGAACTGAAAATCACTATGTATCTGTGTGCAACTAATAATACATGCTAGTATTTCCAGCACTGCCACCCCTTGCAGGGACAGTGCAGATAAAAGTGTGGTGTGGGAATGAAATAACCTGTAACCTGGCAGTTGTGTTCAGGTTTCAGTTGAAAGCTGTGCTTTCATTCCCTGACTGCTTGGTCTTGAGCATTATCCATGTTATTCTTAAAAACTGCTGGAAACAAGTTTTGAAAAACTCCTCTTTTGTTACATGATGTAGCTTAAATTGT
The DNA here is from genome assembly GCF_027887145.1 of Ammospiza caudacuta. Lineage (NCBI taxonomy): Eukaryota > Metazoa > Chordata > Aves > Passeriformes > Passerellidae > Ammospiza > Ammospiza caudacuta. The sequence goes on along the minus strand of NC_080593.1, from coordinate 45,298,444 downwards.
CAGCTTTCCCAGTGATTATTTGCATAAGTAGATCCTCTACAGAGATGATTTTTTTTTCCAAATGCCAACCTCTGTGGAGCAAGTTCAGTCTTCAGGAGCACCTTCTGTTCTGAGTCTTGGATCCTTAAAGCTGGGAAACACTTAAAAGGTCAGTTAAATACAGTGGGTGCTACAGACTCGGCCACAAGTCCCCTTGGAAGCTGAAGAGAAGAAAAGCAAAATCTTTGCCCAGCATTTAATAAGGTTGAAAGGGGGATAGTTTTGTCAGTCCTTGCTGACAAATTCTGAGAATATCTCATAGTTGTTCTACAAATTAATCCCCAGGTATGTATCAATTAATTTTCTGGATCTGTGCTGTCTGATTAGGACCCAATTTGCCCTGATTTGTACTACAGTCCCTGGAGAGAAACAGGCACCTCCCAGAGCAACCTGTTCCACCTATAGCATTTGCTGCCTTCTGGAAGTGTTCTCTCCCTGCTGACTGCTGAGAGAAAGTTTTGAATCATTAGCTTGTTTGGTGCTTCAGCCAAGTCCATGAAATAAGATGGTATTAGGTAGGTTTAAAAGTGACAGATATTTTGAAATGGAACATAGTTGTGCAAAACCACCCAGAAGGTGGCTATGAAGAATTCAGCCTGGGACCAGAGTGGCAGGCACATCTCAGCAGGCCTAGGAGGATGATTGGGAGCAATTCTCAGAGAGGAAATTATTCCTATCTGCCTTAGGTTCTCATACTGTGACAAGACCAGACACTGCTGGAGAGACTAAAATCTGTGTTCTGTCTTCCATTCATTTAGAAATACATAAACAGGAGCAGCTGTAGCAGCACTGTTCAGGGATGAACCAATTACCTCCAGTTCTCACAGGAAATGTTAACTCTGCCCATTCCCTCACAAACCATACCCCCAAATTGCTTTTAAGGGATTGACACACCATGTTCATAATGTCAGTTCTCATCTTTCATACAGTAAACTATACTGGAGTGTTCAGCACTTTCACAGTGTTCTGGACAATTTTTGTCAGCAGCTATTTGTAATTCAATCAATTACACAACTAAATTATTCCTTTATAGTTCACTTTCAGTATGCAGAAGGCCCTTTTAGAAAATCAGGATCTGAAGGAACAACAGAAATTTGAGAGCTACAATGGAAGGGGAACCATGGGTTTATGCTGAAACTCTTTTCCCAAACAATCAGCTTCTGCAAAATAAAAAGCGTTTTCTGCTAAAAAGGTGTTCAATGATCAAAAACAAGATTTAAAACCAGTGTGCTTTCACTTTAGTTTTATAATATGACCTTCTCTTATATACATGTAAAAAACTGGTGCATTTCACCTCTTAAATTAATCTCTACCATAACGATGTTTCCTCAAATTGCAAGGGAAGTTTTCTTCAGATGTTTCTTGCACATCACTCCACAACTCATTACAAATATCAGTAATACACTCCAAACAACAATCTGCCAAATGACCAATACTCACAAGTCACTAAGCTACTATTAAAAATACCCCTGAAATCTGCTGCTGAATCAATCAGTCCATCAATTTGTACCCAGGAAAGAAACAATCCTAATTTATGTGATATACAGGATAGAAAGCCCAGACAAACTGTATGCTTGTATTTTATGAGACTACAGTTTAGTGAAGATACAGCTCATTAAACCTGAGGTATTTATAGCTTGGTATCTAGTCTAAGCTAATTAATGGAACTCCTCTTTACTTGAGTGACCTCCATTTATTTAATTGGTACCTTCAAAAATTGGTACAGCTCTGATCTACCAAAACCTGGTTTAGGATTACAGCTCTGCACTAGGGGTGTGGGCTTACTCTAGCAGTGTTGAGGAAGACTGAACACGATTTAATTTGAGATCAAGTCTTCAAGGAAAAGAAGAAAATCCCATTCTATGCAGACATTTGAGCAGATCAATCTTGTACAGACAAGAATTTGTTATCCTGGTTCAAATGAGGTTACAGATGTGTATATAAAATCTAGTGGAGCAGTGAGGGAGGCCGGCAGTCCAGAATGGTGGATTTTCCCACGCTTCCTCCTCACTTCTGTACTGACAGACTTCACTGTGCAGCTGGACATGCACCAGTCCTCTGGGGGCTTCTTAAATAGATCTGCTTAGCTTTAACTGCTTAGCAGCTTTATTGGAGTAGCAGTGCACAGATACACCCATGGGAAGCACCACTAGTTAATCTAAAGAATCTGTATTGACAACAGCAATATGACAACTCCTCCCAATCCCCCAAAAATACCAGGCTTCACAGAATCACACATGGCAGCAACTTAAAGATCTTTTTGCTAGGTCTGCCAGCACAGATGAAAGTAATGAGATGCCTTGGCAACTCCAGAGTCTCATTCTGCATTAGCTAAATCTGTGTTTTGAATACATTTGTTTCTTGAGAGTATTGACTGTATTACACTGGGTTCAGGTATGTCTATAACCCATTTTTTAGCTTTCCAGCCTCCTTTAAATGAGTGGGTGGATTATCTATATTGGCTAGAGCTGTTAATTCCTGTGTACATGCAGAGATAATGGTACCTTACACTGCTGCACTTTGTGGTTTCTGTTAATAAAAGGCTGCTTGACTTGTTGTTGGGCTTTTCAGATAGTGGCAGAAAATTATTTGTGAGGAGATTATACCTCTTTCATGGACTGACAAGTTAAAAAATGCATTAGCAGCCATGAAAACAATAAAATAAATAAACTGAAAGGTACTACTGTTATTAGTGAATAGATCCATTAAATTCTGTTTTACTTCACTGTTCATGTTTTCACTCTTTCTGGTAAGTTTAATGACATTTTTGTGCCATTACACAAATCAGTGTGTAAATTCCCATTTGCATCAATCAGCAATACATTATGCTAATAACTGCAAACAAGAATAAAGGGCTACCATTTTATCTGAAAACTGAGTTTCTGTGAGGGCCTGGCAGACTGAAACAGCCATGACCCCAGTTTCACTAAAAGAAAATCAAGTGTTTCTATGCAAGCATAAGTCTTTTAGGAGACAATGAAAACAACAAATACACCTTTACTCACAAAAAGTGTCCAAATCCTTGCACACAAATTGCTGATAAGTCAATGTAATCAGAGTAGATGGAAATGAAATACAAAAAAAAAAGATGCTCCAGAACAAAATCTATGTTCAACTATAAATTCCTGTGAGAAAGTTCCCTTCATATAGGAAACCAAAAATTGGAAACGAAAATTTTCAGGAGAATACACAAGCTGTGAGGTTTGCAGGCAGTTTCTCATCAAGAGCCAGAGTGATTTCAGGGAGCTGTTCTCAAAGAATACATCCCAAGCGCCATCCCGTGGGAGCAGGCAGCCTGACGGTGCTCACCCCTTACCTGGCTGCAGGGCTGTAATTAACAGGTGGGGGCTCCTGATCAAAGAAGCAAACTCATAATGAGGGCACTTCTTTCACTTGAAGTAATTAAGCCACTCCAGTTTGCATCAGAAACATAAGAACTTCAGCTACATTAAGCAACAGTCATGTCCTTCTCTCAAAAAGATAATGGGAGTCAATAATCATTATTACTAATAGTATCAACTATTATTACAATTATTAATAATAAAAGCAGATAATTATTGGTGGATTAAGTGCCCATTTTTTGTAAGAAATTACAATTTGAAAAATAATCATTAAAAGCAAGGTTGCATTTTCCAGTTCAGTCCCCTCAGAAATATGTCTTTTTTGGTATATAAGCAATCAGATATTACTTATAGCAGGACTGGTTTTATCAGGACAGTTTTCATATCTTGCTTCATGACTGTGTTTATGGTGTCTTTACAGACAGCTCAGTAAAGGAGCTTGCTCTTTTACTTATCATTAAGCAAAAAATTCCACAGATACAGCACATCTTGGTATCTGTTCTCAGGTTTCCCCTTCTAAGGCATTGAAGACTTTAAACAAAAAATTCTATCTCAGTCACAAAGTCGGCATTCCATTGTTGTGTCTAAAATATATTTTTTTTAAATGCCACAGCATTATCCTACTCTAGGAATTGGATCCTGATTAAAAAATACCCAATTTTAAAGTGAAATTCAGTTATGAGTTATGAACAGACTATAGTTTTTCCAGAAACTGTAAGCAGGTTCCATAACTGCTTACAACTCTCTAGACTCAGAATAAAAAAGAAAAAGGGCTTGTTTTCATCTCACTGAGAAACCTGGAGAGTAAAAAACAAGAAAGGAACCTTCACTATTTGAAAATTAAAAATGAAACCCCAACTTTTAGGCCGATAAACTGAAATCCTGTTCTACAATGATGAAGAAAACATAATGGTTAACAAATTATCATTTTACTACTACAATGCAGTAAAATAAGATTATATTCCAATGCAGTGAAGTACTGAAAAAGTGTTCCTTTACTGCAACTGACATATAATCAGTTATTTACTGTCTAATATCTTGGTTCAACAAGAGTTTGTATGGTCTCTGCAATCTCTGCATAATCTCATAATGTGAAAAAAGCTATGCCTGGTTTAAGATCCTGCAGTCAATCTTTCTTAAGTCTATGTATCACTGTAATTCTTTACACACCTGCATTATAATTTTGTAGAACTGTTTATATGTAGGGCTCTCCCTGCTGCAGCCTCAAATCAATCATTTTACCAAGATCAATAAATCATTCTGGGGAATATATGAAACTCTGACATCCCTTTAATCTCATTTACCTGAGCACTGTAAATGATGTCTGGCTAATTCATTTTCATACATTAAATCAGGTTCCTCACACACATTGCAATTTTACTTGCTTCCTAGAATTGTTCAACCAAATAAATACATGCAAACCCACCCATACATAAACTTCCTAGTGAGAATTTCATTGCTCTGGAAACAGTGGCATGATCTGGAGGCATTGTGCCTCTGCTTGCCCCACTGAGGCTGAGGAAGCAAGGGAGAAGGAAGAGCCTCTTTTAGCCTCAAGGGTAAAATGAAGAGGAGAGAGGGTTAGAATTCTGAATCTTGCACTTTCAGCACATCAGAGAGGTTATAAGAGACAAAGCAACTCACAAAGACTTGGGAAAGAAGTATCTAATTTTCCACTAATTTTTCACTTTAAAGCACACACTAAGATGCTAAAGGATGCCCAGGGAAATGGTTGATACACCATTCCTGGAGGTATTTAAAAGACATGTAGTCACAGCACTTAGGGACAACGTTTTGTGGTCGGCCCTACAGTGCAGGGTTAACAGCTGGACTTGATGATCTTAAAAGTGTTTCTAATCTAAATGAGTCTATGATTCTATAAAGTCTCCAGGACTTTCTCTGTGAGCTCTGATCTTCCATGCTCTGTATATTGTCTACTGTGACTAGGAAGCCACAATATGAATACAGACACACAGAGGTCACGAAAGAAAGAAAACAAAGTCATAAAGCTAAATGCAGAAGTCTGTGTACAAGATATAATCTTTGTGCAGTCCCTGTAAAGCCTTGTAATTCTGCCTGATGTTCCAGGAAGTCAATAATGGCCAATGATGTGTCATCAGATCACATTATATTACATCATACTTCCCTTTGAGAACTGTTGATTTTAAATATATGAGGACATAAGTGTGAATGAATCAGTACAGAACACCCTGAACACCCACACTCTGTCCTAAAAGCAGATGGAATGGGTCCAGAATTAATGACATCCAGCACTAAAACCCTGCTGAAATCTAGAATCCTAATATTGACTTACAATCAGCTGTACTGATGTTTTTCTATAGGAAATACAGGCTAGTAGCACAAGGAAAGAAAAACTGTTCCAGGCATCCTAAATTTGGTCAGATAGCTTTAAGACTGAATCAGGCTGCTTGTAATCAAAGGTACAGAGAGAAGCCAGCCCTCAGTTCCTTGCTTCAGGTTTATTATTACCCTGCTGCAGCAATGATGCAGCTTTAGGATTTAAGAGGGGTAGGATGTGGGAAATGGAACTGGACAAGGGGTCAATGTTCTCCTGAGCTTGTGTGCTTGCACTGCCAACAAAATTCTGGGGAACAAATGGATCCCTTAATATCAGTCCCAGGTCTGGACAAACTCCAAATAGAGGAGACTTGGCTTTTTGGTTATCCACCTGTAATTTAAATCAAATGTTTGCTGTCTTCAAGCTGTATGAACAATTTTTTGGAGTTTGAGATAGTACAGTCTGGGGTTTTTGCTTGTTTCTTCAGGTTTTGTTTGTTTTCTTAATGAACAGACAAATTATTTAAATGGAAGCAGTTTGCAAACTCTCGCCTTATCACATCAGAACTCATCTTAAGATGACCAACTAAAAACAGACATCACTTGGACTGGATTTCACAAAAAGCCCTTTTTGAATTTCTGCTGCTCATTAGCTTTATTCCTTACCAGATTATTTGTAGACACTGCAGAGCAGATTTCCAGGCATATGAGTTATTTCTTATACCAAGAAAACAGAAGTTAAAAAAAAAACCCAGCACAACAAAATAAGTGATTAATTAATTAACATTTCTCAGCTGCTGACAAATCCTGAGGGTTTTTTTCTTAAGAGCACTGTATTTTACATCATTAACAAAGTCTTTGATTGGATGAAAGTGGCCTATTTGAGAAAAAGGTAAAGCCTGTCTAACACCCTGCTTTTTCTTCTTCTTACTTAGGAGACATAAGGAAGATAAAGCTTGCAAGAACACTCCACCTCCCACTCATGATTCACATGATATTGCCAGCATGGTTTAATTAGTTTTGCCCAGCTCTTTTTGAAAATGCATTTGGTAAGCTCAAACACAATTACCTGACTTAAATTCATCTTGTTGGCTTTTGCCTGATTCTTTTCTTCACATAAGTCTTCAGAGATGGCTTTGTTCTTCTTCCACCTTCTTGATCTCTTTTCTAAATCATAATGGACTCCTTCAGTCTCACTGCTGTCTGAATACTCCAAGCTAGTTGCCTGTGGATTGAAATTTACATCTAGTTCTCCATGGAAGTGCTTCTTTTCCATTCTGGGCCTATCACTTTGAGTTCTGCTTTGCAACCAGAGAAGTTTGCTAGGTCCTTTAGCTTCCTGGGAAGAGTTTACTGAAGATGTTTCCGAATCGGAGAGCAATGTCTCCGTGTTGGTGTATAACCCAGAGGAGGGGGAGGTCACTGCCTGGTACTGATCATTGCCATAAGCCCACTCGGTGCCATACTGGGAATTGGAGTAATAGAAGTCGTCTGGCAATTGCCGGGGTCTCCGCCGCAGCTTGTTCAAGGCCACGTGCCAGTCATAGTCATCCTCGCTGTCCGAGCCCATCTCATCATAGGCAGACACAATGCTGGACTCGCTCTCCAAAGCTTTGAACACCTGACTCTTTGGTTTGGCCAGCATTCGAGGACGAGGCAGGGTGACGTTCTGCAAAGCCACCCAGTTTCCATCGGTGCTTTGGAAAACAGAAGGTGGACCTATGGAAAGGAAACGAGAACAGCTGTGATCACACTGGCTGCTTTTACTTGCCACAGATTGAAAGTTTCAACAAAACCAAAAAGTTTCAACAAAACTTTCAACAAGATTGAAAGTTTCAACAAAACCAAAATGCAAGTGCTGCTGCCACGTGAACTCTCCCATGTTGAAAGCCAAGCTGCCCTACTACTTAGAAGCCACCACTTTAAGTCATGGTGGTGACTAAAATGGGAGAGTACTTGGACCAAAGTTTTTTTCTAAAAGAATGGTTAGGAAAGACTGATGGAACATAAGAACACAGGCATGCATAAATCCTGAGTTTTGCAAATGTCTTGCGTTCTGGTGTGCAATTCTGGTCCCCCACATTGAAAATGAAAGATGGATAAAGAATCAGAGAAGAGCAACATAGCTTGTACCAGGTTCTGAAATGGTGTCCATTCAAGGAATGATTAAGTAAGCCAGAGCTCTGCCATCTGGAGGACAGAAGACTGAAAGAATACATGCTAAAAGAGATGGGGAAATCTATTCCAACCTAACTACTAGAGGGCATGAAATAAAGTTAGAGAAATCAAGGTTTTAAACAAACAAAATAAAGTAGTGTGATGCAATGGATACCAGACCTATGGAACTTCTTGCCTAAGGTTGTTGTGGATGCTTGAAATTATCTGTGATAAAACAGAGAGGGCTATGAACATGGAGAAGAAATCCACTAAAATTTACTGAATACAGAAAAGCACTTCTAGCTGAGATAGTAATTAAATTGACAGTTCTAGAGGTTCAGAGCCTACCCAGAGGCAGTATGAAAAATACTTACTTTGTCCTAATCTCTCCTAGACTCTTGCTTATGGCTGCCATTGTTGTACCCCAGACTAAATACCAAATGTGCTGATTCTGACACAAGCACTACTGCTCTTGTATCCTTCCACACTTTCAGAATATGTTTTACAACTCCAACATAAAAACCAAAAGAAGTCACAAATACAGCCAGTAAGCGCTCTTTAACTCTCTTAACTCCGAGAATTGTATTTCTTCTAAATTTAGATTTAATTTCCAATCAAAATTGAAAATCCCCCTCCTGGGAAGTATGGATGTGCGATGACTCTGCCTTCTGCAGCACTTGAAAAATATATAATGCCATGGATTTACACAGTAATCCAGCCTATTTAATGAACTTTTCAGACTTAAGGATTCCTCCCATGGGTTCAAATTTGTTATTTTTAGAAACCTACAAAAATACTTAATATAAACCATTAGTTTTCTCATAATGTAAGCAGAACATCACTATTTTCAAATGGACACAGTATCTGGGTCTGTTGTAGAATATAATTAGGCATTTTGCATTAGATGGTTACAAATACTAGGATGAAATGAAGATTACTTTTTCCCTGGAGCTGTTCATAAAGAACATTAGTATGCAGTAAACTGTGTGTAGTTTAAAAAAAAAAAAACAGTCAGACGTGCACTACCATCATCAAAACACTCCCACAAAAACACAAAACAAAAATTAAATTGTAATTAAACTTAGGAGCTATGAGAGTTTTATGACAACTTTTGCATTTCTTACTCATTTGAATCTTTTTGTCTTGTTTTCACTTCCTAAGTTTTAAGTCAATTTAGAGAACTTGAGAAAATATAATTCTTACTCCTGCTTAAAAGGAAATCAAAATAATACTAGTTCTCTTGTAGCACTGATCAAGCAAGGATATAACTGAAGTCAGGTGTGTAAGGAGAACTAGTAATTTTTTATATTAACCTCTGATTTTGGAGAAAAAAAAATCCAAAGAAGCTATCAAGCACAAGAAACTCCTGCTTGTTTACTTTTCTTAACTATACCAACTAATCTAAGTATAGGGTTCTCCTATAGAGAGAAAGAACTTCCTCTGAGAGAAAGAACTTTCCTTAAAACATTGTTCCTTCAAACAAAGCCAACAGCTCTGCAGGATATAAATCTCCAACAGGAATTGAAATCAGCTGCACCATATTGCACAAAGGTAATGGAGAGCCACAAAATTTTTTTTCTCCTCCAAACCATATTCCCTTATTTTATTTAACAACACCACATGAGAATCAGTCTACCAACCTCAATTAAGTGAAGAAAGGACAGGATACTAGTTGATTATATCTTAGAGGACAAACAGGGTAGAAAGCAACTGAGACCTCTATATTCAGAAAGCTGACTCAGCTTTATCCCACTTTTATTCTACAATGTCAAGTGCTCCCTTCCTGATTTTCCAAAATGAAATCACTTGAAAGAATGTTTTTTTTTCCCACACAATTCTTTGGGCATTAGCTATAATTCATTCATGTGAAAAGGAAAAAAAGATTGAAGAAGTTTCATTGTAAGACTATTGATAAAGGCTCTTGAGTCACCATTTAAACCATTATGAACTGTAACCAAAATCAATTGTGAACTACTTTTTGGCTACATGGCTAAAAGGCCCATTGATGTTACCACACCAAACTCTTTGTTGAGATTTCTCTTGTTTTCTGTATCATAATACAGAGCTGCTTAATACTGCATAGGTGAGACCATTTTTTTACAGATATTAGCAGTGTCAGCTATTTACTATTAGCTCAATAGGCACCACACTTTCATTACAAATGTGTTTTTAGATGAAAGAAGCAGAACAAATCCTCTGCGTAGAGTGCCCAAAAAACCTGGGTCAATTTGTCGTTCGGCTGTGGTTAAGCAATTGCTAAATACTAAATTGCTCAACAGTTGAATGCAATGAGATTCAAGTGGGTGCTTAAACTTTAGGAGCAAATTAACTGCTTTACTGAAAATAGGCCTTCCACTAAAATGCCCAGGAGAAAAACACTTCTGACAGTGGTCTGGTTAAGAAATTCACAGAGTAATGCATACTTGGTTAAGTTAGATTTTAATGCTACTTTAATATTATTGTTACATGGGGGAGGAGAAGTACTGAAATTGTCTAAATTTCAGTCTCCCCAGTTACCAACTGGCATTACAGATAAACAAATTGAACACCTAGCAGCCCCAGTCCCTGGTCGCCACCAAACCCAAACACACACTGTAACTGTGCTTGCCAGTGCCTAGTGGGGCAGCTGTGGGAGCTACAGCACCAGTGAACTCACCCCACAAAAGAAGTTTTCTGCTTGTGCAGCTTCATGAACCAGTGTGCTACAGGGGTCAGATGGCTCTACAGCTGCTACAAGAGAAGAAGCAAGAATGGGCAGATTCTGCCACGGGATGACAACACTTGGAACCAGGGAATGCTGCTGCAATGAGTTCAACTCTTCTCCTTGTGCAACTGTAGGGGTAAAAACTAACCAACACTAGGGTGAGGGAGTTGCCTAGTGCTACACTCTTGAGGCCTTGCAAATGCTTCAGCCAGAACAAGAGAGGCAATGAAAATGGGAGCACCCCAAGAGCAGGAGCCACAACTGCAGAAGCACAGAAAGGGTTAGGTTGGAAGGGACCATGGTGGGTCAGCTGGTCCAACCAACCTGCACATGGCACAGGATTGCATCCAGGTTCTTGAATATCTTCAGTGAAGGGGACTCCACAGCATCTCTGGGCAACCTGTTCCAGCTCTTGGTCACCTGCATAGTGAAGAAGTTCTTTCTCATACCCAGGTAGAACTTTCTGTGCATCAGTTTCTGCCTGTTGTTTCTTATCCTATAGTTTGGCACCACTGAGCAGAGCCTGGATCTGTCCTCTGACACCCTCCCTTGAGATGCTTATACACATTGATATCTTCTACAGTTATAACCTGTCTTTATGTCATCTAGAAGTAAGCAGGGAATTGCATTCTATCCAGGGTGCTGATTCAGGCAGGAATGGAGCTGACTTGAAAAGCTGCTCACTATCCATCATCCATATTACATCCATACCTAATGCATGATGACAGCAGTCAGATGCAGGGGAGCTGCTGGTCTGTGGAGTTCCTACACATACAGCTTCCTGAGACAAGTCTGGAAGCACAAGTGAGTAGGGCTGCACAGAACACTGCATTTGTGAATTCATCAGAGTTGAAAATAAAGTTGTAAGGAGGAATTCTAAATGTGAATTATTTTAATGACTGGCTCACCACAAAAGCTCATGAACAGTAACCCTGTGTCATGGAAGGGATACAATGGGCTGCAAACTCCTTCAACTGGAGGACAAGTTACCAATGACAAAGAAAGGCCCTTGAGCTCTTCTGTCTTAGAAGCCCTGAAATATATCCAAACCAGTTGTCTAAACTTTGTAGCAGTCTAAAATCAACTTCACAAAGACCCGAATTTTGAATAAATTTTTTAAAAGAAAGTTAAAATAAGCAGTAACATAGCCCAATGAAATTGTGACATGGCAACATCAAATAGACATTTTACATGTGACCTCTGAAAGCACAAAGGTCAGCAGAAATGCCCTAGAGAAGGTCCTTGCTTTAAGTTGTATTTATTCCACACGAGTGAGAACCAAAAAAAGAATCTTATTCGTACTAGAAATATTTACTTGTTTCATTTAGCCTGTCTACACTCTTCCAGCTGGGCAAAGCAGAGTGCTTGCGTTCCTTCTGCTTCCTGGACTGTCCCTTTTGCTGCCTCCCAAGGGCCTCGGCCACAGACGATGCAGGGTCTTGTCCTTTACTGGCCATATCTTCACTAGCCAGGGAGAATGCAGACTGAGACCTCTGTGGGATTAAAAATCAGAGAGTGAAATTTAAAAACAGAAGTAGTTAATTGTTCAACTATTTACCATAATTAGTATTCAGTTACCCATGGAAGTGTGGGATCTGCTAACATCACAAATGGGATTTAATGTATTCAAAAGAATTCAGCATTAAATTGCTTATTTATGTGCATTTCTGATGCTATGCAAAGAGGCAGGAAATCGCTTATACTACCATGGACCAGATGGAGAGAAATAATTAAGGTGAAGTTGTTGGGAATGTGCTTGGTGAGGACTGATATCGAACTGCTTTGACTCAAGTTAGCCAGAAAGGGATCCCATTGTGGTGAGACATGATGATCTATTGTTGGCTCAACAGGCCATCTGGTGTAACAATTTGCAGAAGTTAAAAATTGAAAAAAAAGCAAACAAACAGCCTGTTCCCCAGAAAGAGATATGTAACTCAACTGATTTTAATGCAGAATTCTGTTTGCTAGGACATACATACATAACACCCAATATGCTGAGCAGTTTTATTCTGTTTTACTAATGAAGTCAACTTAGTCTACAATTGCACATCTGTTTAGTTCTAGGAGGGTCACATTTCGAGGCATAACAAGATAAAATAGTGTTGTAATTGTTAATCAGCCTGACTGCTACTGAGGGGGAAGGGACCTGCCTTTGGTTCCACATAAACAGATCAGACATTTTAGTTTTGACCTAGGCACAGAGAAGTCAGTTACAGAAAACACATTTAAATTTGTCCCGTTTTGAAAAGCTTTTAGTCCTGTCAGTGTCCTGCTGATTTCAACAGAACTCACACTTGCATATCAAATCACAGATTTAGCTGGAGAGACAAGGCTCTCAGAGCTTGAGTCAAGTTGCCTTCCCAGCAGAGTCAGTAGAAGACCATATGTGCCAGGTTTTCAAGTGGCTCAGCTGCTTTGCACAGGCCAAGTTGGCACTCTCAAATCCTTGTACATTTTTAGTGATGTTCAAATCACAAATAATTAACTTAATCTGTTACTCTCAAAAGGGCAAGTCTTTGCCTGTATCAGAGATCTGCTTTGCACTGGTGCAGGTGAGGTAAAGGAGAACTTGCCTTTCAGCTATTTTCAAGTCCCTTAAATTTCCAGGACAGCATAAGCATTGCCTTGAAAGCCACACTTATACCACTTTCTGGCTGCACCTCCTCTCATCTGAAATGCTCCTCTGTGGGACCCATGTACCATGCCAGAAGATTTAATTAACTGCAAATCTTCCTGTATCCTTGGCGCAGCAGTAAAAGGAAACTCAATTAAGCACAGGGGTTTAGTTTGGCTTCTGAATTGATGAAGAAAAGCCAAAATTATTGCACTAGATATTTTTTATATTTTCTATAGCTACCACTTTGTTAATCTTGTCCATACAAAGACATAGGTCCTAATATGATGTATTGGACAAATTTAGTGATATAAACTATTCACAACAAGTTTAGTAATTTCACTATAGGGAATCTTTCAGGTGCATCACTTTTCCAAGTCAGTCATATTCAAGTGTGCATTTAGTCTGTTCCAAACCTTGAACTAGATCTTTCACTGATCAAGATCATCTGAATCCTTCTCAACCATGAAAAAGTAATAAAATAAAATAAAATAATTCAATGCAATGCATACAGGTACATAAATTGTTTCACTATAGGGAATTTGCTCATGAACTTTGATTTCATCCTGGCAGTATATGTGGATATTTTAAACAATTCTGCCACAAATTTGCCACCTGAACTCTGCTGAGTGTTAATTGTGCTGTCGTTCACTTCATTCATTGTACAGCTAGAACTACCAAACTTGCCACGCTTTCAATAAATTAGTTCTGGTGTCTGCTGCATCTTTTGAAATCTTTGTGTTAAAGTTGTTATATACTGGAAGCAGCAAGTCGTGGTGGCTGTCCATGAATATTCTCTCAGGACACATCCTTTTTCCATGTGCATATAGCAAACAAGAGAGATAAGAGATGCTGAAGACCCAGAAGAAGGAATAGCCTACAGTTCAATCAGTAGTATCTATTTTCCATGATTACACAAAGAACTGGATCTTTAAGAAGAATAATACCAGGAAGAACTTTAGTCTGTAAAACGATAACAGACTCCAATAATGAGAGCTATCTTTATGTTTGACAGCTTTCCTGTTTTGTTTAAATGGCAGCTTCTTGTGTGCCTTCTCACTGTTTCATGAACATCGCAGCAAAGTGATGCCATCACAGTGATGGCAGCATCTGCTCTCTGCTCTCAACTCACCTAAGACCTGCCAGCAGCTTAACCCTGACAAGGCAGAACTTGGCAGAGGCTGCAAAACCTCCTGAAGTAGCTGGGCACTCCTGCTCCCAGGCTGATGCTTTGGCAGCAAAGCTGTGGCCAGCAGCACCTGAGCAATTTAAAGCCAGCTCAGGTGCATCCACACTATAGGGCAGATAAGCCCTCAGAGGAACTAGGAGAGACACAACAGCTTGAAGGATTTAAAAAGAAGAAGATGAACAGCCTGAAGGATGAAAGGAACTGAAAAACAAGGAAGCAGAGAAAAGAAAGTGGACACAGTCCCACGTGGTGTAGTAGCCTAGGATCTGAAATAATCAAACAAGCTTATCTAGCGAAAAGCTGATTTTTTAAAGTTGTGTGCTAAAACTTTTGGGTCGATCAGAGGAAGGTTGCTCTCCACAGTTTGCAAGGTCTCTGTGGAGCAGGAAATTGGTATTAGGCAGGAACTACTGCTAAGAAATTTTCCCAGGAAATCCAGTTGAAATACAGCAAGGAGTAAGGCTTGTGGTGCCTCCAAAGCTTAGCTTGAGGCTATCCTCATTAATTTTCTACACTTTGTCTGAATTTTTGATAAAATCTGTCTTGGACTGCTCTGCAAGATGTACTACCTCTTCTCACTGAGGATGGTTCAATGTCACAGAAGGCTCAAGGAGAGAAAAGTAATGGCATGATAAAATAGCTTGGCTGCACCCCTACATTTAGACCCTGAAAAAGGGAGACGTTGTTGAACTTGCACTCTTCACTACTACATTTGCAGGTCTCTGTAGATCTTGTATCTGGCAAGACTGAAATGATCAAGGAGTACCAATGTTCTGATAAGCTCCAATTCCAAAGAAGAATACATAAAAGTGGAGGATTAGGTTATTTCTTGTTCTGAAATTTAGTTTCATGTAGGGCTGAAGTGAGATAATAGAATTTTTTTACTCAGACAAGCAGGGGTGGAAAGAAAGCATAAACATTAATCTCTGAGCAGTGCAAATCACTGGTAGCACTGATAATGACACAAAAAAGGCGTGTCAATAGCCAAGCTTGGTGTAGGAACAGGACAGAAGCACATCCTGGCATGAGAACAATCCAGTCTAAATTGACTGTATTTTTCAGAGCATAAAAGCAAATGTTTGTGTACAAGTTAATCTCCAATCAATTAGTAGCCCGAGTCAGGACTCTATCTGAAATGCAAATGACCTCAAGACCTCTTTTTGTTGTTTTTGCAAATCAAGAGCAAACTAGAAAGATAGTTATTTGGTGAGAGGCAACACAGCAAAAGCCCTCATCCTGGCTGGCACACTTGCATCAACCTAAACTCAGCCAGCACCACTAACTCCCCAGCCCTGCAGCTGCAGCATGGGCTACATCCTCCTTCCCTGTGGGTGACTTCACTGCTGCACTGACCTGTGCAGGCAGCAGAAGCACACATTACTGTGCTGCATCACTGCTTCTCTTCTTCACAGAGGAAACAGGTCATCTGTAGAGCCACAGGAGATGTCTTTCCCTTGGGGACATTTGTAGAGGAAGCAAAACACTGAAAATAAGGGAGCAAGCTTGAGAAGCCTGCCTGGGAGCTGATGGTCCATGTGGTTTCCCTGTGAATGGATGCACAGAGGTACTGGAGGTAAGGTTGGCTACCCTGATAGGCTCTTAGATCAGTTTGGTTTGGAACAAGGGATTTTTACTGACCAAATGAAGGAATCATGTCCCTCAAGCTTTATCAACTGCCTACATGCTTGGATTGCATCAAGATCTCAGGGCAGAAGAACTGAAAGTGTCCAAAAAAATACAGGAGTCTAGATACCATTTTCAAAATAAGGCAGGAATGTAGGAACTTTGGTTTTGATTTATAAAGATGTGAGATGTCAAGAAAGGAGCTAAAGATACTTGGTGCATTTCCTAGCCAGAAGTTCTGCTTCCTCAGCAAACAAAAACCCCAAGCCATCCACCAAGTGCTATTTTAGGTGTATTTATGTGTTATAAATGTCAAGGCTGCCCTGTACGTTTGCAGTTGGACGCCGCTGGTTTCTGCAGCAAACTGGTGCATCAGCAGATGGCACTGCAGCCCCGCAGATCATTTGCTGTGCTCTGCACACACCCCTCAGAGGCAGGTGCTGCACGCTGGAGTGCTGGGCAGTGCAGCACAGCTCACAAAATACAGCTGGGGTATTGACATGCACTTCTAGACACTTGAGTTAGATGAGTTCCCCACCAAATCCTGCCTAGTGGCACCTCCTGTGACATATTTGTTTCAATTACAGACACATTACTATCCTTTATTTTTTTTTAAATTCCTCTTCATGGATTTCTGTTGCATAGTTTATAATGTTTGGATGGAGAGAACTCTCATTTTTCACTAAACTAGAACTAAAAGGAATCATTCATTGATGGTATTCAATAAAAAAAACATTAAAAAGACAAAGTAGTTTGTGAAGATTAAAGAAGGAAGGAGTGAATAAAAATAATCCCATCTTCCATTACTTAATAAATATAAATATTCCATTTTCTATCAGTAACAATTTACGAGCTCACTCTTCTGAACACAGAATAAATAAAAGCAAAACAAGTAACCAAAAGCAAGAACAACTTTATAAACCATTATAAAGAATATTGAGTCTAATGTTGATAATCTATAGATTCTTTACCTTGAAACACTGCCTTATATGTATGCATTTTGTTTAGAGAGACAACATGAAGATTTTGCAATAAAAGATGAAGAAGTTTGGGTTTTCACCAAAAGATGAAAAAGAATTCCTCTTTCCCCTAAAGAAAAGCCAAAATGGTAATTCAAAAGAGGTCACAAAACCATCTGATGGGACTTTAGAACTGGATCATGCATGTTTTTCCCCCACTTCCCTCTAATTTCACCTTGTTTCCACTCTTACATTCCACTCTTCATTCTGATAGAACTAGTGAAACAGTAATTTATTCTGCAATTATTTGGAATAGGTCAAGGACGCTCCCAAGTTCAGGAGGGACTGGGAACCCCGGGTGCCACAGGGCAGCTGCAGGGTCACCACAGTAGGAGCCCCTGCAGGCACAGGGACCTCAACACCCATGCTGAGGGCAGGTTCCTCTGGATTTGGGCAAAACTCTGAATCCTGTGCTGGGCAAGCTCTGACCTGAGTGGCAGCCGCTAAGTTGGGCTTTGAGGACTACCTTGTTTATTAAGGGAATCAACCTAGAACTGATACATAAACTCAGATGACTTAAATGCAACCTTATTGATCCCCTCTGCTCCCTTGCAAATTCTGCAGCTATGCCTGCCAGTGGTGCAGCAAATCCCCTTCTCAGCTGTGCTCTGTGAATGCAATCAATGCACAGACAGAACCAGTAGGTCTGGTAGCAAATACAGTAGCAATCCCTAAGCATTAACAGCTTATGCATCCTTTGGTAAGAAAACTCCCACACCAGGAAGGAGACAGTATGAGCTTGCAAATGATGCCACTCTGCCACAGCCTATTTATCCTGGAAGTGATTTTTGCTCTGCTCAAATGTATGCAGTCAGGACATCTAGCAGTGGGAGTGAAATACCAAGGGTTGTGAGCATCTGTTCCTTAGTTAATCTTGTATGTGGAAAAGGATCTGCTAACAACTTTCTAAAAAAGGGCAAGAACAGGCAGATTTTCACACTCAATTGAAAGAAAATTCCCTCCTAACCACCCCTTATGGATATCCCATCCATGGGGCAAGCCCTTGAACAGCAGGTTGGGAGAAAACAAAGATGACTGGTCCCTCTCCTGCAAAAGGCTTAGAACATATGTCCTTCAAGGGTCTGCCCAAGCTGGCTTTTTGTTCACTACTGACAGACATATTCTGGTTGCAAATGATTGTTTCCATTCTTCTACTGGGCTCTTAGACATCTGATTCCCTTAAAAGCATTGCTCCTTTAAAAATACTTCAAAAATAATGATTAGCTTATCAGGAATGGGTCTGTCAGAGGACGAATGCACAGCTGTGTGGTAATATGTAGAGCCACATTTGGGTGCACATTTATTTTGGGTCAGTTCAGATTAGCTGACCTTGATTAACCAGATGGAGAGGAGGGTTGTAAGGGAGAGAGACAAGAGGTTATTCCTCAACAAATGCTGGTAGGCATGCCAGTAGCTCTACACCATCACCCATAGCATAAAAAAAAAGGAAAAAAAGCTTGCCCACATGTGAAAGTGCTACTGCTTTGTTTGCAAGGAATTTGTAAGCTAGTAATAATGGATATTTCATATTGATCTCAGAATATGAGTATAAACATCCCTTTATTGTACTTCTGAGGTTAACAATTTAGGGAAATGCTAGGAGCATAAAATACCATAGTTTGATCAATGTAATGAATTTATGTGAGCAAGTCTATAGAAGTTTGTGGAACAGAGGTTACATATACCAATGCAACTGTAATCCATGCAATGCCTTTACAAGGTACTCTTATTCATTTAGCCATTACTGCTCCTCACATGTTCCCCCAGAGCCCATTCTTTTTCCCTTCTCCCACACTTTGAATGTTGTATGACATGTCCTGAAAAAACTTAAACAAATGAAACTAAGAACAGGGAAAAGACTTCCCAGTTTGAAGACACTGAGAGCTCAGTTAGGATCCAGTGGTGACAGTATTGCCATTTTACTTGCAGAAGAGAAACAGGAACAGCAAAAGCCAGATCCCTGCTTCTGGTGCAGGACAGGAGGATTTTGCTTTGCTACTAGCACATCTCTCAGGAAGAGTGCTTGTATATAAGAGGGTAGGGGGAGGAGGTGAGTTAGCACCCATGTTTCAGGTCTAACTGCAGCCTTACATATAAACACACCTCTTTTTCAAGTGAATACTCTTCACTAAACACATTATTCTTTTTTTATCCATCTCTAGGTGTCTCAGTTCCCTGCACAGCCTTTCATGTCCTGTTCTGACCCTCATCTACAAAGCTGCGCTGAGCACAGCACTCGCCCATCAGAGAGAATCATTGTATGCCCTACTCAACACCAGAGGAAGCCTCAAGTGTTCTGAGTTTATTTACTTCTTCCTCTGGCAATATACACCCTGATTTAATTTAAAAACAAAGTAAGGTTTGTCAGGCAGCCCAGCTCTGAGCATCACAGGTTTTAAGTTAGACCTGAAAATTCTGCAAAACCCAGGAATGTATTATGATAGCATCTTTAAAACAAAATGAAGCTGAAAGAACAAAATATGAGCTTAATTATTTGGAAAATTACATTATACAATTACCACCCTTCTCTGTCCTTTCTCCTATTCCCTTGCATGCCTTAAAACCTATCTTGGCTGGCTGACAGTAAGTGCAATGCAGCTGAATGTAGGCCTGCATGGGCTCGATCATGTAGCTAGCATCCAAAACTGTCTTGGAAGTTTGTCATTGGATGGATAGTACTGTGAAACCAAAAATCAGTAATGTTATGCTAGAGACACATCTCAAGACGAATTACAAACTCAAACTACACAGACAACTTTAAAAGACAACAATGCTGTAGTGTTTAGCCTTGCACTGATTATTTAGCCACCTGAGCCTTGAAATCTGGCACTAGTTGCTGAGTCAGAATCAGAGACTAGTTGCATCCTATCCTTCTGCAGCATTGGAAGGAGGGAAATCAACCAGATTACCATGGACAGAGCCTTCTTAATCTGAAATCCGGATTGTTTTTCCACCGAGATTACAATGTCACAGTGTCACCTGTGGAGTCAGCAGATGCCAGTATAATCATTTACCTGGAAAGTATTTAGAGAAAGCTGGATCTTCAAATAATAAATATTAATGAAAACGACACATTAATTTTAGAACACCAAATGCTTTTCCATCTCAAAATGCACTATTCTTTCCCATTCTGTGCAAAGATGGCACTGCATTTGGCTTCTTTCAAAGGAAACAATACAGCAAATAACCCACTGGGATCCAGCTGATGGACTTCTGGATAAATGCACACCTGCCTCACTGGAAGTAGGTCCCAGGAATACACGCCATGCAACCTTCTGATGCCAGCTCCTGTATAAAAGTTAAAAGCTCCACCTTCCCTCTGACATGACACATTTATTTATTAGACATAAATATGATGTTTCTGATGCAGTCATTGACAGGTAGGAACTGATGCCAGCTGGTATCTACAGTGCTATGCCTCACACATCTGAAATCCCTCTCCCACTATGCTGCATGACTGCTAAACAGAATTCCTCCTCAAAAAGGTTTCCTTCAAGCACTTTTGTTTGTGAGAAACCTTAAAAGGTACAGAGCACCTGCAAAACCTCTGGAGATTTCCAAAGCAGTGCTAAACCTCAAGTTTGTGGAAACTTCCTTTTCTTTAAAACAAATCAAATGGAGGAAAAAAAAAAAAGGAAGAAAAAATAAACAACTTGCAATACACTGTGGACCTTAAAATTAGCTTAACCAGTATACTTCTGCTTCCCCTGAGATGCATCATAATGTGTATTTAATGAAATCCTCCTTCTCCCTATATCCCTAGCTGTTTTATATACTATAAATTATGGATGAGCTTTTGTTTATATATGCAATCTTTATGCTGTAAAATAAAGACCACTAATACAGCACTTAAAACACACCAGGGTGCCTTCACTCCATCAATGTTTAAATGGGATACAATTTGCCAGCTGGTCGTTTGCTCTCTGGCTGGCAGTGATGTATGGCAGGCGAACTGGACTGAGAGAACAGAGGAGCATCCACCCATTGCTCTGCATTCCTCCTATCCCAACACTGCACAGCCTTTGCTTATTGGTAATGAGAAACAGATGGTGCCATCCATATCTTTTTATGAGATGAGGAAATAAAATATTCAGCCTTGTTTCACTATTTTTAGCCTGGGTGAAGTTTCTCAAAGAAATCTAAGAGGAAAAAAAAGGAGAAGAGAATGTCTATAGCTACTAGCACACCACAGTACTGCAGTTAAACAATCAATACTCTAGTTTGGAAGGGGAAAGTGAGGAATTTTTACTTATTTAATCACATTTTCAAAGCAAGTGGTTTTGGATGAGCAGGGAGATAATGCAGGGCTTCCTGAGACCACTGGAAGTTTCTGGCTGATATGGATGAGCTGTACACAAATGGCTGTGATAAAAAGAAAAATTTCCTGGCAGGTGAAACCACAAGGTGATATCTGTGATTATTACAGCACCCCCTGACTCTGTAAGAAGTGACTTTGGTAATAAAAAGCAATGCAACAATAAACATGGTTTTCTAAAGGCCAGTGGTACAGCATACAATTGTCATGTATTTTATCTTATTATTTTCATTGCACTAGCAAAACCACATATATTATCTTCTGCACAGAAGACAAAAAAAGTTCCTCTAAGATAAATTTTCAGTATTAAATTATGAAATTCTAACTGCCTTAAGATTTGCTATCCTTACCTCCCTTTCCCCGGCATGTCTTTCTGTTAATCATGTTTCTTCTTTCCTTTGATTTAATCTATCCTGCCTTTGCTAATTTGTTAGCCTGTATACCAAAGAAATACTCAAACAGGGGAAGTTTTAGTTAAATAACCTTTACTGGGAAACACATTCATGTACGTAACTGTCACAGTAATCGTCTCCTTGGATAGCTTTGATAGAAAAAAAATGAAAACTTGTTTTTCTTCTTCCTTCCCTTTGGATTGTTGTGGCTACCGTGTCTGTCCACAAAAACCTTGGTTACACTAGGAACACCTGTGCTAATTAATCTGTTGCAGGAGACCCCTTGTTAGCTGTGTACTAATATTAAAAAGTTTTTATCATTACAGGCAGATCTCTGCCTAATCTAAGTCATCACACACAGATCAATATTAGGATGTATATAAGAAATCAAGAGTTTGGGGTTTTTTGTCACTTAATGTCATCAGTTAAGAACTAAGAAAACTTCACTTATTGTAGTGGAATCCAAGACTTGCTGTTACAGACTTGGACTCAAGAGTTTCTGGGAGGCAGTAAGAAGCTTTGCCTAGAATGAGCATAGGGCTTCTCTGCCAGCTTCTGTAGAAGCTAGGTTTTGTTATGGAAAGAAAAAAAAATTGCAATTCTTTTGGTAGAAAAGATAACTTTGTCACACAATATACAGAAGAGAAAGTGGTGTGGTTTAGTCTTGCAAATCTACTGACAGATGCAGCTTCCCATTTGTCGCTGAATGAAAACAAAGTGGAATGGAAAGCAACCTCAGAAAAGGAATTTGAGTTGTTTCAGCACTGTTGGTGAGAATCAAGCAGGCTCTAAGTGCTCTACATTCACTCTGCACAAATTGCCTTTCAGTAGACTTTCCAGTGACTTTAATTGTGCTATCTAACAGCCTAACACGAGTGCAACTATCTTAGCTATGGGAGTGACAGGATGATACTTCCTTTATAAGGGTGTCTGGTCATACTAATAAAAATCTCCTCTATTCAGAGCAAAGCTAAAATAAACATATACACACTTCAAAGGAGAAAAGAAGAAGATAACATAACCCTAGCAAAGCAAAAGGCAGAAACTAAATTTATGGGAGAGATGAAACAAGTTACAGCAGATGGCCAAATTCATTCGTGTTCCTTAAAACACTCTGGGAAGACAGTTGGAATAAATGGTGAAAAATGTGGCAAAAGACCCTGTACAAAGAGGTGGAGTGTCCTTATAAAATACTGTACACGTCTGGATCTCTAGTACTGACTGATGGCTAGAGAGGTTTTGAAGTTGTTTGCACTTTAGCGCGACATTTCTGCTTTTCTGGTATTTTTCACAAAGTCTACTACTACTCAGACTGATGAACCTCCCTCTGGCAAAAAAATCAGGAATAAATTGTTACTTCAGAAGAGAATTTCAAAATGTGTTGAGTTCAAAGTTAACTTTTCAAATGCAGAACAGCTTCTGTTATAATGACTGAGGGTTTGAACAGCGTATTTCTGAGTCTTGTCCTTAAGAAAGAAAACTCATTTGAGTCAGACACAAAATTAACTCTCTCTCTCCTGGCCTTTATATTCCACAAACAACTTGTCTAGGAGGGACAGAGCAAAGCACTTGAATTGTGCTCACCTTAACTTATGATCACTTATTAACAGTGGGACATTACAGGCAGTATCCCTTCATTTTGCAAACAGTCAGAAGACTAGGATGCAAGTCTGTATCTCAGCAACTCTGGCCCAGAGTCAATATTCTGGCATAGATCTGTTCTCACTGGGAGTGTAAGTGAGCAAACTTAGCTGAGAACCAGGACATAGCCCACGTTCAGTTCTGGTGGTTCTGCCTAGGGGGGGAGAGGTGGTTACTGGAACAGCAGCAGGACACTTGGGAGCAGCAGCTTAAACCATAGTGTCAAAATGCACTGGAACTAACTCATCTGTCACTGTCTTCCCTCTCTGATTGTCAAAGTGCTTGTCCAAGCCTACAGCTTATTTTCACTGCTTTTTACTTGCTGCTCCTTTAAAACTGTTACTAATGCAGCTTGTCAAGTTTTCTTCAGCTTTATAGCAGGAGATAAAGACACTGTGCTGAGAAATAAGTGGAAGGAGGAAACACTCTTTAGTGTAAGACATAAATGGTGTTCTGCAGCTGAGTTTCCTTTTTTGTTGCTGGTGGGGGCTGTTTTCTGTAAGATGGCTAAGGAAAAAAAGAAACATTACAGAAACCTAACTTTATACAAAAGGAAACATAACAGTCAGCGAAGACTTACATAAAAGTGAGCAGAAAAACTGTTTTGAGGAATAAACACTGAAGCATTGAGTCGTGTTAGCGTTCAAATCAAGCAGTGAGACTGCTCATATCACAAACTTACTCCTCCCCAGCACAGTCACCAAAACAACACAATGTCTGTCATGTACCTCCATGGCCCATGGGGTGTTAGGAGAGCATGCAACTGAGTGACAGCTTGTCCAGACACAGAATTAATGCTTGTTCTCTGCAAGTCTCTACGTACCATTCCAGGCAGCAAGTATACTTATCCATGACTGCAATCTTCTGGCTTTGTGCCCCAGAAAGCAGGGATAGCTGTGCAGTGGCACTCACCCACAAGGTGTAGGAGCCCCTGCGGCTCCCTGGGAATGTCAGCATGCTCTGGTCCGAGACGGCGCCAGACGCCAGGCCGCTGCTCCGCGACGGCGGCCATTCCAAGTCGGCCTCGGCCTGCTCGGGTTTGCTCTTCTGCTTCTTTATAATCTGCAGGGTAGGGGAGAAACGGGGTGGGAGGGGACAGAAAAATGCTGCTGGGGAAATACTGTCTGAGCCATAAAGGGAAGATCTAAATGAACCCCGTCTTAAGGAAAGCTCCCCAGGAAAAGCATTTGACTTTTTCTCTGCTCTAGCTCCAGCTCATGCAATTACTTCTCATCTGAAGTCCTACCGCTTGCAAGCACATAAGCAGCGATGCAATATATAACAGTGCCTGTAGGAATACCAGAGGTGAATTACATAAACATAGAAACCTGTTGCTACAGTAACACTTTAGCAGCATTGAAGTGTCAAGTATTTTCTCAGACAAGACTTTTTGCCAAGAAACACAAAATACAGATATGAGGGGAATTTCAAAGGCTCCCATGACACGCAGACACGTTCTAGTGAGAACAAAGAGGTCTAAGGTCTCTAGACACTATTTTTATTTTTGAAAATCTACACCGTCTTAAGACAGAGAGAGTTCATGTCTCCCTACACTGACAGATTATATCCTGCTACACTTCGTTTCCACAACTGAAATACAGCTACAGAACATTATTCTATGGCATAAAAGATCTTGTTAGGCAGCTCTTGACAAAAACTAGCAATTCAAGCTTGGCTGAGAGAGGCTCTGGACTATGAAACACTCGATAAACAGACTTACTTGATAGTCTAACGTCACCCTTAAAAAGAAGACAGATTATTTTCCAGTGAGCTGCTGCTCTTCTGGCTTTTCTTGACAGCATTATAAACAACATGTTCCTCTTCTAGTGTGTGATCCATACACTGTTAAATGCCACAGTCTATACAGAGATGTGGCACCTAGCTTACTTCACATGGAAGGAGACCAACTTAGCAGAGTTGTTACTTCCCTGATAACAGGACCTTAACAGTGCTCTGTTCATGCTCATCTTGCCTTACTCCGAACTGTCCAGACAAACTCAGGGGGTATTTTTTTCCCACTAGCCCTCCACTTTCATTCTGCCAACCATGAGCTTTGCAGGGAGAAGAATGAGCTTTACTTTAAAAGCCACAAAATTCAGACATGCCAAGGGTTATGTGATTTTTGAGCTTCTCTTGCACAGCATCATTAAGAGAATTCAGTGTTAATGATTAATGCTGTTTTCTTTGAACATGTTGCAAGGTTCAGTAGACGGTATGGTCAGGTCACTGGCAAATATATCACAGGTCACAGGTCACTATATCTTTTAGGAAGTGATGTATACGGTCCAGAGCCATACCTCTTGACATTAGAAAACTTTGTGCCTGTGGGGAAGTGAAATACAGATGTAAAATTCCATCAAGCAAGGAACTTCGCTGCAAGAAAGGGCATCACTCAGGGAGTGGTACCTCTCAGTTTTGAATATGTAGGACATCAGGTTAGGTACTGGATTGATCTTACTTATAAACTGATGTCTGTCAGACATAGCTGATGAAGCCAACACTGTCATAGTTCATTTACTTTACTTTCTACTTTGGTGTCATTTTTTTTGTTGTTAGCAGCGTTTCAGGTCTAAAACACTGTGTTTTGGCCATTAAACATAAGGGGAAAAAGTATGCCATACCTTCTGCACAATGGTTGTGGCCAGCTCTTCTATGAGGTCCTCCTTGTGCTCCTGCAAGTAACAAGCTTCATTCTGCTTGTCCTGCATGAAAACGGATATCTGTATTTACTAAAATCCCATAAAAACAGTCTTCCCACAGAAAACGTATAGACTGGGAAATGGGTAATATGCCCTACTGGCACTGTGGGAAAAAATGACAGGCATGTCAAAAAGTGTATGTCACCTTCTGGAATGCAATGTGCGTCTTGGATACCAGTTCATAAAATCCATGCCCAGCTCCTTAGGTATGAGACAGTCACTACTTCAAAAGCGGTTTTCCTTTATACCATTACCCAAATTAAAAGAAACATGATTGTCCTATTTAAATTAATACTTTTGTTTTTTAAAGTGTTACCAGGCTGTCACTGTAGGTCTCTGCCTTAGAAATAGCTTCTTCCACTGCTTCCTCTGCAACACGTAAGGCCACAGCAAGGGTATCCATCATGCTGTGTCCTAGATGAAGAATAAGATAAAATACCATGTTCTTTATATATGTACATTTTGCATAATGAGCTCCAAAATTCAGACTCATATTCTGGACACATATTCCAGTCTTAAATTGTTCATGAAAAAGTTATTTCCTCAATCCATAAATATGCACAGTGAAATAAAAAAGACAGAGAAATTTGTTGCAATCTCTAAGTTTCTGTCTAAATGTAAATCTTAGATACAATAAAACATTATATATTTCATGTTGCTTATTTTAGACTGCAGCAAAATAATTTGGAGGAAATAATTGAAAGAAGATTTGTGAAGTTCCTTTAAGCAGGAACAACAAAATTTAGGAAAGAGAATGAAAAAAATATATGAGCACAGGAAAGGAAATGGGAGGGAAGTAACAAAACCTGATCATTAAGAAAATCACACTAGAATAGGCATGTAGTAAGTGTAATGCTGATGCAAGATGTCCCAGCATGGTACACAAGAGTCTTGCTGAATGATTCTGACAAAACATTGTTGGACCTGTGGGCAAGACTTCCCAGCACTCTAAGCTACTTGCCCAGTAATTCAAAGTGTAAGGACTACTTTTCAACCAAATGAGATTTTAGCAGCATACCTTCTGTCTGTTGGTAGAAGGTAGAGTCACTGCCACAAATGCTTCCTTCATTCTCAAAGCTGCCTTCATACAGACTTCCTTCTGCTAAAAAGGACAGAATCATGTGTTACTATAAGAAGCACCCATTAATAACCACGGC
Organism: Ammospiza caudacuta; assembly: GCF_027887145.1. NCBI lineage: Eukaryota > Metazoa > Chordata > Aves > Passeriformes > Passerellidae > Ammospiza > Ammospiza caudacuta. Next base: position 45,271,256 of record NC_080593.1, on the reverse strand, counting down.
ATTATTAGATTAGAATATTCACTCAAGATATGGTGGCACTGCACACAATGGGGGATAACTGGAAAATTCCTCCTAGCTGTAGCTGTTGGATAAATCATGACTGCAGCAGCTTTTGTACAAAACATGACTGCTTTCATCTCAAAGACTTCTCATTCATTTTGAATAGAAAAAACTATTACTACAGTAAAAAAGAAGCTACCAGGCATAAAACTTACATGGCAGAAGTTAAGTACAGGGAATTTGACTTTACTATGGCATTTGGTGTAGAAATAGATTCTACATTTTAAAGGGCAATGCTGTATAAATAAAGCAAAACCCAGACACCTATACTAGTATTTATCTTCAAAGGGAACAAAAGGTTTACTTAACAGTCACAGGGATAGCAGAAGAAAGTTAGCAATGACATTTAGACTCAAAGGCCTTCCTTAGAAAGGTCTCACCGAGAGTGCACATGCCACTGCAACTCATCATTGCATCGTTCACACTTCCATTCAAGCACTGAGACTATGGCTAAAAAAAGGCAATACATCTTATAAAAGTTGGGGAGCATCCCTGGCCACAGTTTTTACTTTCATTGTCCCACTTGTGCCCTAACTGAAACAAGATTTGCTTGTCCTCACACAGATTTGTTCTCAGTTGTTAAGGAATCTTCTCAAGAAATGCAAATTTTTTACCCAAAAAGGAAAAACAGTATTAAATCACAATTTAATAACTAGGTTGCTTGTTCCTAAAAGCTTTTATGTCAGTTTTCATAATAAACACCTAAAATTTCCACTCAGGACTCGAGAGTCTACTTACCATCCTATACTTACCATAAAAAGACAAAGGAAGGACTACGGAAAAGTAACAGTCTCTTTACAATTTTTTAAAAGATTTACAAGAATAAATTATCTGGTTCAATAAATCCAGTGAAATGCCAAATAATCAGCTAGCTGTGTTCTAAGTAACTTGCTGAATTTACCAGTATGACAGCAAGCTTCACTTCTTCAAACCCATTTTCTGACTCCAATCACTCTTCTTGTGGGGTGGGGCATTAGAAGAGCATAGCTAGGAGTGAGTCGTGTCATCACTCAAAAAGTTGTTGCCAATACTTTATCAGTATCTTTTACCTATTTACAAACATCAATACAAAAATAAAACGTGGCCAGTTTCAGATCCTTAAATATGCAAAACTCTAAGTAAGGAAATGTCAATTTTGGTCAACTTGGATACTGAATGTATCTCATGTTAATCAAATTTTGCCTCCAACACTGCAGGAATATGTCTATGGTGAAATGTTGAATGCAAAATTATTTCATCATTCTTTGACTACTCAGAACTGAAAAATGTGGGGACACAAGCTAGAATATAAACTGCAATTTACTTTATAGACAGTTCTTCTCTATCAGTGACATAATTAAGATTAAACATTGTCTGAATTCTTAAACAGCTCTCTAGACACTTCATCCTTTTCTCTCTCCACTGAGGTATTTCTTTCACAAACAAGAAAATTGTGTTTAAAAATCTCTCTTGAAATAATCTCAGAATTTCCATTGTCTCAGCTTCTGTGTTAGAGCAGATAAGAATAAATCTTATAAGAAATCAACAAAGCTATTCTTACCTATTGTATCAGGACAAAGTCCACTCTCTAGTCTATGCTTCTTGTACAAGTTCTTCAGGACCTTGGCACTTCCAAAACACTTAAAGCGGCTTTTAACATTATTATAGTACCAATCCAGAGACTGGGTCCTTAGGAGCCTAAAACAGAAAAATAAACTACATATTTGGAATGATTCTACAACAAATAAATGTGGGAAAAATATTTTAGGCCTCAGATCACAAACCTTTTAATTCCTGGATACTTTCTTTATTGTTTGTACTTTGCAAGTATCTGGTATGCTACAGCAAGGAAAAAAACCATTTACTTATGGTTAAGCTGTAAGTAAATACCTTTTTCACATTACTCAAGGGTTTATTTGGTTTTGGTACTATCAGAGGAGGTTGTCTCCCCTTTTACATTATAATGCTTACACTACAACCTCTTATAAAATACAAACAAGCCTTGAAACAGCACAGGGCTTAAAAATAGCCTTCAATTACAGAGATTTATAGATAACGTAAGAACACAAGCCCATCAATGTGCCACAAAACCCCTCCATTTACATAAAAATACATCACTGCTTTTATCTGGGTAAAACAATTAGCAGACAAGGCCTAACAGAGGACCTCAGAGCAGAATGAGCTGAAGTTTGCCTTCTCACTTTCCACAGGAATCGACACTGACAAAAGTAATTCATCTTAACAGACCTGTCCCCAGAGCTCAGACTCTTTAAAAAGCCACGAGATACTGGCAAGCCCTGTATTGTTTCCAGTGTGGCATGTGGCAACTTGCTCCACCTGTACCTTCAGCAGTGCAGGGAGAGAACCTGTGCCACATTCCCAAGCAAAAACAGCTTCAGGGTGACGGCAGGGAAATCCACTGCAGACCTGTACATTTCCCACTGAGGATGTCACTGGGGGGAATCCTAGGGTTCTATCTATAAATTAAAGCTGATTTATTCTTAACAGCAGATTTAGGAGAACAAAAGGCTAAAGTCAGTGCCCAGTGTCAATATATGAACTCCTAAAGAAATTGTGTCACCACCAGGAGGGCCAGATTCTCAGCATTTCCAGACTTCAACATATATAGATGATTTAACCCGATTTTTTAAACCTAGAGCCATGCTGAAAAACAAAATAAAATTACAGTCTCACTGTCACCTTTACATTTTCCTTCAGGGACTCTGAACTTTTCTTTGTAAAGTGCAAGGCAAGAGACAATGAACAACTTTTGTTTTGTCACCTACTGACAGACTAGAAATGTAGTTCTTAATCAGCACCACCAAACCTCAGGAGATTCTCAGTAACCAAAAAACAAACAAACATGCTGAGCGTGGGGGTTCAACTACATGTTTCCAGTCTGAATTCAGACTTTTATGATAAAAATGAATATCCACTTCATGAAAATCAAAACATCATGATATAGTCCACTTGCCTGTCATCACCAGAAAGTGCTTAGTAACAAACACCAGCAGTGGGAAATTAAAAATAAAAATCACTGAAGCCTATCATATTCAAACTGTGAACCCTTAAAGTTTCATTAGCTGCTCTACAGAAGACAACTGAAGAAAAAGCTCATAATGGAACAGAAGGCTATTTTTTCTGCATTCTGTCTCAGCAATTAGATGCAGGAGAGATGTTTACAGATAATATAAGAATATTAGCCCTCTAACATCTATTTGCACAGTAATATCCCAAGCCTAACTATGGTTCCCAGGAGGTTGATTAGTTCCAATATTCACCACTGTACAAATATTACTAACATGTTACATGGGCAAAAATCTTTTGTTGGGTGGTTTTTTTTTTTGAAAACCTCCTTACATGTGGTGCAGAAACTACTCTGATGAAACAAAGTATCCAGAGCACAAACAATGGGAAGGATGCCTTGGTCTGTCTGTGAAGTACAGGGTTTCTGAATCCCCATAATGTTGCCACTAAGAGATCTGCTATGATGCCTGTCCAAGACCTGACCCACTGACCAAAGCTTCACTGTGGTGCAGTGATGAATCTGATGGAGGGAAATTTCTCTCCCAAACCTGCAATTCTTAGGCCTTTTGAGAACCTGCCTCCTTTGTGGGCAGGAAACAATTGCTCTCATGTAAACTACATCAGAATATTGTCTTCTTCTTTCTGAATTTCTGTCACTTTTGTCCTCTGAGTTTTTACAGAACCTGACAGGGTAAGATTTCAGTCAATAGCGCAGAGTCACTATCATTATGAAGGATAAAAGGATATGGCTTAGCAGGAGCTACTGACCAGAAAGGATGCTCTTCTACCCAGTAAATGCAGTGCTCTCCATGCTGTCCACAAAAAAGTATTGCAGCACCATCACCACTAGGGGACTCACAGCACTAGGAGTCCTCAAATGCATTGTTTCAGGGCTTTGAAGATCCTCACTAACTCCCTCAGCATGTTTACCAAGTAACCTCAGCTGCACCAGCTCTAAATGCTAAACTTGTCATCTTGGAAGCCAAGAAGACCCAGTTCTTAATATTCAGACAGAATGACAAGATTAAAAAAAAAAAAGAGAGAGTCACCTATCTCTGAATGCTCTGTGAGTTAGGATAGCCAGTTATGAATGCTGACCTGGCAGCTTGGGAAAACAAAAGATGTGATTCATTGCAAGCTTGCTTCCTCATCTTTTTCCCTGTGTCACCATGTTTTTCTGGGTTTGATCAATACTACTTGTATAAAAGCAGAAAGTTAACAGCACTGGTTTCTTGATGAGGTGAGAATGCTTTGCAACTAAAAGAGGTTTCTTATTTCTAATGATAATATTTTCTGTACGTGAACTTCGGAAGAGTCAAAAGGATAGAGAGTATATATCTCAAAGCAACCATGAAAGGAGATGCTTGCCTCTTTGTACTAGTTAATCTGGTGTAAACACAAGGATTTTTTTATTTCTTTTTTTTTTTTTTAGGTTTCCTCATTGCTGCAGGATTAACACTTTGTGAGTAATCTAATAATTTCATGCTTCTCTCCTATGAGCTGGAGAGCTACCAACACTCCAAATCTATGCCTAGGTCCTGAACATGTTTTATAACAGATTACAATGCCTCCTTTAAAGCTTTTCAGCCTCTTAACTTTCACATAAGTCACAATGTCCCTACTGATTCCTCCTACAGAGAAAGGATTTGGAGAAGAGAGAACTTCTCTTATAGATACTAAAATAAAGGACTCACTCAAAAGAGAAATAAGAGCATTTTCACCTCATTTCAAAATCCTTTAATGCTGACCTATATTTTAAAGCTGTTTCCTGCAAAAGCGGTCCATGAGTCGAGAATAATGAAAGTCTGCGACAGTGCTAGCATTAAATTGTTGGAATGAAACACTTCCCTTATTAGCCTCAACAGAAAGTATGCAAGTTCTCTCTGTGAAATAAAAAACTCACACTTAAAGGATATTATTTGTCTGAATTTAAAGAAGCAAGACTGGTTGAAGCCATTTTTTGCTCTTTATGTGCAACAAAGACTGTTCTGTCTTTATTGAAAAATAGCTTTAAACACTAAGGACATTATTTATGTTATATAATATTGCCACGGATTTGAGTTGCATTTTGAAGTGCTTTTGGCAGAGGAAAATACTGTGATTTTAAAATTCTGTCTTATTAGAAAGTGTGAAAGCCAGGAAAATGCTTTTGATTTAACATTAAAACTTGAACAAATACTATAAAGCCCATCCTTTTTTTAGTGCCATAATGTCTTTGTCTTAATCAAGCAGCACCATGAGAAGGGATAAGCCCATTAACATCTTTGCAATTTTTATTCAATACACTTCTCACCTGAAGCACCCAAATAGTAAAGTTCTAGTCTTTCCTTCAGGAAAAAAAGTACACCAGCTGTGTTGTGAAGTGGGGACATGAACCACCTCCCTCATTATCAGTGATGACCAGAAGACAATCACGTGAAAGACATCACTCACACAGTACTCAAAACATAGGAGATTCTTTAGTGTCTGATTTACCTCTTTAATTCTTTTTTCTTCTAAAAAGTTGAGAGGTTTTACTTGGTGTAAAGGCAATATGAAGCTTCTGCAAGTACTTTTCTCTAAAAGGTAGTACCAATTTAGTATGTAAGACCTTAATCTCTATTCATAATACAAAGAAGGGTTTTACAACCACATTTTTTCCATGTTTTTGTTTTCCCATGAACTCTGTAAGAAGTTTCCCCCCACAAGATGAACTAGTCACTTACTGAGCAGCAGTCTAGTTTCTCTAAGTCAGGAGGTGCTTCCTGAAATCTTACAAACACTTCATTTGTCAGGGTGAACACATAATCACTTGGATTTTCCTTGCTACTGACTTTCACTGGAAAATGAAGCCTCCTTTTTTAGTTTTTCATACCTGCCTCAAGAGATCTTCCATAGTTTTGTGCTGACACTAGGCCAGTAAAGTATTCTAGTCCCTCAAATGCCATCCCGTGCTTCTCCTACTGCACCCATAACCTACTACAACACCCAGCCTTAGGTCACTCGAGATCTGCATTCAGCAAGTGATTAGTTTCACTCAGGAATGGAGCTGCTTTACAATTCTTGGACTTTTTACTTTTGCAGATGTGACAATTTTTTAAAATTAAGAAAATTTAAAAAGCCGATCAAACCCCCTCTTTGAAATACAGGACTATGCACGGGTCAGAACTGCTCATCTGTGGGAAGGCTCCAAAGCACAACACAACCACATCAAACTTAAGAAATATTAGAAATGCAAATCGTCAGCAGAAGAGCAACATCAATGTTTAGTTTTCACTCTTTGAAAGCATTCCCTGGGCTCACTGAACTGCCTGGAGGCTCAGCAGGAGCCAAGTGATGGAGGGGGTGGGAGCCAGGATAAGACTGACTACTGAGCTCTGTCAGAGCTGGGACACTGGTGGACATGACTCCCCCAGAGCAGCCCTGCTCAGCCAGATGCTGGGCTGGAAAAAGAGCTGTGCTGCAGTTAAACATTCCTGCCTTTAACCGTGATGTTTCCCCACAGATGGGTGACTGCTGCTGTAGGACTGACATCCTTTGAAGCCTTGGTCCCTCCTGGGGAGCTGCACATCCATCTCCCCCTGGCTGCAGTAGGGCCATGTTATGCATCAGTGCTTGGGAAACTCCAGCTACTACAGACTAAGCTGTGACAGGCACGCTGCCCGTCACAGCCCCTGCCACGGGCTCTCTCCCTGTACTGACTCACACGCAATATGAAGCTCAAGGCCTTTGTTTCCATTTCCCAGCACAAAGTGGCCTCAACCTGGTGCCCCAAGAAACAATTAAGATTTAACCTGTCACTTCTTATTTACTAGTTTTGGAGTAAAATTGCTTCAAACTCAACATCCTGAACTATTGTTTCTCTGCCAATAGCAATATTTGCTTTTTCCTTTGGGCTGATACTTTAGAGATTGTAATGTACTGCTTGTTATAAATTGTTGAATTAAAGTCTTTTAGTTTCTTTCAGTTTCAATGAAATCAAACCTACTTCCAGGTTCACCTTCATTCCCCTCAGGATGAATCATTGTAACACATGAATATCGTACCAATGCTCAGTTTTTTAAAAATCAGACTTAAAGCCCCACATATATTGAGAAAGTTCAGCACCCTGAAGCCCTAAACAGGATCTTTGGCTAAGCTCATGTTATTTCAAGAGGGCACTTCCCTGATTGTTTTACATCTATCCCCTGCTTATGAAAGGCAGTTATTCACACAGGAAAAACAGTTCCTAATCATTTATCCCAGCACACCATTGTTAACTCTTTGTGACACTTCCTTCCCAAGCCTTAAGATGAAATCCAATTTATTTTCTTCTTGATGGCATTCTTCAGGTCACCCATCTCTCAAGAAGTGCTGTTCCAGAAAATGCCTTCCTCCAATTACCCACAGCAAAGGGCTGTACACAGATTACACTGTGACAGGTCAAAGTACAGCACACTGAGCCATGCAGGTGTGTCACAGGAAAGGCCACGGCAGGGCACAATGAATTCACTCTGTGCAGTCAGCAAAATCCAACTAACAGCAGAGGGGAGACTCTCTTGAGTCAAAGCACCTACCCCAGAATGAAAACTGTCTACCCCACTGAAAACATCATCTGTCTTTCTCACAAGGGGAACAAAACAACTGTGCATGTCCCTGGCAGTGAAATCAAGACTTTCCTGTGCAGCAGACATGAACCTGGCCCAGTAACTGCACTGCAGGCTACAGCAGGTTAATTATTCAGAGAGCTCAACCACCAGGACAGTACCACATGGGGTATTTCCTAAAAATCCACATTCTCCTAACCATTGAGAAGTTTGCTGCTTCAGTTTGGGTTTTTAAATTTTAACGTGGAACAACACATAGGAAATAACAAATTAAGGTTAGCAGAGAGGAAGCAAAGATTTGTTTGTTTATGAAAGATAGCAGTATGTGCAACTCTCAAATTGGTCATTGTCTCCTTCACCTTTGAAATCAGCAGTCAAGAAGTTGAATGAGGGAAACAGAGTAGGTTTTACTCAGAAAACCTACATATACTTCATGAATGGAAGAAAGACAAAAACTTGTGACAAGTTCACCTAATGCTGGTTATTGAGGGAAGTATTAAAACCTCTACCACCCTGGCCCTTTAAACCAAGTCTCAGTGCCTTTCCAAAGGGACATGACAAGGACTGCTCACAGCAGCATGTGCCAAAGTGCAGGAATCACTTGCTGTGTTATGAAGCAGGTCACAGTAAGTGACTGCTGGTTCATAAAAATAAGATACTGAGTCATACTAGCTCAAATAAAAGGCTCACCTAGCCTTGTACTCTGTGTCTGGCCACTGAAAATGACATGGAAGAGATGGCAGGAAAGCTCCTGTAAGCAGAGACTCTGCCTTCAGCACACTCAGCACTGGTCAGTTCAGGATTCTGTGCTTGACACTACAACAACCAAGGCCTCAAAAGACACATATGGATGGACTTATATTCCATACATTTGGCTATACTTCACCTGAATCTCAGCGTACATCTGGCCCATTCAAAGCTCTCTGACAATCAGAGTCTGCAGTCACTTGCCATACAGGGATACTTTGCCTTTCTTCACTTTAACATCTACCTCCTAATTATCTGGATGCCCCATACATGCCTTGTCATGAGATGCTGCAGCAAAGCTGTGTAACACCAGCATGCAAAACTGGGGAGAAAGCTTTAGTGAAAATACAGGCATTGTACAACAGCTGAGGAAAACCAGCAAGTAATGTGCTGGTTTCAAATTGAGTTAAAGTTTGTGTAGAATCACATCTCCCTCTACTAAGTAACATTTCAAAGCTCACTAAAAAAGCAGAAATATCTTAAATACGTGGTATGCAAAATCCACTAACCCCTTCTCCATTCACAGATGTTTCTCTGTACCATAGGTTTTTCACTCATATGCCCAGTGGTAGACTGATCTAATCTACTCTATGTTAAAATAAACCATGAGATTGCTGATCCTTAAACACATCATTCAATTATTGGACAGCAACCAGTATGAAAAAATCAGAAGTCACATTTGTGCCTCTAACAGCCTTTTTGAAAACTAGAAAGGAGAAGATACAGCACCTCTTGTGAAAAGAAAATCACAGACTTAGCCCATGTTTTATTAAATAAAAGAAACAAAGAGAAAGATTGATTGATATTTGTAATCTTTGTGATAGTCTTTCCTCCAGTAGGAAAACAGACACAAGAGTAGAACATGTCAGCGTTTAACTAAGCTATTTTGCCCTGTATTTTCCCTGTGAGGCTGTAGGTCACGATTCCCTGGCTCACAAATAAATGTGTATTTGACATATTAACATGACCTGCTGCTCACAGAAAGCATGTTTTGTTTTAGGGTAACACAAGTGAAATACAGATTTTGCAGCAGTTATTAAAGTCAATTTTTAAAAAGAAGAGGGTTTTCAAACCCAGTGGTTCACTGTAATTTAGCTGACTATAAACTCCAGGGGTGAAAACATGATTGTGGAGAGCTAACAACAGTTACAGCAGTGACCTAAGAAGGGGAAGGACCTCTCTTCAGGCATCTACCGCAGTAAAAGATGCAAGAGGCCACATCCAATACAGCTCCTGACATTATCTCAGCATGAGCTAATAAAAGTTTGCCATAACAACGTGCTTATAAGAATGTTTGCCATGTCTTTCAGCCATTAGCGAATGTTCTTTCCCCATTTTTGCCCTGTAAAGAGAGTCTCAGTTAACTGATATTTATTTATTCAGAGCTGACTTGTGAACTGTAAAGTTCAAAAGGCTGCATTGCAGGGGAGCTTGCAGTAAAGTTACTGCTGCTTTCACGCCTCTCTGGCAGGGCTCTAGGCCATAAAAGCAGTGGGATCACATTGGTGTTCACCTTGCCCCCAAACATTATGAGCTATACCTCTTATCACTCCCTGCAGATACACAGGCAGCCTGTTCGTAATGACTGCTGATGCTGCAGAGCTCCTCAGCCATCCACCAATGTTTTCCTATCCTAATAATGAAAGGTTTTCTTAACATTTAAGCTGAACCTTCCTTGTTTCTATTTAAACAAGACAGTTTAAGATGTTTGCTCTTTTCCCTTCTACTTTTTTTTTAAAGAAAAAAAGGCTAATGAATCCTGTTTCATCCCAGATCGTGTTTTCTAGTCATCCAGTCATTCCCACTGTTTCTCCCCCTGTGATGAATAAGAAAATACCCAAGTGGTCTGTATGGTTCTTTAAACACAGACCCAGAACAGATAATCAGAGGCCACACCAGCACTCTTTCATGAACACCAAATATGACTGTGGGGATGTGACTCTGCACAGCGCAGTCCCAGTGGATGACATCCCACACTGAGAGCACCAGATATGCCACCCTGATCCTGAATCAGGGCTACACAATGCCCTGAGTCACTCATCCCTCAAAGTCCTGCTGAGACTACAGCCACAGAAATTGCCAACTCTTTAGAAAAAGCTGGCCAAACTAAGTGAAGGCTATTTTCAATTCACTTTTTCTTTAAACCTGTAATTACATGGATGATGCTTTCTTAAATGAGGTGAATGAGTGTCTCTCACTGGCACTCAGTTGTTAGCACCTTGTTACTGATCAGCAAATGACTCTGCCACATAAGGGAACCATGAAGCCTGTCCCTCACAAGGAGCCTTATGGCCATATCCATAACACTACCAACTCCACCTGCAAAAAAAGCCCAGTTCTCCTCATCTGACTCTGGCTTTCACTTCTGGGTTGATCTGTAATAATCCCCAGACGTTACTGCCAGCCAGTGTAGATCATTCAGCGGCCAAAACCAGTCTGCAGTCCCCATCACCACAGGGGTAAATGCAAAGAGAGAACTTGTCCCCTTCTTTTCTCAGCCCTTCTAGGTGTTTCATTCAATGCCTGGAAATTTCTTCCTCACCACACTGCCAAGTATTTCCCTGGTAAGTCTTTCATTAAAATGCAGATCTTTGCCCAGCTCATTAATATTACCTGTCAACCCTCATGAAAATTAAGTAAGTAACCACTGGATATTTGAAACTGAGTGGAAACAAGTCCAAACCACTCTGTAAAAGCTGGAACACTCAGATACTGCACAAATGAAACATTCCACATGTTCGCTTCAAAGTGCTTTTTTCAGGAATCATTCCCAACATTTGTATATGATCCATAGAATTTATGCATGATGCAAAAATCATAAAAATAAAAAATATTACCTCTGAAACAATTCTTCCCCCTTAAGTAATTTCACTCAGAAATTTAATTTAATGTAAAATTTTTGTTTTGTTTCTTTTTTCCCCTCATCTTTATTTGCAATAAAATACATTTTTAATATCGCAGAATTTTTCAAAGGAAAGGAATTTTATATCCTGGCCATCTGGTACCAGATATTTTCCTAGGCAAATCATAAGAATTAATCAATACTGCATCATTAGTGAATTTATGACACTCCCAGGCACACAACATGTTAAAGCAAAAGGCAAATAAACATGAATCAAAACAAGTTATTACAGCTACACTGAACACACATATATTGGCCGTCCCTGTCATATTTGTTTCTACTTGCTACAATGCATCAGTCTAATTTTTATTTCAGATTTCTGAAAGGAGACACACAGAAAGAACAAAAATCCACACTGACAGTACCTCAAAATGAATGCATCCTGCTGCTTTTCTTAAGAAACAACAACAGCAACAGATACTCATAAATTCTTAATTGGAGAGACATTCGTTTCCTGCTGTGCTATTACTGCAAATTTATCCTTTGCACCTACCTACTGAAGTGAACAAAAATTCATACGGAAACCTTATGTAAATAAACTTCTGAATGCAGAGAGCAACATCAACACACCCTCAGGAACATCTGCTCATTGAACTTTACATTCATGCTACTGAAACAAAAGTTATTTATAGTCAAAATACAACTGAATATAAATGGCTAAGAATAAATGCACCATTCACTCATCCATATGAGAAATGTTTTCCATAACCACAGCAGATACCAAATGAAACTACAGAGCATAAAGTCACTTTGATTAGTTACTCAGATTACCTAAGTGAAGGCTTTTCTTGCTGTAAACTTCATTTCTAATCCACAGATTCTTGAAAAACAGGTGAAGAATGTTAAAAGTAAAGTCGATGAAGCATAAAAATTTTCACAAACAAGATACAAACTCTGCCCCATCAGAAAAAACCAGCAGAGGATAAACCATGCAAATTAATTCTGTAATCCTGATTAGAAAAATACGCAGGGCTTTTAATATAGAGCTCAAGAACACCAAAAAGATAACAATCCTTTGCTGGAGGGTCTGTTTCTGTTCTCATATTTGGAGAAAGCTGTGAACAAACAGCTGTGAAATGCCAGCAAAGATGAGAAGATTCATCACCACGCAAAATCAAAGCGAAAGCTGGGCTCATTGCAAGATTATTTAGGGAAGAAAGAAAGAAGGAAAAAAAAAGTGAAAAATAATATTAAAAATATTTTGCTGGGGAGTGAAGAGATGCAATTTCAGTTCCTATCTTTTGTACTGGTTACCTCACCCCACAAGCCCAACTTCTGCTGGAGTAGGCTGCACTGCTTTTTTCCAGGAGCTGTGCACACAGTGACTCCACGAGCCCTTTGTGAGACGACACTCTTGTTGCTCTGCAGCTCCACAAGCCACAAAAGCTTCAGGAACACACTGGAGGCACTGCTGTGCTATCCAGCAGGAGCACGACAATTCCAAATCTTCCCATGCAGGTCCCTCGCTGGGAGGTGTAAGGAAAGTATTTCCTTGCTACCCACCCTCCTGTTGTGGTAGGAGGAAGAATTAGATGGAGTGATGTTGCACCCAGGACAGCAACTATCCAGACAAGATTCAGGTGTTTATCCAGCAGTTCAAGCAAGGAGGTTCCCTTGAATTACACTGAAAAATGGGCAGAAGTAGAATAGCTGGCCAGCCCCAGGAGGTGGGCTCAGCCACTCACTGCACCTCAGCAGCTCTTCCCAAACGGACCAAGGGCAACCCATCAGAGAGTATCTGCTGCTGAGCAAGGGTACTCTACTGCTGTGAGCATCCCAAGCATCCTGAATGTGCCTCCTAAGTTACTTACCACTCCATTTCTGCTTTTCTATCTGTTGTGCTACTTCTGCATGGAGTTCACTGATTAAAACTTTAAAACATCCAGGGCATGACTGTTGGGATTTTTTTTTTCTTCTTTTATAATAATTTCTTTTCAAACCAACTCCACAGTCACTGCATTTAAAATGGTGAGGTTTTCTGGGCTGCACAGAAAATATTTTTAGTTAGAAGCTTTATTGTGCAAGCTGTCTAGTAGTCTGACAAAAGCTAAATTCCAGCTTACAGCTGAAAACCGTAGGAAAAATTCCAAAGCCTATATAAATTATACAAATGAGACTTTAATCCCAGCTGGCCTTACTAACAGGGGCTCTACATCTGGGCACACATACAAATGTACTTTTCATATGGATTTTCAGTTACTTGAATAATGAAAAATGAAAAAAAAAAAAAAACAAACCAAACCCAAATCTCTGTTTTTATAAATGCTTGTATCAGAGTAATAAAAAAACCAAGCACAAATTAGCCAGACTGTCAGAGAAATACAGCTGTTTCTCAAAACTGCTCCTGCTTTTGGGTAAAATTGATCAGCTGTCCAGAGGATTCACTTCCCTAACAGCAGAAATCTTCAAAGCCATACAATTCTCCTGCCTTCTCCAAGGCCAGCTTATTCTCATCTGCATAAGGCAGGGGGTATCCTCACAGGGCCACCCAGCTGTGAGAAGATGCATGTGATATCAGCAAGTTTGATCAACTAAGAAAAAACTAGAGGGGAGGAACTAGAAGAATCAGTGCATGAACAGGAGGGATGGAAACAAGAGGAGCTGCAAAGCTGCCCTGGTCATGCACACGTTGATGCCAGTGTGCAGTGTCCCTTTGAGTCCCTTGGTGCCAGCCTTCAGCTGCTGGCAGTGAATGGAGTGCAAACATCAAAGCCCTCCTCAGCTACATCCACAAGCCTCAGCAGAGAAGAGCCCCTGCTTCACTCACAGAAGAAATCCACACCAAGAATTTCTGAGTTCCCATCAAACTGCAATTAATGTCTCGCAGATGAAGGATTTATGTTATTTGGCCCAGATGTCTCTTCCTGCTTTAACTGCATAAAATATCACTATATAGCTTTTCAACTCTCATTGAGGGAAACCCACAGAAGTCATTTTGAAGAATAAGGAAATCAAGTTCTTTCTAACATTTTTCCAAACATGTTGCTTAAGCCCATAGTGAAGACAGGGATTTAATGCAGAATTGCAGCATAGAGACACTTGTGTAGTTTCACCTGGCAGCGGCAGAGGAGGCCACACTGCAATAACAGGAGGTATCTTGGGCATGCCTCCTGTGTGTGGTGATCACAGGGAGAGATGGATGGAGCCAACAGAAGCCATTTCTCATTTCTCAGGCATCATTTACTCTCACCTCTCTTCAAGGGAGACAGAATTTAGGCCAATTCTCAAGCAGAACTCCTCTCACAGAGAAGAGGAAATTGACAGCACTTTTTTGGGGAAGCAATCCTAGTCACTAGCATCACCCACTGAGCAGGCTGGTTGTAGTCTGAACTACCAGCCGCTAATATGGCTCATGACAGAAGCTGCTAAATGGCTGCTGAGCCCTAGTGGGTTGGAGACAGAGGGGGGAGCATGTCTGTCTACCCTCTACAGCTAAAGTAGATGCCTTAAAAACATGAAAATCTTCCTTCTTTGCACATATGTGGCAATTTTGTGAGTCACCATAGGTAACTTCATGCTGCTCCCCCCTTTTTCTTGTCATCCTTTTTTCTCCATTCTTCTTCCTTTCCTTGGGGCAATGTGAAGGTAGGATAAATTATTTGCTTGCATAACTGAAGACAAATTTGCAGAGTACTAGGGCAGGCAGGCAGAAGGCAGTGCATTAAGAATGTTCCCAGTGTATGTGCTGGTTCATTAACAAACCAACCTTCTTTTAGGAGGTCAGACTACAAGAACTCACCCAGCCAGCAGAACCAAGGATATGAAATGTCCAGTATACATACTGCTTTAATTTTATGCCACAGAGGGTGCAATTCTGCATTTACCCTGTTACAAAGACAGTGCAGATGCTAAAGTAATTTCCATTACACAAATTCCTATGAGAAAACAATTAAATTACAATTATTTAAGGATGCTCTTATGGATTGGGCACACATATTTTCAACCAAAACAATTTTAAAATTATTTTGGACACAGAAAACCATTAAAAGAATCATATAATTGAGACACAGAACAGATTAGTCTTTAAGATGACAGATTAATCTATAAGGAGTCATATGGATACATTAAATCTGGTAACTGTAAAGAAAAGTGAAAACATAAAACCAATTATTTATTCTAGATATGAAACAAACAAATAAATACGGACTAGTCTAGGGTGTTTCCCCTCCACTTTCCTTTAGTTATGATGAACTTTCATTAAAAAAATATTCTTTCTCATTTCCTTCATAAGCTCATTTTTGAAAAAGACTACAGACCTCAGGAGTAGAAACACCAGGGAAGGGGGAAAAACACAAAAAATCTGAAAAAAAATGCACATGACTTTGAGTTTCAACATGGCAAAAAAGGTAATTCTTCTCCACCAGTCCCCAAAACTAAGAGGCTATATTAATATAAAGTATCAGGAGTATCTATCTACTTTCAGCAAATTAAGTAAAATAATAAAAGGATCTACATGGATATTTGACTCCTAGAATGAATCATACCTTGAATAATGACAGGTTAATAGTGCTGCTTTAAAATATGTGGGTATTATACATCTAATCCATCTCAATACTATTAAATAACACAATCTGAGATAATAACAACAAACACTCTGCAAGCTGCAACAATGGGATTACTTATTAAGTATAGTGAAAACAAAAACACAGGTAGTGAAAAGAGATTTTCCAGAAAATGTCTACAAACAGAGTTAAAACAAAGAACTTCTTTAATTAAAAGTAACCAAAGTATTTTTTTCAGGTCAGAGCCAGCTACTAATCCTGTGATACAACCTATGATCCAACTCCTAATTTTTTTAGAGGTTAACTCTGTAAGGGAAAAAGTGCAACAATTCCATGGTAGGTAAAGCAGCTAGTTAAAATATTTTACATAGACATTTTATATTTTTTTTTACTACTCTTTACAATCAATAACTATATACAATATACCACAGTAAGTTTCAAATAACTTACTACCTCATTGACAATAACACCGTAATTTTAAAGCAATTAAGATCTCCAAAAGGCAGCCAACCAAAATCACAAGTAGCAAATAAAATAAAGGGCCAAATATGCTTTAAATTCACTGAAGCACCAAAAGACTTGCTTCCAGTTACTTTGGAAATCAATGAGAAAGGAATTCATATGTCTTGACTCTAAGGCTTGTGTTTTCCACTCAAGTTGACCCCTCTCCAATTCTGAGCCAATAAACATTTGTCTTAAAGCTCCATTTTCATATCTGCAATTTGTTCAGATTAGATATTTTACATGAGATGCTTGTGTTGAAGAGAAAAGGAAACCAACACTCAAAATCTTCACGCATGAAGAACTGAGTGAGATCAAAGGGTTGAATAAGAGAGTGTGACAATGCATGCAATCTCCTTCCAAATCCACTAGACAAGCAGCATATCTGAACTTGGAAACAGCCTTCAGCCAAGGATTTTGCAGATTGTTTAGTTAAGATATACAGCAAGAATTATTAATGGCTGAATATATGATGGCAGATGCAAATCTTGAAAAGTGATCATCTGCATTACACCGACTTAGCACTGCTTCTGTTCCAACAGCTTCGCTGCTGTGCTCCAAAATGTACCAGAGCAGTAAGACATTCCTATTTTACAGCCAGGAAGCCACAAACACATACTGTGTGTCCCAGCAAACTCCTGCCATACAAATCCCTTCATGCAAGGCTGTGTGCCCTGTGGCCCAAACACTGCCTTATTATTCTCAGAGGATTTGGGATGACACAGAAAAAGCTCCATGCCCACATGTACAGGCTTCTGTAAGGTTTCTTATGCTGCCTCATTCAGAAAAGATCATCATTCCCCAAGACAATAATTATCAATGGGGAAACATATTCTAGAAATATTTTCAGTTACTATGATCAAAAAAGCTCCATTTCCCAAGACTCCACAGTAGCAGGAGTCAGGTCAGCCTAGCTGAATGCTTTTAGTTATATTCCCTTTTTATAAACAAGACCATCACTCCAAGTTTGGGCTTATTGAAAATTACTGAATCCTAGGCTAACTGAAAGCTAGATAAAGTAGATTTCAGAAGAAAAGGGAACTGTTCTCCCTCCTGATACCACCCTCAGCTCCAATGTCACCTCTGAACCCACCTGTAGCATGTTGTTTTGAGGAAAAGCTTTTATAATGAGTCTTGATCCCATTGGAAAATAATACTTGCAGAAATTTCTGTGTATCTTTGATATCCAAACGTGTCTGCCACTGTGCCAGTAAAAATATACTTGGTAAATGAACATCAGGACTCTGCTTAACCTTTGTATCACCGTGTGAATTCAGAACAAATCAGTCACTATAAGTCATTGGCCATTACATGGGGATATGAGGATAGCAAATCACCACAAAAAACCAAGTGAAGGAACTGATACAGTCATTTCAGACCATTCAGTACAGAAAAGAATTGGAATTTCCAGTCCCACTCTAAACAGTCTTTTCCAGACTCCCCCACATGCGAGCTGTGAGGCACGGGAGGGAGCACACGGACACTCAGCACAGCACACATGCGTTGCTGTGCAGCACCACAGCACTGCAGCAGCTCCACACACGCCACTCTGCAGCTACAGAAGGCTCATGCAAGGCTTGCCAAGCCAAACTACCACAGCCATTATCATGCCACTTCAGCTGGGTTATGTTCCCTTCACTCAGGGCCTGCACTTAGTGGCTATTTAGCAAAACTACGAAACTTAACTGGTAGAGAATCCAAGCTTTTCACGGGGGATTTAATTTCTGTTAAACAAACCTCTGACAACAAAGGAGCAATATGTGGCTGCCTTTGAAATTGAGTCACTTCAGTAGGAGGACAGGGAGGATGAAGAGAAGATGGAAGGATTTTTCCAACATTAGGTCTTCAAACACATCATCAAATTTGTATGCCAGCCACTGTTTTTGGCAGACTACATGGTGTCTTGTTGTATTCTACAGCCAATTTGTTGACTCTAATTAGCAATTTGGGAATAGAGTAACAAGAAAAGAGAAATAAAAAATTAGAGTACACAGTGCCAGTTACTATAGTGAGACACACACTCTTTCGTTATTATTTTTTTAATGTAGCTGTACGTAGGTTGCTTCCAGCTGTTTCTTTAAACCCAGATGTAAGCAGTTCCACAGAACAGAACAGCATTGTTTACATTGGAAAAGACCCCTAAGATCACTGAGTCAAACTCCTAACCTGACACTGTCAAGTTCATCACTAAACCATATCCTTAAATGCCCCGTCTTAAATACTATCAGGGATGGTGATTCAGCCACCTGGCAACCCTGGGCAACCTTCTTTCAGGGAGTCCTAGAGAGCAATGAAGTTCCCCTCAGCCTCCTTTTTTTCCAGGGTAAGCAACCCTAAGTCCCTCAGGCTCTCTTCAGAAGACTTGTGCTCCAGACCCTTCCCCAGCTCTATTGCCCTTCTTTGGACACATTAACACCGCAAAGACTTGAGACTGTGAGGATTAAGTAAGGAAAAGACAAGAGGCACGTCTGTCTGGTTTTTCTTTTCTCTGTTGTACCCAACCTTCTTTCAGAGATATTTAGACACAAAGTTCCAGCAGGTGGAATCTTTTCTGGGGTTTCCTATATACTGTTCATAATCCTTTCCTCCAGAAACAGGTCTTTTGTGGCCTTATGCCAAACTTCTATTTGAGAGACAGTAATTTTTGTCACAGCCAGAAAACGAATAGTTCATCACCTCTCTTCATCCATATAGATGGATGTAGGGACTCATGCTGCCTGCAAATGGGCTGTTTTGGCTGAAGGGAAGAAGCAGTCGACCTCACCTTATATCCTCAGCTGGCCATTGCTTCAATGAATGAACTTTCAGCTGGCAGCTATGACTCTCCTGAGGCTTTCCCAAAGCCCTGCCTGCCTGAGCTCAGGCAGCATTTGATTAAGCAGGAGCAGCACCAGCTCCATGATCTCTCATGGCTCCATGGAAGCTCCTGTTTCTCCCTGAGTCTCAGGTGCAAGACCCGGGTACCCTTTCTCTTTGTGAGCTGCGGCTAGAGAGCCACTGAAGAGAAGCAGGCTCCGCTCCCCTTTATGGATCACAGATAGCAGATGCCTCATACAGGAGCACGCAAAAGCAAGTCTTAGTCTCAGCCTTCCTCCAGGTGTTTTTTGAAGAGCATTTTGCAACCTCTGTTCTCTTAACAGATGAAGAAGGTTCAGGATGGCAATCACAGAAGTATGAATCAATGCACCTAAAAATAGGTGGATGAAGCACTTTGGTATGAACGTCCACCCCAAAAGGGTTTCTGAGCAACTTAACCACAGTCATACTGACATTTAGACCTTCCTCAGTGTCCTGCAACATTTCCTCTTCACTGTCTTGATTGTCTAATGCCAAAATACTCTGACAGATGCAAACATATAAAAGGAACAACCCTCCCTGCTTCCACCACTGCCTTTTCTCTACTCTTAAAACTCATGGTTTTTGTTTTTGGTAAAGACAGCTGCTATCACAGCTTTTGTTGCTGTCTGAGTGCTGAGAACTTGAAGTAGCACAGGTGGCTGTAAGACACCCATTGGTGCTGAAGCCATTTTTCATAATTTCCTTCTCAACAAAAGCAAATATATCTTAAACAGCTGCCTTTTACAGAAAAGCAGAGTGAGCCAAAAACTTGCAATGGCTTTGGTAAGAACTGCCATTAGAAAGTCACAGATAGAGGCTAGAGTGCTTACATGGCATTGATGAGCACGTTAAAAACCACAGAGAATGCACAAGTAATAAGAAATTCAACCGCAATTTTATAGGAATACTTCAAATTTGTATTTTGAAAATATTGTCTTTTTCCAAGTGAAAGATTATGTTTGATTTTGAAACTAACTCAGGACAGTTAGTGTCAGTTATTCAGTTAGCCCTGAATACTGTCTGTTAACTCTTTTAGGAAGAGAGATTCCAAGGAGCATATTTCACAGAATCATAGAATTGTTGAGGTTGTAAAAGACCCCTGAGACCAGAGTCCAACCATTACATTAAAACATTAAAATTAGCATTTTCAAATTTTAGAATTTGATCCAGAATTAGATACAGAAGAATTAGAATTCTTCTGTAGAATTAGATACAGAACACTCACAAACCTTGAGCAATTAAAGAGGCTATATAATTACTATGTGCAGAGCTTCTCTCTCTTCTCCTACACTTCCTTTCATCCTCTCCTCATAACTGTGTTAGCGTAGCAGCCTCATTGGCAAGCAAGAGCACTTCAGCCAGGGGCAGGCTAGCACATCCACCATCCACTGATAGCTGCACCCCTTGGGCGAGCTCACAGATTTTGGGCATGTCTGACAGGTTGTCCAGCAGGTGACTGGCAGTGGCTGGTGTACAGCAAGTAGGCAGTGATCAGATGGTCTGTCTGAACAGGTAGTCTGCCTGTTTTGGCAGACTATTATACAGGTTTATGTATTTCAGAAGGTTACTTGGAATGAGTGTCTTTGACAAGCTCATTACACATGCATTCGCTATGAATTCTTGCAGGAAGAGAGCTATCATAGGAAACAATGTGCACATCTATTTGGTTAAACAAGAGGTCAGAGAGGAGTATCACAGAGACAGATAGGTTAATGATTGCCTCAGTTCATTAAATGTCATTTCCATGCTTTCTGTCAAAGTTCAGCCAGACTGTTCAGAATAGTATTGGGACCATAATTATTTCATGATATTTGATAGGAAGTGATTTGTAGCAGCAGCTTCTGAAATTAATTTCTAAATTGTCAGCTGACTCACTTGTATAGTTTGTCAGGCACTTGTGGTTTCAATAGTCATGAATAGATAAACCAAAGGTGCAGCTGGACTTTAAAGATAAAAACTGGGATTCTTCCTTATATATGTGGACCCAAGGAAAGTTCATGAGTCATAAATATACATGTGTAAAACAAGAAATGTTCTGTGTGACAGACAGCTCTCTGTCCCAGACACCAAAAGACAGAAAACAGATAATATTAAAATAGTTTATTCCTAATACATACCTAAAGATTAAGAAACATGACCACAAGATTGCACGCTAAAATTTTGCAAGATGAGTATAATAGACAATATTAAGTACTCTTTTTTCTGTTCCACTTATTGCATTTTTATTGCAATGAGAATTTAAGACTGTGCTAGTTTATACAACTTATATAAAGGTAAAAAGGAAATATTGAATTTGGAGTAAAGATTACTGCTTTACTCAAGAAAAATTTCAAAGCATTTGTTCTGAAAATCCTTCTTACAACAAGTAAATCTCTTTTATGTAGAAGAGGAAACATTTGGAAATAAACCTACAAGATTTCTGTAGAATAGAAATCATATCTTTACAGTCCTACAGATTAAAAGATATTTCTAATACCAAAGTTGTACATGTTTTGTTATTCCCAAAGCTTGGCTGTTTGGAATAGATGGGTCAGCTTTATTTGTTTACATAGCTGGTTTCTAGAACACCAGGATTATGTCCAAAATGAACAGATATATTACTTCATTAGAAAGTACCATAAAATCTCAGAACAAAAAACCACTCCAATTAAAAAAAAAAAAAAAAAAAAACAACCTACATATAGGCTGATCCTCTTTATTCTACATCAACATCTTTGTTAGCATCAACACTAATTTACATTTATCTTGGTGTCATTATAATCAGAACTTCATTCTTGAGACTGCATATATTCCTCTGCCTCAGAAGACACTGCCATAGGTGCAAAATTCACTAAAAACTTTTACTGGAGCCTTTGATAAGTAAAAATGCACAAAAAGCTCTTGCAGAAGAATGGAAAAGTTACCACCAAATCACAAATTCCAAAAGCTGCCAGTCATGCAAGTTCCAGAGAGGGACATTCTCAAGAAAACATGTTGAAATCTATGTTAAGTAGTAGCAACTATTTAGAGAGGCACTCAGACCTGCACCGGAGGCACAAGGCTATTAGCACTCTCTCCAGCAGTATCAGTAACCCAGAAATAAGAGTGGTGGCTATCCTTAGCCTGCAGTGCAACAAGATCCAATGAATTCTTTATCACTTGTCACACTCATCTTCACTAACAGTAACATTGTTTTTCATCTTAGGAATAAGATAGACAAAGTGCACACTGGTGTTTGATGCTGAGTTTTCAGTTTCAAACCGAGTTGCTTTTGTACCAAAGTTATGTTGCTTGTCTTCCCTTGGTCTCAGGTCTACCACTTCTCCTCCATTATAATTTCAGACTTGCTCCCTTTCTTTTTACTGCCATTAGATCTGAGTTCCCCTGAGAACTGCAGTTACCAACTCAGCCCAACACGGACAGAGCTGCTGCCTGTGTACCAGGGCTCTTCACTGTGAGAAGCCAACTAGCCCAGGGCCTGCAGAATCAGTGGCATCTCCGACTTCAGCAAAACTCACCAACTATGCAGCATTGATGTACAGCCCCTGGAAGCCCAGGATCATGGATTCTCAGGCATCCTCAGTGCTTCTGGTGGATCAGCTGTCCCTGAGCTGGGCAAAACACAAGCAGGTCCACCAGGAAAAAATACAAAGAACTCCAGTAGATACTTTCTGTCCCTTAACACTCTCCAGACTTGGAGTACGGTGCAGTGACAACAGGCTCTTCCTTTTTACTTTGCTTCTGCTGTCCACTGAGAGGGCATAACTTAAGCATGAGTGTGTTATTTTAGATAAAAAATCTGGGGGCTCACCTTGGCCAGCAAGCTTTCAGCTGTAGGAATTTAACAACAATACGTTGGTATTGTTGTTTGTGGCCTTTCTGCAGAAACAAAAAGTATGAATGCATGCGCAAAAAGATAAATTTTGCACTACAGGACATCAGGCAGAAGCTGAATTCTCCAGGAACCAGAGTTCCCATAAAGTAATGGGAATGGAGAGATACTAGGTTACAAATGTGGCTGCACTGAGCACTGTGGAGTATGGCATAGGTACAGTGCCTAATTTCTAGGTAAAGCATCTGACAAATCAACTGCATGCTTTTCTTCCAGCCTCCAAAACATACAGAATCCTTCAGCAGCATCAACACAAGCAGTCCCAAACAACCTGGTCATTTAGCACTTACATTTAAATCCTACAGAAATACTTAAGGGAAAGAGATGCTAAAAGGAAAGAAAATATTTGAGTTTAGTGTCCTCAAACAATGATGTGTAAAAAGGGAAATCCTATCTCAGTTTGTTGACCTGTGTGTTACCAGGCACAAGTACACTCTCCCTCATGCTGCTGATTTATAAGTGTGTGGTGATGAAGCTGAAAGGGGCATAGATCCATTGCTCACATCCACACATCTGCACCAAACAGAGCAACACATCACCAACTGCAGCAGCACCGAAGGTCATTATGTCACAGGGAGAAAGAAATTCACACTCGTTCCATCTATTACTCCTTCCTCCACCTATTACCCAGGTATCTGGCACTTGCTAAAAAACATGTGCCAGCAGATGCTAACAAAGGGATTAATCTGAGAAGCTTGTACCAGCACGTGGCCCTCTGGCTCATACACATTGTGTTGCCTCTACAGAAGACTGGTCAAGTCATTCACCAGCTCTGTATTACTGCTGGTGGAACAGGGGAAGGGATGGGAGACAAGCAAATCCACTACAAATGTGTTAGGCACAGTTTTTTATCAAATGACCCAGAGTAACAAGTGAATAAGAGGGATTATAAAAGTACAGACACTGCCACATGAGGCCATTCTTGTGGTCCTCAATGATGCAAGAAGTAAATGAACTGAGGACTACTGACAGTGTACAATTCCTATTTTGCTGTCTGCAATACAATTTAGAGGAAGACTCCAGAGACAAGCTGAGCCAGAGATAAAAAGTGACATGAGGCAGCTGGTAAAGAAAGAGAAACAGACTAACTTCATTTTTTTTTTGCACTTTTTCACCCCCAGATAAATGGAAACAGACTGATTGCTAAAGGCTTATCAAATGGGGCTTATTCTTCCAGTGGTACCACTTATTCCCCTGGAGAAGCAGAGAAGTTTTCTGCATGACTAAGGCTGTCTGGAAGCCCAGCTCCTCAGAGCCACACATGAATCACTTGACACCAAGGAGCATCTTCCTCCACTGGCCAGACATGGGCTGGCATGAATGTCAACTGAAACCCTGTCAGAAACCCCAAGGTAACTACACAAGCCTGAATTGCTGTTATTTCTCCTAATACTCCAGAAATTAAACAGGATGAAATCCTAGGCTCCTACACCAGAATTTAGGGCCTAACATGCCAGAACATCATTCAGTTGTTGCATTTCTCATATCTGACAAAACCAAGTTCCTTCAACTTCATAATACTTTATAGCCAAGCGATAAATATTTTGAGTAACAAGAGACAGTGAACAAATGATAAATAATTCAGATTAAAAGATGATCCAGTGAGCAAAGGGGCAATGATACCATCTTCCAGCATGGAAAAAATCAAGCCCTGTGCAGCAGCAGCAGCATCTGTCACCAGCATCCATGAAACCCGTGGCTCCTACTTTGCCTCTGGATAAAAACCTCTTCAGGAATGGATGGTGCTGCTTTCCCTGACTTCGATTTGCTATCAGAAGTCAGGAACTAAGGGAGGATTTTAAGTGCACACATTCTCCTAGCTTATTTTTGCTTATTTTGCACAAACTTCTTGGAACAACCCCAGGAAGAACCATGCCTTGAATGCAAGAATTGCACTGGACTGGTAAAATACAGGTAAATTTAGTATTTTCTAATACAAGACAACACAAAATGAATGCCTTAATCTTTTCCCAAAAAGGTAACTTTGATGAAGTTCATAAGCACTTTCAGCCACTAGGGATCTTTTGGTCATTGCTGAAAGTCTACTTCAGAAACTCCATTTTGTCTAGCCAACCTCCTGTAACTTAGACATTCTTAATCTCTTCATTGCACTCCAAGTAATAGAAAGGAAACCTAATATCCAACAGACTATTTACCAAAATGTTGTTCTCATCTGGCATCATGGTTTTTGACAGAGACTGATTTTCTCACATAAAATGTATGTGATTAATTTATTTAACAAATCTAAAGAGAGGACATATCAAATTTTCTAAGCAACTGTTCCCCAAAAGAAGTGTTACTTCTCCTTTCAACAAGAAATGATGACAGCCAAGGTAGAGCCAAAGCTATAGCAGCAGCTTGAGTGATACAGGAAAAGCAACAAGTATGCCAAGCTTGTTAGAAGCATTACAGTAAGAAAGTTAAAAATAGCCCTTTCTCTGCCCTAATGACAGAATCATGTTTGCTTACAAATTGCAAATCAGTGTCCATCCCTGATGTGATATTAAAACCAGCAATACTCCTCCCTCCCAAAAAAACACCCCCAGACTTGCAGACTGGCTCAGCAGATGGAGTTTCTAGACCCAGCCCTTTCTTTTTACTGGGGCTTATTAAAACAACATAATCTCTTTCTTCTTACCTGCTCTTACTAATTACATAAAAGGTTATGAAATACTGTGCTACAGAGGCCACACAAATATCTGAAACAGAATCTTTGTTTGTTCCCACTTCTCTTTAAATCTTCTTACTGGGATTTCCTTTTGTACGTAATATGATTAGTAGCGAGAAAATCTCAGCCTTGGCTTTCTCCCTGCACCCACTTGTTTGCTACAGAATTTGCCTGAGCTCTCTCTTACGGCTCCCATAATGCTTCCAGTCTGGTCAAGTTAGTAAGCTACTGAAGCTCTGTGGATCAAGTAGGATCATTACGGAAACAGGGCAGGAAAACTCCAATTCCCAGGCATGTTTTAAAGTCAATGAATGTGTTATAGGCTTCCCACACTGGATGTGTTCAGGAGGTACAAATGTGCCTCCGGAAGTCAGAAACACCACAGAGCAGGTCGGGATTTCTCCTGAATTACCTGCACTCTGTGTAGCAGTGCTGCCAAACACCTCAAGGTATTCAAGAGCACTTCAAAATTTCACTAAACTTGAGTGTGTTTGAAGCAAGGCTCCTGATGCAAAAGGGCAGGACTAGCTTTAAGCTGTGTTTGCTTCACTTCACATTTCCTTCATTCCCCAATTGCCTTTGTGTCTCTTTAGAAAGATTTATTCTTGAGCATATGTAAAGGGTATTACCCTATGCTTCCAGAAAGCAAATGTGCTCATAAATTGTTTCACAGGGAACAAACCCCACTTTTGTCAGTTATCAACTCTTCCCTCTCTGATTTATGCTGTAGAGTTTACTGGTCTCTGCAAGCATCCAGCGAAATTGGAAACTTGCTAAAGGAATTTTTAAAACCACTTCCTCTAATAGAGTGTTAAAAAAAAAAATCCCACCAAAACACCAAAGCCCCAACTGTCTGCCCCTGAGCTACAACCAGGGAAGAGCACTGAAATCACACCATGCTGACACAGTACTACAGAAAACCACAGAAGAATACCAACAACTGTAATAGACTATTTCCTTATCAGAACTCTGTTATTGGTTCTTAAACTTAAGAAAAGACTGCAAATCCATAAACCACATCCCAGAGCCCTTCAGATCACACTCACTCATCTCTCTCCATATGATGAGCTCATATTCAGAATTGAAATGTCTACAGACATTTATAATGTGAAAATCTATATGCTGATAGGGGGAATGTAGAAACAATCTTCAAATAACTTTTCTTTGATGAAGTTCTGCTTTTTATTTTACATTATTAAGTCATTTCATACCCAGAATTCTGAAATATTTCAATTCAACTAGTATAGGTTTTATAGGTAATACTTTATAAAATGAAAAAAAAAAATCAACTCTTGAAATAATAATTTGCCATTACTGTCCAGTGCTTTGGGTTTTCTGCATTTGTTCCAGATTTTTCATTCTGAACTTTTCCACTCCTACTGTTTCTCTTCTGATGCCCTACTTTTACCATGTTATTCCCATGCTGTCAAAAAAGTGAGGAAGGAAAGATTTAAAATAAAATTGTTCATGAGGGGCAATGCCTTTCTAAGTCTCCTTATGTTCTGACAGTTCTCTTTGTTGTCCAGTTTTCTGCAGTTAGATTTTAACTTTAAGTACACAACTAAGACTTCTTCTCCATAAAATGCATATTCAGTTGTTTTCATAAATGTGTTTTAGAGGTAGATGAAGTAGCAACATTATTTCCTAGTATAGCCTCTCACAATGCTTTTTAACTTTGTAGTTGAAGAAATGCATTTAGTGTTCAGAATTTTATTTATTCATTTATTTTTAACTTTGAGCAGAAGGTAAATAAACTATATGTTCTGATCAAATAGTGTCACAAAAAAATTCCCTGTGTTCCTTTCAGGGAAACGAAGGCCTTTCCAATAGTCACTGACTGCTCACACTGGCAGCATTTGGCTGTCAGAGACAATCCAGCCTGGCTTCATAGCAGGCTAGCGGACGTTAACTGCTGTAGCCATCCCTTTGAAATCCAAACCCTACTTGTAAGTTCTATTTAAGACTTATTATTTTAACCTTTTTTTAGGACCAAGTAGAATCACATATTTTCTTCTACTTTTTGCATGAAAAGTTTGGTGATTTTGCATAACCCTGTGCGGAAGCTAAAAATACAACTTTAGGAGGACCCAAACACAACTGCTTCATAGAGTCAGCTGGTTTTCTAGCTGATTTTGCTTCCATTATGAGATCAGACTACTTTGCAAATACCCCAATGGCCTGCACAAACACAATTAGGATAATTTTAAGCAAGCGATGTTATTACAAACTAGATGGGACTCTAAAGAGGGACAGCAGCAGCTCATGGATTAGGAGCTCCCAACCATTTAGGAGGCAACTGGAGAGTTTTTGTCACCCCAGGGTAACTCAGTGACAGCAGCACTGAGAAACACGAGTCTCTTGTCCTGTCATACAATCTGAGCAGCTCCTTTCAAATGTGTTGGCCAGTGCAGACCATATTCCTCAGGGTGACTGATCACAAATGAACAAATGGGGGCACTATGATGGGAGCTGAGCTTTATGGCTGTCAAAGGAAAGATGACACACTGGAAGAAACAATTTTAACTTCCTTGTACAGACCACCAAGCTGTGAATTAAATGTGTCTAAATTACAATCCCCTTCTCCCTCAAAAAAAAAAAAAAAAGAAACAAGCAAACAAACAACAAAAACCCAACAAAATGTAACAATGAATAAAACATGCATGACATGCACATGAGTAGCCCCTTCATACATCCACTTAATATAGATCAGAAATATATTTAAAATCAAAGAGATCTTATCTGAGTGTCTTAAGCAATCTAAGTTGCAACACACCTATAGAAAGAGACAGGGAGAAGTGGACCAGCTCTTACCTTGAAGTGAGGGATAATGAGACTTACTAAAAAGGAGAGTTATACATGACAGAAGATGTGGGTTAAAAAAAGCTACAGACAAATCCACCAAGATTATCTGTGAAACAGATCTTAAAAAAAACACGTGTCAGACTGAAGATTTTTTTTTTTTTGCTGAAAAACACAATTAGCATATGGAAGAATTTTTTTTGCCACAAAGCATGAGCTGCAGCTAGAAGTTTGTAAAAGGAGCTGCACCGATAATGCTTGCATGACAGACCTGGACTTCAATCAGCCCATGGTCTAGAACCTGTGGTGTTTCACAACCAGCTCTTAACGCCAGCAAAGAAGGAGCAAGGTGCCATGTCAAAAGGCAAAAACCACTTGTCCAGACATGGCCTGATGCCTTTTACATCTCAAGCATAGAAAGGGAATGAGAGATTTTTAGATTAGCCTATAAAACACAAAAACGCTGATCCACTGCAGAGGCCAGTTGGTTCCCAATAGCATGCACCAGCCCCAGGGCAGGCTATGATCTGAGAACCACAGCCAAGGGTTTAGTTGCTGCATTTAGTCTGCATAAAAAAGGAGAAATTTATTTCTTTTTTTAGTTTTCTGCAGAGTTGGCACATTGACCAAATCTGAGCACTGTAATAATATCAGCTATCTATGTCTCAAGGGGAAACTTTGCATTTAGTCAAGTTGTAGACAATTAACAAATTACAGATTTTAAGGTTGTTTTACCTTTTCTGAAAGACTAACAATTTATCAGGAGCATATTTAATATTTTGTAGGTCAAAGAGGAGGTTGGAGAACTCAATAATTACAATTAGATATATGCAGCTGCACTCATTAAAAGGATAAATCTAATAAAACTGATTCAGGGGTTTTTTGGCTTTTTGTTCTCCTTAAAACAATTCTTGCAACTTTAAAGGCAAAATTTCTGAGTTAATAACCTGGGGGTTGGGAAAAGGGGGTAAAAAACACAGGTTGCATTTAAAGTAGGATGAAGCAGTAATATTTGACACTTTGGATATTACCCTCAGGAACCTCAGCAGGAATATGCTAGGGTCAATATAATGAATTTGATGAAGCTAGTGTCATGAAAGCAGATTGAATTACATGTTCCAGCAACTGGCATAACAAGTCAGAATTACATCTAATTCTGAACAATGATTTCTTCCAGAGAAGCCCAGCCTGCATTACAGTGGTGGGGAATACTATTGCTCACACTTATAAAAGGGAAATCCAGGACACAGGGGGCTAAAGGGGATGTAAGCAAGATTTTACAGTCACAAAATTAACAAACTCTGTTTAGCAACCAAGTTCCTTCTTACTACTTTTATGTCTTATTTTAACTGTGATAATAATCTAGCTCAGTTCTTTATTAAAAAAAAAAAAACTTAAACTGAATATGCACAAATTTTTAGATTTGGAAAGACAGATATTTTTTCCTTGGAACAGAACTGCTACTGCTTTATATACATTTCACAGTAAAAGAACATTGGAAAAATTCAAGACTGATGATAATTAATACAGCAGTTTGCCCAGATATTCTTTAACTCTGCCTTAGTAAATCAATGCATTTTCCTTTTTTTGCTGTAAGGTATACTTATTTTTCTCAATACTTGAACACTGACAACATGCAATTATCTGGTACTTGTTTCCTGCTCAGGAGCCTTGTATAGCAACAGAGACTTCTGAGCTATGCTTGTGATAAAAAATCATTAATTCTTACAGGACACACTATTTCAGAGCCCAAAGGAAATTAACAGCTCATTGTTATTTCCTGCTCACCTCAAAAATGCCTGGAAAAAATGAACAAACAAAATCACTATCCTTCAATTTACCCAAAGAAGCTCTTCAGAGGGATTGGAGTGACTAGAAACACAGTGTCTAAAAATATTCAGTCTAGTTATTCTATCAAAGTAAGGGAAATGTCAGCTGGGTCACTGAGACTACAAAATTATTATCCATTATCATGTGATTATTTTATGTATTTTTACCTTTTCATCTACCTGTTTCATCCATTGGAATACAGCCCTCAGCAGGAACTTTATGGTGCAAACCTGCCCTTCTGAATGTGCTGGTGGCTTTGCCTTGCACTGCAAGGCTCTAAAATAAGGCCAATAATGTCTGATACAGTGGAGCATCTCAGGCTGTCATCAGCCTCATCCTAAGAGCAAATAACTAAATGACTGAAATGTTTTTGACTGTTTGTTTATGATTAGCTCCTCTAAGGGTGACACAGTATAGCAATACATCAAGGCATATGGAAATAGGTTTGTGACTAATCAGTAAGTTACAATACACTTCAGCTCTGTGCACGAAAGACCTTTGTGTTCTGCTTCATTCATAAACTTAACTGGAGCAATGTAACAAAATTAATTGTATTCTTGGCATCATTCTTCAGTGAGTGCTGGGAAAGTGCTTGTTCTCTATTTATTTAAATTTATTATCCAGCTCTTATAAAAGAAATCAACTAACAGGTTTTTGTCTTGTCAACTACTGGTAAATGGCTATAATATTTGACATAAAATTTCATATCTAGCCACCTGGATGAGTTTTCTCCTATATTTACACCATCAGAATTCCTGGTTTTTCCATATCTTTTTCATATTTTATATATGTGTGTGCATATATGTTAAGTCATAGAAGTAACCATAACTTGTATTTTCCTCTAAGACCATACATAAAATAGTCTGCTGTTTGTATGAATTGACAGTAAGCATCTTCCACCATACATACACAAACATTCTTATAGCTTTTAACTTCTTTGCATATAGTGAAGTATATTTAACAGTTGGAGACACACTGGAGAAGCTCACTAGAAGCAGAAAAGGAAATGTACCTTAAGTTTGTCATTGTATAAACATTATATAAACAGTTAACAAATGTATATGATGAGACTTGGCCCTCTATGATTGCAGCTGTTGAGACTTTTGGTTGTTCAGTCCTTTCCTGCATGGGAGAGCATAAGAAAACCCCAAAGTATTACAAGTATTTCTTTCCAGATTATGTTCAAACATCACTTTCAGATCAATATATTTTAAAATAGCACCTCTATCATTTGCTATTTTACCAGTATTCAAAGATTCTGTATATTGGTAATTTCCTTTGAAATGCAAGTTTAGGATGGGGTAACTTTGTGTCGATTTTATGATTCCCAAGCAGATCTTCTTTCTTTAGATTCAAATGATTTTTTCCTAAATTCATGCATGAGCCACAAACCCACCTTTAGCTTTCTAATTCCGCAAGAATTATGATGATCACTGGATAACAGAGGTGGCTATTGGGGACAAATAACAATGCACTTGTGAGAGCAACCAGTTACACAATCACAATTTTTACTTTCTTCCTATTGAAGCCAGGGCAGGAGCAGGGCCAGAAGTCCAATTCCACTGCACAGAGACAGTTGAAGACCCTGTAGTCTTTCTCTCTCTCCTCGTTGTCCTTCTTCAGAAGTTATAGCCAGAAGCCTGCCATGACCTTTAAGGCTTCCCAAGAGTGAAGGCTCAGCAAAGAAAACTTTATAGGGAAAACAGAGGCCAGGTCCAACCACCCGTCAAAAGATGGTGGAGAATGGCACAGCAGGAGATACCTGACTGACCATGGGGCTGTTACACTTTGCACCCAACTGAACGCCAAGGACAGGCTGCATGAAGTCTCTCAGTGAGAGTGGAAGAGAGGAGCAGGTGGAAAGAAGTGCTTAGCATATGTCAGAGCTCAGCTCCAAAGACACCTGCCAGCACCCTGCACCACTGCAGACATTTCCCAGGCATTTCCAGGGTAAATCCATACTCGTAATACATCAGCAACTAAATCTGGCCCCTTTGTTTTCCTTACTTTGCTGGTTCATCTTTGCTTCCTCTCCAAAGCACTGTGCAAGCCCTTTTGTTCTGTACTGCATCTAATATTCCCCTGACAACTCAGATATTAAGGAAGTATGTCAATGGATGCAACTAAAATCGCCTCAAATCTGGTGCATGTGTTATCCTGCACCTGCACAACTGCTTGTAAAGGTTCAACAAAGATAATATTTTTAGTGGAACTTGCTGCCACATCCTTGTGTTTAGTTTCTCGCTTGACAGAGACTGAATATCCAACCACATACAGTGTGGAGCCACGGAAGTAGAGCAATACCCTGGTGGGTGTGCTAAGTATTATAAAACTTGGGGAAGAGGGTGAGTCAGGAGTTCCTGACTGGCAGGTCAGGAACTTTGTTCCAAACTCCCATGCCCTGCCTGTGCCTCTCACCCAGCTGCCAAAAATTCATATGGACAAACAAGTGGACCTCACATCCTTTCAAAGTCCCCCTGCAGCTAACCTGGGCCTATAAAGGTACAGCTGGTTTCTTGGTCTCCCCCTCAGCCTTCCACTCCTGTGGCACACTCTAGCAGCTCATGTATATTTTCCATTACAAGGGCCTTCCCTTTTAATTGCAGAAGCATTGGCAGAGATGGCAGAAATTTCCAATTAGCCTCCTGGCAAAGGACAGAGCCAGAAGAGAGTTGTTTTTCCAGAGTGGATATCAACAGAGGAAACTCCAGGGAAGTTTTTATTATTATAAAAACTGGGATCCTGTCATGGTTTGACACTGGCGCAATGCCAGTGCCCCCATGACCTGTTTCCCTGCCGGAACCCAAGAGAAAGATTTCCTGGAAGTTCTCTGCTTTAAATCCCTGTGTTCTCAGAAGCGTTTCCATGTCCCCAGTGGCCACACCAGGTGTCAATATTCAAATCTGAGCACCCATTGGTTTGACCACAGCATCCCAATAAACTCACTTCCTCTCAAACCATGACAGATCCCCAGGCTAGAGTTTCTTCAATATCTTTGCAGCTACTTTTCCTACTGACAGTCAGAGCTACAGTGGCTGTTGCTTCCAGAATTATGAATAACTATCAGTTATTCACAGCCCTATTTTTTAAGATCAGTACAAAGATCATCTCCATAGCACAGGCAGCAGAGATGGGAACAACTCAGCAGTAACAAGCCCAAGGTACAGTCTCTCATGGCATGCCCTCTGTTTAAATTGATTATAGTTGCAAGACAGACATTACATCCTTTAAATCTGTGTGGATAGAACAGGAGTATGTTTCTCAATTAACCAAAATAATCAGTTACTTAAACATGCCTAACTTCTTTTTTTCTTGCTGTCCATCCTACAATAAAAATAAACATCGAAGATTTTGAAGATGCTGCAGCTGGCAAGGCAGAACACAGAAGAGAAAATTATCCTCCCATTACCTATGCTTAAGTATATGCAGTGGAATAACATTTCAGCTTCTGCTCACTTCAGAAGTGGTGGTTCCTCCTACATTAGTGGGATAACAAACCACTTCTCCACCGTCACAACACAGATGCTGTGATGCATCTGGCAAGACTTCACATTGATGCTTGTAAAACCTGTGTTATGACTGCAGCAGGAGAAAACAGTGTTTAATGTTAATTCTGCTTCCTAGAATACACTTAAAATGCATTAAGAGAGAACATATGCAGGAACACTACAGAATGTTTGTCAAAACACTGCCAATACAAAAAAATAGATGCAATGCTGAAGGAAACATGTTCTACATCAGTTACAGAGAACACTGTGGATCATTAAAACATCATCAAATCAGTAAGTAGTTTACTCTACATCAGTGAGCTCTCAACATATCTGCATGTCCAAGGAAACTCCTGCCACGGCTGTGTCCAGTTCAGCACTGCATTGCTTGGGATTTTAGCAGTGCCAACAAACACTGATTAAACATTTATACTTACTCACAAATTTAAGAAGTAAAATTATTTTATTCATGTAAGCCTCTCTGTTGCCAGATTTGATTTTTAAAGTCTGCATTAGGGGAATAAGCTATTTCAAACCATTATTTAAGGTCATTATAAATGTAAAGATAAATCAAAGCATCTTCAAGAAAATCAACGCTCCCCCTACATAGTCCAGATAAATATTGTGATACATTTGGCACAAGTTCAGCAAACCAAACCTTAAAATTTTTGTCATGTTCACGGCATCTCAGCATTCAATATTTCAAGGTACTCCCCATCCTATGATTAAATCACACACTAATGTTACGAACTGAAAGAACTGCATTGCAAGGACAGTGATGCACAGCACAAGGAATGAAGTCATCTCACTGTACTAGCATGCACGACAAAGATATGGGTATTATCATTAGAAATGGTAAAAAATAAAGCAATAAGCAGATTTACCTGAAGTAGTAACTGTGTTCTATTCCTGCTTTGCTTCATATTCCTTTCTGGATAAACATCCCTAAAGTACATTCCCCACTTTGCACTAATATTTTATTCACAGCATATGTACTCCTCATTATTAAGTGAAGAACTGTAAGGTTTTCAGAAGGCAGGCAGAGGGTGGGGGGAGCAGAAATGCCCCCATTCCCAGCTCTCCCAGCTGAACTCTGATGCTGCAGGTGGACAGAAGGATGCTGCTGGAGGGAAGTCGCAGTGTGTGCAGCTCCTCTCAGCAGCGCTCCTCTCCCCAGCACACGCAGCGGAGCAGCCTGCAGTGGAATAACGAGAGAATTTCTCAAGTGCCAGTGTAAGCAAAGGAGGGGGTGTCAGGGAAAGCAAGGGAAGGAAAGGCTCAGGAAGCTGCTTCTCTCTTCAGCTACGGAGTGCTGCATGTCTCTCTTTCACAGGGGTCCCACACAAGGATAGGCACACCAAAGATTTTAAGGCTCTGAGATACTGTGTAAGATCTAACACAGGGAGTTGGCTAAAATAACCAATGTTAGGGAATGCAAAATATTACATTTCCCATAGCAATAGCAACACCTCCCTGTTACAGCTCCTGTAATGTGATGTACATTTTGAGACAAACAGCAATATGGTGTGAGATAACATCTTTGGCCTGAAATCTAATTGCAAAATCAGTCTTGCTACTACCCCTCCTCAAGATTCATTTGACACTTAATTTTGCTAGAATTTACAGATACCATTTTCTCCAATGTATTCTTCAGTATTTTCTCCCCTCTGATGATGAACAAACAACTTAGACGTTAACCCTTGCAGGTGCTTAGACAGTCTTGTTTACAGCCCATTACTGAACAGTAATTTAAGTGACCACAGAGATGAAAAATTATTCTGCATATACAAAAAGCCAGCAAATCTACACAGCACATGTGCCAGACAATCAGACTTTTATCAGATCTGTGCAAGGCACATCCAGCCATCATGTAAGTGGAGTGTAAAAGACCTGCTGAGCCTCAGGCTGAGCATGAGGGTTATTCATCTGGCATCCCCTGCTGCAGCTCCCAGGCAGCTCCAGGGGCTGAGCTGATGTACAGTGTATGGCTCTGGCACTTTCCTCCAGCCCTGGGGCTGGATCCTAGGCAACCCCCACATGTGATCTCACAGGCAGCCCCAGCACCTGACTATAAATGCACCTTCTGCATTAAACAACAGGAGTTGAAATGTTTGCTTTCATACATATTACTGCTAACAGTAGACTTTTTAAGGGAATTCTAACTATTAAATTACTTCAGTCTTTTGTCCATGCTGATTTTAATGACCAGCCCTAAGGGATATGACCCCAATTTTCCCTCATCCATAGCTTTAAAACAACAATATTACTTACAACTAGTTGTTTTAAAAAAGCAATGGTAATGGTTATTGTATTAATAGTATTCACAATGATATAGTAATGACTATATTTTGTAATCCAGTAATAATAACTCAGAGAAGTTTCAGGGAGAATTTTCATCCCCATGTGGCTTATATATGCTAATTCCTATGCAAATTAAAAACACACTGACACATCCTATTATAATACTTGTCCATTTTGAACATGTATTTGGTGAAATCATCACAGTCATATTATGCTTTGGAAGATGAACACATCCCAGCCTGTATTGTTGCCACGACAAGAGATGAGATATGGATCTATCAAGTGAGTGTATCCTCCACTTAGGGAGGTGGGTGTTCAGTACCACTAAAATGGCATGGACAGTGGGTGGCAGCAGGTTATAATTTCTCCCCTACATTATGTAATTAGTTCTGTCAATGCTGACCTTTTAAAAACTCAGAGTATAAGAAATAGAACAAACTGATGTATTTTTACTTATTGCTTCAATATTCTAGTATTTTAGAATCATATTTTCTGCTCTGAAGAGCTGAGCATCACCACTATTTTTAAGAAAGAAGCCTGAGTTTCCATTACTATAGACACTGAAGCTTTAAGGGGAATCACAAGATCCATAATAAAATCATGACTGCCAGGAACATCACATAGCATAGCATGTGAAGAAGAAACTCCCTAATGACATCATATTGTTGATGCCTTGAGAAGGCTGACCTAGAACAGAGGCTGGACAGAGTTAAAGAATAATGTAGGTATTTATCAAAAGGCCTCAATGGGTACACCTTGGGCAGTACAAGAGCCCAGCCAGGGCTACACCCAAGATGAACCCAAAATGGCCACAAAAATGGATGACTGATCATGAGGTCTCTCACTTTTATAATTTCTGGTCCATCAGCATATTGGAGTTAATTGTCCAATTATAGCTTCAGATTATGAAGTTCCATCCTTGTTTTTCTCTCTTCAGTCCACCGCTGTTTATGCTCTTAGGCTTGAAATTTGGATCAGTTGTCCTTGGTCCCAAGCTAGAAAAGGAATTGTTTTGCCTACCCACTCTGTGAAGTGAGCTTACCATCCCTTAATATGAAGCTCAGAACTACACACCAAAACAGCACAGAATCTGAAAGATATAAAAGCTAAAACTAAGGCATCACTGTTGCTAAACACAGACTACTGAGAACTCACAAGGAAGGAACAGCAAGTAATGTGAGACCATGAGTGTCACAGCAATGTACAACAGAGCCCAATTGGGAGACTTCTGGATGGGAAAGAAGAAGGGGCTTGTGAGGGAACTGACACACAAATATCAGCCCAATAGGCAGTGCCTGCTCTGGTGACAGCTGTGAGAAAAGGCAAACACAATTGTTGAAAAATCTTTCAAAAGAAGAGCATTGCCTCAAGGCTGAATGCCTCTAACAAGTCAGGATTAGGGAAATCATGACCTCAGTGCATTTATATGCTGCTTACCTTTACAGCAGCCAGTTAAGAGTGGGTATCCTAGTCTGCTTCTACATGCAAACACAGTAGAGCATGGCTCCAACCAGCCCTGAGTGAGGACAGTACTGTCTATTCTCTCTCTTAGCTCCTGTAGATCTAGATCGAACCATGTGTAAGATCTTTGGCTACTCCAGACTCCAAACAGCAATACAGACAGATCACACAGGGAATCAACTATTCCAAAACTTGCTATGTGGCTCAAGGCCTGATCATGAGCACACATTGCAGATACACACAGCCAGCTGGTTGATAGACCATGTGCTGACTGAGCACATCTCACACTTAGGCCACCTACACTAGCACAGGACACGCCACACTCCCCTGTGAGTGACACCAGCATCAGCAGGAACAACACTTGCACGAGTCCTGATCTAAGCCCTGGAGATGTGATAGCTCTGACACATCAAAAATAGAAGATTCTTGTCATTATAGCTCCCCGTTGTACACTATTAACACAAGGGCCAGGAACATCCATCCCTTTGTGAAAACTAGGCTACTCAGGACAGTATATGAGAGATAAGTGGTAATAGTGATGTGAATCCCTATTGTTAGAGTTGGAGACCCCAAGGCCTCCAACAAAACACAGAAAACTGTACAAACAAGAGGCATTCCTTGCCTAGGGGAGCTAATCATCTAAATGAAAAAGACAGGCAGGGAGTTGAAGGGAAAGCAGAAGCACAGAGAGGTGAAAGCAATTTGCCCAAGGCTATGCAGCCAGTCAGCCAGCAAACCAAAAATAGAGGCTGACCCCTTGATTGTCAGGCCATTGTTCTCTCCACTAGACTCAATCTCCCATGGCGAATGTGACATTGAATTGGTATTTCTGTTTTGCTGCTGTCATTTTTAAAAATAAAGCATGATGACAATGTCACTGTACTGAACCACTGTAATCGAGGCCACACAAGCACTTTTAGAAACAATACCATGGAGAACTTTTGCTAAGAGAGCAAGGCCCCTGGACACAGGGACTGGAAAGCATACCCTGACTACCAGCCACTCCTCTGCCAGGAGAAACAAGGGTTACTGCAGTTCTGAAGGCTTTGTAAACATCAGTGCCTTTACCAGAGCAAACCTGGACAACAAATGCAGCTCAAGAATGCAGCTGAGGTCAGATACCATCAGCAACTGAGGAAGGATCTGGCCCTGAAGAAGACTCTGTGGGTGTCTGCAATAGCTCTCAAACTGGCAGGGGAAATTCTGTGCAGAACGTGGCACTGCACATGAACTACTGCTGACGACTTATCAAGATCCTGGCTGCTCGACACCACTCCAACCTGCAGGGCACTTGTCCTTTTAAAGCACAATTTTTCATCCCCCACAAATGCCACTGTAATTGCAGTGAAGTCTTCCAAAAGACCTACATCTACATTTCTAAAGGGCTGCACCAGTGTCACTTCAGACATTGCAAACACAAGACTTCCACCAATGTGTACCTGAAGCAGTTTTTCAGATAAACTAACAAGCTCATGCCATAGTACTTGGAGGACTCAGCAGGAGGAACCGCCACACAGGCTGTCCTCATGGAACAGGAATTGAATTACCTGCATTCCAACAACTTTTCTCAAATGCATCAATATTTTACTACATTAATTCCAGAACAAAATCAGACAGAATTCTTTCAGTTCATAAATACACCTCCTTGGTACTACACACTCAGCCTTCATACCCCAAACTGGAAGCCAGCAAATGTTTTTCAGATCTTGAAGAAGTACAAGAAGGAGGATTCAGGGAACTACAGGCTGGTCAGCCTCACCTCAGTACCTGGAAAGGTGATGGAGAAAATTCTCCTGGAAGGCATATCCTAACTCATGAAAGATAAAAAGGTAGTAGTCAGCATGGAGTTACAAAGAGGAAATCATACCTGACCAACCTTATTGCCTTCCTCAATGAGATGATTGGTTTGATAGAAGAGCAAAAATCACCAGTAGAGTCTGAGAGTTGACTGGTTGGAAAGCAGGTTTTCCTAGAAGGACCTTGGGGATCCTGCTGGACAAGAAGCTGACTATGAGCCTGGAACACACTATCACAGCAAAAAAACAAGAAGGTAAAACAGCGTACTGGGCTGATTAGGATAATCATCCTCATCAGAGGAAAGTGATCCTTCCTCTCTAGTCAGCACTGATGTGGATGCATCTGGAGCACTGTGTCCAGTTCTAGGTACCCCAGTACAAGAAAAACAAGGACTTACTGGGAAGTCCAGGGCAAGACCACAAAGATGATTAAGAACTGGACCATCTATGGGAGATGAAGAGTCTGGAAGACCAGAGACTCTTTTTAAGGGAGAAAAGAAGACTACTGGAGGGATCTTATCATTGTGTATAAACACTTGATAGGAGGAAATTAAAAAGAGGGAACCAGGCTCTTCTCAGTAATGTCCAGTGATAGGGCAGGAGACTACAGGCACATGAAAACACAAAATATTGTATCTAATCACAGGGAAACACTTCTTTTCCATTTGAGGGTGGTAGAACAGTGTAACGGGCTGCAAAAAGAGAGATTATGGATTCTCCATGAAGATACTAAAAGCTTGGCTGGATACATTCAGGGAAAACCTGCTCTAGCTTGAACAGTGGGGCTAGACAAGATGATCCCAAGAGGTTGCTTCCAACCTCAATGACTCTGTGATTTGCTGGTGCCTCAGTACATAAACAGCACAGTTTGCTTGCAATGACCCAACTACAGCTGGTGCAAATGTATGCAAGTATCTCCCCATGGCTTCCTGGTGTGCTTTCTCTCCTTCTGCCAACAACAGATTGCATCAAATTGAAGAATTTAATTCCAGTCTTAAGACTTAAATGTGACAAGTAATTAATTCCTTAATAAGCTGGTGTAATTCACCTTTGTATCTTGTGTCCTTGTGACAGCTGCTGTGCATAGTCCACTCTGTTCCCCCTTTTGGCATGTGAACTGCACTCATTTACCTCATTCCTGCTACAAGTGAAAATGAAGAAATTAAATTGAAGGGAAGTATGTAACTCATTTCATTATAGAAAGGAGAGGAAACTACCTTACAGAAGTAATCATGTCTGGAACAAAAGTCAGAGAAATTTCCGAAATGCAAGTGAAACATTGCAATTTATGAAGATATTACAATCAGCTATTAATACAGGAAAGGTAGAGACTCACATTCAGACACTGACATGTCTGAATTCCATAAGTGAAGGAAGAAAAGTATCTTAAATACTTAATTTACCAATGTTAAAACATTCTAACTTTCTTAAAATATAAGTTGACAGATTTGAGCATATTATTCAATGTATATTATTTTTAGTGCTTGCTCCTCCTTTGGGGGAAAAAAGAAAAAGAAAACTATATATCTGAAGAATAAAAATTCCACTATTCCTAGGCAGAGTTGATCGAGAAATCAGTAATTCTAGATTTATAACGCATCTTACAAGCTAAAATATTGACTTCTGTACTATGATGACAATGTTGGTATGGTAACTGGTCTTAAGATTCAGTAATCAGACATGAAAACCTCTGGCTATGGCAATTCTAGCTCCCTCTTGTAATCTGCACAGCATGGCAACACTTCAAAACACAACATTGTCAAACTAGAGTGAAAAAACCAAACAAAGCCAAGCTTGGGAAATTTATGTTGTGTAATTTCCTGGAGAAAATAAACCCAAAACGTAAAAATTCCTAGTTAGTCAAACTAGAGTGAAAAAACCAAACAAAGCCAAGCTTGGGAAATTTATGTTGTGTAATTTCCTGGAGAAAAGAAACCCAAAACATTAAAATTCCTAGTAAGATGGCAAAGGTAAAAAAAGAGGTTTTCCAAAACAGATGAATTCCATAACACAGAGCAATAGTAAAGGAAGAAAACTGAAGTTGTGGTTTCCCTTCTCTATGTTCTAAGTCCACCATATTCTTAAGTGTGGATAGACACATGGATTTTACCTCAGTATAGCTAAAATTTGCAGTTTGAGGTAAATACTGTAGTGTAACCAAAGAAAGCAAGTAAGAGCCATACCACAAAAAACAAATCCAAACTAAATTTTGTGGTTTTCACACTACAAAGCAGACTGCTGTGGGCTAGTTTGTTACAAGAATTAGTACAGGAAAGGGCATATTTGGTTATGGTAAAATAAAGTTTCTCAGGACTTCTGGATGTGCAGCATTCTGTTGGAACACTAGTTTCTAGCAAAAGAAAAGTCTAGTTACTCTAGGCACAAACCCAATCTGCCAACAAGAGAGGAGAAATATGGATTAAGATTTCACAGTAAAACTTCAATATGGTATACTGTTTCCAATGTCACCTTTAAATTCAAAATAGGTAAATCTCTCCCACTACTAAATTTTCCTTTTCTTGGTTAACACTTAATTGATCATCAGGAGCAGTAAAAGGATCTTGAGTTCAGCCTGGCTTGCAAACATAAGAGAAGCCACATTCACATGATCAAATAATCCATGATGGAACAACTCCCAGCTCAGCGTTAATTAAGGTTATAAACTGATTTTCAGGCTTTAAAGGAAATTTCCACAGCAGGCTGTGAGGAGGAGAGCAAGCTACCTTCCAGAAGGAAAACAGTACTAGAATTTGCCATTCAATATCATACAGGATTTCTGCAGAAAGTCTATCCATATTAAGGCCCCACCATGCCTGACAACAGAGAAAAAAAGTATAAGGAGATAATTTCTGCCCAGAAAAGCCTGAAACCTGGCAACATGCAGAACAATCTATGAACAATATGCAAAACAATCTGATCTACCAAAGTCTGAATGGATGTTCTTAACCACAGCACATGGGTGGCTCCACTACAGCAATGTACTCCAAGATTTTAATTAGGATGCAGCCGAATGAGTGGACCAGGTTTTACTGCCTCACAGAGCACATCTTACAACCCCAAATAAATCCCTGATCCCCATTATGAGAATAGAAATTAGGAAAAAAAATGTGCTTGAAATGGAAATTAGACTCTTGCTTTCTGCTGTATGCCAGCACCTGCTGGTGTCTTAATGCTCTTCCAGCAAATGAAAACACATTGCAAAACCAAGCAGAATTAGAACAGAAAGCAATATGGCTCCAAGGCAGTGTGACACCCTTATATGGTGGCTCCCTCGCTGAAACCATCTACTTAAGTGTAGAGAAACATAAATATACCCTGTAATGCAATTAGCTTCTAAGCACAAAACGGGTACAATAATCAGAGAATTGCTGTTACCAATGAAAACACACAGTAAGAAAGGAAAATTCTCGTCAGTGGTAGGAAGTGTTACAGGTTGTCAGGAGCTGGGCAGGTAAGGCCTGAAGTATATTGTAAACTGGCTTATTATTAACTCTTACTCTCTTAAGATTACCTGACATCTCCACCTGTTCTTCATTACTTTGATAAACTTCAACTCTCTGAATTGTGTTGTGCTAGGAATTTGTCTAACATCAAATATTTAGAAAAAAATATCAATGTTGTTCTGCAGTTTCTAATGATGAGGCTAGAAACACACTTTTCACATATTTGGAAACACTAATCTTCTGATTTTTTCCTTGAGAAACTTTGCTCTTGCATGTGTTGGAGGACAACTTCTGAAAGATACCAGAAAGTCTGTGCATTTTCACTCCATGAAAACAAAAAAAGAAACCTTGGCAAAATGATGTGATTTTGAGAAACCACAGTGAAGTTTACAGAGACTTTGCAGCATGGTGTGACTTTGCCAACACACTCTATGTAAAAATAAATGCTCACTGAAGCACACACCCTTGCAAAGGCAGGAGCAGAGCCTGAGTCATCTGCTGTTGACAGATCTCTTACAAACAACTTGACAAAGCACCACCACGTTTTACTCTCAGGCTGCCTCTCAAAGGGTAACAACCACCTGCTGCTCCTCTGGCCTCCAGTGCCAAAGACCTGCAAGGTTTGCAGAAACAGGCAGACATTGCTAAGGATGCACACAGGTCTCACTCTAACAGCAAACAAGGAAGACTTCTTTTGGTTTGGGCTTTTCTTTGCAAGAGGACTACAGAAGCTGTGAAGATTCCTGTAAAGAAATACAAGCTGTGCCTCCAGGGCAATTTTTGGCTTATTGACCACATTACTCTCAGCTTCTGAAACAAATGAAACAAATAACAACTTTAACCTCTAGATAGTCTTTTTTTCTCTACTGCACCAGGACCACAGTAAGTCAGATGTCCTGTGGGCAAACCAGTGAGAAATCACAGACTGAAAAGAATTATAATGCATGTGTTTGAGTTATCCTTTCACAGTCCTCTTTCTTAATCGTTGCAAGACATATCTCTCATGTGCTCACCAGTGCACCTTAAAATGCTCTTTAAACACCTTTATGTCTCTAAGATACTTAGAGCATTAGATTGTGTTTAACCAATCCCAGAGATTTTCTTTTTACAGCCCTCAAGATTCTACAGAATGCTGAAAAGGTTTTTAAGAAACATTAAGACCAAAGAAAGGCAACAAGATCACTGCTGATGCAAAGAGTAAATATACTGTATTAGCTGATAAAATATAATGTTGGTAAAAGTAGAAGCACTAAAAGTTGGTAAAATCAGAAGCACTAAAATTGGCTTAAACTGTATCTTTTCTCAATAATAACCAGCTCTCTTATTTCAAGGTAAAGCTAGAGAATGGGAAAACAGAAAAGTGAAATGTTACCAAGGAAATATAATCAAAGACCAATGACAAATGGAAGGTCTCTGGGAAAATGGCTCAAGCTTTAAATAGCAGGTATCTGGTGTAAGCACAGAATCATAAAGAATGGAATTTCTCAGCAGAGCACATTACATTTTTCTTTGCATTCAT
Organism: Ammospiza caudacuta; assembly: GCF_027887145.1. NCBI lineage: Eukaryota > Metazoa > Chordata > Aves > Passeriformes > Passerellidae > Ammospiza > Ammospiza caudacuta. The sequence goes on along the minus strand of NC_080593.1, from coordinate 45,226,959 downwards.
TCACTTGTGTGTTCATTTGCTCTGAGTTTTCCCAGTACCTGACCTACTATTTACAAGATGAAATACCTAGTATTTTTACTGGGAAATGAACTGCCAAAATTGCCTCAAAAAATCTAGGCATTTTTTTACCCCTTCTATAATTTCAACATTTGGGTTTAAATTTTAAGCCTATTTCAATCTAGCATTGCAGTCAAGAGTCTGTAGAAATAAACTAAAGTTAAAAAAACAATAAAAATCTGCAAATTTGTCATCCCAAACCCACCAAACTAAAAGGTCAACTTACATCCCAAATAGATCCAGCTACATTAAGGTATGTAGCTGCAAAGCAGTACTACACAAAGAGCTAAAAGCAGTACCAATCACAGTCTGCAGTCCTGTAAGGCTCATAGTCCCAGGTTTAAGATTTTTAAAGAATATTTTTCATTCCCACTCATACTATTCTGTGGCACACGGAAAGTTGTGGTTCGTTTGGGAGTGCAAGATGAATATGTGGATATTGAACAGAGCAGGGATAGCTCAAAGTTGCTGTCTGCCCCTGAGAGCACTAAGATCTACTCCCTTCAAGAGATCGGTGAGTAATGTGCATTTTTTAAAACACTGTTCTGCTGAACAGAAGCGTATAGGGGAAGTAATTTTGAGACAGCAAAGGGATTTTAAGAGTTTTTGTCAGGGAAACATTATGTCTTAATTCCCTGCTGAAAAATAAACTTTCAATAGAGAATGGCAGAAAAACCATGTGGCAAGAGGAAATTCGCCTTACGTAACAAAAGGCTTCAGTGATTCAGTGAAATAGGAAGTCTGAACAGCTTGCTCTGTTCTGTCATTATGCTATATTATGGAGAGAAATAATTTTTAAATTAGATTAAATTAAAATTAATCAAGATACTTATAAAATTTTCAGAATATTAACATCAACCCCCTGGATGTATTTCTTAATCTTAGCAGCAATATGAAAGATACCTCCTGTGAAGTATCACTCTAGTGGAGCTCTGCTTCAAATATTTAATTCATTTTAACTTCAATTATGGAAACACAAACAGTATTGACATAATAACATCAAGTAAATTTCACAGATGATGTTAGTGAATATTTATTTATAGTTCATATTTATTTATATAAGCTAAATCAGGACCATATGATCCCACTAGATATATGCACACTGACTGTGAAAGGCAAGGTTGATTTCAGGGTGATTTTTCCTCCCTCTGACAGCACCACTGTGGATTTTTAAATATCCTAAATTAACATTTCTCATGTCCTTCTTGTAATGAGGCCAAAGAGGTTGTAAATACACAGAAAAGCTATTTAGACATGGTACTTTTACATACAACTAAATCCTTGGCATCAAAGGAAACAAAGAACCTCAAATGACATCTTGCAGAGGCTTTGTGTAAACCACAAAAGGCCCTAATTTGTGATCTTTCACTGTAAACTTATGAAAACAGCAGTAACTGGAGGAAAATAATAAAAAAAATGATTCTTTTGGAAAAGTAGAAAGCTAGGTAACTCACCTCACAGGAGCTTATTATCTCTTGGAAAAAAAAAAATTCTATTGCAAATCCAGACTAAGTTAGCAACTTGATTAAAAAAAAAAAAAAAAAAAGTGAGATGGTACAGCTCCCTGTCATAAAAAAAAGCAAAGCTCATTTAAATCTTGATGTCAGCTTGAATTAATTTATTTCAGACCTGGAGCAATATCCCCTGATGCTGCAGGTTTTTTAATTATTAGGCATAAAAGCAGCAGTCTAATAAATCCCAACAGTGACGATAATGGTAGAAGCATTTTACTTTCTGCAGGCTCTCCAAGGCTGTAAATGCTGCATTTATTCTGAGGGCAGTGTTCAGATTGAGATGAATCTATAGAAGCATCTGGAGACAATTATTCAGCTAGAATTAAAAGCAGAACAGACCTGTGAGATCTGTGCCTGAAAGGAGCGAGCCTTTGTGCTCTGGAACCAGCACTGTGCCAGTGCAGGAGCTCTGAAGATTTGTTATGTGGGTTTTGGTACCAAGAAACATTTTACCTCCTCTAGGAAGGGGGTGCACTAGTGAGAGCAAGTCATTTTAAATGAGGAAAAAAGATGGTTTTCTGTTTGTCTTACATATATGTCAAATAGGGAAAAGAGCCAAACAACCAATATGTTGCTGTTCTGACAGAATTAGAAGAAGTCACATCACAGAGAAGCAATTAAGATACTTAGCACCTGGTTCCCCACCCCAGATCTCTTTAGAGTTGCCAGAATCTTTGCTACCAAAGGCAAAAGACATTTTTAGCACAAGAAAGCTATCACAAAAGCATGGTAAGGCAGTTATGCTTTCTGGCTTGCCTCAATAGAAACTGCCCACTTACTAAGGAAAATCTGGCTAACACACATTTAAAAGCATTCTCTGGTTAAGCTAATTCTTTCCCCTCACATAGTGTCTGAGTTCTTTGTCTTTTTTCTTGAAAAATGTAAATAACACAATTTGGGAGGTTCTATCAATAATGCTTAAATAACAACCTCCTCAATACACAAAGCACATCTGCAGAATGATCCAGGTCTTACTAATGGAGGACAAGAATCGTGTTTGTTACATGCTGGTTTTCTCTTATACATGTTACAGCAATGGAAGTTAGTTGAAATACACAGGATGAAACATGTAGGATATAAGTTACCTCACTCTATATCTACAAGCCCTGCTAAAAGGAAATTAATTCCCTTACAGAATCTAAATTCTCACTTTTATTAAGCTGTCATTCCTGGCCTGGCTCCCAGGTGCATCGTTGTAATGTTCATCTGCTGGTCTTCCCAGAAAGAACAGGAGTTTCCTTTTGTATAAGATATATCCATATCTGATTTCATGAAAAAGATTTGCTATGATTTAAGAAATCCCATCACAATGGACCAGTCTACTCATGAAAAATCTCAATATAGAACAATTTTTAGATTTTATTGTATCAGCTGTCCAATTTCAACCAAATCAAGAGCCTGAAACAGTCTGTTAATCAGAATGTATGATAATGTCTATGTGATAACCAGAAGAAGCATAGTATTTAGATTTTTGCTTCACTATTTAAAAAATTATTAAACCCATGAAATCTAGCAGCTAAAGACAGCTACTACGGAGGAGGTGTTTCCCTTCGCTAGATGCAAGGCTTTATTTTTATGTTTTGGTTTTTTTCTGATCAAGATTTCCCATCTGCTGTGTTCTCCACTAAGGAATTTTCCAGTGAGCTCTCCTCAGATCACTTGACAATCATTTGGACAGGAAAGGTTGCTTTTCCCACAGGTCTCTCTCAGGTTAAACTGCACTGCCTTGAGCATTGAAAAACACACCACTGCAGCATGAACCAACTTTTAAAAGTCTACAGGTGTGGGATTTTTTTAATCTGAAGACAGAAACCCCAGCTCTGTTTCCCTACCATTCCAGTGTTTTCCCATGTTACAGCAACCAGGGCAGCAAAATCTGAACCACCTTGATGCTTTTTTGAACACGGGCCTACCTTGTGTGTAAAACAAAGTAACATGCTCTACTGCCCTGGAAAGCCTTTCTGCAGACTCTGGCTAAAGTCAGGCACAGAACAACACACAGACACACAATAAGGACAATAGATAAAAGTAGACTGGAGATACTCTCCTTCTGATAGAAGAGATGAGGCTCTGGACTGATCCTTACAGAGGATGCAGAAGAAGAAAAGTTTTAAAATGTCTGACCTAGTTAAGTGGATCGTGTATATGTTGTTCCTCATTCAAGACACAGTAAGTTTACCAGAGCCTGGAGCCTTCCAAAACCCTAATTTCCCATATGGAGCCTGTCACATCCACGGTTTTTATTTAAACTCCAGGCTCCAGGTTTGTATGACAGCAAGTTTAAAAAAAAAAAAAAAAAAAAAAAAAAATATATATATATATATATATAGAGTTGACATGAGCTTTATCAAGGTAGGGATTGCATTTCTCTCATAATGGAGCAAAATAGGGAAAGCCAGAGTGACCTACTCAACACCAGATGGTGAGCACCTTCTGAGCAGGAAGCAGAATCCACACCCACCTTCTACTTCCTCACCTGAATTCTGTCACCTACAGAGTAATAAAAATACTTCCTCCCTTCCTGTACTATAAAAAGTACTATAAAAAACTCTAAAAGTCCTCATATATATCTATGATATAAGATATATAGAGAGATGGAAGAAACACTCTTTTCCTCCATAGCAGAATCTATGTATTAATTTTCTACCTTTAAATATACATCAAAGTTACATTAAAGTTCTTCTGCCCTTTATAAACCATTCAAAGACATTTGAAATGCACAGAATGCATCAGCAACCATCCAGGAAAACGGAAGTGTCCAAATAATTTTGAAAGCCACAATGATGCCTTCATAACCTAAATGAAAATTGTGCAAATATCAGACAGCTCATGAGATTCAACACAATTCAGAAGTCATTGCCTGGTTTTAACAATGAGAAGACATACATTCACTTTTTATTTTACAAAGTAATTCTGACAACATTTTTCAGCTTAAGCAATGCTGCAGTGGCAACTTTTCAATGTACGCTTTAATAACTGGCGTGGTACATGTGAACTGAGTGAAGCAGAATCTTTGTGTGATAGGAGCTAACAAAGCCCATGAAAAGGCTAAACCCCACTGTTTTGTAAAATAAGAGAGCTCAGAAGCAGTGCTGATCTGTATTTACATTCTGGTAGCACCCATCAGCTGTTCTGTGCCTTAAACTTGAGCAGAACTTAGAGGAGGTGCTTTCCCAAGAAATTCTACACTTAAATTACCATCATCATCTATTATATTTCACTAAAAAGGACCTGGGACATGTAAAGTGTAACACAGCTGCCTTTAGACAGAGATCATCAGAAGGAAAGCTGACCTTCAGAATTTCGAGGCAGTAATTTTCTCACATGATGCTCTAATATCAGTAACTGGTGCATCTGAGCAATGGCAGCTGTGGGAAGGACACTGCCAAAATTGTAGCAAACCTTCCAGAGATGACATATACGCTCATTTAGCACAATGCTCTGTATCCCTTTGAAAGTCAGCAGATTTAGATAAAGCCTGCAAGGCTGAAGTCCTGGCTGTCTGAGATCAAAGAGGGTTTCTGTTCCAGAACTCCTTCCTCAATGCTTTTCACATCCAGAATACTCTAGATGCTGTTATTGTAGCTAGTCCATGCTGATCACCTGAGAAGCTTACTTGGCATCCACTAATCCTATCAAAAGTGAGCTGTCACAAAAAAAAAAATATGGTATCACAAAAGTGGTATTGCTACAGAAAACTCAATGTGCATTGTTTTGAATTTACCTCTGCATTTTTCTCAGGCTCTCACTTGCTGCCTTTGCAAGCCCTCCAGAACCTGCTGTGAATCACTAGCCCTGTTTCACCGTGGACCTCTCTTATCATCAGAGAGGAGCTTGCTGCAGCCCCAGTCACTACAGCCCTGGCAGCTAGCACAGAACCCTGACCTCAGGAAGAATAAACAGTGTAATTTTTCCAGCTGGCCGTCCCAATGTTTTTTCCCTTAAGTCTATTAATGCAACATATTGTAAAGTTATAGCCAGCTACCTATAAAGCTGGAAGTCTGCGTTTGTAAATTATATTAAGCACTGGAATGTGGTAGCTTACGGAGTGTGTGTGAGGCAGGTATCCATCAAACCATTTGCAAAGTACATACTGGAAGTGCTGTTCAGGTTCCTGAACATTACCCTCTAGTGTTACTAATCCTTTATGCAGATATGAGCTGTTTAATTGCCAGTTGGGAATTACAATGACACGTTACATGACTAATTTTTCAAACTACAATTGTACTATTTTCCCCACCCTCCTCCTTTTTCCTGTCAATCTTCTTTCACTCTCCTCTGTTGCTGTTTCTCTTGCCAGAACCACCTTCTTTGGTAGCAACTCCAACACTTTAAAAGTAGAAAATACTGCATTAAAATGTACTGCACGGAATGGACTCAGTAAAGTATGCTTTCACACGTCTCAAAAACCAACCCTCTCTACTCAAACCCTATGTAAGATTGCTTTGAAAGCTGGTGTCTGTCAAGAATATTCAACCTCTAATTATAACTTCCACAATGAGAAGAATAACCACTGTTGCCACACTATGTGACTAACAAAGACACGAGTTAAGTATGTTTTCTGTGTGAGTGGTCTATACTCACAGGAGTTTCAGGGAGCAATGTTGGTACAGACATGTTCCAAAACATTAGCTTTAAATTCCCCTACATCTAACTGCCCTGGGATCCTAGATGCAAAACACAAGAAGGTATTTTGTGATAGGCCACAATGCCAAAGACTGAAAGGCACCAGTTGTAATGTGAGGTTTTTTAGAACATGTAAGAGAACTACTTCCCCCCCCCCCATAAATGAATGGCTCAGAATTTCTGAAGCACAGGAGGCAGGGTCATTCCAGATGTAGCTCACAGTGGAGCTGCATTCACACTTCTCAGTACAGCACTCTTCAATATTTTCCCCTCGGGACAATCTCCAAAAGCATGTCTGATCAAAGGTATGCTCTGTCATTACAAACAGGCCTGGCTACTGGTGACTTTGCAGGACTGGGACAAGTCATCATAATGTTTTTCTGGCTGCTAACAGATATTAATTCACTTTTTATCTTGCCAGAGTTTGGAAGTGATTTTGACAGTTGCAACTACCTGAGATACAGAGAGCTCAAGAAAACCCCCAGGTTATGAAGTCCTGCAAATACATCAGAGACAAGATTACAACTGTGATTCCTGATGCAATTTCTACCATTCTTTATATGTGTTTCCTCTATTTCACAAGCATTTATTCAAGTTTCCATACTCCAGGCACTATTCTACAAGCCCCTACATTGGTATCCAGGAAAAAACATTAACACAAAGCAAATCTGTCATCAACAAATTGAGAACAATGTGAACCATGACATCTCCATTACGCTATAATTCTCACATAGAACCTCAGAGTGTGTAGGATCATGGGAAACAGTATTTCCTAATAAGATGAACAAATTTTCATTCAATATTAATTATCTCTTGGGGCCTTAATAAGAAGAGAAGGAAGGTTCTTTCAGTCTGAGGCCTGGAGAAGCACCCCACAAATCTTCACATCAATGGAGAGAAACAGAGATGAAACAAAAATGAACCAGTATGGGCACTGACTCCCACACATAGCACAGAGACATCACTTGCCAAATTACAACAGCAAACTTTAGAGCTATTGCATTTCAAATCAAAAAGATCAGGACAAGCAGTATTATAGATCCAGCAGCTGTACCCATCTCATGACCTTAAAAAGATTCCTTCCCAAGGCTAAAGTGTTCATTCAGGAAAGCAGGAAGGCTCTGGCCACTCCATCACAGAACAGCCCTTGAAAAAAGTGACTAACAAAACTCCTTCAAAAGACTGTCAGCAACTCCCTGTTGGCTTCTAACCTCTAGAGACAAAAATCAAGCTGTAAAGCCACACCATGCTGATTCCCAGAAAGGTACATAAGTTTCAAGTATTTTGGTGAGGGATGTGGGGGTATGAGGAGAATGGAAGACATATGTGTTATGATTATTTTTATGTTGGCTCTCATTATTTTCCAGTTACTGTGAAGAATTTTCATTTTTATTATAGCACCTTTCTGATGAAAACAACTTATCAAAGTAAATCCCAAGTGCACTAAAAATCCAATACTAATCTGAAAACAAGAGCTTTCTTTTGCTATGATCAAACATCAAACTCTTTCCAAAGAGTTCACAACTTCTGAAAACAAAAGGGTTCTGGTTTTAGGCAATTTTTGTTTAGGAACGATGTCAAAATTCAATCTTCATTTTTTGAAGCTGTTTCTGCAAAAATAAATTTTAAAAAAGGATAAAACAACTTGAAACGAATGGGGGTGGAAACTCAAAGACGGCTTTAGGACAGAGATGGCTTTTCCATTATGTTAACATGATCCTGCTTGTGAAAACAAGATAAATGAAAGAGATGGCTGTTAGCTCCTGGGCTAAAATGGACAAGATGTTTACATGGACAGTTCTAGCAAAAGATGCAGGTGGGGAGTAAAAGAGGAAAATGCATGAAACATAGTTCCAGAATACCTAACAGATAACCATTTCCATTTATTTCATGATCCCCAAATCTAGGGTCATACTTTGAAAGCTGAGAGTGGAAGATATAAGAAGAGTAATTAACTCTCCAACCAGATTCATGCACAGCCTATCTGAAAGAAGACTTCACAAAAACCTCAATGCAGAAAAGATATGCTACTACAAAAAAAGTACAAGAAACCCAAACACTTAATTCAGCACACAAGTCTGTAAAACCTCGTCTTTGTCAGACACAATTGCTTTTTCCACCTTCCTTTTCTCAAGCTGCAGAAGCAGGATAGAACATGTGAATGTAGGATCTCATAGATTCTTATTGGAGACACTTAAGCAGTGCTTCAGCATCTGTTTCATGTGAAAGGTGGGCCTGAACAATAAGAACATAGAGTAACTTATTTATTGATGTGGTCAATCTTTTTTAAGATGACAAATTAAATTCTCACTTCTTTGGCAACACAAGAACATTTTAGGATAGTAATAATGCAAACTGCACTAGCTAGAGGAAAGACACATTTATTACTGCCATTCATTGCCAGTAGCTGCAAGTCCAGAGGTTTTCCAATTTTCTCACCAAGAAAAAAACCCATTTGCTAACCATGGCCAACTGGTAAATCGTGGTGGTTGCACAAATGCAACAGAAGAAAGCATGGAGACTCACCAAATGCTGAAACAAACATACATCAAACCAGGTAGCAATCTTTCATTAGTGATAATAAAAAAATGTTCAGTGCTATGCCTGTGTGAAATGGCACTCTGCTCTGCTTAGAGCTACCTCCAGAGTGTAAGCCACACCATGGCTTCCTGCTTTATTACATACATTTTATGATGAACAGCACAGGAAGTTCCAGTTGCAGAACTGTAACAAGGGAAGTGCTTCCATGAGCTGTGCTTGATACTTTATATTTTCCATCTCAGCTACTGTAAGGCATGATATTCCCAAATGACATTAAGTGCCCATACTTAAAGAATCTTGTGCAATTTTAATTAGCTTTTAATTTGTCACCCTCACTGAGACTCTTTCAGCTCTTGCAAAACTGAAAGGCTAAGTAAGTCCAACCTATAATTTGTAGGCTGCTTACTATGTGGAAGAACTGTGTTATATCCTTTCAATATCCAGCTCCTCCCAGGTTAGCAGTCCCAATATTTTTGCACACTATTTATGTAATATTTATTACTACTAGGGAAAATGTTTAATAGCCTTTCTTACCATGACTTGCTGAAGATAGGTGAAGCCAAACACAGGCAAGCATTTATATATTAACACTGAACGTACAGCCATGATATTCTGCCCTCATTCATTCCTCAGAAGAATCCAAGCATTACCTTTCTGTGCAACTGAAATCCAAAAAGGTTTAGGCATGCTGACTGCAGCAAAACTCCTCCAATAACAGTACATTAATAATACTTAGCACTTTACAACCAGAGCATTTAACTTTCTAACCACTAACCTCCAAGAGCTCAGGGTCATCAAATCCATTCTGCACAGGGGGAAACCTGACACATGGAAGTTTCCCCAAGGTCACTTGACAGCTAAAACTGGGATCCAGAGTTTCTAAAACACTGATTAGTCCTCCATGCACTCAGACACATGTTCACTTCCAAGGCTACTTAAAGCTAGAAAAGATTGCCTAATCAGCCCTTGTATTTAGCTGTTTTAATAGACCTCTCTTTCCTACTTTCCTCTTCAATTCCATCTTTAGATACTTTTCTTAAAGCTAAGTGCAGCATTGCAGTCTGCTGTATGTTATGCAAGTTCAGCTTTATTCTGTCTAGCAGAAACTAAATTCTTCACAGTGCATACTTCAAAATAATTAAGACAGATCAGTATAGCAAAAAACCCAGCAGAGATGAACCTGTCAAAGCAACCAGTTTGCACATTTCTCTCTCTCCTCCTCCAGTTAGGGAACAACTGAATAAACCAAAGACTGTTCTTGGCCTCTGTGCAAAATCAAAGCTCTTGTCCTTGCTCTTCATAGGCACAATGAGAAAAAGGATGTGGTGTCTATGATCCACTGTGATGCTAAAGCATGATAAGGACAAGGAGGTCAAGCAACAGGATACAAAACAGAGAGACAATAGCAAGACAAGGAGGAAGAAAAAATTTGAATAGAGCAACATGCATTTTTGGAAGGAATTGCATCAATTTCTACAAGTATATACAGCTGAGAAGAATAATTTTCACCGCAATTTACTTAAAATTAGTAAATCCCTTAAGTATAATATGAATAGGATCATTCAGAGAACTTTCAAAAAGGCAAAACAAGACCTCTATATGGGTCAAATGAAGACAACATGCCCATGGTAGAACTAAGAACTTTCTCTTGTGTGCTATGCCACAGAGCAAGTGAATGTTCCTATACAATTCTATCATCTCAGAAGCAGAAACACATTTCCTGGCATTGACTTGACAATGTCACAGCTTCCAAGTTCTGTAGAAGTTCTCACTAATGTCAGACAGGGACCTCAAAGAACAGAAATAGCAACTGTCACAAAACTATATACAAAACTCCAAGCTGTGGCTGAGGCAGACTACCTAAAATACATTTTGGCTTCCTTTTACCAGATGGCTGAGCCTGCTTCAAAGCAAAACAAAATTGCTAAGCAGCATTATATCTTCATCAGTTTTCCACAACTAAGTCCTGAAACTGTTTTTGTTACAGTCAAAAGCACTGGCAAACAAATACAAAGTTCAGTTATTAACTAGAAGTATTACTTTTCCTCGAGTACCATATCAAGGTTTTCTCAAATTTTGTGCTTTTTTTCTTCTTGTCCCTGAAGAGACTGTAAAGAGTTTTACACTAAAACTTGCATCAGCTAAGCAGAAAATATGTACCTTTTGTCAGGCTAACTTCAACTTTATCATGTTTCCACAAATACATGCTTTGTTCTGCTGACATTAAAACACATTACATTGTTTTATAGAGCCCTCCAAAAAACCCCTATGAAATATAAAGGTTTTATTTAGGACTGTTCCTGAGGCTGGCAAAGCTCCTTTTTATTTGAAGAGCGTTCTGCCTGCCAAGTGAGTCTAGACTTTTATTTTCTGTTGCAATTTTCAATTTATCAGAAGCATTGCTCCATTTTCATTTTAGTGTTAATCCCAATTCATGCCAGTTGCAGAAAAATGTACGGAGTACTGCAGGTAGACTAGACCTTATTGCATTTTCTCAAATCTCACTCTAATGTGCATCAAAAACCTTAATGCATATCTAAGTAGCCTAACTAATTATCAAATTCCAGAAAGACAATTACATTTTCTACTGATGCAAATTGTTACAGTCTGGTTATATTCAACAAGGCACCCCAAAAAACTCAAAATAAAATGTAAGGAACATTCAACAATAACTCTTCATTGAAGAGCTGATGAAGGTAATTGCCATACCCTTGCTTTCTTCTATTTAAAAGCAGCAGTTATATTGGGTGTACAAAACTCAAAGTTTATTTTTTAAAAAAGAGTAGTTCTCTTAAAACATTCAAATAAATCTGTGCTGCAAGTAAGTAGTGTGATAACTTTTGAGACTCAGTTTGAGCCACCTAAAACACTACTTTGACTGCAGAAAGTCTGAGTATGTGCAGCATGACTGTGCTTTTCAGTAGTTAATGACATAAAGGAGAAAAGGACCAGTGTCTGGGTCTCTGTATCTTAGTAACTCTTACTAGCAAAGGACCACCACCAACAAAGCAGCTCTTACAAAGCAGAACAATGACTTCCTGCAGACCCTCTCACTATGGCGTGGATCATGAAAGCAAAGCAGGAGTCCACTAAGTGATGAATTCTTACCACCTGAGCAAGACGTTTGAGAACAAGTGAGAAAATCACAGGACAGATGGATATGAATGCATGAAAGGATTAGGTGCCCATGCTCCCACTCACAACAGAGACAGAAATCTTTTGACATACAGATGGTGAGACCAGAAGAAGTGAACCAAGAATGCAGGGGAATTCATGCATGATAGTCATGAAAGGCTGAGCTGGACAGCCAGATGTTTGTACACCTTATTTTGGATTGGACTCGATATACTCATACTAATCAGTCCAGGAGTAAAAAATCATTAGTTTAAAAAACCTGCAAAAATATGCATTTTAATGGATTATTTTAAAAAGAATATTTTTTTAAAAAGAATATTTTTATTACTACAAGAGTTGAAATAGAAAGCAGAATACCACAAGCAGGGTGTTCTGGTATATGGCTCCTTGGAAAACAGAAGAGTGGTCTCAGACACATATAAAGCATGTCTTATTTCTACTAAATGAGCAAAGAACCTTTGTGTCTGGCATCAAAAGCATTAATCCACTGGGCAAAGAAACTGTGCCTGGAATCAGCTTAGGCAGGAGGACTTAAAAAGTACTGATCTCAGCAAGCTGCCTAAATGCATTGTCTGACAGATGTCTAACAAGGAGACATTGTACAAGGCTTCACAAGAATTGGAACTGAACTAGACAGAAATCAAAAACTCGAAATTAGTGTTATGCAATTTGATCAAAGAGTACTTACAGACTAAAAAGATACACATGAGAGGCGAAGCCCCTGAGAACATTAATAATAGTATTCAGAGAAAAACCTAAATCAAAAAGCATTTGCAGAATGTGTGCTAAATCTGGGAAACTGGGAAATTTAAGTAAGGTTCTCCTGTTCTTCACAAGATTAATTCAGAAATTGCTGTAAAGACATTTTTGAGCCTGAGATTCCATACCAAGCCCACTTTCTAACTTTTAAAAGCTGTATAGCAACAGAAGATGTGCTTTAAAGGAATTCAAACACCAAAGTTTTCACTGGCTTATTGATGAGTTTTCTGCTTTTGGAAGAAGCAGAGACTAACTTTTTTGACTGATTTTCTACAAATGTTCTATGTTTCAAATGGTGACCTGAATTTTTGCTCTCTGCTCAATGCTAATGTAGATGTCTGCCTTGGAAGATGAAGATCAACAGAACAGGTATCTCCACTGGGGTAAAGCCTTGAAAGACTAATTCACCATGACAGCTTTTCCTGAGTGTAGAACATGGTCTTCAGATATTTCTACCGCACTAGAGCTCATTTTCTATTGTGCAGTAAGATAAGTGGGCAAATAACAGCTAAAGAACCACCTCCACTACCTGTGCTGCCTTATCAAACCTAAAAATAAAAGACACAAGCAGAGGAGCTGGGGAGAGGCAGGAGAACAGAGTCCACCTGAGGGATAAGTCACTGAGAAGATGAGAGGAACTCAAAAATACTGTTGTGCTTTACCCAGGAAGAAATGCTGACCGAGAGTTAAACCCCAAAATGTTATACCACCCAGGCCCCCCCCACCATAAGCACAAAAAAAAGCCCCCACCAAATCAAAATACACCAGCAACCTCTGAGGAATACTAGCCCCCCTCTACCTACAGGGATTTGTAAGTAGCACAGTCCAATAAACCAGAACATAACATGATTAGCAACAGTGTTAGTTAATTTATTCACTGAAAAATAACTCAAGCTGTGTCTCAAGTCTCATAAATAAAGAAAATGTTTATAACTGAGTTACAGGCAAAGCCGTGACTTCAAGGGTCAGAAATAGCATTTTTATAATATAGCTACAGATTTTTCTTCTGAAATTAAATTCTTCTTAGACATTTTATGTGGAGTCAGCAAAAGATATTTTAAGTGCAGTTCATCAGCATCCACAAACCTGGCTGCTGTGCTTCTGCCCATATGGGCGAACGCAGGATAAACGGAATAAAGAGGCGCAACATGAAAGGCAGAAACAAGCACTGGCTCTCTGAGTTGCTGGAAAAGATCCTCCTGTCATTCATCTGTCTCCTCACCAGGGAAAAGGGGGTTTCTGTAGGTTTTCCAGGGTAAAAAGCAGAGAAGGATCAGGTGCCGCAAAGAGCACAGCCACCTTTGCTTTCAAAGACTGACATTTGGAAATTGGCATTGTCTGGGATCTCTGTGATTTTAAGGACTTGTGTCAAGGGCAGAAACTTAATTCACAGATCTTGTAGGAAAGCTTATGGCATCCTGGCCTGTATCAGGAATAGTGTGGCCAGCAGGAACAGGGAGGTCATTCTTCCCCTGTACTCAGCACTGGTGAGGCCACACCTTGAGTGCTGTGTCTGGTTCTGGGCCCCTCAGTTTAGGAGGGACGTTGAGATGCTTGAGCGAGTTCAAAGGAGGCAACGAGGCTGTGAGGGGCTGGGAACACAAACCCTGTGAGGAACGACTGAGGGAGCTGGGGACGTTTAGCCTGGAGAAAAGGAGACTCAGAGGTGACTTTATCACTCTCTGCAATGCCCTGAAAGGTGGCTATAGTCAGGTGGGGGTTGGTCTCTTTCTCCAGGCAGTAGCTGACAGAACGAGAGGACACAGCCTTAAGCCGTACCAAGGGAAATATAGGTTGGATATTAGGAAAAAGTTTTTTACAGAAAGAGTGATGAAGTACTGGAATGGTCTGCCCAGGGAGGTGGTGGAGACATCATCCCTGGATGTGTTTAAAAAAAGACTGAATGTAGCACTCTGTGCCATGGTTTAATTGAGTTGTTAGGGCGTGGGCTGGACTCAATGATCTTGAAGGTCTCTTCCAACCTAATGATTCCACAATTTCAAGTGGGTGTTAATGGGAAAAAAAGAGGGAATAGTATGGCTTTGGTGAGCACAGGAGTATCATAAAGCATTGCAAAGGGACTTGTCTCTTGTCCTCATCCTGTGTTCTCCACTAAACAGAAAGATAAAGAATAAACAGCCATTCTTGTCACATATGCTCAACAGCTTTAGTGACCAGTGGTAAAAATTAAACCATAAGGAACTGAGTTACTTCATTCACTCTTCTTGTCTGAGTTAAAGGATTTTGGTCAGTAATATGTCACCACAACTACAGCTGCTTTTGGAACTTGGAGACAAGGACTATAACAGTTACATTCAAGGAATGATTTCTCTGCTGCTGTTAAGTGTTTGGCTTTGTTTTTCTGGTGCTATCTTTAAATGTTGGGGCTCTGCTAACCTCAGAGGGGTGAGACAGTAAATCCCTGATACCCTCTGCAAATAGAAGCCTGGCAGCATATTCTTTAGCAGATGTTATAAATTATAACAGGTTGCACCACTATTTTCTTTGGGTACCTGCCAAAGTAAGCTCAAGGCATCCCCACCAATAAGAAAAGCATTTAGAAAGCACTCTAAAACACAGTCACAGCTGGATGATCTATTTACAAATATTCTTCCTTCCATTTCTGACCCATCAAGGGAATTAGCTGCCAAACTGTCCTAACACCATCTGTGCTCAGGTTCCATTAGTAACCCAGGTGTTTCAGGACATCCCAGTCCTGCACAAGCTATGCCCAGTTACTGCTTGCTGATACATCAGTCCAGCTAAACAAGCCCGGAAAATGCAACAGGTAACCAAACACTCTCAGAACAAATTAGCCCCTAGAAAAACCAGGCACATCAGGAATAAATCAACCTCTACATAAACAGGTACTTCATGTCCTATCCCACCAGCGTTAACTACTGACAAATACAAGGAAAAGGTCAGGTCAGGCCCCAGGTGCCTTGCACAAGTTGCTGAACAATAGGCTTTTACCTTGCTTGCTGACAGACACTGCAAATCCAAGCCTTCTCCTTCTTCTGGTAAGTGCTGCAGCTTTTGCAGATGTTGTACTTGCAGTCTTGGCACTGTCGCTTGCTGTTGATCAGAAATGTGAAAGGGGAACAGCAGCGAATGCAGCAGTGCTCATTGAACTTCTGCTGCTTGGAAAGGATGCTGCACTTGTTGCCCTCTTCATCCAACTTCTGCTTCATTTCACTGCAATGAAAAGGAAAAGAACAAAAACATAAAATTTCAATGGAAACTCTTCACCCTCTTTCCACATATTCATGTTTTACTCTTCAAATAACTTCTGCAGATGTGAAATGAATATGAGAAATGCATATTCTAAATTTAGAATTGGAAAACAAAAATTCCTATGTTCCCTTAAGCCCAAAGCCCATGGCCAACCCACTTAAACTCTCTCTCTGAGTCACAAACCAAGACTTAGTTCTTTACTCAGTTCCAGAGAGAGAACCCTAAGGAAAGCCAGGTTGCTGCTTCAGGCACTCCAGCTGTGCCAAGCGCTAGAGACCATGTGAAAAATCAGGGCTACTCTCAGAACCCTTTACAAATCAAAAATCACTTTATGGAAGTAAAAAAGATTGGCACAGTAATAAAAAAATCCTTCTGACCGATAGTTTTGAAAACAAAAAGTTTGCTTTGTTCTGATCCATAGGGTCATATTATTCATAATAGCTCTAATTTGTCAAGCAACATTAATGATATCCTTCATTTCAAAGAGATTTGGGTGCTCTACTAGTTAGGACCAATATTAAGACAACTGCTAACTGTGAAAGTGTTTGTAGGCACTCTGCACAAAGGTTCCTGTATTCCAACAGAAGAGCTCATTTATTTAAAAAACTGACATAAATTGTGCATGCATGGTATTAAGTATATTGCTATCCCCCATTTTATGGTGCTTTTCATATTTACAAATTAGGCAATATATTCCATGACAGGAATAATAAAAAAGCATGCAGAAGGAAGAATTGCGAAGCCAGACAGATCTGCAAACTCATCACACATCTTCTGGCATGTACAACTAGGACATACTCTATGAGAAGAAAAAATAAAAAGCAATGAAAAACAAGTAAAATAAAAGCTTTTAACACAGTGTGCACATACTTACATTCATTCTCTCTATTTATCAGAATTAGTGGTGAGTACCTTACAATTTCCAATTGCTGATAAAAACCACTTATATGACTAGAGTAACACAAAAGTCTAAATAAAATTTAGAGGTTCCACAGAGCAGTCTAAGCTGCAGGAGTATTTATTCATGACATGCTGACTTACTCTTAAATTAATGTTTAAATATCTTGCTAAACGAATAAAAGAATACCCTTATTGCATACTTATTCAGGAAGTTAACCAAGATCATCTATAAACATCATTGTGAGCCAAGCCTGGAATTTTAAAAAGAATCACATTACTAGGCTATGTATCACCTTATTTGCCACTTCTGTCGCAGATTCATAACTCAAAATAAAACCAGCCTGTTTTATGAAAATCTGACAGGTCAATTCTAAACCTCAAATCTAAACGACAAGTAAAGCAGTGATCTAAACCATATAATTTTTGAACTTGCACATACAACCCATTTAAGCGTATTCCCAATATATGCCTTTTAATAAATTTAAAATTTAGAAACAAAGTGTGATGTTGCTGCTCAAACCCTGTGCAAGGGTTTGACTAAATAAGACTAGGTGCTCAAACACATACTTTTTGCAATTTCAAGTAAATAATCCTTATGATTTTTTTTCTGTCCAGATGGCAAAACATGCTTGTTCTGCCACATTTTTACAGAATGTGCAAGATGCAGAAGGTAAGAGATTATCATTTGAGACAGGAAATGTCTGAATTATGCACGTCAAACTGGCTTCCTTGGGTAAACTGACAGAACTATCCCAGAGATTCAATAGGATGGCTAGACTAGTTTCTCCTAATCTCCATTACTCCCTCCATGGTACTACATGGACAATCTTTCTAGTGGAACAAGGGAGGAAGTGAACTGTCTCCACGCTGCTCCTCCATCCACAGCAGGCATGCTGCTCTGCAGCAATGGGATGAGACACAGCACTGTTTCTGCACAGAAGGTCAGGCAGGAACCCCGGCTCCCAGGACAAAAGCTGGTGAAGGTCAATTCTGTATGATTCAAGGAGGATTTCTGGCATGGAAAGGTGTTTGGCAGCCCAAGATGCTGCAATCTCTGCTTCAGGATGGAAACCCCAGGCATCAGATACTGGCCCTCCCATAAAACAAGAACAGCTAAGGAGTCAGGGTCAGAGGGAGTAATGAAAGAAGAGATTTTTGTCCTTATGGAGTTCTGTTATCTCCTGGACTTAGCAATGCTGATGCTTGGTGGTATCAGCCCACATACTCAACATGGTCATGCTCAGTGGCATTTTGAACCCTCATTAGGGCTCTGATGCATGATAGCAAGATAAATCACAGAGGCAAAGCCACCAATTAAAGTGCTACAATAATGCTTACAATATAAACCCAGGCAGTTTTGTTCACAGCAGAGCTAATAAAGCCTGATACCTAGAAAAAGCTGAGCTCACACTGAAATCTTTTCATCAGAATAGGCATTAATTACATCTCTCTCCTCTATCTGGCTGCCAGTATTCATTACAGTGGTAGAACTCAATATCATTAAGGCATCTGCCTCAGTGCTAAATAGGACTAAAATTGGCCAATGGATTAAAAAAGTAAATAGGATAGGGTTGGACAGCCTGTCAGAGGGAGAGCATGACAGAAAAAAACCTCATTTCCAGAGGAAAGCAGGCAGAACAGAAAGCAATGCACGTCTCTCTGACAGCTGTAACAAATTAAGGTTCTCACACACCGCCTTGCCAAAGGCTATTCTATAAGGAGTCAAATGGCAAAAGGGACTGTCAACTGGACTTGTCATTTGAAGCCAAAAGGCTCCTCTCCACACTCTTTCCTTGGAAGCAAAATATGGGTATCATATGAAAGCAAAGTGCTGTGTAACTCTGGTGGGCAATTAAGCCTTCCTAGTTAGACGAAAATTAGCTGAAGTGAAAAGTAGGCACTGATACACTCTGAGCAATATGGAGAAAACGTTACTTGGACTTAACTCCATCTGGGTGATCACCCTGAGTGGGATGATTAATGCAGGCATCAATGCTAACACACTGAGAAAGTTTGTTGCACTGAAATGCAGGAACCTCAAGGCACCCACATTTGAAAAACTCAGGCTTTACTTTCAGGACGTTCAAATCACCTGGTGCAAGAAGATTTTAAGAATGGTCTAAGGAAAGGGCAGCAGCCAGCAACAACTGATTGTGTCACAAAGTGAAACTTGTTTCCAAAAATACAACAGCCACTGGTGCAGGAGCTATTTTTAAGAATATTTTTAGTCTATTTTTAATATTTTTAGTCTATTTTTAAGAATATTTTAAAGCTATTTTTAGTCATTGCAAACAGTGCCCCTTCTTCCCCATGCAACACAGTTTCCCCTAACAAAGCACAGCTGAGGGGAATGAGACAGAAAATAGAGGGAGAATGCCCCTCTCTCTATGAATCTGTATTTGTGTGTGCTTACTTCCCCAGGGAGGGAATGTAATGTATTCACAGATGTATACACAGAAAATATGTGAGCAAATAAAACAAGCAACAAAATACAACTGCACAAAAAACGTGCCTGTTGGGGTAAGCACAGAACAGTGGGAACGACAAATGACAGAATTGATCTGGAAGTCACAACTGATGGGGCTCAGCTATTACGGTTATGTGTAACATAGTAATAAGCACCTGTGGAGAAGAGATTCATTCCTGCTGTGTGAATGAATCGCAGATTGGGTTTCATTTTCTTTCTCAAGCGACTGCATTTCACCACTTGCTTCCAAGTACAAAAGAAGCCAAAAATACTCAATAGATATCCAACTTATCTATCACCAAAACCAATTCTGTCAAAGAACATTTTATGAGTTCCAAGTTCCAAATAAGTTCAAAAATATGCAAGTGAATACTAGATTTTTCTAGAAGCTTTTATCAATGAATTTACACAGTTTGTGTTTTAAAAAAAAGTAATTAATTTCAGTCAATGTTTTGGGTGATAGACTCCTGGCCTGTAATTCCCACAGTCAGATTAGGAACACTTTCCATCACACTGTTTTGGATGCAGGTTCTTCAATTATATTCTGAGGGTGAATAGATGTCTTCCCCTCACCACCTATTATGTTTTTGTGACTTTTTAAAACATACATTAAATAGCTTCCATTGGTATGGTTAATTTATTCCTAGTGTCCGGCAGGTTTAAACACAATTTTTAGATGTTTGCCTGAACAACGCCTTCTCCTCTAATAAATTTCTAAACCTCTGGGTGCAGCAATGCAAAGGAGTCCATAAAACAGGCAATTGTATTACAACAAAAAGCTAAAAATTCCCCTGTTTTTCATATAACAAAGAGAACAGTTCCTGGTGAAAATCTGATAGCTGGTTTGAGCTCCAAGACAGAGTCTGTATAACCAAGTCTGTCTGTCAGGCTCCCCAAAATGGAGCTCAGTGAGACCAGTTATTGGCCCGTACCATCTTACTCTTGTCTCACACCAGTCTCCATTTCAGGAGTTTAAACCTGGGAGTTCAAAGGCAGAGTCCAGATGGACTGGTTCTCATTTGCTCTGTTGCCTTCTTAAGTGATGGATAAGTACAATTTTTCCTGCTGTTTAAACACTTTTTATCTTCCCCAGTAGAGCAGAGGCTAAATCTATTCTAGTTGCCTGTGCAGGCAAAGAGGAAAATGGAAGGACAACATTCCTAGATTCACTTCTCTCCCTCCTGATGAACAGAGACGCAGTGCTTTTACAAGGTACAAAGACAGGTAGAAACTTTCTCCTTTGGTACTACAGATGGGGGTTTCTGTTTCTTCTGTTTCCTATCCTCTTAATTCAAATTACACCTATTTCATAGAATAAGCCACAGTTTATTCATTGGCCTTAGAGCCTTTTTTACTTCAAAGACTAATGAACACACAGCACACACTGCAAAGTGCTTTTCTTAGGAGAACAGTGTTCTGCTCAGCTGGGTAGCTGTTTGTCTCTTTTCCCTGCACTTGTTTGCACTGTCTCACTTCACAGAATAGATTCAGAGCAGTGCATGAAGATCACTAACTCATCTTAAAACTCGTTTCAATCTTAGTTTGAAAACTGCTAAAATGCTGTTTTCCCTCCACAGAAGAGAACACCTTCAGACGCTTTTCTGTTCAGGCATCCTTAATACTTATCTATGCATAACAAGCTATGGAGGCCTTTTGCTTAGCAAAAAATCTGGATTTCTGCATATTCTGGGGAGCAGATGATATCCCTATTTCCAGCCTTCCAGAGAGACCACTTTTACCACTGCACCTCATGTTTTTCCACTCGCACAGTCAATCAGAATTTGGTGTACTGGGCTAGAAGTTTTCTTGGGCTACAAATATCACCTGAAAATAGAGGTTTTACCAGTACCCTCTAATCTACAATGCTGGAGGACAAAGGGATTTTCCTATTAAGTGGCTTAAGTGTTCCCATTTCCACTCTCCTTAAACCTGCCAGATGTGTACCAGATGCCAGAGCTGGGGTAAAGATCTTTTAATCTGTGGAGAACATGACAGACTCTTACTCCTTGATTACCAGTACAATGACTGAAATTTCTCTCCCATTCACACATTTTCAAGTTGACAATCAAGGTCCTAGATTTGATAGCTACAAGTAGTTCCCACCTCAGCCCTTACTTCCTCTCTTCTTCACCCAATCTCCCAAACCCTCAAAAATGCATCAACCAGGTTAGTAAAACGCTGCTACATTTAGGAAAAACACTCAGTGGAAGTTTTATAAGCCTGACTCCTAGGCAGGGATCTGAGAGAAAAAGGCAGAATTGCCAAGGAGAGCTGCTCAGTGTTTAATCCCTTCCATGTTTCTTGTGTCTCAAACTGTGGAATGGTGCAAGTAGGAGTGAAGCTCTATGCTGAAAGAGTCATACACCTTTTCCCTCTGCCGTACAGAGTAAGAACCAATTTCTCCCACTAGGGAGAATTTGCCTCCATCATTATTTACTCTCTCAGGATTCAGTGCTAATTTCATTTTGTTGCCTCTTCTTCTAAAGTAGTTAATTCTTCTCCATCAAGACAGGCATGTAACACAACTTCCAGACAGTACTGAAACACCACCCTTTTGTTTTTTATGTCTTTGCTAAATTTCCCCTAGTGAAACTCTAATTTCTTCTGAAAAAGTGGAGCACAGGATAGTACTATAGCAAATGCCAAGTTAATTCATTATCTTATAATCAAGGCCTTTTTTCCTAAGTTCTTATCAATACTATCACAATTGTGCCTTGTGCTATATTTAACACTTAGCACATGAAATAGTGCTCTACACTTTGCTGGTACTATCAAAAAGCCATGCTTAGCACACGTGCAAGCACACCACTTGCAT
The DNA here is from genome assembly GCF_027887145.1 of Ammospiza caudacuta. Classification (NCBI taxonomy): domain Eukaryota; kingdom Metazoa; phylum Chordata; class Aves; order Passeriformes; family Passerellidae; genus Ammospiza; species Ammospiza caudacuta. The sequence goes on along the minus strand of NC_080593.1, from coordinate 45,204,911 downwards.
TTGGGGAGCCTTGGAGGAACACGCATCACTTTAATCTCTTCAGAGGGATATCAGTCCAGCAGCGGTAGCTGACATTTTTCGGGAGGATTAGACAGCAGGGACTGTACCATAAATGGGGGGAAAAGGGGGAGGTGTGATGGAAGTAACAACATCCTAAAGCAAAAAAGCAAAACACAAAATCTTCGGGGGGAGATAGGGAGAGTTGAGTGCTAAGAAACTCATAAATAGTTATGAGTAAGTCACTTGTACAAAAATCAGGAAGATTAATATTTCACAGTCCAATTACTCTCACTGTGGTTGTGTTCTTTTATTTAAAATCTTACCAGCATCTCTTGAGGTTTTTTTCCCCTCTTTAGTTTTTAATTTCTATACAATTAAATTTCTATAATATTAATATGTATTCCTATAAAATCTCACTTTTTATATTTTTCTTTCCTTCTCTCATCAAAGTAGGAGCAAACAGTGATGATACTGCATATATGTTATACTCTGATCTGGGGACAATCTCTTTCTAAAAATAAAGAAATCCATCACAGTGGAAACACTGTTGGTTTTTTGGTTTTTTTATTTTTAAGATTTGCAAACATTTCTTACACTGGGAAAAAAAACTGCCTTGACAGCTTAATATTTCTTACTAGGTGCCATAAAATAAATGTTGTAAAGACTAACCTGCGGAGTTTTGTGCTAATCACAGCTGAACCAATTAAACTGCTGACAGAATCAGAAAAATGCCAACATACTCAACACTTACCCTTGTCAAAAAACACAGCTCAGGCACTGCATTTGCTAGAGAGAAAGAGTCAGCACCAAGATAAATTGTGGTGTACTTGCCCCAGACCAGTACCTAGTTTGTCATACCAGGTTCTATCCTACTCCAATAACAATTTCATGCTGAGGCAAAGCTGTTTCACAAAATGAGTGAGTGCTGCTGTATTACTTTGACACTGTGCTAATGGCTATTAGTTTCCTTTTCTTTTGCAAGCACAAGCACTGTCAGTCAGTGTCTATCATCATGGAACTGAATGACATGTCACAGTAGATAAATTAAATAAATACTATACTGGTATTCTTTTAAATTCCTTCTCACTTCATAAACCCATAAATTGTCAAGGGACATTGCATTTAACCCCATTTTCTTTTGTCATGTTTGATATCACAGGAGCACAGACCGTGCACCACATCTAACTGTTAGGCTTTGAAACCTTCTGTGGGCAAGTGGAGCAGCAAGGGTGAAGCAGGTTTTGAATTACAGAGGAGATATTCTGGGGAGCTCTGGGGACACTGGAATCTCCACATGAAAGCTGAAATGATCTTTTTCAAGACAGCACCATGAGTACGGACTCCTTTGCCCTCCCATTCTTTTACTGCTACATGGGACATGAAAATAAAGCTGGGTTTTGACATACTTTCCCCTCCTCATTCTTCTTTCTCATCTGCTCTCCTACCTCAGTTACAGCTCGGTCTGCAGTAAGGTACAGTAGTCTGAGCTGAAATAATGGGTCAGTATCAGGGACAAGCAATTTTGCTGCAGGTTAAATCCTACAGGACCTTCTGGTTAAATCCTGGGTTTGACTCAGAATGATCAAAAGGTGTGTATCCATACTGGACATCAACTGCAAGTGATAAGCTGGAAAGTTTTCTCCTTTTTCCCCTATTATGTCCATATTTAACCACTAACCACTACAATCTGAGTGATTTTTTAAAATAATTTTGCCAGTATGTTCCACAGCCCTACAATGTGACTACAAAATGGTAAGCTTAAATTATTATTTACAGTAGCATTTTGGGGCACTTTCCTCTTAGATTACAAACATGTAATACTTTATGTTGTACTACCCTATCAAACTTCCTAACAACCTGGCAAAATATCATTAGCTTTACCACCTTTCTTATTTCACTTTCCTGTTTTTTCCTTTTCCACCTTTGACAGTGATTTTTAGTTACACAAATATTGCTACATTTCCCTTTATGTCATTTCCTCTCAACAAGTGCAATTTTGCTCTCCCTGAAGTGTATTTCTCACTGCCTGCTACCTCTCCCTGGAGACCTTTTTTCCTATCAGGTCCTGACTTTCAGTACAGGTTCATTCCTAGAGAATGATAAATACAGACAAGCATTCTTTAAAATAAAGCATTTTTTCAATTCAAAAATCCCAAAAATATTTAGTGAAAATATTTTTTTAAATGTACATACTATTCCATCATAGTTACATGCAATACATTCTTTGCATCACTGGTGGCATCTGTAAGTCTACCTTTCTTGGGAATCCAATTTTAAGCCCATATTAACTTGAAAAACTTCCTTTAATAACAGAAACAGTCCTCCTACATTAAACAATTTTCTCAGTGCTCCTTTCACAGTGCTACCTGGCTTGACCTCATAAAGCACAATTCATAGCCTGGCTAGTGTACAGCAGGAGAGTAACTGAGACATTGGCTCTGAAAACCACTGAAGTATTCACTATGAGTCATTCTTCCCTCTTTCTTGCTGGACTTCTAGCAATGCAGGCATAGAAAGATTTGTTCTAGAATTGCTGTTGTTACTTGACCCTTCCCCACAGATCACACAGCAGAATAAACAAGAGCAGGCAGCAGAGCAAACAGCAGAGCTCGCTGAGGAACTGGGTCTCACAGCCTGGCATGTCAGTGCCAGACGACTGTGAGTGTGTTGTTAGAAAGAACAGCCAAAGATGTTCATCCTGGTCTGTGTACAGACAGGATGAGTGATGCTGCCTACTCAAGGGCCTTGTTGTGGGATGGGAAAATTGGAAAGCCCTGTCCTCCACAGTCCTCCATGGGGAATGAAGTACACAAATCAGCACATATCCTCCCATGCCAACGTCCACTGAGTGTTTCACCACTTTCTGCAACAGCCCCTGGCGCCCCAGTGTGGCACAAGAAGAGAGCAGAAGGCATTGACGAATGCTCTAGGCCTCCCATGGGCTTGTTTCAGGTGAGACACCTGTGAAATCCTAGGATCACACCACAATGTTCCCATTAACTCGGTCTCAGAGTGAATTCCTTGCAACTGTAGCACTCAACATTCCACTTTCAATAAGTCTGCATAACACAGCTCCTAAAGCCCACTTCCCCAGTCCAACTCCTCTTCATACTGCCCATGCTCCTAACACAGAGTTTAGTACACTTCTTTGATATTCCACAGAGACTGCAATTCAAGTAGCTTTAAGACTGCAAGCCCTCCAATTCCAAATAGTCAGTATGTGTCAAAACCAGCAGCTTGATATTTTTACAGATTTAAGCATATAAACAATTATCTTCTCAACTGCAGAAATTATTTGCATATTCCATGTAGGTTTTGTTTGTTTTAAAGACAAAGACTTAGAAGCTTAAAACTACCACTCACCTGTACTGTACACAAGAAAAATATTTTGGCAGACAAAAGAATCTGTTTTCACAGAATATATTTTATATTTAACATGACGTGTTACCCTGGTGTGTTTCATACCAACAATATCGATACCTTCTGAATGCAGTATCATATTGTGTCTTACAAACCAGACAAATGTCTACAAAGGTCCAAGAAATATAGACAGCACCTCCACCTCATTCAAACACAAGTATTTTGGGTAGTCCTTTAAAAAAATATTGGCATTTACTATTCTTATAGTAACACCTGTATTTAACAAAGACATGATCTTCAGTTAGCATTTTTATAACACTTTTGCTATATTACAGTTGATGTTCTTAACTTAATCTGGAAGCTTTTCATTATGGGAATGTTTCTGCAAATTTAAAAATTTACTGGTATTTTAACATATACACTAACAGACAAAGTAAATCCATAAGCAACCACAAGAAACAAACAAAGCCCCCAATAATTCAGAAATTATTTAGAAAATAATCATCTTTATTCTGTAGCTGTGACTAGAAGTGCCACTATTTAGTTTTATTCTGCATATGTGTGTGAGCATGCATACACTTATAGCTAAACTGCATTATTCAATACACCTTGACAGCGAAGATCAGGATTCTCACCCACCTGGTACTCTCCCTACCCCATCCCCATGGAAACATAGTAGTATGGATTGTCCTTGACAAGACAATTTAGCTGGAGAAGAGGAAAGCCAGGTTACCAGATAAAAAACATATTAAGGAACTAGAGATAAATAAAACTCCTCTTGTGCAGATGCTCCTACAGTTCCATGAATGCCAGTAAATCTTCCTTAGCCCTTGATAGCATGCCTCAGCCAGACACAGAAAGCTAAGGTCAGTGATCTGTCCCAGAGGGAAATGAACGAAGGGGAACTTCATAAAGCTGTCGTTTTCATTCCTCCTTTCTGCCTGTTTGTGCTGTCTGATCTTCCCACTCAGCTCCTATCAATCTGAAGTACACCAAACATACTTCAGTGGGATGTTTTTGGTGAATGGCAAAACAACTGAAATAACACAAAACCTTCTGAAAAATGGAAATTCACCTAATTCACAATTAGAATTCAGAAAGGTAATTAGGTGGTGCGCATCTGGAAAAGACAGAATGGTTCCTCACCATTTTTAAAATAATGTGGTTTGAATTTTAAAAATGTCATTTTGTTTTTACTTTTTCTGTAATAAAAGAGTTTCAAATACTACTGTTCAGTTCTTCTGTGGATACTGCCATTCAGATATCTGATGCCTCTCTTCTCTCCCTTGAGCATTTCCTCTCTTCAAATGGAAGACATCTCCCCTGTGCAGAGTTCATGGCACAGTCAGACCCCAGACTTGCTTGGCATACTTGCCGCAGACCCTCTGGCCATGTCTGAATTTGTCAGATCTGCTTGCACCCAGAGCAGACCAGTAGCCTGAACTAGACAATGCTGAAGGACTACACCTACACAGCATGTAGATCCACAGCTTGGCTTCAGGGAAGACAGTATTCCCTGGAACAAACATTACTGCACTGCACATAGTCTAAACCTGTCTGGCTGTGCGATTCATTTGTTCAGAAACATTGATTTAGTTACTTCCAGAAGGAATCTAGTTTGTGCACACCAAAACCAGCCTGTAAACCATGCTGTAATAACTGAGGAGGAGGAGTAGGCTAGCTTCTGATTAGGAATTCTTTCTCTTTTTAAAGAAATCACTGGGCCAGAAGATTTGTGCATGGGCTTTTGAAAATTTCCCTTGAAATAACATTGGAAGTTCAATGTATCATACATCCACTTCATTTCAAGACATATTCTGGATTGTCATACTTAAAATTTAGATTTATAAAGCATTCCCAATAGGACTCTAATTTGCACCAGTTAGTTTGAAATACCTTTGAAGTTAACTGATTTAATTTTCCATAGCACTGCCTTGGCTCACAGTGGCGTCACTTTTGGAATTTCATGAGTGCTGTGGCCCAAGAAGACAGACAGGGTAATGGAACAAGGAGACAAAAGCTACACCTTTGTAGCTATGGCCTGAAATACAGTACCAGAGGATGGCCAGACTGACAGTTTTTATTCAGCAGCAGAAAATGGGTACAGAGTAATCTAGGGATTCTCTCAGGAAAATACTAACACATTCTCTCAGACTTTTCTGCTACATAGCAGATGTCTGTGCTTCAATTAATTCCTCCTTCCCTTACCACGCTTTCAAACTAAACCAAAGCTCTACCAAGCTGCTTTCCTTAAAGGTATAGGTAGCTGGTATTTACCTTCCGGACAGAGCAGCTAGAGTGACAGCCTGTGGGCAGAGAAGTGTCAGCAGATAGTCCCTCCTAAAGCCCTGTTCTGCACTGATGCACCATCACCTGAATTACAGATGAAATCTGCTTCTGATGTGTGACTGTAAGTGACTTCAAATTATATACATCAAAAGGAGAATTACTGCTTTTAAACTAACAATTTGTTCTCGAAATCCAACATTTATTCTTAAGGAAAAAAAAGAGTAACTATGAAATACTAATCTTTCAAAATCATTAGAATATAAAAGCCTTGGCATGTCCATAAATTCAGGACTTCAAAACTTGAATGATTAAGTCGTCACAAGGGATTACCTCTGTAAGTGAAATACTGGCTGATTAATAACAAATATCAAAGTTCATTTAATTAAATTGCAAGTTTCTGTTTTTTACAAAGTGGAAAAAGATCCTCCAGTGGGAACCATTACAGTATAATTAAAAATTATACAATTAACAATTTAAAATTCTAGTGTTGACAAAATATTTATTTTTAAGAAATTAAGTCCTCAGTTTAGTTTTATACATTTAGTTGCAAATACTAAAGTGAAAAGTCTAAAGAGTGACCAACTGGATGCTTAAAGGGTGAGAGAAATGCAAGTGGAGATCTCCTTCAAAACAGTTCTAAAATTCATATTTAACCAAGATTTTACTGCTTAGAAAAGGTATAACTATGTTTTCTAGAAATATTTCCTAACCATGAAGGTGCTCTCTCATTCCTTTCCCTTCCACAGAAAGCAAAGCAATCACCATTCATTTTCTGTTTGTTTGCTCACTTCCATCTCATGCCACACTCTTTACAGCTTTTACACTTTTATGTATTTTCTGTCTGGAGTACAAACATCAAAAGGTGCAAGCTAAATTCAGAAAATATGTCACAGAAGATCAAAGGTGGATCACAAGAAAAGGCAAGTAGGTCTCCCCGCAAGCAGGGGTGGAAGAAGCAAGTAAGCGAGAATTAGTTGTTGGCAGTTTAGCAGCCACTTATATTCAGTCAAGAGTAGAAAAAACAGAAGCAAATACAGAGAGAGGAAGATGATGGTTTTCTTCACATACAAGACTATATGATTTTTCACACAGTTCTCTACTTTGCTCCTAAACATTTCAAGGTGGTTTCAAACCACCATTGTAGGCCAGGCATGCAAATTGCAGTTATTGTGGCAGCCTGCGTAAACCAGAAACAAAAAAGGCAGTATTTTAGAACTTACAGACCTACAAACACAAAAATTTTCTAAATCTTTTGATTGACAGGTACTTATTTTTACTGAGAAAAACAGTTGCACAAATTCATTCCTAAAGCAAAAGGCTAATTATACATAACATTTTTGAGAGCCATGGAACACAAATTGGAATGCAGCAATACTTATAATCAAGGAGTCTCCCTTTGAGGGGACAAAAAAAGAAGAAAAGCTTTAGAGGAATTTAGTATTCTGGTTATATCTGTGCAACTACAAAAGCAGATAAAACAAAGCTCTGAGTACAATCAGCAGTTTATAAATGAAAGCAAAGCTTTACTTCAAAAACCAGAAGCTGACTTGAGAAGAGCAGCTGATTTATAAAAAACATTATTTGAAATCAGCAAGGAATTAAAGCAAAGCATTTCTCTTTCTGCTATATAGGCAAAGTATGCACAGGCTCTAAAACACATAATCAATTATGGAGAAAGCTGTAGCATCTGAAATATTTTCTCCTTGCAAGAAACACTGAGGTTACAAAGATTCCCTTGACTGCAGCTCAGTTCAGTTCTGAACAGTGCCACCAAAATCTGTGCCCAAGAAATACTTAAACTACTCTACAAATACATTTAAGCTCCCCAGCACACTTAAAAAACTTAATCTCTAACTTGGCAAAAATACCACTTAAGGTCTCACATGGGACAGATCAACATCAGCTACACTCAATAGCTAGAAAATGAACAGACTAAGCTCAAATAACACTCAATAAATAAATAATTATAGTGATGCTATAAAAGCTAGCATCAGTTTCAGAGATTTTTGGCTGTACAGTGCCCAGCTAAACCCCAGAGCACAACCAAGCAATGCAAAGCAATAGAAGACCCGATGTCATTATTAGATTTGGTCATTTGTACTCTGTGTTCAGGACGTATTTTTCAAAATTTCATTCTGAATGTTTTCAGCCTGTCGGTACAGATATATGTGAATATTAGATCATACCATTCATGTACTGCAGATAACTCAAGTAGGATGTTAAAGATCAGATATTTGTTTCCTCAGTTATGCAATGTAAAATGACAGGTGTTTTACTGAAGTTTGTTTTTCAGGGAAGGCTTAGCCCTTCTTGAAAACCAAGCCCCTTAAATTTCTTCCTCTCTTCTTCTCTCTTTGCATATCTCAAAATTTAAAGATACAACAGCACAGATCAAATAGAGTTTTTCCTCTCTATTGCTAATTAGTACAATATCAGCTCTTGTCCAACTCCATTCAAATGGGTTATATTCAACACACTGTACAAAAATATTTGCACATTTTTTTCTATTCTAAAGTTATACTACATATAAATATACATTATAAATATCCAGGTAAAATAAAATGCTGTGCTGAAGTAAACTATACAAATTGCCTCTCCTCTATGTAGCTGAGAAGTTTCTCCAATAATCTCTGAAACGTTCAATGACTTCTTCAAAACCCTTAACAGTAAAATATTTGTTTACAAGAGGGTAGAAATTTCCATATTTATTATTTAATCAGGAGAATATAAAGGCAAGTTTGTAAAAGATCAAAGAAACAGAGATGCAGTAAGAAAACAGTAAGCTACATGAATTGGAGAGACATTTTAAAATAAGTATTATATGCCTGTTACGTTTGTGTTTATGCAATTACAACCACCAAAATTCCACCCAACCTCCTGGAGAAGTGTGTATTTCATCTAAGGAGGTCTAATGTTCTATTCAAGAAAGCACAAGTGAGTCATTTTGACTTCCTGGTTAACACTACTAAAAAAAGCCCCAAACAACCTAATAAGAATAAAACCATGACACCTAAATTTAATTAGCACCCTGAGTCGCATCTGAGATTGAGAGGGGCTTTGCCCTTCAATAAAACAAGAGCATAGTAAAAGTCATTTAGTACAACCTACAACACTTTGGTATGAATGTATGTAACCTAATATGAGTGACACAAAATTCACTTACTTCAGTATCTCAATATTACACACTACATGAAATACAACAAGCATAACAGGATCTGCTGCTTGGAAGGAAAAACATTGTAAGAGCAATGGCATTGATTTTAATTAGTAGACTTGGTATTTCTAAGACATCTCTGGCATCCCATTGCCAGTTATCCTGATTTGTACCATTTTATCAAACCATTGAAAGTGGTTCCTTAAGGGCTATTATATAATTCAGTAACTCAAGCTATTTAAGTTCCCTTCAAGTCAGTGAAAATATTCCTCTTCCACACACGGGGATATCTTTCTCCAGCTTGGAGATGATATTAAAATAGACTGTTTGGGATTCAATGTTTTACTTAGGATTGTCTTCCTGGAGCACTGAAAATTTATTAATAACATTTATTTTGCAGTTCCTTTATTTTTTCCCTTCAACAGCCTGCATGTTTGCAAGTCATCAGCTAACAGTACACATGCTGTAACACTGCACAGAGGAACAACTTCAGCCTTCACCTCTGCCCCTCCTGCTTTTCTGTGTTCTGCTAATGCAGCAATTCATCCCATAACACTTACAAGCAGTAACTACGCACACACCTGTTGTCATGAGAGGCTTTGTGCTGGCACATCCAGAAAGGAAGTCATGGCAACTGATGCATTTCTGAGAGCATCAATGTCGCTTTGGAGACGTGCGGCCAGCAACATTTACTTCATCTAACCCTAGGCCTAACTGTGCAGTAACAATTCCCACTGCATTTCACAGTGCCAAATGTTGCCAAAAGAAAAGGAACTAGGAAGGTGTCATTACAATACTGCCCTCTGGAAATTTCACCATTCCTAAGCAAAATGCTTATTTACTCAAATACTGCTAAACACATATTACTTCTGTTACTATTTCCCCTATATGAATTTTAAACCAGAATATGCCACATTTTGCTTAAGCAGAAGCAAAAACCTATCTTGTGAAGTTTTTTAGGGAAAAAATAGTTTCATATTCTCCAATATTGTTAATTTACTCTTCTTTTTAGATTTCCAGTGATCTTTTCCAGTAGAATTCTCACTCTGAGTTAATGAAAAATCATCTGCCTCTATTAAAGGTTTCATTTCACCTTCTGAGTATTAGAGCACTGAGTGCATTCCTTTATATTGACCCTAGAGCACCTGATATAGTTAATTGTCTGCCAGAGACCAAAGAATTCATTGGCAGATTGCAAAAATATCGGTTACCCTAGCACAGAAATTTATTGTATATATAAAAATCAATAGGCTCCTGCATAAACCATGCTTTTTCCATGCCAGCCCAAATCCATTTGTCTAAAGCAGGTGATGTATGGAACACTTGCTGTATGCTGTGCTCTTGCTGCTATTATTCAGCAGCATTATCATGTTCTCCCTTCTGCTCTCAGAATTTGGATTGTTCACATACATGAAGCTTGGGAGACTTTATCACTTAAAATTGAATATTTAAAATATATTTTCAATTAATTGTTTAAACAACAGCTAGTAATTGATCTCAACAGCTTTTTCATTCATCCTTCACTTAAAAACTCCATCTCAGAATTAAATTTCACACATTTTTTTTTTCTTTTGAAATGAATAATCAAAACCTGAAATCAGCATTACAACAGTTTGCCAAGGCTGCGTTCTGGGCTGTCTGTAACAGACTTTGAAGCTTACACATACCTCCCTCTCTTTGATCAGGTTACCTCCCTGGTTAAATCTTCATATTCTTCCTTCTTTTTCCCCTCCCCTCCATATTTCAGTTTAGTGACTAACAGTTGTGCACTGAGTAACTTTAGGCTTGAGAAGTAAATTCCATGATTGACTATGGTCCATGTAACACTTGGGATGGGAAGGAGTTTTTGGAACAAAGAAAGTTTGGGGTTTTTTATCTTCCCTCCCTGCTCCTGTCTGTAGAAACAGTCTTATTCTCCAAAAGTTGCTATTGTATCGAGGACTTGGAGCATGAATTTTTGTTGCTTGTCTGCTTGTTCAAAAATCCTGTGAAAAATTAACCACAGAATTACTAGAAAAATGAATTCCCTGGCCTAACCATGCAAAAATAATTGGATTTATGTAGTGTAAAGTTGATGATGTTACACGTGTTATCAAAAGGAACTACAAGAACACTTAATTCTATACTGTGTACTGTATTTTAATTGTATCCCTTCTTGTCCCTTCTGTAAGGCAAACTCTCATGTTTCTTTTAACAAGAAAGCTGCTAATGAAAGCTCTCATTACTATCTATTAGCTTCTGTCCTGATAAGAAGCAAACCAATTTAGGCAAGAAGGCACCTTCAGATTGCCAGTGGAACTACAAGAGCATCAGCACTACATTCATCATAATTTTTACATCCTCTAGTGCCTGCCTCAGGTACAGTTTTTGATGAGGCATCTTCCTATCTATTTCCCATGAGTTTTGGAGCTCATTACAACACACCTGGCTAGGTTCCTCTATCCAGGTGACATTGCCCAGCATTTGTCAAAAGGGCAAAAAAGAAATAAAAAATAGAGGGGGGAAAATTAAAACCAAATCAATTAAAAACAAACAAACGAACAAAAACCCCAAAAAATTAAAAACAAAAAATCCCAATCCAGTCAGAGCTTGAAATAAACTATTACCTCCATCCTTGGAGACAGCTTTGACTTAACCTGATTGAAATCCTTCTGTTGCTTCTGCAGACTTTGTCATTCATTTCTAAACCATTGTTTAAAAACTTAATGAACAAAAGCCCTTTAACATGAAGCCCCACATGCCTCTAACCAAAGCTGAAAATTCACAGTTTGTTCCTTCTCCTTAATTTAGTTGCAGTTTCTAGTCTCTAACAATTCTTTATTTCTAACTTCCTCATAACATCATGACCTTTTCTTTATTTCTGTTTTAATAGGAATTTTTTTTTTCAAACATTTTCTGGAAATCAAAACAATTAATACTATGGTGTTAGGCAGAACAAATAGCAAAAAAATTCAAGATGCAAAATTTAACTCTGACACACAGAGTTTGATATAAACTATAAATGTTATGGCTACTTTTTTTTTAAATGTTTAAACAAACAGTAATGTATTAATTGAAATTGGACCCAATTCCTTAATAATACAATCCTCTTGCTTCATTTGCTAAATGGAGATGACAACATTTACTCTGTTAAGGCACCATCACACCTGCAAGTGAAAAGTACTATAGGAGATATATATAATGGATGCATCTTAATTTATTCTTTGTTGCTAGAGACAATGGCATTAAAAATTGAAAACATACTTTTATTTAAATGTAAGGTGATTCCAAATCTATAATAATTTTTCATCCTATTAATTAAAGTCTAACATAACAAACAGCTAAAAATATTTTTCATTATGTTAACAAATCAATTGTATTTAAATATAGTTCAGAATAACCAAAACATAGATGGAACACTGCAGCCTGTATAAAATTAGCTGAACTCCAAACCACATCAAAATGTTTTACTAGCAATGGTGGCGAGGTTATCTTCTGAACCTCATCACATATTCTTGTGTTCAAATTATTCAGGCATGCCTAAGAAAATTTTATCTTCCTCCAACATAAGAGAGATATTTTTCCCAAGCACATTTAAGCTTCTATTGAAGAAAATATTACAATTGAAACCATTTTTAGAACTTACTTTAAGCTACAGTAACTTCATTTTCTTGCTCTGTGTAGGCCTAAATAAATAATTTTCTACACATCTATTTGTGACTCAGTCACAAATCTTTTCAAACTTTAGTAAGCAAAAATGGCTATCAACATTTGAATAGAGAAGCAGAATAAAAATGCTTTAACATCTTCCCAAATGGCTTAAATTATCTTCCCAAATGTAACAACAACATGAATCACAAACTGGGCCCAAAATTTTCAAGCAATGCACATTAAGATGATCATTAATGCTTTTCCTATGAAGGATTCTGTTCTCCCTATCAAAAAATTTATATCACAAGAGAGGGCCTTAAGGTTTTTTATATAATTTTTTTAAAGGAAACACCAGTGTGTTTCCATTAAAAAAGTTATTTAAAAAAATTGAATAAATCAACAGTCTCACATGCTGCTTTCCCATGCAGTGACTAAGGATCAGAAGCAACTTTTCTCAGCAAATTTGCTTATATCATGATTTATTCTTACACAGTTTTAAAAGGAAATCCACTAATAATCTAATACTAAGAAAAGTGATTATTTAGTCCTATTTTTCAGCCTGGCCCAATTTTTAAAAATCAGTATTCAATCCACAAAATACATCCCCTCTTACTGCTCAACAGCTTCCTTTCCTCAAGAGCTTCCACTGAGTGACATCACTGAAAACCTTTTAAATCCAAGTGCAGTACAGCAACTTGATCACCATAATTCACATTTGTCAGACCCTTCAAGGTCCTTTGCTTGATTTACAAGGAGTGACTTTACCTCCCAAATCAGGTGGATTCCTCCCCAGTATTCCTGGTTTGAGTATGACTGTTTTCTTTACCAATTTCATTATTCTTTGAGTATAGAAATCAGCCTTCCTGGTGTGCAATTTGCCCATTCCTGCATCCCCTTTTAGAAAGTAGCATCACATATAAAATCCATTAATTTTCCTGGTATCAAGAACAATTTAGGATGTTATTTTCATATCACAGTTCAATAATTTCATTTTTGAGTTACTGTAGAACCTGTGAGCAACTGCCATCTGGTTCTGGAGACCTATTTCTCTTTACTGATTTAGTCTAAAACCTTCTGTTGACACTTTCAATTAAGGCAGCCCTCACACAGAGAAAGACTCATGTGAAAATTCTTCTAAACTCTTCCAGTAAAAAAAAATACAAAAAACAAAAAAACCCCAAAAAACCCCAAAACCAAACAAAAAAAAACCCAAAGGAAGTCAATGCAAACAATTTCTTTTGCAGTCATTAACTGACTTTATCTTCCTGTAGTGCTCCTTTTCCATCCTCCTCTTCAGATACCAGACTCGTTCAGAAATCCTCCAGAAAATCCTCCTCTTGGTAGATCTGCATAAAATTCTGAGGTTTTTTGGCTCATTGTTTTTTTTTTTATTTAAATTACTTCCCCATCTTTAAAAAGCACTTTACTATATGTACCAATTCACTAGCAAGTTCAGTCACCCATGTTACAGAAAACCAAAGGAAGTAATCAAAACTGAATTGCTAGTCATTCTACAAAGAAACTTCCTTTTCCTTTGAAGTCCTAGTAATAGATTGCTACTTCTCTTTCCCTAAACATTTTGATGGCCAGAAAAATAGTTACCACTAAGAGCATCCATATTGCCACCCGAATCAATACAAATGGGGTAATTTACACCTCCAAAGAACCATTTCAGCTCTTCTGCAAAATCAGCAAACACGACTTTATTGGTTTGGTTCTAACCACGTTTTCCAAATCTTTCTCCATAAAGCAGCTCAATTTGTTTTCCTCATAAATCATAAAATGCCAAAATTGTGGCCAAATGTTTTGCTCAAATTTTCAAAATCAAAGGGGATATGCCTGCAGGAAATCCTTTTTTTATGAAAATAATCACATTCCACAAAAATGCCAAATGTATTTCAGAAATGAGTAATCTACTATCACTGGCTTACAGAAAGACACCATCACCTACGCAAGAGCTTTCAAATTACTGGAATAAGATACAATCCTGTATTCATGGAACACCCTGAAGTCTTCCAGAGCCGATGATAAGATGAATAATAGCAATAACGAATGATACACTGCTATTTTTTCATTACTGAGTAATTCGCTTTAGAAGTCATTAGGTAATTTGGGTTTAAAATGAGATGCTGAGCTGCTCTTGCTGCTGTTTTTTTTTTTTTTTCAAAGTTTCAGATTCCTGACTTCTGCTGGTAGTTATGTAATACTGTAAAGGCAGATCCCTCTGGTTTCCAAGAATAGTTTTACTGAGTATACAGTTAACTAAGAAAGAGTACCCAGGAGTTCTGCAAATAACATACTGCTGTTAATTTCTTATTATTTCTCCAGTAAACATGATTATTTCACCAATAAACCTTACTAACTGGTGTCCAGTGCAACACCAAGAAAATAAAGACTGCAACTAATACTTTGCTGGTGCTCTTGATTGTGCACTATAATGTTCTGCTACATTACCTGCTGCAGAAAATTAAATTATATGCTTACTTTAATCTTCTCACCTGCCAACACTGGAAAGAAGGCTATTATATGAAAGAAGTTCATTTATATCAAAGGTTATTATTCAGGACAGATTGGCAAAGGAAACTGCAGTTACGATTTTATTGGCTTAATTAACAAAAGAAAACAGAAGAGTATCCATTACTACCAAGTATTTAATGGCTTAGTTCAGTAACTTTGCTCTTTAACCTTGCAAGCAGGCAACATAAATGTATCGATGTAAATTCAGTTATCACGTCAGTTTCCCTTAAGCCAAACATTTTGATTTTGCTACCCAAAGGGATTGAGAAAGCTCTTGTAGAACACCTCCAAGAGCCCAGCAGGGAGCACAGCAGCTCAACAAAGAGAGAAGGAGTCGGGGATCTTTGTAAGTGACGCGAGTTCTCAGAGAAAACTCCTGGACCACCTTCAGTATCCAGATTATCTCTTTGGATCTACCTGATCCTCACTCATAGAACTGAAAATCAAGGGTAATATCCAAACAGGTCCATCCTTTCTGAGCCTAAGCTCTTCTATCTCATGTAAATCAAACTGAGCCCCTGTACACAAATGAAACTATTCAAAGGTCAATTGGCTGATACTTGTGCTGGATTTCTATTTGTTCGGTACAGGAAAAATCAACTTACATCACTTTTGCAAAATGGAGCTATGGAGAAGAATGTTGGTCCTCCACAGGACTACATTTAAAAAAAAAATCTTTTATAATGGTAAAACAAAACAAAAAGTAAATTATCAACTCTACTACTGTGACATAACCAATATAAAATGAATCATATTAAAAATATGAGCATTTTAATCACAAACATCTGTGTAATCTTACAAGAAGACAAAACTGGAAGAGCCAAGTGCAGCACAGCAGGACAGAACTGCTCCATTTCATCTGTATGGAAAACTGCATTAATAGCAGAAGAAAGACTCAACACATAAAACAGCATTTAAGAAGCTGCATTATTTTTAAAACACCAGTTTACTCTTCTTTCTAAATTGATAGATCTTTAAAGAACTAGCATCTCAGATCCCTAAGGTGATCAACCTAGTGCTGAGATACATCACTCCATCAGTAAAAATGAAAACTGTTTCTTAATGACATGTCTGATAGTCTAATTTTTTGAAGGAGCGGGTTGCAAGTGTGTAACAAACAGCTCCACCTACTGTCTCTGATGCAGAGAAAGCATTTCCCAAATCTGCATTTCCAGGGTGTGGCAAGTGCAAGAGATTTCTTATCATGCCCTTCCACCCTGCCCCTTTGCAATGAAGCAGTATGTCTGAAAAACATGAATACCAGAGTAAGAAGAAGAAGAGAACCAGCCACATGTAAAATCCCACTCTGAAGTTCTTCAGAGGTCCTTTAGGCAAGTGAAGCTCCCCATCCCAGTCAGAAAAAGGGTAAGAAACCCACTGAGACAGAGACCCTCCCACTCAGCTCCTGACACAGTGCCCTAGAAGAGAAGGGAAAGATGCTCCCCAGCAGGTCTTGCTGTCTTGCATAAACAGCTGACTCTCACCACCACTGTCTCCGAGTGAAAACCTCTCTGAAAAATACCAAAGCACTGCATAGGCCAAAATCAAAGTCCAACACTAGTTGTGGATTTTTTCCTGATTTTTGAATATGCAAGATTCCTGTGTCTGAGAAGGAGTGTATCGAGCAACAGGAGATGACAGCCAGCTCAAGCTTGGACTTTTTTTTGACATGAGGAGCAATGCTGTACCAATCCTTACCAAATCAAGGGGCAAAATTTACATGATCAGTTCCCACAGTCTTAGATGATCAGTTCCTACAGTCTCACAGCAGCTCAGCTGTTTTGATACATTGGTCAGACTTTTACTCAGATTTTGTTGAGTAAGATTCTCCTTTCTAAACAAACTGATTATCAACGGAGAAGAAAGAAAGACTACTTCATTCCTTCCTTCCCTTTTAAGAATCACAAAAACATTCAAATACTACAGCAATATAATACTCAGAAAAGCACAATTTGTGATCTTTGAGCTTCAAACTACAGTTTATAGCTCACATAACTCTTCAAAGATGAAAATAATTTTATTTAACTTAACATTTTAAAAGTTGCCTGTTTTAAACAACCAGTAACTTAACATACACAAAATTAACACTGATACAACTTATATGCTCTATCGGACAGTCAGTCTCCTTATGTTCCAAATTAAACCAGTATAGTCCACCCACAACCACTACCCCAATCAGCAGGCTTTAAGCACATTTGAAAAAACTTAGTTTTAACCTGCTTGTGAAAACAGCAGAGCACAAGTTGTGTGTCCAGCTCTTTCGGAAACATAATGAGATTGCCCAGTTGCCATGTCCTGGCAGCATTCACAGTCCTCAGATGCGATAATATCACTAGATTTGTAACCACAACTGGATTGATGCTTAAAATTATTGTGAGTTAATATGGATAAAATATGGGAAAGGGAGAGGAAAAGGAAAAGGGAAAAGGAAAAGGAATTTGTGAAGTTCTTGTGGGTTTTTTGCTTGATCTTTGATTTTTTTTTTTAATAACATAAAATTAGGATGGTTCAAATGAATCACACTGAAGTCAACTTTTGCTCATGTGAACCAACTGGCATGAAGAGTCACGTCAACTGATTGCATTACATTTAGTAAAGGGAAAAGGTGTGTTGGGAATTTGAAAATAATCCTGCTTCATCTGCTTGTATGGGGTCACAATGGAGTAACAATATTAGAAGAGAGAGCTGCACAGAGCAGAAGTCAGAGTAGCAACATATGGCTTCTCTTTCACACAGTCTTGTCACCTTCCCTCAGAGCCCCAGGCTGGATTACGAGGCACACTCCCTCACCCTGATGTTAACTGCTCCTAAAAATGTCACCTGCCAAATGTGAAGCCATCAAATGCAAGGCTCACAGCCCAGAATGCAAACCAGCTATGAACACACCAAGATCCTAATCCCAGAAATCTTTTTCTGTCTCACTCTGGAGTCTGCCTTAGCTCCAAAATTTAGGATCTGTCAGTGTATCAAGTAGATGGCACTACAAGCTTTGGCTGAGCATACACAGGGGTGTATGCTAAAAAGGAGTATATTTCAGTAGCAGCAGAGTTTAGAAGGATGCATACACTAACAAAACCTAACTCACAGGAAAAAGCAGCAAAACCTTCTTGTCCTTTGCATGGGATGCTGGCCAGATGAGTAGGTGAAGTTACACGCAGCTCTGCTGCCAAAACTTCCAAAAACAGAAACTGCAAGTTTAAGATTGTAATTTTTTGCAAATACAGACTTAGTCAATAAATATGAAAACTTCTCCTCTGAGGAAGAATTTATATTAAACGCCTTGTTTAACATAATTGTCCTTAATTATTAGGATAGTAAGTGGAAATGTGTCCATTTCAAGGAAGTTACAATTTTTCCTGTTTCCCAGCAGTGCAAACAGGGTTGGCTGAAGCCAGGATTCATGTCAGGCATTCACAAGGACTGTTCTGCCTTGAGTCATACCTTGCTACAAGAGCACTTCTCTTACCTGCTATTATCTAACCCCTCTCAAGAACACTGAGACACTTGAGAACTATGTTGACAGGTGGAAGTTTAACACCTTGCTTCACATTCATCAACACTACACTGAGGAGTTCAAGCTGACTTTAGGAGGGTGGCCAGTACCATCCACACATGCACGGCAGCACAGCACCCCCCAAAAGTGGTGCTCATAAATACATTGGTGCACTGACACTAAATTCCATGCAATTTCTGCTGCTTTGCAAACAGAGATACCTGAGTTAGCTATAACATTGGGCATCTGTACCTGAGCTGATGTGACTGCAGTGAAGCTACAATTTTCCTGATTCCATGTTGTTTTGATTTCCACATCCAGTAAGACAGAAAAGCTACAGTTCTGCATTCATTTAAGCCACTTAATATTTGTGTTACAGACCACTGCAAAATAAAAGCTCAGCAAATTCAGCAGCAAAAAATCCCAGCAGTTTAACAACTCAGCTCTAAGGAAGCAGAACAGGTTTTGGGCATTTGCTTTTGGGACTAAGACTTTCACAGAGCACATCTCCAAGTCACTGCATGTGTGATCAAGTTTCTTTAATGTCTGCCCCGAACCATGAACTATCACCTTTGCTGTACCAGAGTGAACAAATGTGTTGTCCTCCTTTCAAAAAGTACAATTAGAAAACACTCAAGATCCAGGGGCATGACATCTCAGTATCCAGCAAGAAAGTTCACACAACCTGTCTCTTCTAGCCCTTTAAACCCTGTGATTAATGCAATCCCAGGCAAAGCGTTAGCATCACTGTAATAAAAATATCTATTGCAATTAAAACTAATGTTAGCAATCTCACTTTTGCATGCATCTCAGTTTAAGGGACAATTCTCATTTTGTTCTTTATGGGTACACTAGGTGAATTCTGTATTTCTTTAAATGAATAAAATGTGAAATATTGTAAAATCCTGGCAAACACTGTGTCTAAAACTCAGTGAAACACACAGCCACACTCACAAAACATACTTCAAAAACTAATGTTATTTCATCACTCCTTCTGCAATGTCCTCTTTTTCTCAGTACAATAAAGCAACTCAGTAAAGGTGCCTTAACACTAAATTTAGGTAGGTCCTATGAGAGAATTTATTGATCAGAAATAACACGCTATAACATTCTGATTTCATATTTACTTTCACTATAGACTTTTATTCTCACATATTGTAACATGATTAGCTGCATAATTCCAACAACCTCAGAAATGTAAAAATATAAGACAAAAAACATGGTGGGAAAAGAAAACACTCAGTACCAAGAAAAATGCGCATAAAATCACTTATTTTGTTATTGGCACTTTATTATAAAAGAAAGAATGAAAGCTCTGCTGTACTGAAAAAAGTAGCTGTTCAGATGCCAAGTTGTAATAGCTCCATATGTCTCATCAACTAAAAATCCTGAGTTTATTAAATTCCAGCAGGGAAAAAGAGGTTCATAGCAGAGTCAAAGTCATGCCTTTTTCTTCCTAAGAAAAAGACCATCCTGGCTGCCTCTAGCCATGCCATTTTAAGAAGGGTCAGAGCACAGGCTAACCCAAGATCTAGATAAGGTCCATTAGACCATGAGGGTGAGCTTTTCTAGGTTTCCTCATCAGAAGTATCACTCCTGATTAACAACAAAAAAGAAAAGCTTTCCCCCAATTCCTTACACATGGAATGGGGATACATTAGAACATATTAAAGAAATTAAATTCTAACAAGTGGGCATGATGGGGAATTGGGCCATTGGAGAATTTTGTTGTTGTTGTTTTTTTAATATAAAGCAGCAACTTCAGAACAATTCTCAATTTCAAAGAAGTCAATACTGTGACACAGTGGAGACACGCAGGAGAGTGCAGTGCTGTAAGTTCATGTGGACAGCCAGTTGTCAACAACCGTAATTTGCTCTTGGCCTGGACTAATTGCCTGGGAAAGGACAGTGCACAGCTTATTAACAGACTCCATGCCTGGTGACCACTGATATTATGAAGTTACATCGTGATAATGACCACAGTTGACATCTTAGCAGTGTATTTTGGAACACACTGAAATACCACTTGTACTTCACAGATTAAAGAAAAGATCATGGCATGGTTCTGTTTCTCACAGTGGTTAGATGAGGAAACATTTCCCTTCTTTTGGTGCTGGATACCTTAAAACTTCATTCGACTAATTTTCCATACCAAGACATTTTACTACTGGGAGCTTTGGCTGTAATTACTTGCAACCTTGGTTGCTGCAGATGTATTAAGACTGAAAAGAATGTGAAACAAAAGAGACTAAATTAAATGTTTCATTAAGTATTTGTAGATCTTTGTATTTCATCAAACCAGACTCTAACCAGACTCACTTTCGTGGCTGATGGACAAAAGGATATTAGTTATAAAAAGCATGTAGGTCAAAATTTGACACTTTTCTCCGCAAGTAATATGACCATACAATATCTGGGCACCTGTATTTCTACTCCTCCTCCCCCTTTTCTTTTTAATTAAAAGATAGTTTTAACTCAAAACTCAAAACATGGAATTTCAAACAACTTTTGAATACAAATTTTCTCTGTTATCTTCAGTGTCTTACCTCCTGTCATTTGTTCTACTAAAGGGCGCTGACTAGAAGTGCCTTGAGCAAAGATCAAGGCAGCTGAGACGTCTGTCTTGGTGCTGCACCTGACACACTGAGACAGAAATTTATGCTTTTTGAGAAGGTGTGTGTTAGGCAACCAATCACCCTACATTATACAAGGTGAGTTATGGCAAATTGGGCAAGGAAGCATTTTCATGAGAACATTTAGTTCATGCCTCCCCCCAAGGCTGATTCACTTACATCTGTACAGCTCCTAGTGAGTATTTCCTTATTCCAAAACACTGCTAGAAATGGAGATCTTGCAGTTTTTGCAGGTAAGCACTACAAGGTCTCACTACCCTCAGCATTTAATGGTGTTTCTCCATGTGAACCTCACTTCAACTTAACAGTTTAATTCATAACCTAACACCAGCTGTTTATCCCCTCTCTTATTCCAATATTCCAATTTTTTACTTATTCAGTCTGTGCAGTACACATCAGCCTGACTATGCTAGGCTGCAGGACCTCTGAGGTATTTCAGACTCATTCTTCGGTGCACATTGCATTTATTTCACCTGTCTAATTGAGGTTTCTCCGTGTTGCAGAGCAGCTGTTCAGTAAGCATTCAGGCTAGAAGCTGTGGGAGATGCACACCTACTGAAAAAGTTCCTGCCACTTTCACCGTACATCAGAAATGATCAAATGAGGAAATGGGAATAACCCACATGTTCATGTTTTTTAATTCAATACACGCTGATCTTCCTTCTTCTCATGTGACTGTCAGGGATCGTTCATCCTTTTCTCAGGAGTTCATGCCACTGCCTTCCACACTTACTAAGCATCTGCCAAAGCAAGCTTTGTATCTAAGAGACTATGTAAGGTAGTAGCTTGAATGATATGTCACAGCAGATACAGTGAATTAAGTTAAAATACTGGGGGAAGTACCTGCTTTCTGTAAGCTTAACAATCAGGTCCATAACACATAAACTTTAAAACCCCATCTTCTCTTTTTTCCTCCACCCCACATTCTAAAGGCCACAATGGAAAGGAAAATGCACAACAGATTTCATCTACTTACTTATTGTCTGTCCAAGGGGCTAATAATACATGACAAACATTTAATGAGGTTGGAATTAGGACAATTTAACCTCTTTGTCTCAAGTGTACACATTATGCACATCCATCAGCTCAATAAGACTAATCTTTACAAAGGAAGACAGGCACAGACATGACACGGTATATTAAAAATTAACATAATACTTTTTACAAAATGAACAAAAAAAAGCTTTTTGAAATCCAACAGCTCTTTATGTAACTAAAATTCATTACTTCTGCTACTTCTTCCATACCAACCATGAAATTAGCCTTTATCCTATTTTTATGTACTCTAAAGATATTGCCTTCCATTTTGTACTATGCACCTCACTGATTCACTCATTTGATGATCTTTTGAGCACACAGTGAAAATATTTCCTGAGTAAATCACACAAATAGGATTATTCTGAAGCAACTTTGCCTAGGCTGAAACCACATATGCAGAATGGTAAGAGAAGAGGTCAAAAAGTACTCTATGTAACATGCAAAAGCTTTCCTGAAAATAGAAAGCAGTTTAGGGTTAACAAAGTGAGCAAGATCACTCATCAAGCACTGAAACCTGCAGTAGAAATGAATGCTAGGTGAAAATGGATAACACTGAAACACTACAATCGAAGTCTGATGTGGTATCAGTCTTAAAGAGATGGAGTCCTCACAGCTACTTTCAATCTTAAACAGTCAAGAATAATAACTCAAGATCCCTCCAAAGCCTGGAGTTCCTACTTATCCAAATTGATCAGATTTTTCAGGAATAACTGCAGTATTCTGACTTATCAAAAGCAGCAATAAAGATGCATCCACCCTATGTTACTTCATTCATTCAACATCTCAATTAAGCAACTGAAAATTCATATTTAAGATAACTGCAATACAGAATAGCATAGCATCTGAAATAGAGGAAATCTACAATAGGAAGTTGCAATCATTTTACACTTTATTTTAGAAGGTGTTTCCTCAGGTAGCTGACCGAGTTCAGGTTACTCTTATTTTTCTTGCACTGAAATTGCCCAAGAAGGATCCCTACTTTCACCCTGGTCTGACACTGCAAAAATAAGAGCACAAATGTAATGGAATTTCTAGTATCACACAAAAATGGAATTAGGTTTTAACCTTTAGATGGATGAAGACTGCCTGTCTGTGATTATTTGAAATTCATGTTCCCCACATTCTCTCATCTCCAGAGTTTGAATAAAACTTGCTTTAATAGTCTAAATGCTGCCTGAGTCTTGTCATACAGCAAACTGCTACACAATGTCAATCAAACCCATGTACCTTTAATTTTTGATAGAGGTAAAACATTCAACAATAAAGAGGCAAAGATGAAAAGTTTTTCCTTTGCTTCTTACAAATGTACACCTATAATTACTCATGACAGCTTTGTTTAAATGAATTTCAATAAAAGAAGGTCAAGCCATAAAGGCCTAATTAATTTTACAAATGCTCAGCAGGATAAACTAAAATATCTCAGGAGAGTTAGAGAACCTGAAAGGACTAATTAAGAATGAGAATATGATGTGGTAATTCACAATTATGGATTTTTTTTTTCATGCGTTTTCATTCTGATCTAAACTTGTTGGAACATGCCTCAAATATTTCATTGAGTTGCAGCTACAAAGTAAGCCAAAAATGTTGAAAGGTTACAGAGAAATTATTATTTCCCCACTTCATTTATCTTCACTTCTGTAACTAAATATTTCAATTGTTTATATATATACATACATATATACATACATACATACATACATATATACGTATATGTATATATAGGGCAGAGTAGGGCAACTAGCAGGTTTTACCACTGTTCAGTTTTCTAGTTTTCTAATATAGGGGAGTTTACTTGTATGGTTTCCAAAAATAAATACCTATATGAAATTTAGACCATTTTAAGCGAACACCAGGAGGGGGCTACACTAGAAAGCCACAGAATGATTCAAAATATATTCTGAAAAATAATCTGTCTTATTTCAAGATAGTCCTCTTCTGCTTTCATCCAAAAGCAAAGGAAACAAAGAATCTGTAGCATGCATTGGCATGATATGTTCAAAGCACATACAAGTACCTATAAAATTCCAGCTAGCCTATATAAACACAAAAGCTTGGGGGGGAAATAAATCTTACCAGAAACCTAAAGTGATAGAAACTTCAATGCAAGTTACAAAAACACTCAAATTTGTGTTTTACTCCAGAATTCTATGGTACATGATGTTCAGCATTTCAGGCCAGCTATATCAAGTGCATCTTTTGATACTGCCTGCTAAGAGAATGGATTGAGATAAACCCACAAAATCCACTCAGCAGTCACCTGTTTCACAATGAGAGTGAATAGGATTACACAATATATATAGTTCTACTTTGTATGGAGGGGACATGTGGAACACAGACTGTTCTGCCAACAGAGGCAAACAGAACAGTAATTATAATTAACTGCATTTTTTTCCACTGGATGGATTTCTACACATATCAGCTCCCAACAAAAGGAAAATTGATTTTAATACAACAGAATAAATACCATGCCATAGAACAGGGTAAAATGTTGCTATTTAAATAACTAAAGAGATTGGAACTTATTGTGGGGATTTTGGTTGTTTGGTTGCGTTTTTTATAATTTGCTTTCAAAGAACCTTATATTTACATGCCAAAAGTATACATTTCAGCTCAAGGTGGTAAGTCTAAGGCTCCACACTGTCACTAAAAATACAGTATCTATTAAGTAATCACAGTAATACTGCCAGTAAGGAAAAACACCCCCACACATAAATCAGCACGCCCTCATTTGATAAACTTTCAGACATTCTCATCATCTTTAAAACAGTGTAAGCTCCAGCCAGTCACTCACCAGTGCAGAGATTACTCATAACATCCAGATACACAAATATACAAAATTACTTCTGAAATTGCACATTGCTTTAGTAACTCTTAAACTTGCAGTCATTTGCTGAATGACCTTGCAAGCCTTTACATGATGAATCTCCTCTTGCCCTTATGAGACAAACATACAGCTCCATGAACCCTGAGTATGTGGATGTTGCTGTTGCCATACAGGAATAAACAATCTCTCAAATTTCATTATTTAAAGCACTTCTGATGAGCTTCAGGCTTCTTTCATTTCAAATTGCTTGGAGAGAAAAAACAAAGTCTCATTTTATTTTCAACTATGCACTTTGTGCATAGTCTCCTCACCACCACCCAGACATAATAATAAATTTTCAAGAAATGCTCCTTTACTTTTAACATATAGAAATAAGCCTTAGGGGCTGCATTAATCTACCAGACAGTTTCACAGTGTTCTTTCATTAAACATCTCACAAGCATACACTGGCATAATTTCTCTGGAGGAGGAAAAAAAAGAAAAGGTGCTTCTATTAAAGGTATCCACTTTTAATAAGAACAGGCTCAAACCCTTGTGGTCTGGCTATTTAGGGCTGAAAACCAGAGTTTTTTCACTTCCATGCAGGTAAGTAAAAATATTGGTAACATTTGGGCAAGAAATATAAATCCCCTATAGCAATAAACTTCAGCTATTCCTTTTTTAAAAGGCCTTTAAAAATATTCTATTCATATAATCACACATTCAGTGAGTTCAAAAATCTTAAGCTACATTTACAAAGACATGGAAGTATGGAAATTATCTGACTTGTTAACAAAATTTAATGCTTTTCTGACAATCCCTTTAAATTTACATACTGGAATGTCTCTCAGAGAGGTAGAGGGCATTTAATCATCTTTTATGGAGGCAGGCATTTTTCTCCATTATCAAGTAAGACAGCAACCAGTTTAGAGACTCAGAGTGGGCAAGAACCAGAAAAGGGGCCCAGCTGGGGCAGCGTTCAGGGCAATACCTACAAGGGTGGGAAGGCTGAGTTGCCTCTGTAGGATATTAAGCTCTGCTCCCACAGTGTGTCTAGATCAGCTTTTCTGATACCTGTTCCTTCCACATGGGCACAAGAGACCCTCTCTTGCACTGGAGCTGTTCCTTTTATCAGGG
The DNA here is from genome assembly GCF_027887145.1 of Ammospiza caudacuta. Lineage (NCBI taxonomy): Eukaryota > Metazoa > Chordata > Aves > Passeriformes > Passerellidae > Ammospiza > Ammospiza caudacuta. The sequence continues at coordinate 45,178,857 of NC_080593.1, read as the reverse complement.
TTGAAGAGATTCATCTTCATAAAGTCCTTCCTGAATACATGTGGGCTTAACTACGTCACCTCATTAGTGTCAGTCTCCAGCTTTGAAATGGGACCATTTAGGAAATAATAAAGGTTTCTCGGGTTCTCCAAGGCCACAGTGATATAGACTGTAACTTTCCTGAGTAAGGCAGACACCCCACTCAGCCACATCTCATGGAGATGAAAAACTATACCAGAGGCAAGACAGAACCTAAAACAACATTAAAGCAAACACATACCCAGATGGAATTTACTGTAAAATTCAAAACCGAATTAAATAATTTTGATCAAATGCAATAGAGCAAAATTCTCAAATTATGTTTAGTAAATATAGTAATATTTTAATTTTCCTGATCTCTGGTTGTGTTTAGTGAGGGTTTATATGCTTTTTGCTCCATCACATTCTATCCATATGCAAAGGCTGATTCTGCATTGACTTGCTTAGCAGTAGAGCTTTGTGAAGCCAAAATATTGTTATATTGTTGCTGTGTTTTGCTTCCTCACTGAACACTTGAGGGTCTTCAGCCTTTTGAGTGGGTTATGCTCAAACATGTAAACCAGAAGGAATGGTCAACACTTGAACATGAAATACAACTCTCTGACACCTATATATAAAGCAGCTTTGATTTTTCACGGAAATCTCCCATCCCTTGCATCATGAATAATAGAACTTGGTAGCTTGAATTATTAAACTCCTCTGCTAACCAATGAAGTGGAAAAAGATCATGGAGTTAGCATACTGATTACTGCATGAGATACTTGGTACTTTATGCCCCAAAAACTATGAAACCTTACCACTGCCATTAGTCCACTTAAAAACTACTGAAAGTGTGTTCAACTTCATGCAAATGTCATCCTAATAAGGCAAATATGGTCATCTGAATTTGGGATGTTGCATACTGTAAAATATCTACTTTGCAGAGAAAATGAGACCTCCCATTATGTTCAATAGTAAGTTATCATACAGTTTAGATTATTATTAGATCTCACCTTTTTTTGTTGTTTTTGGCTAGCATGGATTGAAAACTTAGATCTGAGTCATGATACCTTTAATAACTGTGGAAAGAGAGTTAATTTGTAGGATGGCACACTTCCATACAGTCATCATAAGCATCTGAATGTCCATGTAAATACAGACTTTGGCATATGACTGGGTCCAAATTTCTGCATGTGATTTATTTTAAACTGTTTTCCTAAACTAAAGTAAAATCTTCTCAGCTTGGGAGATACTCCTTTGCATATTTCCAAAATATCTATCGATAGTGCCAGCTGTCCCACAAAAGGGAAAAACAGAGTCAGGGTAATGCACACATCCTAGATTCATTCCAAGAATGAATTCAGTAAAGAAAGCCTGTTCTAGGACTGCAGTTTTATTTCCACTTTCGCCATTAAGAAACCTTTTGCTTCTTTCAGTAAGAAACATCCAAAATACCTAACAATTCAGAAGTTATTAACATTACAAACTCGGGAAAAAACCTGTGGAAATGTAATCATGTACATTCAACAGTGTTGGCCTATCAGGTAGATAACACGTATTTTTTAATATTGCTTAACTGCAATTCCATTCTCTTGGGTAATAAAAAAATCTGAAAAATTTACCTGGGAGAACAGAATTAGAATTTTTAACAACGGAAAATACTGCACATTCTTTACAACATTTACTTAGTTAACCAGCATGTTATCCCACTGCCTCCCTTCTCTCCAGTTAGCCATCGCAATCTTTTGTCATTTGGGGATCTACCAAAGGATCAAAGTTACGAAATTGGAGTTTAAAGTATTAAAAACATTAGTAAGTATTGATTTTCTTATTCACAAACTGGGTCACACTACAATTTGTCCAGGAGGGTCTGTTTGAAACTGTGAGCTGTTTTGCACAGCTCACAACGTGTGTTCCCTCTGTCACTGTAGGCCTTTTGCAGTGAGAAATAACTTGTACTAGGCACTCTACATGTGGAGAGTAAGAAACCTTAACTGTGCTGCTAACCGGCCTTGCCTGCCCTGCCTGCTTAGGCAAAGCACTGAGAAACAAAGAGATTTAACTTGCCAAGACCCACACAACCACTTGGGCACAGGGCTCACAATGTTCTCCCAGCTCTCCCAAGACCAGAGCTGCCTTGTTTCTGGGTCACATTGTCCCCTTCTCACAGAGATTATCTTGCCCAAGGAAGGCGCATTATGAAGGAAATAGGTGCACAGAACACAAGCGCTGCAAGCACTTTAAAGCCTGGCAGTATTAGGCAAACAGTTGGGATGCTCTGCAGGATTAATTTTCTTCCCTAATGAAAAACGTTCATTTCAACTTCTGCCTATGTCCTTATCTCTAAATTTAATGAGGAAACAGCCTCTTTTCTGCTCTCTTCCAGGTCTCTTTGATCTTATGATTACGTACATTGCTGGTTGCTTGCCATTGTATAGAGTCTGAATAATGTATATAGACGCTAGAAAACTCTGAGTACACTATGTACCCCAGGAATAAAGAAAAGCTACTTTTTCTGTAACAGGCATCTTAGGAGTGTTTCAAAAATCTTGCGAAGGAGAGGAAGAACATATAAAGCTGCTCCACAGTAATTCCATGCTTGCTCCACATCTGCATTGCCCTAAATCACACAGGCATGCAGAGGGCAGAAAAAAGAAGACAAGAAATAAGGCCGAACAAACTGCACATGGACCTTACCAAAGGCACATCTGGCTCACTTCCTCTTCCTCCTCCATAGCTCACAGGAAGGTTGCTGAGGGAGGATGGAGGACCTCACCATCCACAGGCCTGAACCATCCTCCCACCCAAGGAGCTCACCACTGCACTTCAGTCTAAAACATTTTCAACCTTAAGAGACAAAACCACCTTTACAAAAGCCAAACTTCCCCACACATCTGTCTTTTTGGCTTTACCATATTCATTTGCTCACTCACCTTTTCTCTGTACCACAGACCTCTGAAGAGATGTGCGATGCATCACATTCACTCCCACTGAATACACCTATACACCAGGACAGGTGGCAAAACAGTAAGAAATATTCACTCCCCTTTATTCAAAGCAGTGGATCCACCCTACCTTAACTTCAGACTTGCATTTTTTTATCCCTCCTCTATATCAAGCTGATGGCACACAACCCCCAGTTCCAATGTGGCTTCAATGCATGTCAGGGAGAGCTGCTGTGCAACAGAGGGATAGCTAACCCCTTTACTACCACTGTAACTGCTGATCTCAGTTAAATTAAATCCCTCATAACACTTCCCTTTCTAGTAACTTCAGAATTTTGATTCTTCTCCTCCCAATCAATATTACTGTGAATACTTTGGACAGTTACATGTGAAATGACCCAGACAATGCTAACATTCCAGAATTACAGAAGTCCGAAAATAAGAGCAGCTACTCATCTTAGAGAAAAGGGGAAAAAAAAAGAAAGAAAAAAAGAGTGAAAAAAGTGATCTGCAGCTAAACACATCTAAAATGAAACAATTCTGAAATTCTTTTAGTTTTAACAATCCTCATTCCCCTATGTTCCTTTTAATGTATTGCAGTTAACAAATAAATTCAGAACATAGAACAAATAGAAACATTAAATATTCATTTTCAAGATACCAATTACTCCACTATCATGAGAGCTAGGTTGAAAAATTTATACGATAATATAAAGGGAAAAAATGTTATGTGTCAAAAATCCAAAGGAGAGTTAGCTTTTATGGTGGGGTTTTTTATGGTTTCTTTCTTTGGTATAAAAGCATTGAGCACTATTTTACAAGTTTTTACATTCTAAGCTTGGTTCTATCTGCTTTTACATCCCTAATGTGCCAGATCTTTAAAGGATGCTTATTTATGACACTTTCATTAGGAGGGTACAAATATAGATACACTAGAAATTTAAGATACAGAATACGCACAATTTCACAAACAAGCAGTGCTATTCAGGACCCTGAAATGAAAGCAGTACATAAAAATAGATCTGAAACAGAGACAGGCAAAACAGGCTACTTCTGCAAATGATGTACTGTGACTTCTCCGTGCACACATACACACATTTAAAGAGGCAGAAAAAACCCATACTTTCTGGCCTGTTTCAACCAGTTACTGAAAGAATTTATTATTTATACTTCTGAAGTCCAAAGGACAGCACCATCGTTATAATAACACATCCCTCAGCCACATATTTTGCAATATGTGGAAAACAGTACCTTGGAAATGGTTGTTTCAGGACGATTAGGCAGGGGATAGGCAAGCTGAGAGCTTGAACTGAGGCCTGGACACCAGAGGTAGTAACCTGCGCTATGGAGAGCTCCTCTGCAACATCTGACAAGTCACTTCTTGTCTTCTGGCCTCCACTTGTCTTCTGACCTGCACCCCAATTTTACCTGGCTATCCTAAAGTCTCAGGGATGCATAGAACGCTGCAGAGAACAGGGTATGCAGATGTTAATGCAATTGAAGATTAAGTACATACTAAAGTGAAATAGATACATAGACAACTCTGGTGTTTATCAAAGACTACAAAGCTTTAAAAGTAAACAGGAAGAAGTAATGCAGATAGGGAAGCAGCTGCTAGCCTTAGAAAGGGGCTAAGTCCCTGCACAAACAGCATGCAGCCAGCTCTTGACATTCAACAACAGCATCATGTCATTTCCAGACTGGGGAATTACATTGATTCCAACAGCTTTCTTTAAACCCACAGTGCTATCCAGCCAAACACCTATCACCTTCAGCAAGAGGAGGAAATAGTCTCCTGAGCCTGGCAAGAAGGCTGCTGAAAATACACAAAACTGTTCTTATTTCCTGAGGTTATCAATGTTAAAATGTCAGTTTTAAGGAATCATTTACACACAAATGTGGTTGCATAATTTAATTATATACAGATTCTGATATCATTAACTATTAATTAAATCATGCAGACAAGTGAATTTTGCTTGCAGGCAAGCTATCTTTCCCCAAATTATAATTAACTAAAATATTATCAAATAAAAGCTGCAGAAACAAAATGATCTGTGCTCACTGCTGCTGTGTTTTCCTATAGTCATAAAGGTGATACTTCATAATCCCAGCATACTAATTAGCATTGTAGTGATATAGAAAGAAATCACCTGTTGCAAAGGCAACTTCATTGGGTCAGAGTAAAGCCAATACAAACTACGGGATTCATTCAAGAGATAAATATCTCAAAAAAAAAAAAAGGAAGGCAACACTTTATTTTCTAAACCTGAGTTAAAGGGACTACAAAGAAATCATCCAGGTCTTCAACATTTTTCACAGTGGAATACGCAGAGATCACATTCACAGCAGAAGTCAAATGTAGTTTCAGAAGAAAGCTGTCTCTGCAGGACCTCTCAAAACATTTGAAATAGTTTGCATCAAAAGTACATTTCACAAAATATGCAAGGACACAGCCCACGTACACTCATTCTTTACATGATGGAGGTCAACACAACTCAATGAGAAAAGGAAGGAATATGAACATAATGAGGAATGATCAAGTCAAGGAAGGTTTTCCACAGTAGTATTGAAAGACGTCTACTATTACACAAATTTGACTATCCCACCCAGAAAAAAACATTTTGAAGATTGAGATGCCTTCTCTAAAAATCCCTAAAGATTTTATGAAAATGGAAAAAAAAAAGGACAAAGAATTCTGTGGGAAGAACGAACCCTTTTGTGAGCAAATCTGATGTTCAATAAGGTAAAGAGAACATACAGGTATATTGGATATCCCTTAGGATGTATCAAAACCCATACAAGTTAAAGAAAATTATCAGCTAGAATCTGATGAGACAATTTAAGCACCAAAGTCTATAGTACAGACAAACCCACCTCTTCTTTTAACTTTTCATGAACCAGGAGACCTTGGCACCTGACTGCCATTTAGTATTTTTGTCCTTACTTTGGTGTTAGGGTACTACATAGTCCATTTGATCCAGAGTCAGATTTCAGTCAAACATGGTGATGTGATCGCTGAACATCACTGCCTGCAATGGCAGGGAGCTCCATGTCTGTGTTGAGCACAGCCTTCAACTACTTAACTTCAACTACTCAAAATAAACAGCCAGGCTTGGCCCTTCAGAGGCACTTAGACATTTACTTCAAGGAAATCAATGGAAGGAACTCAAGTATCTCCAAAGGGTGTGGGATAAACTCATTTTCCCAAGGTCAGACATCTAAGTTTTCTGTATAAACGCCACCTCAGCTCTGGTCACAGGATTTTCTATTTTTATGTGAGACCACTGGTGCAAACCAGGCTCCTCAAGGCTAATGTAGGGACTGAGGAGTTCTCATGAGCATGACAAACATGGAAGCAAAATTGCTTCAGAATTCAGAGGGTGAATGGGGTGATGTAGATTAGTCACAGCAACCCAGCTTCTAACAGAACAAAGAAATCATGGCAAGAGTTTAATTTTTTTACCATGTCCTATTTAAGTGCAATCAACCTGTAGCAAAATCTAACCTAATCAGCTCCCCTTACACAATTTCCAGTAATTGCGTCTGAGAGAAAAAGCTGTTTTTACAAGACTATTACAGCAAGAACTAACTCTGAGTTTTTCAGTCACCTTCAAAAAAGCTTCTCTTTTACTTCTTAATGAAAACTCTACAAAACTTTACAAACATTTTGTGGCAGTGGTCACAGGGGTTTTCAGGTGAAGGGAGAGACGAGAACGTTAACTCTATGTTTCAGAAGACTTGATTTATTATTTTATTATATATATATTACATTATAACTATACTAAAAAGAATAGAAGGAAAGGTTTCTTCAGAAAGCTAGCTAAGCTAAGAATAGAAAAGAAAAAAATGATAACAAAGGTAGCTCTCTCAGACTCTGTCCGAGATAGCTCGGTTCTTCATTGACTACTAATTATAAACATCCAAGATAAGAAATTACAGGTAAACCTGTTGCATTCTACATCAGCAGATAATCATTGCTTACATTCTGTTGCTGAAACTGCAGCTTCTCAGAAGTAAAAACAACATTTAGATGACATGTATGAAAAAACATTAAAAATAAAGTCGAACTAATCTGTGCTGCACAGTCTTGACAATAAGAAATACAGATGCTGAATGGATTGGCCATTCAAAGAGATGCTGCCAACACACCCCTCAAAATGGAGAGAGATTAAGTGGTACTGCCAGCTCTTCACTGTTAATTAATGAGGCTGAAGAAAGAATATATTTGTTTGCAGATGACAAAGGCATTCAGAAGAAACTCAACATAATTGAGACTGTTGGTAAATTGGCTGAAGAGAAACCTCTGTGAAATTTAGTAAGGGACAAATCCAAGGCTGGAGACTTACACAGAGAGAATCAACAGTGCAAACACAAGATGAAGACAACAGTGGAGCAGTCCAAGAATAGCAAAACCTGAATACAAGGCGACAATGTTTTCAATACTACAGCAAAACCACAAAGCACTGACTAACAACCTGAAAAACACCTGAAATAACCCTGCTTTACACAGGTAAGGTCTCAGGTCAGCTGCTTAAAGTGGAGTAAGGTACTCTTTTTCAGCAATATAGGCACCAAGCAAATACAGTCTGCAGCAGCAACTGGAATGATCTGAGATCTAGAAATAAAAAAAAAATATATAAAAAGAACATCTACCTAATAAAAATTATTAAGTCTACAAAAAAAAGGCTGGTTTTCAAAGGTACCTTCTACACCTCTCCACCTTTCTTAAAATGAAATGCTCACAATATGTATTCGGCATGTTTTTAAAAGGCTGAAATTCACAGGCAGGGAAAGGAATAAAAGAGGAAATAAACAGATTTGGTAGAGGGTGCAGAACATAACAAAGAGACCTGGTCAGGGAAACTCAGGACAATCCTGAGTCAAGGAGACTGTCATTGCCAATAACACACTTCTATTTGCCATAGTAAGAGATATCCCTACTTTAATCCAGACAAATGAAGCATAACTTATGACTAGAATATGTTACATACTGAAATGCCAAATAAAAGGTGAATTCAAACTGACAAACTAGTCCTTAATTTTTGTTGGAATAGCTATGTTTGGAAATTTGTGTTTTGATTAATTTTGTCTTTGTAGCCTGCAAAAGACCTGAATTAATGCAATGAAAAATTCATATTTAACTGGAAGGAGTCAGCTGAGACATGGCAGCAGACTGAGAACAGGCACATTTTGGAAACTATCGAGACTCAGCTTTGACAAAACAAATTAAAAAATTCAGTAGACCACAGTTGTAAATCTCAGCTATTTTACCCTTCTCTCTTGCACTGTTCCCAAATTAGCATCACTGAGAAATCTCCCTGGAAAACACCACAAACTAAAGCATATCTATTTGGAAATTACCACTTTTGTGTGCAGTAAGGAGTATCTTCATAGAATAAACTATTTCCATTTAACTTCTTTATTTTATCATGCCTTTTCTTGAAAAAATTAACAACTTACAAACAATTTCCAGACATTGCTTCCAGCATTTCGGAACACTGTTGTCAACAAGCAAAATCAACCTCCATGCTCTTAATTTCTGCCTAATTTTATGTTCTTAACTCTTTTCTCCAATTTCAACATAATTGTTATGATTTAATCAGCAAAAAACCCCATGCACATCCCTGTGTTCAGGGCCTTGTATATTATCAATTTGGTAACAGTGGTTTATTTTTTCATGATGGAATAGTCAAAATGTTGGACAGGAACGTTTTTTCTCTCTCTCTGCATGGATAAAGTACAAACTAAATAAGGGCCACAATCTGATAAAGCCTCTGGAATCAGCAACAGTATTAAAAAAACTGATTTCTATATCATTTCAAAGAGTTAGAAATACACTGTCCTCTCTAACATCTGTGAATTTACATCTGCAATACAAGAGTATACCGGCAACTACTGTCTATGGAAGAGAAAAAAGAAAAAAGGAAGAAACAGCACAGGAAGGATTGTCCTCAGAACCAATTGATACCTTGAGTTTTAGCTTCTATATTTTTTTGATTCTGTGCTGCTTTAGTGTGTAGTTCTGAGCTTCATATTAAGGGATGGTAAGCTCTCTTCCCAGCATAGGTAGACAAAACAACTCCTTTTCTAGCTTAGGACCAAGGACAACTGATCCAAGTTTCAGGCCCAAGATCATAAACAATGGCAGACTGAAGAGAAAACAAGAAGGATGGAACTTCATAATCTAAAGCTATAATGGGACAGTTAATTCCAATATGCTGATGGACCAGAACTTATAAAAGTGAGAGACCTCATGACCGGTCGTGTATTTTGGGTTCATATTGGGTGTAGCCCTGGCTGGGCTCTTGTACTGCCCAAGGTGTATCCATTGAGGCCTTTTAATAAATACCTACTTGAAATACAAGTGAGAGGCAGAAGAAGTGTAACATTAAAAAGCTTTGTGTCTTTTTGGAAGATTGCAGTTGTAGCTCTAGAAGCCAGTTTTAACCCCGAATTTTTCTAGTGCAACTTGAACATGTCAATGGATATTTTTATCAGATTAAAAAGTGTGTAAGAGGCATTTACAAGAATACATTTTGGCCACAGAATTACAGTTATAAAAAAGGGTTGACAAAAGCAAAAAACTCTTCATTAATACTTAAATAGGGAAAAAAACCCATCTCTCATCCACATAACTGCTCTTTTAAAAAATTTATAAATAATAATGAACAAGACATTTTATTTATGAATAATAAGAGTCGGGACAGCTTTGAAGTTGACATTACTGGAGAAACTTAGTTGAAGTAAAACACATGAAAAATTAATTCTCCCTAAACATATCTCACTTAATACATCCATTTATGCATTACATTAAAGAAGCATGAACACATCTCTGAGCTTGTGTTCATATAATGTCTCAGCTTCAGAAAGAGTCAAGGCAAAAAAAATACTCAGAGGCAATCCATCTGAGTTTGACTGCTGTTCTGACCACATATTTTCAAAAATAAACATACTTTTTAGGAGTCAGAGAATAATTAAGTGTCCAGATGCCTGTTTAATTCATACCCTCTGGGAAGCTTGATCACTCCCATGCCATGTGTTACATGGGCATGTTTCCACAGAGCTCGAGGCTAGGACCAAGAGCCCCTCTAAGACAGACTGCTCAGCAGAGGGCAACTACTCTGTCATTGCCACTTACATTTAAATTTGAACTTGTGATCTTCAGGCAAAAAGTTTTATACCCTTGTCATCAATGTATAATAATTATTTCGTTCTTTAAATATAGGAACACTAATGTAAACGGCAAAGTCTGCTGAAAACAATTGTGGAGGAAGGGGTCTGTGAAGTCATTGCCAAAAAATGTGATGCACAGAGTGTACCTTTCCGCTGTTGTGTTCCTCTGCTGATGATATTCCTGTGATATCCATTGCTCTCAGCAATACAGATGATGTAGACATGCTGTCTTTTTCATTTGAAGTTACTAAAGAGCAAAAATTCCTCATATTTTACTAATTATCACAAAGCAAAATCCTATCCAATTACAGTGAGGGTTTTTTTTAACCGCTGTATGGCTTTATTACTGGCAATTTAATTATTTGTCAGTAGTTTCATTCCTAAAGAGTGATGAATGTATGTGATATTCTAAACTTTTATATTCTGCAATTAGTTTTAATGAGGCAGTGCTCCTAATTATAAAATGTTTTGCATAATTAAGCCCCCAGAATGAGTGAATGTATGCTTGTACACATACCTGTGTGTTCCTGTTCCTTTATATTACCACAGTACATGTTAGAGTTCTACAACAGGATGCTACTTCTTTATTTTGTTCTTTTCCATTATATTAATCTATTGTATAACACCATTTAGCTACCTACCACTTCTGCTTTGCTTTCACTACAGTGGATTCTAAATTCAAAACACATCCCCGGGCAACCTGTGCCAGTGCTTAGTTACCCTCACAGGGAAAGAATTTTTCCTGATTTTCAGGGGGAACTTCCTGTGTTTTGGTCGGTGCCCAGTGCTTCTGATCTTGTCACTGGGAAGCACCAAACAGAGCCTGGCTCCATCCCCTTTGGTGCCCTGCCTTGAGGTATTTATAAGAAATTGGTACATTAGTTACTCCTGAGTCTTCTCTTCTCCAGGCTTAACAGGCCCAACTCTCTCAGCCTTTCTCCATAACAGAGATGCTCTGGTTCCTTAATAGTCTCAGTGGCCTTTCACTGGACACCCTCCAGTACGCCCATATCTCACCCATTCTGGGGAGTCCAGGATTGGACCCAGCCCTCCAAGTGCAGCCTCACCAGCACTGAGGAGGAGGATGACCACCTTCAAGTTGCTGGCAGTGCTTTGGCTAAAGCAGCCCAGAGCATCATTAGGGGTTTTTTTGCTGCAAGAGCACATTCCTGGCTCACGTTCAAGTTGGTGTTCACCAGGTCCTCTTCTGACAAGGTGCTTTCCAGCTGGGCAGCCCCCAACATACATCAGTGCTTGGGGCTGCTCCTCTCTACGTGCAAGACTTTGTACTTCCCCTTGGTGAACCATATCCCTACTCCAAGAAAGTATGAATGAAGGACATGGAGTCTATTATTGTGTTTTGAATTCCTACATAGCCACGCACTGAAATTTAATGAAAGTTACTTTCAACACAAAAATTTAACAGTAACCTTTCAGCTAAATGGGACTGAAGAATAAACATTGATTTAATATCATGGATAATTAACTTCCTTTTCTCTCCTTAATGGAACAGTCAAAAATGATCCATTACTTTGTAAAACAAGATCATACATTTCTCTATATAGAGAAAAATTACACTGTTTCTAAGTTGTCTAAGAAGCAACTATGGAAACAGAATGTCATTGCTTCTAGTTCAAATTACAATGATATACTAGACCTGTAAATTATGCCTATGCATATCAAATTTGTACTGAATGGATGAAACACAGAAATTAGTCTATTTCCAATCAATTTTAATATGTAGAAAACATTTTCATCTTCGCAAAACTGGAGAACACTCAGAGACCAACAAATTTTTGCCAACATAATCAATGTCAAGACACAGAATAGGAAGGACAAACTTATGAAACAGAAAGAAACTTGAAGGAATCTCTGTGCTGAAGAAGCACTTCTTAACAGACACAGCATAATCCCAAGACTGGCTGTGTCCAAGAGCATCTGAATACTCTTATCTAGGACAAAAAAATCTGGATCTGTCTGCATTTAGTAGATTGCTGCAAGATGTTTCTCTCAGAGCAGTATTTTTTACATGAGTTGAGACTGTTAGCAGGTTTCAAGATTTTTAAAGTAAGCAGTAAAGTCAAGACTGCACAGAGTTCATTAGGTGACCAGAAGGGTCAGACTCCAACAGAGAGGACAGCAGTTTTGTTTAGCCTAAAGTGAAAGCTAAGCTATTCCCCTGCTGACTTGGTAATCACTGACAGGCCTGGCAGCAGGAACATCCCAGTGCCCCAACAGCACCAGGAGAGCTCCCTCCAGTACTGCTCCTTGCCTGGGAGCCATAGGAAAACACATGGGGAGCTGGTGCTGCAGTGGTAGAGAGGACACACAGCAGGCTCTCACTGTTCACAGAGAGGTTTCTCTGCACTCTGTGTGATTTTAAAGGAGATGGTTTTGATGCTATTTTTAACTGCATATAATACTGCAGAAAGAACTGAAGTAAATGAAAGCAAAATGATGGAATCTTTCAGGAAGGAGACATTGTTGAATGAAAATTGACTCATTGCAAAGTCTCATTTGACCCTAAATGAAGTAGAAACTGCAAACTTGATACAAAAGAGTTCATTACAGTACACACTGTAATGTGTAATAAAAAAAGAAAGCACCCACATGAAATAAGCTGGAACAAAATATATTGAGTCAACAGCAGTCCAAATTCACTGGCTCAACTAAGGAAATAATTAGAAACAAAACAGAAGATTTTATTTTCACAAGGACTATGGAAAGTATCAGGACATTGACAAAAACAAGAAACTTACATTCATAAAGTAAAAAAACCTTAATGATTTAGCTACTGTAAACCTAGGAGAAATGTTTCTTGTTAACTTAAAACAAACAGAGCCCAGTCAAAAATCTGCCAAGCAAATTCTAACACCCATTCTTCCATTTCTGAATTTCTAAAATTACTGTAGAAACAGTTTCCTTTTTTACTTTTTTTGGTAAACATTATTTTTCACACTACAGTACTAAAACAATTTACAAGAAAGTACTCTCATTTAAAAGGACTTTTTATTGTTTGCTCTACCATTCATGTCAGCATTTTGTTATCACAGGTATTTTGCAACCTACAGGGCACACACCTAAAACACATTCCCACTTTGTGCTTATCCCCTCTTTGCAATTATTTTTCATTCCCATCATTTCAGCTCGTCTAACTTATGCCACCTCCTCAGAGCCAAAGATGATTTGTTATCAGCTATGAGAGCACCACCTCACTCTCCATCACCAGATGAAGATTGTGTATTAATTGCTGAGCCAACTCAACTGGGCCATCAAGGCACTGGAACCAAACACAGCAGAGGTAAAACACCGGACTTGCATGAGCTGTTTGATTGGAAATATACATAAATTTTTTAGAGTTGCAAGAGAAGCCACGAGTATTTGTTTGGAGAATGCTGATTAATGGAGGTGAGTTAATTACCTACACTTCAGTAAACTTGGGGACAATCTTGACCCCATGAGAGAGCACTTATGGGTGACACCAGAAAAGAAAGTCATAGGATCTTTTTCTTCTCTCTCTGAAGGGTAAAGAAGACAGCTCATAGCTACCAGCACCAGTTAAATCCTGAAAGACATTTCTCATTCCTCACTCACCCCCACCCCTTCTATGCCCTCTGCTCAAAGAAGTATAATCTTGGTAACCTGGATGGTTTCCTCTGCACAACGCTGCTGCAAGTCAGCAACCCAAGGCAATACTGAAGCCACTGCTTTAAGCAACCCTGGGATGACACAAACTCAACAAGTTTTGCCAGGCAGAGTTAAGGAGGGAACATGCTTCCCACTTGCCCTCAGCACTGAGCCCTGGCGGCAGAAATGAATGCTCTCTCTCTCCTTTGCCCTTCCCTTCCATGCCTTGTCCTGAGGGCTGCTCTAAGAGAGCAAGGACTGCACTCCAACAGCATCAGCTGCCCCCCTCCACCTGGGTGAGGACGCTAATTTCCTCCCCTTTCCTCTAGAAGTACTAGTTAGTATGCCTGTAACATTTTAATCCCAAATTTTAAATTATATGACACAGAAACAAGTAGGTGCCATTATGACAACAACAAAAAAAATAGTTCTGTATTTAACTGTATTATTTTGTTGTGTTTCTTTCCTCTTAAAAAAAGTTACACAGACTTCTTTCCCCCCCAGCCACTGGCTGGTTACTTCACTTTCAAATAGACGGAGGCCTCAGTACTCAAACATTTATCTAACAACCAAATCTTGCATCACTAAACCATAGTGTTAAATACCTTTTCATTTTTTGTCCTATTATATTAAACTCTTGAGACAGGGAGACAGGAAAGAATGCTGCTCTTTAGTCTCAGACCTATACTAACATCCAGTGCTTTGTGACATACATAAAATTTTTGAAGCTTTATGGAATTACAGTTAAAAATGATCAGAAGTCACCAACCAGTTCTAGCTAACCTATCTTAATCCTGAGATAAAGAATAATTAAGAGTAAGTATGTTACATCAGTACTGACAGTGTCTTTTCAAAGTAAAATTTGAGTCAAGCATTAGTGCACTTTGTTTTTTCTTCTTTGGGAAAAAAAAAAGGCAAAGTTGCTCCATTATTTATATTTAATGAATCATTTAAAGACAGCAGTTTTGTCTATTTATAATTGCAATGTTTAAATATAGCGCACTGATTGCTTCTTGTCTTTTTGAAGTACCACATGGCAACATCTGCGAGTTTATTTTGGGAAAAAAAAAAAATCAATAGAACTATAAATTCAGAATCCAAGTGGCTCTTAATTGCAGATGCTGATGCTGACTGGTACTTAACAGGACTTCCAATTTTAATCTGGGTCCACTGGGGTCTGACCCTTCAGTGGTTTCCAAGAAGAACATAGAACAGGAAAGCAAAGGGGGAGTCCCCCAAGATGAGGAAGGAAAGGATAACCAGGGAGAGATTTTAATATTGTGTGTGCAACCAGCTGATGCCAACTGCTTCTTTCTCCTCTTATTGCCTCTGTTTTGACAATATTTCTTCTCCAGTCTTTTTGGGGAGGGGTTTTTCCTGTCAGCTATACTGTCAGAATACAGATGTCTGTCATTACACTCTGTGAGAACTGCAACACATATGGTTCCCTATGTCCAGAAAGTTTTTTGAATCAAATGCTGCCTCTGGAGCTCCAAGTTAAGAATTAATACTGCTACAAAAGAGAACAGCCAAGGAGAAGCAACACAGAACCAAGTTTTCTGCTCCGAGACTGCTCCAAGGCTGTGTCCAGCTGCCAACAGATCAGCAGGCTATGCTTTGCTCACAAGAATGCTCTCTCCACAGAGGTATCCAGCTTCTCCCCCTGCACTACTGCTAGCTGCAACCTCTCCCTTCCCATACCCTCATATGAACAACTTCTGCACTATTTAAAAGGCACAGAGCATTTCTTACTCTCACACTTCACACGTTACAAACTCACTGCCTTCCCCATAAGTTTTTCACAGTAAAATGTGAATCAAATCCAGTTCCCGGTGTTAGAGATGTAACACAGGTACACACACATAACCCAGACACCCTGAATGCACCAACTACTCAAGGAAATAAACATACCAACAGTGGGAGCTGAGGAGAAAATCCCACTTTGGCAAGCAACTTTAATCCTGTCCCTACTCTAAAAATTTATTCAAAGCTGTAGCAACCACAGGGAATTTCTGAACAGTCTCACTGTACACTCAGCTCTCCAAATAAGAACTAGAGTGAAATAAAAGTAAATAACAAATAAAACTAAACAAGACACTAGAAGTTCTTTGCCTCAATTGAAAGTTTCAGTTGAAATAAGTCTGCCCTTTGTAGCTGAGCCATTACTTAATAGTGACTGCTAGAATCCATATTGGCCTTACTCAAAGCATTCTTCTGTCTATAGGATCATGTCCACAAAGCACCAAGGGCTGTCTGGCCCCTGAGATCATGAAACAGGAGCCCATTTGGAGGTTGGGCATGTAAAAGTATAACTTTTTCCTTACACTTAACAGGATATAAATGCTTCTATTAGATTAAGGCATGTTTGTAACTAAATAGTGAGGTGAGCTTGTAAATGGTGCACTAGGAAAATGAGGATGCTGGGTACACTGTCAGCTTGGGCAGCTGTCCACATCCAGCACAACAGTGCCCATCTCACAGGGGTGTTTGTCCCACTTGAGGAAGGATTAAGGGGCAAGGAGAGAATGACTTAAATCCTCAAATTTATTCTCTCAAACTAAAAGTTTGCTTCTTTGACTTAATGTTCTATGTATTTTTCAAAACATAAAAATACTACTGTCAACTCCATATACCTTTATAAGTATTTTGTGAATTAAGAATTAAAGCTGCACAATTTTCCAACCTGACAAGTATGGGTAACTAAGATTATCTGCAAGTGAGTGAAAGGGTCAAGCAATTTCCTAGTTGAGATTTTCTTTATTTCTCAGTGAAGTAAGCAACAATTGGAGGAAGGAAAGGCTTAAGCATGACATTTCTGAAGCCAGAAGCTGTTCTTGTAAAACAGAAGAACAGTACAATTCAAAACCAGGAAAACCACATATAATTACAGGTCAAAAAGCTGAAAACATTAAGTGGGGAAGGAATCAAAACACTGAGAGTCGAAAAGACCAACACAATAGCAGAAACAACTAGAACAAACATATGCATATAAGCAGAAAAAATAGAAAATAATTAAGTGAATTGAAATCTGACAGGCCATCTAAACACTAGGATGAGCAAGATGTACTGTTCATCTTTAGATCTTGGTGAACAAGAGTATTGAAATGGTCCATTTTACCCCTCAGGAAATAAGTACGTCAGATTTTAACTTTCAGAAGGAAAACCAAAATAAATTTGCAATTTATCTTTTTCTTAACAGTACTCATGCTTAATGAAAATAATTTGACAAGCCAGAGGGCTATCTGTTCAGATCAGTGATTAATTAAACAAGACTATTTTAATTATTCTTAAAATAACACTGCTATATTTATATATTTAAAAGATTAACCGGTGGAGAACAGTATCATTTCCAGACTTAGAAATCTGAAAGATTACAGGCCATATATTTAAGCTTTAGGGGAACTGCAGAATGAAAATCAAAGTTGGTTCAGTCTTAGGGACAAGAAGAAAAGGATTAGCTGCAAGATGTTCACCTACAGAACAGCAGAGAGAGCGCAGATCCTTCTGCCATTTGATGCAGTAACAGTTTTTATATCTGGTACAAAGACTAGATGCTTCACAGACATCCCTGCTTACTAGTAGGCCTCCTTTAATTCCCTTTCTAAAGGGACTCTATCTAACATATCAACTAGATTTTCTTTCAGAATAGACTGGCTTTTCTCAAGAGAAATATGCAAACAACACAAAAGACATCTGAGCTTTTGTCGGACCACAGCTAGCCATAAATATGGATCTAATAATTTGTTACACACCGTACAGAGTTGTACAGCTTTTCAAAACTGGGCATGTTAAGAACATTTAGCCTTTATCAATAACTAGGCCACATATTTGGAAATGGGGATAATCAGTTTAAATATTTGTCAAACTTAAAAGGTAAAGCCTAAAAACACGATTACAGTAAAACGCATTACTGGCACAACAGTTGCCAGAGAGATTAAAAATGAGTGAAACAATGGAGCCTTTGACACAAACCCATCAGTCTGCAATGCTCACACTGTCATGGAGAGACAAGGATTCATTAGAAGAACCAGGTACAGATGCAAGAAAATCTGTGTTCTAAAGAAATGCTTTACCTTTGTTTAATCTATGCAGTTTAAACATAATGTACATGTTCATTCAATCCATGGTAACTTCCACAAGTTGGTTATTTGAGCTCATGCAGCAGGGGAGGTGAAGAAGGAGGACACGTATTTCCAACACACAAGAATTTTTTCAGACAAGTCTGATTTTAGTGACTGTGACTTTTGGTGTAATGAAGGATATAACCTCTTCCTACAGATCTTATCTTCTTTTTTTTTCTGTAGACAATCTTGGCCATACCACCAGTAGAAACAGGTTCAGGTCTTTGACGGAAGAGTCATTGGCATTCATTTGCTCTTTTTAAAGAACTTGTTTCCTCCTTATTCCCCATGCAGTATAATTCACACCACCAATGCAAAATGATGAAAACAAAGTCTATATTCACACTCTTCACTACACTCAGGGTTTTGAAAGCCTGTTTAAACTGTCCCTAAACAGCTGGGGTTTTTTCCACTAAGTTTTAGTCCTCAGACAGAAAATACTCCATACCTTTGATCAAGCATGACAATCTTTGCTATTTATTTACTACTGCTGTCATATTTTAAAGATAACTATAACATTAGGGAAGTGCATAATATTGAAATGTGGATGCAGTAGAAATTAAAGCATTTGTACTAATGAAGTTTTCTGATTTGTTCTCTATTCCTTTACTAGTCTATCATCAACATCCTTTTAGATTCCTTCTAGATAGTCCAGAACTACTGAGTACTGAACCAGTTCCTAAGACATAAGTCCTTCTTTAATGGCAACAGCTGATTTATTAATTTAAAGGTTATGGTTTGTAAGTTTTTTCCTTTCTTCACCATGTAAAGTGCTTGGTACTTACCAAAGTTATCCCATCTGCACTTAAATACTGAAAACACAAAGCCCCCACTTAAATAATGAAAACTCAAAGTTTTCATGGTTGCTTTTGAGTCACAAGAATCTTTCTCTATAATGAAAAATTGTCAACATATTGCAACTTCTTTTCTAATATTTCAATGGAGCAAACACTCTTGAGTTTTTCAGATATGAACTCCAAAGAAAAAATATTTAAATTAAGTGTGCTGCAATCACATTATCCACCTGTACTAGCTCCTTTTCATCTTAATAATTATTAGCTTTGCTGACTCCTGGCAAACTTTCTTCTTGCTTATTATGTATCAATAGCTGTTACACACAAGTTTAGGGGGTTGGTTTTTGTTATTTTGTCTTTAAAAGGGCAGGGTTTACATATTTTCCATTTTCTTCAGGGGATATTGCCTTCACTTTTTAAAGGAAGCATTTTTATTTTCAACAAATCTTTCATTCAGCTTTCTGATGCTTTTTTCTTTCTTTTTAGACTTTACCCTTAATTAGACACATTTTCTTGAGCCTCTACCTTTCAACATAATTCATCCTGACTCCAAGCACCTTTCCTTTTACCTGTTCCTTTTATTTCTTTTTTAAAATTAAAATCCTTTGTATAACTCAAAACATTAGAGAAAAGTAAAAAAACGGTACAGCAGTGTCACTACCTCCACTGTAGAAATTGCTCTGAAAGAATAAAAGGCTTCACAGCCATCATTCCTCAGTCTCAGGCAAATGACACATAAGATCTAGTCCAAAAAAATAAAAAGCTTTAAAAACTCAGAGACACTGCTCAACTGTTCAACTAGTGACATAACTATGAAGACCAAACTTGCTGACCACTGAATGCAAGTTAAACAAAATTGTGTGCTTGTAACACAACAGTTCAAGGATTACATATGGACTCGATTTTGCAATGCAAAGTATTTCTATCCTTAATTAATAAAGATTACTAGAAATTTCAAGCCTTTCATCCTTTCTTTCCTCCCCACCTCCAAAAAAAAAAAAAAAAAAGATTTTTATGTTGTGCACCTCTACAACTAAGTCTGTTAAGTCCATCCCCTCTAAATAATAGAATAAACTTCTTCAAGGTCAAGTGCAAGGTCCTGCACATGGCTGAGACAATCCAAAGCACAAATACAGGCCGGGCAAAACATCCATTGAGAGCAGCCCTGCTGAGAAGGACTTTGGGTGGTGCTAGATGAGAGTCGCACATGACCTGGCAATATGCACTCAGCCCAGAAAGCCAATCCAATCCTGGGCTGCATCAAACGCAGCATGGCAGCAGGGTGAGGGAGGGGATTCTGTCTGCTCTGCTCTGGTGAGATCCCATCTGGGAGCTGCATCCAGCTCTGGAGTCCCAGCACAGGATCCACACGGGCCTGCTGGAGCCAGTCCAGAGGAGAGCCACAAAGATGATTAGAGAGCTGGAGCACCTCTGCTACAGAGACAGGCTGACAGAGCTGGAGCTGTTCAGCCTGGAGGAGAAAAGGCTTCTGGGAGACCTCAGAGCATTTTCCAGTACCTAAAGGGGCTAAAAGAGAGATGGAGAGGGATTTTTAATACAGGCATAGAGTGACAGGGCAAGGGGGGAATGGCTTTAAACTGAGAGAGACATTAAGGTGGTGAGGCACTGAAGAGGTTGACCAGAGAAGCTGTGGATACCCCATCCCAGGAGGTGCTCAAGGCCGGATTGGATGGGGCTTTAAGCAACCCCATCTGGTGGAAGATGTCCCTACCCAAGGCAGGGGCTTGGATCTAGACAATCTTTAAGGTCCTTTCCTATCCAAACCATTCTATGACTCTTAAATTACTACAGAATTGGAATCATTGAGTGGTAACAAAACTCCACACATATCAAACATGCATGGGCTTGGTGTTGTTTGGCTAAATAGGTAAAATATATTAGATAATCTTTTTCACTCTAGTTTACTTATTTACTAAAGGTTTGTAACCACATACCTACAGCGATTATTTAATTTTTCATTTTTGATGCAAATACAAAATATGAAAGCTTCTGGGCTTGTTCACTCTTCTTAATGCTACTTCTCCAGTGATCTCTAGGGCTCAGTCTTGCCACATAAATTCTGATCAGATGCTTGTTTGGCATAAATAGTTCTTTTAGATCATAAAAGACCAAACTCCTAAAAGACAGTTCCTTGGCACACAGTAGAGCATAAATTCTTTTCTGCCAAGAAAAGATAAATCACAGAGGTTCAAATAAGCAGTAACTGCAATACACAAACACGGCTGGTTAGCAAGAAATAACCAAACCAACAAGAAACAAATCAACCCAATCCAAACCTGAGAAATGTGTTTTCATTTTCTTTCAATAAGAAAGAAATGCTTTTGCAGTAGGTCTTTCAGGCACTATGAATTAGTATTCCAGGATGACTTGCTGCAAGTCAACCGTACCTAAGTGACCATTTGTATTTTGAGAATATTGATTATATGCAGTTGAGGAATGGTTTTTGAGCTAAAAAGCTGGAGCTCAATAAATGAAAAAAAGACAGCGAAAACTGACTTGCCAATGTTAAAGTAACATATGCCTAAGGTACCTTCACAACAACTTTTAAAATTCTGTTCCCTATAAATAAACATCTAATAATTAACGACAATTAATTAGGTCTAAACCCAATTTATATTAATGTTGTGAATCCTAAATATTTTTCACAATTGGTTGCTGTGAAAAGGATTGTGTGTCACATGGAGAGGATTAGGACGTCACATTGGAAGTGATCAGGAGCAGAAGGATTTATAAGAATGATGATCCAGCTTTTATGGAAGGAACACAAGCATATCTTTCCCTACACTTTCCAGAATGCAGTAGCAGGAATATTTTATAGCAAAATTTTTTATTATTGATCCTTTTAAAATAAACATTTTAAAAAAGTAGAGAACAAAACACAAATGGAAGGTAATAAGGGCAGAGTACTACTGAAACGCTCCAAGTAGCACAGAAAGCCAAACTTACTGAGTCCTGCTTCTGCAAAGAATTCACAGGAGGCTGTGCTGTGCCTACAAGTCACACTTTGATTTAATCCTCATGTAACAGCATACCAGAGCAAAATGAACCAGTATGAGACCATTTGCACACCTATCCTTAGAAACAAAAGTGAAAAGCAACAAGCACTCACCTGGATAAAAAATATGCTTACAGCTCTCTACAACAGAACTAGCCCCAAGCAACTGTGCAGACAGGAAGGTTCTAGTTTAGAAGCACCAAGTAAGGTTGGTGAAAGGAGCTTTTAGGTTGAAAGGAGCTTTACTCTGACTTGTGTTCTCAAAGCTATTAACAAGTTTTCCACTTGAGGCACTTTATTAAATGGACTGACCTTTGTCTTCAAAATACATTTTTTTCTTTGAAATTGGGTCCTCAGTAAAAAGAAAAAGGGGCAAATTGAGGTCTGGTCATTCTTCCTCAGCCATTTTCATACATAATGTGATAACTTTCCACGTAAGTAGCATCACTCCTCAAGGACCACCTCTCAATACCATGGCTCCTGAAAAGTCAGCCTGCCTGCTGACCCACATAAGAGCTGCATCTTGTCAGTGGGACTAGCTTTACAGAGATGCAAAATACGAGACATCCCGCTGACATCTAATGGGACTAGCTGCTATTCTCCTCTCTTGATGGAAAAAAAAGTCCTACAGGAGACTGATTGCTATGGGTAAATCATGCCATCTATTAGCTACCATTTTAAAAATGTGGACATCAAACCTTGAAACAAATGGGGTATTTATGATATCCATAAGAAACAGTTCTGGGCTTCCAGTACAAATGAGAGATGGACATCCCGAGGAGTACAGCAAAGGCCCACTAAGACTATTTAGGGACTATAGCACCTCTCCTATAAAAAGAGCTGGTTCTGTTCAGCCAGGAGAAGAGAAAGCCCAGTGGGGTATCTTATCAGTTTTTCATAAATACTTGAAAGGAGGGCACCAAGAAGACAAAGCCAGGCTTTTTTCAGAGGCTCCTAGTAACAAGATCAAAGATGAAGGGTACAAACTGAAACCCAGGAAGTTACCCTTAAACATCAGGAAACAGCAGTCACCTCCATGAGAGAGAGAGCACTAGTTTGTCCAGGGATGTGCAGTTTTCCTTGAAGCAATTTAGAAGTCACTGAAGATGGCCCTGGGAAACTGGCTCTTGGTGGTCCTTCCTCAGTAGGGGTATTGGACAAGAGGACCTCCAGAGGTCTCTTCCAACCATGCTATGATTTTGTGAACAGCAGCTAAGAATGAAAGAAGTATGGCAATTTATCATTTTCAGGATAAACTGCACTCTAAATTTCTCATGGTGTTTAAACCTCAGCAATCTTACTAAATGCTGAGCTGTAGGTCTCATCAATGAAGCAATCTTTAGAAGGTGGCTCAATATGTATGGATTGGCAAAATTCTAAGCATTACTGTTGGATCAATACTTTAATTAAGATGGATGAAATTATGTTTGAGAATTACTTTTTGCAGTAATAAGGCAAAAAATTTCCCTTTCTTACTATGCTTTGATATTAAATATAAATCACAGTGTTGAATAAGCCTCTGGCAAGGTTAATTAATAAAGCAATATCAATCAAGCATG
This sequence comes from Ammospiza caudacuta, assembly GCF_027887145.1. Classification (NCBI taxonomy): domain Eukaryota; kingdom Metazoa; phylum Chordata; class Aves; order Passeriformes; family Passerellidae; genus Ammospiza; species Ammospiza caudacuta. The sequence continues at coordinate 45,155,625 of NC_080593.1, read as the reverse complement.
AAATTATCATGGGACAAATGCTACCCATGGCAGAAATAGAGAACAAGAAGAGACATCCATCAAAGATTAAACAGGCAAAGACCACGTTGTTTCCAAAATGAGACCCTGAGCTGGACAAGCACAGTACAAAGATGAAGATTTAACAGACTACTATAATGCATCACCTAATACAATAACTCTAATTCATCAATTTTCACGTTAAAGTGCATTTGAATGGAAATACCCATCTAGAGCATGCCAGTTTAAATATCACTGGCTTCTCCTCATTGTAAATTTAAAGTCATCCATTAATAATCATTGATGGAATAAAAATCTGGAAACAAATACATGAAAACATGTTCCCTCATGCCCCAAGGCATTCAATCAAAACTTTTGGAACAGCCCCACCAGCAGTTCTAGGTCTCACATGAATTTAATTGTTAATTTGGTTTGACTACCCAAAACATCTTGCTTAGGTTCAAACTCATAGGCTCTATTATACAACTCTAAGCAGAATATATGCTATTCTACAAATGCCCTCTGATTACAATGCCCAGGATTCTGGGGGGGGGAGGGGGGGGGAACCCCCAAAAAATTTCTAAAACCACAGATAAATGCAACTCTTACAATTTTGCACCCTTCCTGAACAAGGTAACATTACAGGAGGCATCTCCTAACTGAGGTGGGGTCATATACTTCATCTGCTGTGCAAGCATTTGTGCCTTCAGCTCTCAGACAGAGAATCAGAGCTAGGAACACTCAGTACTTCTCTGATACAGTCTCTTATTGAGACAGGACTAGGAAGCACCCCTGACTTCATTTACTGAGCCTAATGCATGGAAAAAACAATGATGAGAAAATTCTTCCAGACAACGAAATTTATTTTTACTTCCAATTAAAAACAAAGGAGCACTCTACTGAAAAAAGTAGCACCACAGGATGTCATGCTTGCATGGTTTAACAAGTGTCAGGAAATACATTAATTCAGACAGAATGTGTCATTAATTAATTCTACATTAGGAGTCAGCTTTTAATTACACTATCTCATGCTAGAGCTTCAAGATACTCCTGAAATCTGCCCCTGATACAGTCTTGATGACCTTCAGGGTATTTTTCACTCTTCAATAAGGTACCTCCAGTACGAAGCTCCCCTTATCTCCCATGCTGTAGTCAGAAGCCACCAGTATCAGAAGGCTGATAAACCACTCTAGGCCGTCTATCTATATCTATATAGATATATTTACAAGATATCAGCTTTGCTTACAAGAGAAATTTTCCCAACAGTCATTAGTTTAAAAGGTAGCTTGAGCCTGAACTAAATGTGTCCCAAAAGCAGCTGAGAAAGAAATTTGGACATCTCAAGCTTGCTAGCTACTTCATGCTGCTTCCATTTAACTTTGTGGATGTTTGCCAACACATAGAAGGAGGAAGGACAAAAGACATTTTTAATTATAGAAGGAGTCTAGTTAAAAACATAAAATTAAAAAAAAATCCAGACCATTTAATTTAACACAAAGAAAAAAGCTAAAATATCTGAGCTATTGTTCACGACCAGTGCCCCAGGAATTCAAAGAACCTGAACCATATAAATGAGTAATTTTTTCTATGTTATGTGAAGAGAATTATCTTTATTAAAACCAATCTAGCCTTTATGAATAATACACGCCAGCTTCAAACAGATCAAAGAATAGTTACTCACTACAAAATTACCTGTAGCTGGGGCGGGGAAAGGACACAGTTTTACTTAACATATCTGCTTCCTGACACTTTCAGTCAGAAAGATAGCCATTAACTGCCATGTATTAAAAAAAGATAGCATTCTTCTACAGCCACCCTTGCTGAGAAGAGCACCTGCCACCACGGTGTGCCTGGCCGCCAAAGGCACCTGTCATGCGCTGGGAGTAGTGCAGGCATTAGGGCCACAGCTAGTCCAGCACACAAGGGAAGAGTGATTTTACAGGACATTGTATTCAAATGAACTTCACCTAGGCAAATTCCTACCACTACCTCAAGAGATCAGGGATGCTGTAAGTTGAGAAAAACAACAGGAAATTTAGCCCACTCAGTGCTCAGCTCACAGTTTCACCCAAAGCCACTGCACTGGGAACACAGCACAAATTGGGATGTTGCCGCATCTTTGTAAGGGGCTTCAGAAGCCTACAACAAATTGTTGAGGAAGCACAGATAAAAAAATACATTCATTATCCCTGTGGCCTTCGTGTAATGAGACTGAAATTTAAAAAAAAAGGTCAGGTAATACTTCTACTGAATGGGTAGAAGGTTAAATGTCCATCAAATGAACTGCTGCAACTATGCCTGCTGTGAATTACTGCAGCACACACTTCAGTTTACTAGAAAGATAACTATTATTTTGACAGATTTTGCCACACTTTAAAGTGTTTCCCAAACATTAAAAATTAAAGGTTTGAAATTTAGTGGAAGACAATGAAGAAAATCAAAACCTCAATTCCTCCATCTATTTTTCAACAATAGCTGCTATTCCAACACCGTATTCTAAAATCACATTTTATAGATGTATTCATACCAAGGTCAGCAGCTTGGCAGAGAACATGTCCCAACCAGACTTTAAAAGAAGAACACATATACTTATAGACAACCTGTCACTTGGAATATATCTTTTCTCAAAGGAGGATGTGGATGCTTGAGTTTCACAGGCATTAGTTAAGCATGACATGTCTGGCCCACAGAATACTGCACTTCAATGCTCTTAGCTGAGGGTGGAGGTTGTCAAACATCAAAGATAAGGCACCTCTGAAACACAAATTTTTTTTTCAATACTTTAGAGCAAAAGATGCTGAAACCCACTTGGGAATGAAGCTGTCAGTATGCCAGCAACTAACTTTAATTCTTGGTAACATGATGAAAAAACATAATAAAAACATATTAAGCAGAAGCACATATAACATGAAGCTCGAATATATTTTCTTTACAGGCACATTCCACTTCATTTTTGAAATGAACATCACAATTAACAGATAAAAAAGGACAGATTCAATGCAATGACCAACTCCACCTGTGAAAAGTCTCACAAAAGTCTCATTCTGATCAGGAATATCTATGCATTAAATGCTCCCCAAAAGATACAGCCTCTTGTAATTTTAGATTTTTTTGATGACAAAATGTAAAGAATGTGATTCGAAGTATCTTTTAGCATTTTTAAGACTTAGAAAACAAGACAGTATGTTGATGAAGGAAAGGCTCAAAGTGAAAAAACTAGTATTAAATACACAAATTCTTGAATGATATGAGTAAGAACTCATCATGATAGCAAAACAGAATGAAACTAAAGGGGGTAGCAAAACAGACATAATAAAATTATATTCAGGTTGAAGCCGGTCTTACTACTCCCCCACTCTCTCCCAAAACCCCACAAAAAAACATTCACACCTTTATATGATTATTACCCCAACTTTTTTGTCCCAACTCTTCTAGCTGTTAGCACTGATGTTAATGTGTTGAAGTTACACTCACACACTAAAATCTGTATGCAACACTAATCTGACTTCCTTTGCTTCCTCTACTGCAGCCTGACACAGGAAAACTTATTTGTCCTGCTTTGTCCATTCCCTCAAAGGAACTCTTCTGACTTGACAAACTCTCTTTCTGCCAAGTATCCCCTGTTCCAACATTTCTTTATTTTATTAACTGAATATCCTTAATTTGGGGGAGAAGTGATGCAAGCAAAAAATACTAATTTATATATTACCTAATTAAAATTAAAATGGAGTTTATAGTTTATTGACAGAATTCTTTAATACATAAAGGAAAAAACTGAAGTTTAAATCACTGGTCCCATTGCTACAATGTGTAAAGAGTACAAGCCAAGACAGCAACAATGGTCCTCTTATGCTCTACTGAGAAGGTCACGTACAGGATTAAAGCTGACAAATCTCCATGCGTGCATGGTTCCATAGAGCTTGTGTCTTCAAGATTAAACCTTTGGTTTTTATTAATACTACAAAGAGCAAGAACAAAACCTTGTTAAATCAGATACATAAGCTTATTTCAAGAAATGCCAAAGTCCTAACTCAATTCAAGAAGATAAAGAAAACCCCAACACACTCTCAGGACAACTGAGGCAGGAGCCCAGGTCACTGAACCCAGCTAATCCCTTGCTAAGTAAAGGTCTCTGCCCAGCTACAGTCTTTGTACCCACAGATCACTACTGGTTTCCTCAGGTCGAGAATGTGCTCAGCTAAGTTTGCAAGTCTACCAGATGAGGATCATGTTTATTTCCCAGGATGCTTAAACTGGTTACCAGCCTCTCATCAATCTACATTGAACCTGTCTGGTTTCAAATTCCTGTATGAAGGGTCAGTAGCCAGACTGGAGACCTCCAAGAAGCAGTGCAGTTCAGAACCAGACAGGGCTGCTAGTTTCAGAGCAGGATCAAAGATCCACAAAGCAAACCAACTCCTTTGCCACACATTCCCCTGAGGCAGAGCCAAGTTGAGACCAATTTTGAATTAGCGTAATTAACATAGCAGCTAGCAGCAGTGTTAATTTCAGATGAAATGCACAACCATTTACACTGTACTAGAGCTGCCCTTTGGCTACATCAAGAGAAGCACTCCTCGTTCCTTGGACAAGTTCAACCCTCTTCTGTGTCTTGACTCATGCTCAAATGCTCAGGAAAGAAAAGCTGCAAGGGAGAGAGGCTGGCAGCACACACAGATTAACCAGAAACAGATAAGAATTAGACATACAGCATGAATGTGACATTTTTGAAGAGCTTTGCAGTGAGATCAGCTGAGAGAGATGAGGTCAAAACAGTGCTGCTGCAACAGCAATCAGAAACATTTCATGGAGACAAGAGCAATTGCACTAACATGCCAGAGGTGTGAAGGTTGCATTTGTCTCGTGAAATACTTTATTCCAAGAACTACAAAATTTTCCCAGAGTACTTTTACTATAAAAGGCTCTATCAGAAGTCTGGTTTAAAATCAGTTGCAGGGGATGAGGGAAAAACAAAGAGCACACTCAACTCAGATTAAGCTTATTTCCCCAAAACAAAGAAACCTTTCTGAACTCCCTCTGACCCATGCCTCTGTCATCTATGGTCCCTCAAGTACTATCAAATTGATTACAGAGGATTTTATAGAACTTAAATAACCCTTAATGATCCTGCATTTATCCTGCCAGGGATGTGTGACTCACATTTCAAAAAAGGCCACTCTAACACACTTGGCAGCTAAATGTATTGGAACCAATTATCACTGCACAACTTCAGTTCTGGTGAGTTCACCAAACTGAAAGACTTCTCTGATACACTGTAAAGGTCCATTCTTCCAGCTGAATGAGCAACTTATAGCTGACATCAACCTAATTATGTGAAAGCAAGCAATAAGAGTCTGTGTATACTGCTTACAATATTAAACATTTTTTTAAAACACAGCCATGTTTTAATATTTACATTCAAAAGAGCCAAGTTCAATTTTCTTAGGTCAGGAATACATTATTTAACACTGCAACACATTTGAAGTTCTTATTGAACAAGATGAGGCACATAAAAATGAGAAACTGACATTGCCCTTCTTTTAGTCTCCCCAAGTGTTTCTGAAAGATGACAGAAGAACTCCAAAAAAGCAAAGTTCTTTTTGCCTAGGAACATAAAATGTTTTAGGGGTTTTTTTTCTACACAGAGTAGGAAATACCATCCTTTGGACGTAAAAAGAAAAGTTACTAACTCTCGCCTTCTTTAACCAGAGGTCTTTGAAAAGCTATTTACTGTAGGGTGCGTTGTATTTTTAGTACCTGAGTTGACAATAACTGAGGTGATTTATCTCCTCCCTTACACACAGTTCAGTGAAACACCATTTACACAACAGCAGTTGGTTCTCTGGCGCAAGGTTCTTTCACATAGGCACTTTCACAGATTTTTTTTCTAGGACTGCATCCATGCTGGAGCACAGTCAGGAGCACAACAAATCTGTTTAACTCCAGAAACAATTTAGTCCTGTTTGTACTGCCTGGGAGCTAATAAGCCCTGCAGGGATTTATCAGGGAATACGTCCCTTTCAGCCCTGAGACCATAGTTGTGCTTGGTGGGGCCCAGTGCTGCTGCACTGATCTCTCTTTAGTGCCTGGAACAGGCATTCACTCCTCCAGCAAAAGGCAAGAACAAAACATGCTCATGGGATTAACAACTACAAGGTACACCTCCCAGTCAATACAACCATCTGTAGGGGATTGTAGGGAGATACACTGATCTGTAGGGAAAAAGGAAAGTTTTTGAAGGAGAAAAGAGAATGTGGCAGTAAATGCAACAACGACCCTTCTTATGCAAGTGTTCTCAACCTCCTACCAGTAAGCAGAGACAGGTGAGAGACAAGCAGGCTCTCCCACCTCTTCATTATCAGGAATCATTTACCTTAATTGTCTACAATCTTCCATTCTCCTCCTTTCAGAGTTAATGAAATAATACCAGACCAGCTGGAAAGAAGTACAGGAAGATGCAAGTGAGTGAACAGAGCTTTGATTTGTCCCTGGAAGAGTGTCTTGACCCAGAAGATTAGTCCCTCTCCTCTTTCTGTCAAGATGGAAAACTGGCCTATGGCAAGGCTTCAAGAACATTCAAGTGAACGCCTGTCCTTCTTCAAAGCAGTATTTTAGCCACTATCGACTGAGTTTGGAACCATTTCTTTTATATAAGCAGATAAACTTCTTCAAACAGTCATTTGCTGGTGAAGATAAAGGCTTCAGCCATCTAAAATTCCCTTCAGATGAGAAATAAAGTTTTTACAGTATTATCCCCATGATAGCTAACTACTCCTATTCATAGATCTAACAAGAATAACAACTACACGGAATGTTGAAACACTGCCTCAGTGCCAGATATCAATACAATGCCTACACTCCACTGCTGCGTTCAGTAACTAAATAATAAACAAATCTGTCATTCATTAGCAAAAAGGTACAGCAGACTGAAGGCATGAACACTGCATTTGCCCAAAGCAGGAAACAGGGGAAAATGCAGTTGTATCACCCGGAAGAGTCTTACCAAATCCTTGTAATGAGTTCAGAAATTCAAAAAAAAAATCCATTTGATGTATTTATACTACAATTTGCAATGTTATATGAATTTTGTTTCTCACACAAGACAAACATTAGTAGGCAAAGACCTTAAAAGCCTACTTCACTGTTAACCATTTAAATAACCAATTCACTTTTAGCTACAAAAGGTAATGACAGATTATCTGCCCATGCTAGTGGAAACCCCCTGAGGTATGGTAAACATTAACATAATTCACACACAATATGCATGTTTGCAATCAACAAAAATTGTCTTTTGTGTGACAATTCTGTTCTTTGTAATTAACACTGAGTGACAATTGTAAATGGATAGATGAAAGACACAATCCCAGTTCTCTAACTATTGAAGATTTAGGTCTGTAATGAAAGCTAAAGCCTTTCATATGATAGGCTCATTTTAGCTAACAGACACAGAAATGGTACTTCATTTGCATCTAACCCATGGAAACTAAAAATATTAATTAGGACAACTGTAAATAACAGGTCTTAAACAAAAGGCTCATTATGTCTAAAATTTTAACTCTTGAAGTGCTACTATCTCAGGCGTGGCTTTGTGAGATAATGGTTCCAGAAATATTAACTTGAGTTGAAACACAGCTCTCTTATTTTTTTTATACTGCAGACTCTCTCCCAGTGAGTATTCATACTTGTTTGATGAAAATCAGTATATAACTTCTTATTCCTCAGAAGCCCTGAAGACATAACATTGCTAAATTGAAAACACAGATGGCTTTATTACTTCTTGTGCAATATTCTACAAAAAAATCTAATTACTCACAGTCATGCAACCCTACTGGTGATGAAAAGGTTGCATAAGTGAATACTTCCATCTCACCAATGCTTTAGGGATTTTAAAAGGACATCAAGGAATCAAATTTAAAGAACTCAGACCAACTTTTGCAGCAGCTGTCAAGTTTGCAGTTAGTATCAAGGGGGTAGAGAATGCATTTGATAAAAGAATACCAAGAAACAGTGAATATGGAACTTTGAATAAGAATTTTTTCATTCAAGTTTTTTGAAGTAGGGGTACATTAAAGGGTTTCATTAAGTCACACATGAGCACACCTTGCTAAATCAGTCAGCCAAACTCTGCGAAGCCTTCCTCTCTTCCCCAAGGTAGGACAGATTTGTGAGTCCATTCTGGCATCACACAGAAGAGCTTCCAGACCACACCCCAAAGCCTCCGTGTACACACACACAGGCACTCAGTGAGATCAGTGCATTCTTTTCCCCTACTACACACTTCATGAGCCAAGGATGAGGCAGGATACGAAGGATAGCATGACAAAACCCTAGTGCCATTTGAGACTTTCCCGACACAAGAAGAAAGTTCCTACACCCCCAGTGCTTTAAATCAACAGCCAGGATCACCCCAATGCCAAAGGCATCTAGCTTCTGGTACACAGGAAACAGGCTTTTCTGCTTTTAATGACAGCTGCTCTTTGCACAGCTCCTTCTGTATGAGGCTCCCCTTCCACTCAGTTTCCTGGGTAATTTCACCAGATTTCTCAAAAGGTAGAGGGAAAATGGACACCCTGACAAATGATTCTTGCCAGGAAGCAACATCCACTTTCAAACAACCCATCATCAGGACTATGCACATGCTTTGTTTAAATGTACTATTTTCATTGCCTTTTCTGACATTGATAACAGAGAGAGTAATTATATAACTAAAAGGTTCTGCAAAAAATACAACTGTATTTATTATGTCGTTTATTATGGCCATACAAACATATTTTCTGTCTCAATCTTTAAAACTATGGCAATATGTGCAATCTTCTCAACATTTGCTTATCTATTAAAGCAACCTAAATGCTTCTCTAGGAAGTGCATCAGGTGTGATCAACATGAGGTAGTAAATAGTAGCTCACGGGCCATGTAGGTAAAAATGAACACAGAGCACAACTTAAAGCTTTGCAAAACAGCAGAATACTTGGAAACAAATGAAGAGTTCAAAAAGAGAGACAACCCATATAACATGTATCAACAGATCTAATCAGCACTGACAGACTTTTTCTCACCACAGATATCTATGGAGAATGTTTGTTTTATCAAAATGTGCAGCATATAAAAAGATACAGTGTTTGTGATTTCTGCCTGCTTCATTTTCTGACTGCTTCATGAAGCCTAACATCCATTACCATCTACAGTAAGCTATTTTGGTCTCAAGTTTTGCTACATTAGGCAACTACAAATGCAGAGACTTCAATATATATGTATCTTGGAGTTGTAGTACCTCATGGTTTGGTTTTTATTATTCAGAAAAAAAAGACTAGGTCTTGACTTTACATCCTCCAAGCTAATTGCTGCTGTCTAAAACTAACGTATTCGTTTGAGTGAAGAAAGAAATCCATAGTGCTGAAGAGGAGTTTAATCTATGCAAAGCCAACTGAGCTGAACTCATAAGCCAGCCACAACAGAAGCAGTCAAATCAAGAGAAAATAAGCAAAGAAAGGGAACATCAGATTTTACTAGATAACAGTGACTTCAAAGATATTCTTTCTTCTTCTGTCTCCTTCCTAATATCTCTTGTCTTAGATAACCCAAATCACCATTACAAAGTGTAAAATGATGAAGCAAACTAATCAAAGGAAAATGCCACCATATTAAGCAAGTTAAATGTGGAGACATCAAATACATTACTAAAATGCTCTGCAAATTTTTGAGTGCTATTCTGCAGCAAACATCAGTATTTGAAGATTGTTCCTCTGAATGAAAAAAGCATCACAGCAGTTTAAAAACTGTTAGCTGTTCATATACACTACAATTATGTACTGCTGATTTACTCATCACATTAATTGTAATTAATGGTAATGTCAATAACTGATGCTAAAGCAGCAATGATTTCAATGCCAAGACAACATGTATTTAAGATCATAATTTCTGCTCAAAGTGATGATATCACCTTCTCCTCTTGCAACATTATCGTCTGCTATAATTCATTAAAAGTAGATGTTGTATGGCCAGGACTATTTGCTTAAAAGAACATTTTAATGAAGAGTCCTCTACAGGACTTTCCTGTTGTCAGGAATCTCCTGTTCAATAGCATACAAAACCACTTAACTACTGAACCCAGCAGTCTCACTTGCTATTCCTAGCAGGAGTCATTACTGATATGCATCTGAAACATACCTTACTTAATTCAGCTACTGTAAACATGAGATTGGGGAAAATTTTGAAAAATAGTCTGTGTTATCACAAAAATGCCAAAGCTATCAACTTAGCCAGAGACATGTAGGTCAAAGCAGAGTACTCTCGAAAAGTGGACAAAGTAATTTCTGTGACAGTGGAGTTACTGCCTTCCTTTTATGAAACTGAGTCCTAAGTTGATTAATGGAATGCTGCATATTTTTACATTACCTGAGGGCAGAAATGGCTTGCATGAGAGTGCCTGGAACTGCTTCATCGATTGATTAAAGAAATGAAGTTTGAGAGAACTGTCAACCAGAAAAACACTTCTTGGAGATCATACACTCTACTAAGGCCTAGAATAATATTTTGTTTGACTAGAAAGAAAAATTATCCTCATTTGTGTTACTAATACTTGTGTTCTGTCCTTATTTTTATTCAGAATACAAAAATATAAGAATACCAGCCTGAAAAGGAACTAAAATTTGGCAAATCTAAGGATTTAAAGACTATTCCTCCTGAGACCACTATAAAACACTAAAAATTCCTTCAAGCAGGAACTTAGAGAGAGCTGATGTACTCTATGTCAGGAAAACCCTCATTTACAGTTTGCTGACAGAAGTGCCATCCAAAAGACGGTGCTTAAGACAATTGCAAACACATGAAAGTTAATTCAATCTCTGTCCAGCCTTTCTGAAACTGGGCTACTTCCTAAGTTCTAAGCTAGCTTTTTAAATCACAAGTTTGCATCTCTGGAGAGCTGCAAGTCCAGCCTGTGTTAACAGCAAACACGAACACACATGTCTGACTCATTATAAACCTCTGATTTCAGAGGCTGTCTTCCTCTGATTTCTCACCTGCTCTGGCAATCTGAAGGCACACTTTGCTAGTGTGGGTGTATTAGCATTTCATTATATGCTATACTAGTAGAAAACTAGTAAATAGTCAATATTATTAGTATTGTATTATAATGACAGAACAGTAAAGCTCCTGGGGGAAAGAAATGAAAAGTCCGCGTGGCAGAGAAGAAAACAATGCTCAGGCTACTGTATACTTTGCTTGCTGAGACACAGAAAATTTACCAGTCCTGGACTGATTTATAAACTGTTTAAGAGCTCCTTCTTGAAACTGAAGAAACCGAATTTTACACACATTCACCACTTACCATAGAACAGATCTGTCAGTTCACAGACCACACTAGCTAACTAGGTTTCATGTTAGCATGAAGAATTGTTCTCAAGAACCACGGTGCATAAAATATGAAAGTAAAATAAATACAAATTCACAGTAATTTTAATTGATTTACAACAAAATTACTTTTTATCTAGATAACCAACTAATTATACATGAAACACAAATTCACATTCCCCTTTTATGCACTAAATTTGGCTACCTGTAATAGTCTAACAGTGAAATAACAACAGGCAAAATCTATCACACGTATAGAAACTCCAAACAATATTTCATGGCATGGAGCAGGTTTCTTTACTAGTGACATTATTTAGATTACAGTCTCCTATCTAACAAGAGATATTCCATACCTGCCATACAAGTATGTGACTATTTTCACATTAGTCCACAATCCAATAAAACGAAGTTTTCAAAAGATAGTCATAGGTGACATCTTGCTATCAACTGAAGGAACATCAATTGAAAAGACAGGTTCATTCTTTTGTGAGACCAACATAGTGGAAGGATTACCACAGGATTATCTCCAGGATAACTGACAGCCTACATGCAGCTCCAAAAAAGCCTTTAAAATTCATCATATGTTCAACATTCTTCTGGAAGAACACAAGTTTATTTTTATTCTTAAACAGGAAAGCAAATGAGAAAAAGAACCCAAAAAATCAAAACAGAAGCAAATAATTCAACATTTCCTGCAGGTTCGAGAACTATAGAAACCACAGAACCCCAGCGCAGCACTAATGACCTTCCCCCCTTTAATGATAAATCTTCTACCAAAATACAATGGTCCCCTCCCTCCTAGTGCTATGCTGAGAAAAACCATAAAGACCATCATGCACTGATGAAAACTGAAGAGGGATAAAGGAGAGAGATGCCACCAGCACATAATCAGCCACCCTCACTGACAAATGCTACACAGTAGTCAAGAGAGATTAATTAAACATTCTTTTGTTAAAGCTCAATCAGAGTGTTTCTGTACAGCAGAAAAAAATTATGAAATCCCTGCCACCTCCATCAGACATCTTTTTAAATTACTTCCTGATTTAGACTTTGATTGAGATGCAAACACTGACTTCTGTGCTTCATTCCATTTCCAATGTGCTTCACAAAACCAAGATAAATTTAGAATATCATTTCAAGCTGAATGTGCTGCAGAAACACCTTATCATCTGCAGTACACCTTCCAATATTTACTAGCCAAATTGTAACGCAAACTGTACCAAGAACCACAGGTAATTTGCTATAAACTAGCACTAGGGTTGCATCTTCCTAATGCACTGAAAAACAGCATTAATGAAGACTTACTATGATGCTCTAAGATACTAATTCTGTTGTAAACCAGCTTTATAGAGATATTTTTATTTTCATTTATGGAATTAGGATAGCAGAATGGATAAAATAAGTACCACAGAGGAAAAAGCTTATAAAGTATGTTTGAGTTCAACTGCTTTCAAGAGAACCTGAAGTTATAACTAGAAAGAGAATCAAATTATTATATCAATAAAGGAAAAGATGCATAAGCAAATATAGACAGCAGATATAATTCATTCCAATAAAAAACAACTCTGGTGGGCAGTTCAAAGACTTGCTCTTGCCTCAGGCACAGAGCCAAATATATACCAACTGTAAATAAAGGCAACAGTACATTAACAACTTATCCCAAGTTAAATTACAGCAAAAAGTATGACTGCAGTAACTGTCCATATGTTAGTTCCTTCCCTTAGGCAAACATGAATTTCCTTACTGTACCCCTCAAGGGTAAATTACAATTATCTTGTATTTATCATAGGGTAGGTTTATGTATTTAGGCAACACCCACTGCAGCAAAACTTTGTGGTATATTGAGTAATACCATCAGCTGAGATACACCTGACAATTTTTGTATGTTTAAAATATTATAAATGCAAAACTTGACTTATTAATTTCTACTACTACTATTCTTTTTCTATTATTTTCACAGAAGTAACCAAAACAAATCCATTTTACGTCAAATATGAACCAACAAGTGGCAGAATGTGTTACAGTTAAAAACTATCTCCAAAGATATTTCTGAAGCTACACTTTGGAAGTGTTGACAAAGTGTTTTGACATCTGTGGTATTCTCCCACACATGCATATCCCTCTTTCCTTTAGCTGAAAATGTTCAACAATTTCATTTAGAAAATTTCATGCTGAAAATTTCGGCATTTTGGAAACAGAGATCACCGATCTCTAATATACACCTTAACTCAGTCACCTCCATTCCTCACAGAAGCTGACTGGTAGTCTTTAGAACTCACAATAAACACAGAACATTATTATAAACACTAAAAATTGAACTCCCCTTAACCAACACATGGTGACATTTCTGGAAAGCAAGCAGATTCTAGTTTGCAATAGTTCACTTTGGAATGAAGTATAACAGTGAAGAGCCTGGCACAAGTGATTTATAAAGCAGCTCTTTTTCCACGGACCTCCTAAGACACAGATTCTTAGACTCAGGACGAATTTCTAAAAACCACATATCCTTTAGCACAGCTTATTCCTCTGGCACAGCTTTGAGAAGGAAGCCACAAAAGACAAGAGTACTTGAGAACCTGAAGGATAAGGTTTTAGGTGAATACAAAGTCACCAAAGCAATTTATTAGCGTTCACCTCTGCTGATTCAATAGGCTGAGGCAGATCTCGTGACATACACCCTTGAGCTTCAGCACAGTGAACAAAACTCCCAATTTTCCTCAGTACAGCAGCCTTACCTCCCGAAGTGCTCCTTCCACACCCAGAAATTTTATCTAAATCCAGAAGATTTATTTGTCATGGGGATTCCAAGATGCTTTCAGCTCTTCATAGGCTTCAGAAAAGAAGTATTAGGAAGTATTCAAAATGCACCTTTTTATAACAAAAAGCAGTGGGATACAGCTCCATAGTCAGTTGCTCAGCTGCAAGGGCAACTGAACTTCACAGCAGCCCTTTTTCACTCTGTCACCTTCCTGTGCTGTTTCTTACAGCTGTTCTTGGTTTTACTCCAAATTCAGGGCACAGGAACTGGCCACAAAAAATGACGAGAGAAATTTCATTGTCTATGAAGAACACAGAGCATGGAAATGCTTGAAATAAGCAAAGCAAATATTATCCCTTGATTCACCAACAATACTGGAAATAAAAACATCAGTAAATCAAGTCAATATTAATTTCCTTAGATGTCCTGTCTCTGAAATATTATAATACTTCTATATATTGTAGGCAGAAACAAAATTCTTTTACTTTCAGAATCATCAGTGTTTCTCAAAAGTATACTTTTACAATTCCATAATGCATATTTCTAAAAAAAGGGATTACAAGTCAAATTTCACATCTAAATGAAAAGTCATAGCTCAGACTCATAATAAGCTAACCTCATAATCATGAGCAGTATTTCTTATTTTCTTGAGAACCAAAGGTGAGTATAAGAAAGACAGGAAGGCTTGCAGCTTCAGACAGTTCCATCCAGATTAGCGCAGACAAGGGCAGGCCTATGGCATGGTGCAATAGAAATTTCCAGTAAAACCTATCTCTTCTGCCATAAACCCCAAAACCAAAACCCAACCCGCATTTTAAATACAGCATATTAATATGCTCAACACCTCAAAACTGTAACACTTGGCACTACTTACAAGTTATTGAACATTTTATGGAAATGCACTCAGAGCATCCCTGTTCTCTAAAATCTAATATGAAGAATAAATCCTGAATAAAATACATTATGCAGCCATTTTTCTCATGTTTATTTACATGTTCTGCCACAACTTCAAAGTACTACCAATTGTACTGCTATAATAACATGCAAAGAGATAAACTAACACTTAAGATAGACTAAACTGTAAAGACAGACGTTCATATGCAAGAGAACATCCCTTGCCTGCACTGCAGGGCCAGTCAGGTGAAAGAAGATTACTACGACAAGTCACGTTTGACAACTCAGACTTTTCATACACGAGACATCGGAGATTAAATATTGATTTTACATTATAGCTGTTCATTATCACTAGGAACACTCACTGCTTTTAGCTAAATTGTAGCCAATAATTTGATTAGTCATAACCCACAATGAAGACCAAATTACACAAAAAAATTGTGCAATAAGTTTTATAACATCTCTGTGACATCATGCTGCTTTCTTTAAATACTTAGCCACAGTTTATGCAAGCTTGGCACACTGAACGTGGGATGTACTTCAGCTACATCGCTTATGGCCTGTCCAATATTAAAAATGTGAGCTGGAAACATTTCTTTCTATACAAGTTTCTTGAATATTCCCTAAAATTAAGCTTTTTTTTGCACTTTTTCATAAGCATGAAGAAACATGAGAGATGATGCTTGGTTCACCAGAATTTCCTCTCAGCTGAAGCTGCATTTGTACATACATTTTGAAAAAGCCAAAACTCACATCTGGCACTGCCTATATTCAAATACTTGGCAGAAAGAATTTGTTGAGAAGTTCCATCAGCACTTCTCCTACAGCATCTACATGCCATTCAGATAGCAAGAAACTTCATGGTGAGTTCCCATGATATTCAAAAGCAAGATGCACAGAACTAGTTTTAGAGGCAACTAAGCATAAGCTGCTCTTTGGAAGTAGCCTGGCATTTTTTCCTCCATTAATCAGGAAAAAAACTGGGCCCAAATCTATAACTTGAAACAGATTCTTTGTTCAGTTCTTTGCTTCAAAGGCCAGATTCTTCCCAGTGCCCTGGTTTCTCTCCTGTAAAGCATAAACTAGATCCTACTGTTTAGTCAGCTGCAATCACTTTCTCCAGTTACAGGTGAGGCTGGGATCAACATCAGAGTCAGCAGAACCTACACAGACACCACCTTTGCACCCTGAGGTGTCAAAGCAGGGAGTTCTGGGCAAACCACAGAAAGGACTCAAAATGCTGCTGCACTGCACAAGGTAAGACCTTGCATCATTGCTGAGACACCTCTTTCCTTGTCTAACCCCAATCACGGCATTATCCCATACCAAGCAGCACGCTTGGATCAAAATTCCTGAAATTAGCAGCAACTAACAGTTTCTAAATGAATTTTGAAGTGCACCCTTACTGACTGCAGCAAAAGCAACCATTAGCTATGACTTGCATGCAGAATTCATCCAAGTAGCCATTTTTTGATAAGCAACTTATCCTGACCTGAGAACACTGCTAAGGGATAGCTGTTAAAATATTAAACACAGCTGTTGAGAGAGGGCAACACAGTAGCAGGGTTAAGCATCTAGTACACAGATGCAGTTACTGACAACTCTTAATCCTGACAGGCTGCATGAGCTAGAAAACAGGTTTGCATCTTGGAACATTATGTAACAAAACTGGTGATAAGCTATTAAAAAAAAAAAAAAAAGAAAGAAAAGATGTCTTGCTCTTAATCTTGTTAATAAACCCTTACTTCCAGGGAAGAGCTGTAGTGCCCTACATATGTTTTAATCATCCTGTTTTATAAGTCAAAGCCCTAGCAAAATAATCTATTTATTCAGCAGCTATGATTCTGATGAATCATTTCTTGCAGCCAAAAATAATTCCAGGCATATGAGTGCTAAACTCATGACAGCTCAGCAGAACCTTACACTGGAGAAGCGTGCAGCTGTTTTAACACGAGAATCACAAAGAACAACTTTCTCAGAGGAGCTAACTGCTCTAAGACCTTCTATCACAGGGAGAGAACGTATCTGTCAGGACAACCCAGGAAGCAGAACAGTGACTACCAGCTCAAATAAAAAAAATTTAAAAGTCAGCATAATGGGCTTCCCCCACACTGTTCATCAGAGTGAAGGGCAGGAAGGCTGACCTTATGAAATCACTGCAAGCAATTAAGGTACTGATCAACGAGTTCATCTGCTGGAACTCTGAAGCTTGACACAACAAGACCAATCTCCTGTTCTTTCCTCACTAGGAAAACAGCTATAAAATGGCATTGTTTGGAGGAAAGAAGAGGGAAAACAGACAGGAGAGGTTTTTTGATTGGTTTTTGTTTGGTTTAAGGTATTTAGTACAAGCCTGCCACAGGAAGGAGGAACAAGGACTGATATGTAGAATCAACAGATAGCTACCCAAATGTCTGTACTGGCATTTTGCCAGTTTGATATTACTCACACTGGCAATATTTTGATTAACAAGCTTTGGAAGGAGTTCAATATTTTATCCACTACAAGACCCATGACACATACTGTAAAAACACTGAAGTCTACTGTAGTTTTACAAGAAAGTGCCAAACTGGTTTCTGGGTTTTGTCAAGTACGTTTCTTCAGAAGCCTCTTCACAGGCCTACTCACGCTACAATAGGATATGCTGCAAAAGGAGCAAAAAGAATAAAGTAGGTAAAAGTAATTTAAACCATTTCATAATCTTCTGCACAAATCTCTGTCCTAATCCCTTACTCATTCTTTGGCTAAAAAGGTAATTAGAACAACCAGAGTAGAGAGGGCCTTCCTGTGAGCATAGACATCTCATTTTTTTCTGCAAATAAAACACTTCTGCAAAACTGATCACAAATCACTGCATCTGCCTTTACTACAACTGAAAATGTGACTTTATAAATAAAGGCAGCAAAGTTGATATACAGCAACCCAGCTATGAAAGACACAAAATCAAGCAAGACATGGTGATGTTTCTGCCTGTGGGCAACAGTCAGTTCTCAACACTTCCCTTGTGCTGTTCCAGCAAACCCCACATCAATATATTAAGTTGTTAAAGTGCTATGATCACATACCCATGTGGCACCAGAAGGTCAGTAGTTTTTCTTTATAAATACATCTTCTCAGGTGATTAACAGCAGTGGTTCAAACAAAAGAGAGCTCTGCTGCCTGCAAAGAAGCACTTTCATCCCTGCCCAGTGCAAGTTTTACCACTAAAACACCAGCGTGCCAATGGCTGATCCAGCATTCACTATGGTGATGGAAACTCTTCTTAGCCAATGACTACAAAAAGACAGCTTAAGTCACTCCAACCATGGCCCCCTAAGGTAAAGCAGCTGCTGACAGGTAAAGCATCTGCTCCTTTTGCAGTCTGCTCTGTTTACAGCTGATGTCCACTAAGGTCCTTCCATGCCTGAACCCTTCTGACCTTCCAATTTGCCTCCCTTTGCACCCACTCTGAATGCTAGAATCAGAACAGCCACTTTTCAACCTGTCCACATGGCTAAAACATAACAGATCAGGAACATCTACCACAATAAGGTGATCCACAATTATTTTCTGTGAAATTATTTTTTGTGAAATTATAATTTCACAAAATTATAATTATTTTCTGTGAAATTATAATTTCAGTTATTTAAAACACCTTGACTTCTCAGCATTCCTGACCTAAAACAAATGGATACATGTGTTATAAATACATTAGGAACTGTAAAAACAAAACCAAAGGGCGACTTGATTTTGTCCACAGTGGATGAGAATAAACAGTGGCATATTTAGGCAGTCTTGAAAACTGAATAAGCAAGCAACAAATAGAAGACAGCAAACACTTTTACACATCTGGCTATGTATAAAGCCTACCTCACACACAAGCATTTGGGCTTGGAAGCTCTTATTAGCTCTCCTCTGTCATTTCTTTCAAAAAAATAAACATTTAAAAAAAAAGAGGACACAGTCCTTCCTGAACTGCAGACAACAAAGATGTTATGCACAGCAAAATATTAAAATATTAGATGTTTAATGTTCAACACAGTCCAGTCTTTTCCACTGCTGACATTCTGCAGCTGCATGCAGTCTGAAATTCAAGATTAATAAATCTGTAGATGAGGAAACAAGTCATTAGCATGTCCAGTCAACTTCCTCAAAAAGCCATGTATGATTCTTAGTGTCCCAGGAGCTGAAAGATAGCCTGCAGAGCTTCAGTGGCAGAAGGGATGTACACAAGGTCGTCCTGAGCATACACACCAAGAAATTCAAACTAATCACCTTCCTAGTTACACCAGATCTGCCTCGTTTGTCTATTTCAACCGATTCACAGTAAACTCAGCCCATCCATTTGCAAGTTTGTGTTATAATTTTAGCCACAATTGCTCTGGGTGACTACAGTAACACAGGGGTAAATAACACTACTGCCAAAGACAACAACAAACACATAATCAAACCAGAAAGATAATGAGTGAACAAGTGTCAAGGAACAATAAGTATTATTAATCTCATATCAGGTTGAAAGCCATGGCAAAAAAAGAAACTAAAACAATACGAAGCAGTAAGGCATAACAAACCAACCACTACTCACTAAACATGTACACGTTTATCTTATTGTTATCTTACCAGCTGTAGCCAAGTAATTTTGTCACAAAATGTATAAGACCAAACTGTCTGATAACAGCAGAGATATAGGTGTGAGAAAGACTTAAATTAGAGAACCACTGCAAAAATCCTCACTGCAGAGAAATTCAAAACAGCTTTGCAGCAGAAAATGCAAATCACCAGTATGGCCTTTCTCCATGCATTGTGTCATTTTGTTTACAGGATATGAAAAAAATTAGTTAGCATGTAAACCCAGCAATATTATAAAAAACATTGGAATGTTAGCTCTAAAACATTTGTTATTTTACCACCTTAAAACATTTATCAGAAGCAAAGATAAGCTTCACTTCTTGTAGTATGCTAGTTAACTGTTCTGCTGCCATTAGAAAAGCAAAATTGAAGTTATCAACCACTCACAGATTTTTAGCTTTCATTACTCTCCTGATACAGTGGAAATCTAGCATATATTCCTTTAAGTATTTCTTGATCTTTAGAAATAATTGTTACCAATGGAAATAATACAGAGAGAGATATGTGAAAGAGCTACTTAAATCTTGGTGGGGAAAAGCACCCAAAAATAACAATGATATGAAGAATTATACTGAAACCCTATTTTAAGAAAGTATCACATGCAAAAGCTTCAACAGTTCCATTTAAAGTTTAATGCTGCTACCACAAATTAATTACAAGAATAAAAAAAAAAGAAATTCAAAACCATACCTTTAGATATAGCTTGGTTTTGAATTTGTTAAAAGAAGTCTAAAAGTCTAACATATATATATATATATATATATATGCGCCAGCTTTTTTATCTCAGAAAAGATTACAGATCCTTAAAGAGTTTCACTTCTAAAGTGAAACTATATGGTAAACTTTGCCAGTTGATAGCATTCTAAATACAAACACAATAGAGCCAAGAACATCAAAGCAAATCTAATCTCTTTTCTTACATGTTGAAAAATCTAATCTATAGCAAGATCATGTAATTTTCTTATATATTTTCAATCAGATAGTAAGACAAAAAGGTGCGCTGCAAACGAAGCAACCAAAATCTACCAGAGTAGCCTGATTTAAAAAAAGGAAAATAAAAAAGGTCATAGCTTTTAAGTCAGAAGTAAGATTTGAATTTCGCTTGCAATTTTAGTGTCATCGAAACTACTTAAATTCATATTTTAAATAACAGCTGAATTTCAGAACTTCTGCTTCGTCACTACAGCTCCTTATACAGCAGCACTTTAACATACTTTAATACTTGCAAAAGGCATAACTTTGTAAGAAGACAGAAGTCATATATACTTGAAATACACCTACCTTCCCAGTGTTTTAGCTGTCGTCTCACACCAGCTTTCTACTTGTGTCATGAAAATTAGGTGTCACAAAAAACTTCAGCAGCAAAATGAAAATCACAAACACCAGCAGAAATTTTCTCTATCTAGGCTTTCCGGTCAATTTTCTGTGTGCAGGCCTTTCATCCTTGCCCCTCCTCCTCCTACTATAAATCTATCCTACAGAAGAGGCGAGATGCCCCAGCACTTCCCAGATGTGGTATGCTGGCTCCAGTAAGATACAACCAGTCATGGTACAAAAAGGCAGACAGAGCTCACACACTCACCCTCCTTAAGCCGTTTCTAGAATCTCTTGGCTGCGTTGTGAAAAATTACCAGAGTAATCAGAACAATCTATGGTACAACAAACAGTCAAAAAAAAAAAAAAAAAAAAAAACCAACAAAAAATCTGTGTTCCATCCTCATGCAGTTGTTTCTCCCTGCAGCAAGCTTGCACTACCAACCCAAGCAAGAACTTTCACAGCATGCTAAAACTGAAGTAGGCCTATGCTGCAAGACACATTTCTTGCTCCTAATGTTCCAGGTGAGGGAGTTTCAATTGCACATGGTATATATGCCTAGTTTTCTGTTGAGTTCAGTCATCTTCCTGCTCGGTTGACTTCAGCTTGATAATAAATGAAACAGATGATGCCTGAGATAAAAGTAGCACAGTAAGAGAATTTGCATTTGCCAACCATAGATAGAGACTTCAGAGCATTCTGGATAATAAATAACTATGTGTTCAAAGAAAGTAGTAAAAAATCAGGCATAATAATTCAAGGAAATACTGTTGAAACTAGAAAGAAAAATAGTGCATCTACCAATTCAGGTCTCTATCCATAGTCCCCTTGTCACATACCAAATTTCCTCAGCTACCTTGCCAACAAGTTCCATCTGTTTTCTTCTGGATTATTTCTGTTTGCCATCATTTTGTACACAGACTACTGAAAGCAAAGTTATCTCAACACAATGGACAACACATCCCATTGACTGCTTTGGGGGAAAGAGATGGGTTGAACTTCTTCACTTTCAGATGTCTGTATGTAAACAAAGTTTCTGAATAAAAAAATGGAACTAACTACAGCAGGGAAAAAATTCTCTTAACATAAACTTCTGCTTTTGTTACGTCAAACACTACTTAGCCTCTACCCAAGAGATATATACAGGTGATTCAGAGACCATTTCTGTGGTTTAATCTCAGACAGACTCAATGCAGAAATTAATTACTACTCAGTAATTGAATTCATGTGGAGGAGTTTGAATATTTCTTGCCTCTGTGACAGGAATGATTATTAATGCACAGAACACCACAAAAAAGCTGTGTTCTCAGGTTTCCTCCAAAGCCAGTTTGTCATAATCAAAATACACCAATATTTTTAATCCTGTTTTTATCCTTACCTCAGCCTTTCCTCTTCTTTCTTACGGAGGCTGAAATCTCGCTGAACCACCTGGAGCACATGCTCTGCTTCTTCATCAGTCAAGCCAGAAAGGTCCAGTTTTCTCCCCATTCTACACCGGGTCCTGGATATGAATAACTATAAGGAACACCTGAAATCAGAAAAAGAAAATAAAATAGAAAAATAAATTGAAAGCACTCATAGTTTTCACAAGTGCGTGGAGATCACAGGCACAAAAAGAAAGTTGCTGCCATAAACATCAGAAAACATTTGAATCTTTTTGGCTGGAAAACACCTTTTACACTGAGTCCAACCACTAACCCAGCACTGCCCAGTCCACCATGAAACCATGTCCCTAAGTGCCACACCTGCACATCTTTTAAATACCTTCAGGAATGGCAACTCAACCACTTCCCTGGGCAATCTGTTCAATGTTTGACAAACCTTCAGTGATGGAATCACATCTAAAATCCCATCTAAACTTCCCTCGTACAACTTGAAGGATTTATTTCAGAATTATTTGGCAGGTTCCACACACTGAAAGCAATCACCCCCCATTCAAATATAAATGAAAAAGATAAATTATTTGGGATAATAAGAGATGCTGAGGTCAGACCTCAGTGTAGCTCTCAAAAAGGAAAATGTTTAACTAAGTCAGGTCAAATCAGGTTTATACATTTCTTAAGATTTTATAAAACTGCTTGCAGTGCAATCCTTGCCACTGTCTATGAACAGAGAACATATTCTGCTGTAACACTCAAAAATGTTTTATACTGCCAACTAAGAAATCAGGAATTATTTTAAAGCACCATTTATAAAAGTAAGCACATAAATTTTAAATTAATTTCCCAGAGTGACTGAAAAGATTTAGATGTCACTATCTATATTTAGATGTCACCACTATAAGGTTGGAGGAGAAAAGGAAGTAGTTAATATTATGTGTGAATTGAAGGTACTATAAAGTTTGAACTAGAGCTTGGTCCATTAAGTTTCACTAATGAAGTTTGTTCTAATTTATTTTCTCATGACTTTTACTCATTTAATTGAATTCTCATGAATTCAGCTCTCAGTATTAACTTGTGTCACTTGATTTATGCAATTATTTGGGCAATCACGGAGGTGTCCATCTCCATGTTGTGTTACAGCTTCAGAAGCACAAGACAGTCTTTGCATCTTTGTTATGAGCCCTCAGCAACGTACATAATAACCATGAACACATTACAGTTCCTACCACAGAATACAAGAGGAAACTATTACTGACTCTTCATCCATGGTGAGTGGCAAGTGGATGAGGCTACTATGTAAAGCACCTAAGCTGGTCCTGGCTCAAAAATACCATACCTCTAAGGAAAACTGCTAAGGCATACAATTAAGTACTACAAGTACTACTGCAAGTAGAAGCATGGGGGAAAAAGTCAGTTTTATTTTCTCAACATTTCTTTTGCTACTCAGATAATGATGTGGGATGTGGTTGGTTGGCTTTTGTTTGGTTTTTTTTTTTCGTTGGTTTGGTGGAGGTTTTTTTAGTACAATATTTACCTTTCTACAATTATCTGATTACCATTCTTCAAACAAGAAAAACACACACACACACAAAAGGAGGGAACTGTGTATTTTTGGTTAGGCTGTTTTGGTTAAGCTATTCATGAAGTTTATTCTAAACTCCTTGCTCAAGAACACAACACTTCACTAAAACCAAGCTGATGGTATACAAGCTTAGGTGAAATCAAGACAACAAGATGCCTCCAACAAGATATATGTTCCCCATACAGATGAAAAAAGGTCACAATGTTCTAGCTTGACTCTGAATCTACTAGGGAGGATGACAATGAGTACTTAATAAAGGCTTTAAAAATTTGTTTCTAAAAAAAATTGATTTGCATAGAAGAAAAGTGCCAAAGAAACAAAGGGCTGTATGTAGTCTTCATTAATCTCACTTGCAAGACCAAGAATATATGTTTAAATTAAAGATTGGCTAAAACATAGCGAGGAACAACTGGCAAGATGATTTTGTTTCAATGCCACATGTGCATAAATCTTCGCAAAATTTTCAATGAAATATTAAGATTTTCCTCTGTCCTTTCACCTACAGTTCTTGCACCAAAGCCTCACTGAGCACTGGCAAGGAAAAGAAAAGGGTTTGCTGAGGTAACACTCAGGTTGAAGCTCAAAGAGCATGAAATGTCCTGGGACACATCCTTCCCTTCAGGCTTAGGGATATCTGCTCAGCTCTTCCCAAAGAAAGCAATTGAGTGCTTTTCTGCCTTTCTGAAATCATGGAAGGGCTTCACTAAAGGAGAGCCACATCCATGGGGAAGTAAGCAGGGCTTTTCCAAGTAACTTTTTTCATGCATATACACTTAAAGGGAAAATATAAGATGCACAGTAAAAGGAAATAAAACCTTTTTAAGCAATTCCTGGAGCCAGTAGAGACACCTGCATGCTAGGGCTACAGTCTTCTGAGACACAAGATGACAAAGGTAACTGGAATTTCATCTTTGATCTCCTAGTATCTTAAGCATAAAGTCAACAACTGTAATTAACATTTTCATAATAAGTTCTCCCTTCAGGTCTTCATCAAAACCCTTTTGGAAATTGTTTAAAAACCAATAATGTTTTTCCACAGATGCAAACTGGTCCACCAGTAAAGAAAATTGTCCCTTTGATTCAGCTGCCAATGCCAATTGTGACCATGTATTAGAAAGGGGAAGTTTACCCCTAAGCTTGGGAATAAGTGGGCAGCCCCACCACCTCTGATTTTCTGGGGCTGGCAAAGACTTCATTTCAAGTATATATGCTTTAAAATCAAAAGCAACTTTAACTTTAGACTTTCATGTGGTTTAGTTCTCTATGGTATTCTCAGTTTGCATTCCAATACTACATTAACCTCTAAGGAATGCTGTATGTTTTCCTAGGAAATAATTTTTCATCACATTACTAAATCACCTCTGATCTGGGAGTATCACAGCAGCTTATAAATATTTATGAACAATTCTCAAAAGTCCTTTCTGTGGTAGATCCAGATTATGCATTTTAGAAATACACAATGGCAAATCCTCTAGAGAAAATGTAACAAGTTACACTTAAAACTACCTTAAAACACACAAAATAGCTTCTAAGCCTAAAATAACTTCTGGCCTGAATTAAAATAACTTACATGAGGCTGTTCAGATGATTGCCTTCATGAGTACTTCTTTGGTAAATCTCAAACTGAATACAAAATCTAAGATCTCACAGACTTTATAAGGAATAATATCACTCCCTAGAAAACTTTTATTCAACAAATTAAAACACTGTAACAGAAAAGCCTAGGGTTACAAAACAGGATTGGGTACTGTTTGAGTAATACTCTAATCTTCACATTTCTTACAGTCTATTTTAAAATCTAATTAAAACTTCCACATTGAAAACCTTTCTTGAGTTTAACTTCAACAACAAAACCAAACCCCAGCAAAAAGAAAAACAAGCAAATGAAATGTTTTTCAAGAACTGCAAGCAATGCATGGTTTTAACACACCAGGGCATCAACACAAGAAACAAGGGCAAGTAGTGCATTTTCTACTCACCCATATGACAGCTAAGCTGTTTAGACTTGGAGTCTCAGCAGATAATTAGCATTACTGGGAGGTTGGGTGAAAAAAAAAGTTTTTTGGGCTAAGTGACAACTAATATTTAAGACAGATTCTTGGCTTGACAAAGAACTACATCATAAAGTTAATTATGCAAGTGGTCACACTGAATATTGTACAACACAGACCTCTTAGTTTTATGCTGAAGCAAAGCAATCGGCACTAGTGAGGCTGCATCTGGAGTCCTGTGTCCAGTTTGGGCTTTCCCAGGACAAGAAAGATACTTATGTCCACAATCATGGTTAAGGGACTGGAGCACCCTTCACAGGCAGTGATGCTGGGAGTAATAGGACAGCTCAGCCCGGAGAAGAGAAGGCTTGGGGGGTATATACAGTGGGTATCTGGAAAAGAGCTCTCTAAACAAGAATATCCTACAATTCTTTCAATTTCTCAGCACATATTAAATCAACATTTCAGTGGTTGTCACAAGACAGTATAAGTTTTGCTCTAAAATGTTGTTGATGTGCATTGATGAAATGTAACACCAGAGGAACCAAGACCACAAACTCCTTCAACCCAGTCATTTGCAATTGAAATATTTCATATACAACACCTTCCCCCCCCATAGTCTCAGCTTTAGAGTCACCAAACTCTTAATCAGAACTGTTCTACTCTGTTTTGCTACTCTACCACTTCGAAAATTTCCAGGAAGAAGATCAAGAAGAAACCTACTAGCAATTATATCTTTGCTTCTGTCATCAACAAGCTCATCTTGCCTTCCTTTAGCAGTCTGTCAGGACCCAAATAATACTACTCAATCTTTCTTGTCATTCTTTCCAGAATTCTTTTAGTACTATAAGAAATTCCTTGTATAATCTTGCTGGTGAACATTTTCCCCTTTCAAATCATACAATATAGTCACCTTTCTAAGAGAGAGGAAGACGATCACCTTGTCCTCAACAGCGCTCCTTCACCACCCTCGTATTTTAAGAAGTTTTGTTTACTGAATTGTCCAAAAGAAATTGCTACTTTGATCATGTGAAGTCATTATGATAATTTTTAAAAGTAAATATCACGAAACTGTGACATAATGTCATACTCTTAATTTGAAAAATAAAAGCTAATAGTGCTTTGAGTTATGTCAACACACTTGAATAAAACAGACTTCAGCCACAAGCCAACATTTTAAAAACATCACTGTCCAAAGTAAGTTCTACTACAGCTAGCACATCATTAAGTCCGAAATGAGGCATAATTAACTCTGGCCACAGATTTGTTAATCTTTTTTAAACTCCAAGAATGTCTAGAAGCTTGAGTAAAAAACACTGAGTATTCTTCTCTTTACACTCAAAATGAACAAATGTCTCAAAATAAGAAAAGGGAAAATATACTCATCAGAAATAAAAGGCCACCTCTGACTGAAAAATTAAATACAACCCACCTGACTTCAACATGGGATTGACTCGTATCTGGTGCATCACATTTTAAATGAGATGTAAGATAAAGATCTCAAAGACAATGCTATTCTTTGTACCCACACTGATTTTAGCTGAGTTTTACTGCACATATTTTCTGGTCTACAACCAAAGCAAAAAAAAATTATCTTGCTTTCAGCCTTGGACTAATTTTATGAGAGATTTGCAAGCAGCAAAACAAATGGCTGGCAAGTTCCTGAGCAAAGTTACATTTGTTCCACTGGGGAGTGTGAGGGGTGAAGCAGCAGGTTTTAAAACATGAAGTTCATTCAGTTCCTTCAGGGAGAAATGTTTCTTATTAATGCAAGTTATTACAATACTTGTATGTACATTTATCTAAAATATTGCTGGAACATACCATAATGGGTGAAACTTTAAACCTTACAGGTCAAAGGTTAGTACTGCATGGTTTTAAATTTTAAGCTATTTAGGAAATAAACAGGAGTTTCACGCTCTTCTTCTTGCTTGTATATTTTATGTTATTTTAAGTATTGAATATGAAATAGCAGAATGTGACAGCTGGGATAGAGCTCATTTTCTTCTTAGTAGCTGGTGGGGTTAAACCATGACACAGAATTAAAAATATTAGTGAAGTCCCATTCCATTCAAGAAAGAATGGCATCTCTCATATAAGGATAGCACTCTCCTAATGGCAGAACACAGCACATAAAAGTGTTTCTAAAAAAACAGAACCTATTTTATTTAAATAAAAAAAAATTTAGAAAAGACTAAAGGTTGCACTGTAGAACCTAATTTGTCATCTACCTCTGAGGGTTCAAAAAAAGTCATATTAAAAAAGAGAATCTGTATAGCAACTAATGACCATTTTAGACTTATGTATCAGGCCTACAACTAATACACAAGTACAAATCGCACTGGGGACTCAAAATGTGATACAAAAGCTAAATTGATGGACCAGAATAATTTTCTCACTGGTAAAACTGAGTCAAGTCTTATCAAAAATCCCCGCAGCTGCTGAAGATCATAGCTTATCTGGCATATACTGATTTCACATATTTCACATGCAAGTGGATTTCTAGTTAGCATATATTCTCATTCTACTTCAGTCTCCTCTTCCATTGTTTATGTGAATTTAGGCAAATCATGTTCAGTTCTATTTTCTCTATTTAACAGCAACTGTCTTATGGAAGAGTGCGTAAAGATGATGGGTCTGACAATATTCTGACTGTGTGAGACTGACTATCACTCTTCCAGAAATGAAGAAGACAGCTTGGAGAAAAAGACAAAATTGGAGAAGTAATGTGCTGACACACAATTGTATCTTGGATGATTTGCCTCTTCTCCATGTGCCTTCAATCTAAAGCATGAAATCCAGCTCATTACTGTAATGGACTGTCAACCAACTCCAGAGTGAATCCTCACAGGCCAGCAAGAAAGCCAGCGTGTGCACTTAGGGAATGCAACTGATCCCAAACAGTCCAACACAATCAGAAATTTGCACATTTGTAAGCACAAGACTGCAGGGCTTCCCTCTGAATGCCTAACCTGCAAATTGGGGCTCAGAGCTTAATTCTATATGCCTGGACTCCCTGCACAGAGAGAGCAGCAGCCACTGAACTGAGTTATGCCTCTTCCACCTTTGCATCAAAACACAAACCAGAACACACCTGGCAAATCAGGCTTCACACTGTACTTGCTAAGATTGAGCCAGCATGAAAAGAATACAAAACAAAAAGCTCATTTGTACTCCTACCTTTCCCCTCAGCATCAGCTCAAGAGTGAGGACTGCAAAAATGCATTCACCCACCTGTGCTGCATTACACATGCCACAACTTTTCCTGAGACACCTGTAGTCCCAGCATTTCACAATCAATCACGCTCAAATGAGCTACATAGGTTGAAGGGAGATGAAACAAACAGTGAATACTTCTTGGTTCCTTCAAAGAATTGCAGGGTTTCTCTCTCATTCTAAGAGGCAGACAGAGAAGTGAGCACTTACTTTACCAGTATAAATATATGCAAATACCAATCTAGTACTGGCACCCAGAAAAATTCAGGTCAGATGCCATATTAATTCTGGGAAGGCTCAATTGTTTATCTCCCTCCTTGTGGAGGACAAGTGGGAGAAGCCCTCATCAATGCCTGTAAGTATCTGAAGGTGTGGGGGGAGGATGCCAAGAGGATGTTTCCAGGCTTGTCTCGGTGGTGCCAAACCGCACAATAGGCAAAGGACAGGGACTGGTGGTCAGAAGCTCCACCTGAATGTGAGGAAGAGCTTCTTCAAGCAGGTGATCACACACTAGAACAGGCTGCCCAGAGAGGTTGTGCCATCTCCCTCATCAGGAATACTCAAAAACAACCTGGATGCAATCCTGTGCCATGTGCTCTAGGATGGCCCAGCTTGAGCAGGGATGCTGGACCAGATGACCAGATAGTCCCTTCCAACTTGACCCATTCTGGATATTACTGTGCAGATCCCTATTTCAGATGCCAACATCCTGTTTTCCTGTATGACCTGAGGCAACTGAACGATACAGAAGGTCCCCTGCCGTACAAGCTGTGGAGCAGCACATGACAAGTATGTGTATCAAAGTTAAATGCCTTCCCCTATACCACAGCAGTCACTATTTGTTAGAGCAACTAGAGATAACATTCAATAAACTAACCAAGAAAATAGGTTCACTAAGATAAGTTTTTCAACTCCACAATGCCAAAGCATCACTATTGAGTTAAGTGGTGACAAGGCTTCTCATCTGAGTTATTAACAGCTTTAATATGAAAAAAAAAAAAAGAGAGAAAAGGTGAAGCTTTTGTCTAAAGTCAAACAGCTCTGGAAGCAGTACAGATTTTGCATCTGAGTTTAATTCTGCATTTCAATAATACAGGCAAAAGAGTTATGACAAAATAAGAAACTCATCATAACTTGAAAGCCATATTGTGATTAATCCTTGCAAGCTACAAAAGTAAACAATTAAATGTGGATTGCTTGGCTGCTACTAAAACATCCATAACATAAAATCCAACCAATACGCAAACATACCACAGGCACACTTAAAATATCCTATACAGTAAAACTGGTATTTTTCCCTACAACATCTGTTGCACTAATTGATATCCCTCATCCCTCTTATGAAATACCACCCATGAACATATAATTAAAATTTATCCAAGAACTAAACTTTCACTGAGAGAATCTTCCTGCAGGACTAGAAGAAAGACAAAAGTTCTATTTTTAGAGGTAAGAAAATGCTTCCAACAGCAGTTGCCACAATGAGGCAGTATTCTCTAGTGCTGCCAGATGTGAAAACAAATTTAATACAGTAAATCACTGTTAATTCAAACTACTGACAGGAAACCCCACTGCAAATTACTGAATTTTACAGATTAGCAAGTAAATTAACAAAATAAAAAGCTAAAATAAATTCCTAAGACTGTGCCTTCCACATTCACTGTGACATTTGCAAAATGCTTCTAACCGTGATTTACCCTCAAAGAAGCAAGAATCACAAGATACACAACAATGAAGTGAAATGTATAAAGCCACATCTCCCATTTCACTTAGACTTGTGACGAGCTGCAGTTGGCTGACACACACCGTATGCCCTGTGCACTGTAAAAAGGGTTTCAGTAGCAGGTTGTCTTTGGTTTGTTTAGGTAACCATTTGTCAAGTGACATAAGACATGAATTAAATAGAGCCAGAGCTTTACAAAGCCTGTGAAAACCAAAATACCTGGGTTAATCTGCCAGGTGGGGGAGTTAATGGATCCGTTTGTTGACACTGGGACCTACTCCACACTGTACTCAGAAGACACTCTGCTTTGGACCAGTGCTCAGCTGATTTTTTTTGTATTGACACTGCACAATGGAGATAACCTGAGCCTAGACCAATAAACACACACCTGAAGTTCTGGATCATAAATTTATACAAATAAAGCATGTTTATATTCAAGCAGAATACACAGTCAGTTATTCTCTGGAGTTCAAAGGCCAACTTCAGTGTCAGGTTTTGACTGCTGTTTCATTGGTATTTGGAACTAAACTGGAGTAGAATCACAGCTCCTTTAGTTTTAACTACAGAACCAATTCATCCTCCTACAGGCCCAGAAAATCATCCAGCCAGCACACACCCCTTTTTGAGTCCCACAGAACTTATTATTTGAACAGCATAATCAAGCCAAGCCACCACCTTTAGGAACTAACTAGGGCTCCTCACTTAATCATGTGTGGAACCCAAGTCCACAGTATTTCCAATGATTTGCCTGTTTTGACCTGTGATACTACCTTGGAGCAGGAATTTGAAACCTTATCATTAAACATTAGAAAAGAAGTGGGAGACGGAATAATCAGGCTTGTCCTCCTCTAGAGGCAAACTGCTTTCTGCTCATTTGGGACTCAATTCATGGTTTCTCTGCTTGCAGTGATCAACACATGGATGATTTGTGTCACTTTTAGATCAAGACCAACTGAGATAGTGAGAAACAACATCACCTTTTTGAATCCTCCTCAAAGCTCCTTCAATTGTTTTTGAAACCTGATGGTGCTCCAATTCACACACTGTGATTTAACTTGAATCCAAGTCACGGTCTGTCAAACAAATATCAAAGCACTTATGACAGAAAGATGCAAGCGCTGAGATAACTTCAGAAAGCTACACCAAGCACTCCTGGGGATGATCCCTGAGAGGCAAAAGGATTCAGTTCTCATAAGCGGAAAAAAAAAGTAATCAATTTCTTGCAAGTTTAACAATGGATAGAAAAATAGGTGCATCCCTGAAATTTGAGGTATTTCTGGTCAGTGCTAGTTGCATCCCTGTCAACTGCACTTAAATCATTCACTGCACATCCACACTGTAGCAATTAATCTTGATGACACAAACCAGTGGGTTTTTTTTATTATCCTGGGACACAAAATCCTGTTCATACAGCTCAAAAGGGGCCAGAAGAAAACCCCATTAAAAACATCTTCTGTCCCACAAGTAATGCCTAATAAGCAAAGAATAAGCTCTTGTATTCGTTTCAGAAGAGATAAAATTCATCACGAGCAGAACAGAAAGTTTATTCCACCAGTTATAAACATATATTGCTTTCAAGAAAGAAAACAACCGATTATGTACTGTCTTCCTCCAACAGCAGAAAGTTGGTTTACAACAGCAGAACCACCTATTATTCTGCATGGCAACAGGTGGAGGGTGCTGGGGAAGGGATTGCTTGGTTATTAATAGAACCCAAAGACCTCAGGATATTGCCTGGCTTCAAGACTCATTAAAGACAGTGGGAACGCCATGAACTTTAACAGCTTTTGAGTGAGCCTACACTTCAGATTGCTATCACAAGAAGATAATACACTTTCTACAGAAAATTATCTCTGCACCCTTTAAACAGACTTAATCCAGAAACTACGGCTGCCCCATTTATTCTTCTCCATCAATAAGCAGCACATTCTGCAAAAAAGAGTCTAGAAAGAGCTTCTTGAAACTGCTATATAGCAGAACTTGAGCTTGGGTGCTCAGCAAGAGGACAGGATAGAGTTGCCTGTCTGCAAACTCAATGCCAGCAAAACTCCAGAAAACTCCAGAATTGATTACCATGAGCCAACGGGGACAATGCCATTCAAAGTGTCTCTCCAAGACTGATCTCCACAGTAGTCAGCTCCACCCCAATGCATGATATTTTATTTGGAGGTATACTTTGCCTTGAAGAATGTGTATTTCACTTCCTGTGGTAATGCTTTATATCTTAAAACAACCAGTAGATAGAAATAATTCCAATAATCTGAATACCAAACATCAATATTAGTTTTTCTTTTTCTGATCATCAATGGATCAAAAGGTAAATGAAGCATAAAATGATAAAAAGTAACAAGAGATTTTGTTTCTTTTACTCAGTTCAGGAGGTAATTGGTCAGTAAAAAATTGCTGCATGAGGTGTTTTACTAGTAGAACACTCTTTAAGAAGTATTATATATACACATAAATACATTGCTGTGGTATTGAAATTTAATACATATTGGCTTGGAAATTTATTGTGTTTCTATTCCCTAAACAGTATGCATAAGATCTAAAAATCTGTCATTATTGCAATATGCTGATACTAGCTTTTGACCAATCAAGCCATTGCAGTCTTTATACCCTCTTCATCTATGATAAAGCTGCTAATGTTTATGATTAAACTGCTTTCCACTACATGTGCATCATTTATTTATTTTCAGGACACAGGATGCCAAACATAATGTTGATTCACAGAAAATGAAGTTTTAAAAAATACAGCACGGCATTTGTCTACAAGATTGTTAAAAAAAAAAAAGATAGCATGTTTTAACTGAAAGTTAAACAGCAAGCACATCATAATCACTAGCCTACCACATGAGTGGCAGAACTTCCTGGTGTATCAGATATATATGGGAGGTTTTCCTCTTCAGTTTCTGTAAATCCACAACATTTCAGACACAAGCATCTTTGACTAATCTCACAGAGAAATGTGCAAAATTTGACCACTGCTTAAAATCATATCAAATTACACTGTATTTAGCCCTTCTGTAAAATTGCCTGGTTTTATCATAACGGAGAAGTTTCTTTGGTAAATTGAGGAATAGTGTGGTGTGTTTCACTTCACACCAAAATATAGCATTCACCTGCCTCATCCTTAAGCCCTAAAAGCTTCTTCTGAAAGTAAGCTGCTATAAATCTCTGAGTATAAGAAACTTGGAGCTGTTTTATTCTCTGGCTGTCAGTGGTTCACAGGTAAGTCAGAAGCCTTTATTATCTCTAAGAATCTATCTAAAAAAAAAATAACCTACCTGAATCCAAAAGGAAGGTGAATAAAGCATTCCACAGGAAGGCAGCAGTAATCTGCTCAAACAATTCAATGGGTTTTCTCAAAGAGAAAAGCTGTCCCTGTGGTTTTCATGGAATTATATTCAGCTAGATTCTTTCAACTTGTCCAGCTTTCCAAGGGCAAGTTAAGGTGGTTTACACTGCCAAACCACGGTTTCCAGCCTTATAACAATAGGGCATGTTAACGCTGGCAGCAATACAAAGGAGTCGCATTTTCATACCAATGTACTGTTTGTGAACAATAGTGCACTTGGTACATACAGCCTTGCTCCATCATCACCCATGCATGCTTTGGGGATTTTTTTTTCTTTACTTAAATACAAGCCATTCAAATGTTCTGTTTACTGCAACTATGAAGTGAGAAGGGTGAACTCCTACTGTGCTCATACACTTGGGTACACGCTATGTAGTGCACTCAGATGTATTCATCAGGTTAGCATGGAAGCAAGAAACCAACTCAGGAAAATAAATGAAAGTTCTAACTCGGATTTCTACATCCAGACAGCAGTAGTTCAGACGAAGACAAAAAGGCACTACCCTGCCTGAAAAGACAATATTGTGTCATTTGAACATGCAGCAGGTCCAAGAAGCAAATCCTGTCACAGGGGGTAGTGCTCTAAGTACATCTCACCCCTGTGAGGGCTACCAGGGCGGAACTGACTTGTGTGCATTCTCACCACTGGCAATTAACTAACATATCACAGGTATTGAGAGGGCTACTCCCCTGTTTCTAACTGCAATGTACTAAGTTAGCTGACAAATTCCCCAGGAAGGCTACACAAGAGCCAAGTACCTTTTAAAATGCTCAGGCATAAGGCATCAGTAAATACACTCTGATACAATCTAATACCTGAGCAATGACAGGTATGGCAGTAGCCTGAGGGGCTACGTACAAGATACAGCATCTTCTGCTTTTTGCACAGCTCTGTTCATTTCCTAAAGGTAGAATTAAGCAGCAAACACTACTGTTTGACATTTAACAGCAGAGGCTTAGTCAGTGGTCCCAAAGCAGTTAACGGAGAAGAGCTATCACCATAAATAAGCAACTGTAAACACCTGTCCAGTTTGATGACAGTCCATCAAAATCAGAAAGATGTCTGGTAATATGAGAACTAGACTAACTATCCTTCCATTCTCACTCTCTAGCCTTCCAGAAAAGGCTTACAAAAGGAATGAGTGAAAGCCTTTATTGCTAAAATCTTTGCTGTGCCTATTATAAAAAACTCCTGGCTCCATAGGGAGGCAGCTACCCACCTTTTCAGAAACGCAGGAAATAGTAAAATGGTAGGTATGAGGCAAAAAAAGCATAATTTGTCAAAACAGATTGCTAGTTACAGTTAATGTCCCCGCAAACACGCTTGAGGAGCGACACACGCGCTATAAGGCATTCTGCAATCTAATTCGGTTACGCTTGTCTGAAACATAACACAAATCCCAGCACAACACAGGCTCCGACTTAATTAGATTCCCTAAGAAAAGTCAGTCTGAGCCATATGGTATTTTCCTCAGCAGTTACGATAAACTGACCTTGATACTAGGAAAACGCACGCTGCTTCTGTCTGAGGCATAAATTACAAGCGCAGCGTGGCGGGATGCTCCCACGAAACGGGGACAGCGGCAGCGCCACATTGAAACCCTCCCCGGGCTCCCGGGGAAGTTGATCAGAGTAAAACACTCCAGTGATAACGATGATGATGATGCACTGCAGTGACAGCGCTCGAAGAGCCACGCGGCCAGCAGAACACCACGAAGCTGCTCAGACATCTGTCCGGTAATTAAAACACAGCCTAATGCCGCGCTGCCGCGGAGGAGCGGCCCGCCTCGCCCCTGGACGCCGCGGAGAGCGGCGGCCCCTCGGCCACCGGCCCGCCCGGACCCCCGGCCCTGCCCGGCCCCTCCCCAGCGGCGCGGGGCCCCCCACGGCCCGAGCCCGGCCGGCCCCGACGGGCGCTGCGGCCCCGCACCTCGGCCCTGCCGCAGGCCGCCCCACGGCGCGGCCGGCCCCGCGCTGCCGCGGCAGGGGCCCCCAGCCCAGCCCAGCCCCAGCCCCGGCCGTACTCACCCCCGGCCAAGTGCGAGGGCTGCACCGCAATGGCAGGCGGGCGGGAAGCGCCTCGCTCTGGGGCACGGGCAGAGGCACCGCCGGCGGCTGCGCCCCGTCCCTCATGCACAGCGGGGTCTGCGGCCGCCCCGCGCCGGCCCCCGGCCACCAGCTACGCGGAGCCGCCGGGCACAGGTGCCCCGATCCCGCTCCGCACCGGCCGGTGCAAGGCGAAAGCCGCTGTCTCCTCCTCCTCCTCCTCCTGCTGCTGCTGTTTCTGCCGCCGCTGCTGTCGCTGTCGCCTTCAGCCCTCCCCGCCCCGCCGGACGCGCCGAGTGCTGCTGCGGTGCCAGCGGCGGCAGCTCCCGCCGCGCACCGGCACCTGCCCGGGCGCTGCCGCCAATCGCCGGCAAGGGGCCGGGCAGGAGCGGAGGCGGCGCGGCCGGCAGGGGCGGGATTTGCGCGAACCTCCGCGCCCCGGTGCGCATCCATCCCCAAAGCTGCGCCCCCGACAGGCAAGGACCGCGCTCCCGCCGCCCCGGCGAGTGCCCCGGGGCCGCCTGCCACTGTCACACCCGCCGGCCAGGGGGGACACCTGCGGCCCGGCCGCCACCTGAGCCCCAGCTGGCCGGGAGCGGCACAGGTGCTGCCCGGCGGTGCCTGTCCGGGCCCTGCCGGGTGCGGGCCGCCCGTGGCGGGTGTCTATCAAAGGAAAGGAGAGGCCGTTTTGTTGGGAACGGGCGAGAATTCCATCCGTGTGGATGCGGCGCACCGGGCAGTCGTAAGGAAGGTGCGGCCTGGTCAGTCGCTCAGCTCATCTGTGAGTCACTGCTGTAACGTGGAAGCGCTTTTTTATGTCCTGAATCACTGCAGATTTTATTGTATCAGGCTAATTACTTTTCTCCTGGTATTATTTTTCGTTCCCCTTTTTTTGTTGTTGTGTTTTATTTCCATGCTTGCTTAACTTCATTTTAAAGTAGCTGCAGCTGTTCACTGCAAGGTATGGACTTATTTGATCTCAGCCAAAGTGCTCTGTCAAGACAGATGAATTCAATAAACTTTGGCAAGTGTTCAAAGAAAACATTTTCTGGGAGAGTATTTTTGTTTACATGAATTTCACGGTATAACAAATTAACTGGTTTAGCAAACGTTTACTTCTATGCTAACCTACACTTGCCTCTGTTAGTGAAATGGGTGCCACTCTGTGAGGCAGACATCACATTCATTTTAAATGTGTATGCAAAGAACAAACAAACAAAAACAACTTTAGGAAGTACTCTGCATCAGACATCACTTTGTATTTCCCAAACACATCTATTGGTAAATACATGTCTCAGTGTTTCCCAAACAGAAGAAATTTCTTCTTTAAATAAAACAAGAAAAAGAAGCAGTCATTTTCAGCAGTAACATTTTTTCAAGAGCAACACGACATGGCAACAAATCAGGGATTGACTTAAACAACAGGTCACGCATTGCCTGTGTTAGAAGAGTAAGCGATAACACACTTGAGCACTTTTAATAATTGGATAGAAGCCCCTCTCCAATATTCCAGCTGAAACACAGGAAAAATAATGTTTTAAAGTCAGCCACCAATACCAGTAATTCTTATGATTATACAACAATGAAGTTAAACAGATAAAACTGTCTGAGATCCTGCTCCTCACACTCAAGCTACTAAGCTAATACTGAGTTCAAGAGTAATGTCTCGCCCTTGCCTCAACATTCTGCAGTTAGGTACACAGAGTGTATTTTCCTTTCAGGGTAATATTTCACATTTTCACCACTGGAGATAAAGCATTGGACTTGAGACCCTTCATTCCACACCAGTACAGTAACCAATACATTTTTACATGTTTACATGTAAATCAGTATATTTTTACATCTTTACATTTACATGTTTTTACTGCAAGAGTACTCCACAGGGAGGGCATTAATCAGTGACACAGATAAGCCAGCCGCTAACAACTGACAGAGTGCCGCTGAAAGAGGGGAAAGGGAACCATGCAAAAGTGAAGAAATACTGTAATTACCTTGTGGATACTGTGCTGGAATTCTCAATTTGACTGTATGTCTCCCCACCTTACTTGTTAGATGCTCTATTTGTCCTCATCTACAGGTTTTGGTGTCTCACTTGGAGAGAAAACAGCTTCTCTTTACATCTGTAGCAGGTGTTTCACAGTAGGAAAAAAAAAAAAACAAAACAAAACAAAAAAAAAAAAAAAAAAAAAAAAAAAAAACCCCAAACCTGCATAAAATCTCTTTTTCACCCCTACAAGCCAAATCATAAGGGATAGGTAGATGGGGAAACTGAGATATGCCAGGCTTTCCCTGAAATCACATGAGATACAGCCATTGACTAATAAAAATAAGTATCTAAATAAGCCTGCAGAATAAACAGAAGTCAAAGGAAGAGAAACTATCCAGAGGCAAGTCCCTAGTGATGGCATGGCAATTTTTACCCCATGAGCAGCACATGCCCAAGCACCTTCCCCTGCCAGTGCCTGGCAGTTGCAGAGGGGAGCAGGGCACTGAGAGGTGCAAGGGATACAGGCAAGAGTGAGTGGTCATCAGGGAAAGAAGACTGCCCTGCACACTTATTTCACATCCTATAGCTCTGAAATTCCCCATTCTCCATATATTAACAACAGTTAAGATAAACTACAGACCATGCACTCTTTCAGTGATAATAACCTCAGTGGGGAGACAAGCAAAAAAGAAGTCGGACCCAGGGAACACGTGTAGTAACAGCAACCATGGTGCTGTTTAGGCAGCAGCATGGGAAAAATCTTGTAAAAATGGGAGGTAGATCCAGTAATAATGGGGTGCAGGACAAGAAAATAGTGTGTTTTCTTGGTGGTAAGTTTCTCTTGTCACAATACAGCCTTTTTCCATAAAGAAAAAAGTCATCCAAATGCAGACTGAAATAAGCAGGCTGGTATTTCTTGGAATGCTCAGCACTAAATCCGGTGATGCCATAACAGTGGCTACAAGGCTGCAGTGGCTGAGAGGTGACTCTTCAGGCTGTCCCCAAGCTGTGCTGTGTAACCAGCAGGCTGCACTGGTGTAAGGAGGTCAGGGCAGCCTGCTGCCAGGACCTGTGGGACCCTGCCTTAGCCGGACAGCAGTTCTGGGTCAGAGGTCCCACTCTACAAAGAACTCTCTGCCCTCAGCATCCATGGAATGGGGCTGCTAGTCATAGGAATATTTTTGCAGCACAGTTCGTATGATCATGAGTTTTGGCCAGTTTTTTTTTTTTACAGCATATGATTGTTGCAAAACCTTCAAATAAATAGTTTTTTGGGAAAATAAGATTTTTGCTGGTTTGGTATTCCCTCAGAGGATACCCAGGGCGGTGCAGAAATATGATGTTAGCCAATGTGCACAGTCATGCTGGATTATTCAGTGACAATCACAGACCACTCCAGGAGGCCTTTATGAAGCTTGCTTTCTGAGTGTCCCAACTTTCTCAATAAAAATATGGAGTTTTATAGGGAAATTGGAGATGCAAATATGGACAATACCTGCTGATTTGCCACCAGATGCTATGTTAGCCACAAGGACAAATTATGAATTTATTCCAGCCTACTGGTATCTTAGGGCAGCAAATGAAGACAGTAATAAGCAATTAAGTTTCTCTTAATTTCAACTGATCTCTTAAGACCTCAGAGTATTTTCACAAAGTCTAAGTAACAATAATTTGATGGTAATAACTTGTAAGTCATTGTAACATTCTATCTTAGGGTCCTAAAGAACTTCATAAACGTAAATAATTTTACAAAATTTCCATGCAAAACATAAAGTATTATGATAAATAAGTTAAAATACTTAATTTATTCATAGGCCATAAGAAAATGAGTACGAAGAGAAAGAACTGAAAAGAATGGACACATTTTTAACACTACTTAGTATATAGGGCATAACATTTGATATTACATTTTGTGATGACTCTCCTTTGGAAATTTCAACAGCCATGCTCCCTGCCCCACAAGCCTCACAGTGTATGGAGGAGCTCTGATAAATGCTAAGTGTGGAAAGAGTAAAAGGAAAGCTGAGAGAAGACAGGATAAGGTTTATATACCTACACTAGTTAGGGAGAGAGCTTGAGGAAGTTTTGGTATTTACCAAGCAGCAACAGAATTCAGGCAAGCTAACACTTAGAAAAGACACAAATTTACCAAACACTCACAACTGGGATGAAAACAGTTGTAGACAAACTGTAACTAATGCAGAAAGAACATTTTATGAGGACAGAAAGGAGGGGTTTTTTTTGTTATTTTTGTTGTGGTTTTGTGGTCAATGAAAAGGCAATAACAGGAATATGAGTTCATAAGAGAGATGGTAGAGAAAAAACATACGATACATAATTAGTAAGAGAAATTCTTTCCATGATTATTGGAAAGAATGGGAATAATCAGAATGCTAATAAGTTGTAGAAGAGAACATGATGCTGCTGTTACTGTAGATTTCCTCATTCTTTCTGGGTGCATAAATGCAAGCTTGAAGGTGTTTGCAGAAGAAGCTGCATGCAAAGAAATGAAGACTCTTTTGGTGCTCTTCTCTTATGACTGTCACTAAATGGGTATGGGCAACAACATTAAGTTCCTACATTTCTGCAAGTAAAAAGAAAATTCTTAAAAAGGTGTGGTGACGTCTTCAATTTCCCTGAAGAACAGACTTCATTTCTTGGCAGTGGCTGAAACATATGAAACAATGTGAGGATGTCCTTCATCCTCAGGGGGTGGTTTTTTGTTTCTTTGTTTATTTTTTCTCCATTTAGCCCCACCTTTCATGCAATAACTCCTTCTTAGTCATTAATCCGAGGATGAGCAAGCAGCAGGAGGGATGTGGTCCACTGATGCTTTTTCTTTAGAGCTACATTTGTGTCCTGGGCAAAGTGGCACTGAGGATGTGGTAGCATCTCTAGTATGGCTCAGCTCTGCTCTCTTCTCCACAAATTGAAAAAAAAAAAGAGAAAAAGCTCTGTGGTGCCCAGGGGAGGAATAAGAAAAACCATGCAAGTCTCCAACTAAACAGGAAAATGCTCATATTAAGGAGGATTTGCCTTCACAGATTCAAGCACTGAACAAACAGGAGCAAATGTGGGTTTAGCTCTTGATCTCTTGTGTAGTGATATGTTCTTTCAGCTTCATTTGATTTCTTTGTACCAGAATCAACAGACAGCTGTGAAATTTTGGGTTTAAAACAAACCCATCTAAAACTATTATGCCTGCAGCTCTCTTTTGGGTTCATTGCTTCAATTCTCTAGCACAATCAGGAATTTTTTGTTTTACTTAACACCTCTGATACCTAGACCCAGACTACAAGAATACACTCTAGAAGGTTTTTTTTTCATAAAACAACTATAAAATTCTTTTCTTATTCAAATAAATTGAAGTTTTTCATTATTTGAAGTTATTAAAATCTAAGTTGTCATCAACCCAACTGCCTTTGGCTAAAGCTGATAAATGAAGGTGGTAGTGTTAAATGCTTTTCTGTCCCTTATTATAATTCTACACAGAAAAAGTATCCTCAGATGCATATAGTATACATTATATAATTATATGCTGATATTTTACAAGGAAAACCCCAGCAATAATGAAATAAATCTTTATGAACAGAGCCCTAAAAATTCTAGTCAGTACAAAAACAGTGAATTCCTTTAAGGAAGATTAGTCAAAATTAAAATACTTTCTATTAACTTCTTATATTTTAGTACATCCTGAATGAAGTAGTTTTCAGAAATTCTTTTTCTTTTTGAAAGAAACCCTAATCCTGACAGTAATTTCCACATGGAAATGAGGTCAACAAAACCAGATCAGCTGAATTTTCCAACCAATTGTTTGGGGATATAGGGTTTAACCATTTCTGAGTCAAAGAGAAAATTTGTCTTTTCAAAGAGAAAAAGTTTTCTCACTTTCTTCCCCTTCCCATTAGACCATTGGATGGAAATAGGTACCATTTTGTCCACATTTACAAAACTTTTATGCAGACATCTTACACTGAAGTCCCTTCTTCTGTGATATTCATCTGTTCAGAATCAGTAGTGCATGGCTGAGGAAAAAATTGATGTTTCAAACAGCAAAAATGTCTGGTGAGAGTGAGGCAAGCTCTTTGCTAATGACACAGGCTAGTTCATTAATGTTTCTGAGCCTTGCTAGTTAGATATGACGACTGGTAAGGTTTCCCCATGAGCAGAAGTAACAGATATTTTGAGACTATTTTCTCCATGATACATCTAGCAGAGATGGACATTAAAATAAAAATC
This sequence comes from Ammospiza caudacuta, assembly GCF_027887145.1. Lineage (NCBI taxonomy): Eukaryota > Metazoa > Chordata > Aves > Passeriformes > Passerellidae > Ammospiza > Ammospiza caudacuta. Next base: position 45,113,180 of record NC_080593.1, on the reverse strand, counting down.
ATCAAACAAAATCTATTTCCACAATGATTCTTTAGAAAGGTAGTTTCTCTCTTCCCAAACCCAAATCTTAGCGGCAAATGTATAGCAACAACAGTCAAAGCAACTAAAAGAAAGTTGCCTACCAGCGCCTCATTCCAGAAAAAGACTGAGTCAAAGTATTGTGAAAGTAGATGTGTTTGATGCTGGGACATCTAATCATGTTACTGTTTGACATATTCTTGCACAACCTCTCACATGCCTTAATTATGTTCAGTACCCTTTGAGCTTGTTCTGTGCATAGAAAATTCATTGTGCTTGTTCCAAAGAGCTTACCCCATGAATGCTTTAATTCCTCTCCCTGGATTTTCTATAATCAGTTTGTTACTTGGTGCTTTCTCACATACAAAGTAAAATTCTTCTCATTTAATTTACCCCCAAAAGAACATGGGGTACACTGGAGCAGGATTATATCTGTCACAAGCTGCAGGAATGACTGTGTGGTTTTATTCAAACCAAATCCTCCAGGGATTGTCCCAAATACACACAAGTTTCTTTTTTCTGTGTCTGCCTTGGGACCTCAGATCAGCCGTTTTACTTTTCCATCTTGTTTTAAAGGTATTGTGTCTGACAGGACCATGTCACTTCACCTTGCATTGTCCTTGCAGAGGGCTGCAGGCACTGCACTCATGCCCTCTTCTGCAAGACCAGCATCAGCCCTGCAAGACTTATTCCTTAACCCCTTCCACTCTGCCCAAATTAGCAACAGCTAGACTTCAGGAATTTCTCATTTTTATAATTCCTATGAGAAACACTTTTCCAGTGTGCAAACTGGCATACACCAGCCCTCCAGCAGACCCAGGCCCAGATTACATATGTCCTGTTTCCCTGCTCATCTCTTAAACTCTCAGCTCTCAGACACACCAACAGGGTGTGTCTCTCTAGACAAATATTTACACACTGAGCTTCATTTCCTTATCCAAGTTCCTGGTGAATGTATAAAAATACAATCACTAGAATTTTAAAACCTAGAATACCCATATCTATTAATTAAGTGTTTAAGGGGGAGAGACCAGTCTCTAATTGCAGAGCTTGAGCTGTTCATTTTCCTATGGGAGCCAATTATTGTTGTTCTTCTTGGTGGCATCTCCACTTTAGGCCATGGGGTAATGAAGACAGATGAGTAAATAGTGCATATAAGATATCTGTGAATCATTAACAAAGTCATTAAAACAATTATAGATAATTTTTACTGAAATAGGGTCTAGCACAGAGAATAGTAAGTCTTATTGTGATACCATCTGTGATACAAGGAACAGAAAGCTCTGCAGCCAAATCTTAATCCAACAGCTTTTAGATAAATAAAACCCTTTGGCATTCACTTTGAAA